>NC_083798.1:7108443-7708443 GCF_015708825.2 Lethenteron reissneri | reverse complement strand
CACGAGGCGCTGCGCAGGAGAAATGGAACAGAAATGGATTTGCAAAGGAAGTGCCAGGATTACAAGCGGGACGGCTGACAATACTCAATGAGCTGTGGTGGATGATCCAAGATTTGAATGAATTAGATCACTAGGACTCAAATAAGAGGATCGTAGTTTTCATCAATTTGAGGTCTTCATCGGACTGATGAAGACTCCGATCCCCCACACGCGACCGTCGCAACGTATAGATTATTAAAACCGTAGGGTTGGTGTGCCACAACTTGTTTGTCAACAAGAACAAAAGTGTCCGTGCAGCCCGGTCAATGTTGTTCGCGCGTCCAGTTTTAACGACGGCAGAAACTACCTTCAAAATATATGCGTCGTCACTCGGCACGGCCTATCACGGAATCGAGAGGCTGGAAATACCCTTTCCGTCGTTGTCATTAA
Source organism: Lethenteron reissneri (assembly GCF_015708825.2). Taxonomy (NCBI): domain Eukaryota; kingdom Metazoa; phylum Chordata; class Hyperoartia; order Petromyzontiformes; family Petromyzontidae; genus Lethenteron; species Lethenteron reissneri. The sequence continues at coordinate 7,708,014 of NC_083798.1, read as the reverse complement.
CGGCAATTCACGGTTGAAGAATGCACAATGAGTGTCGGGGCAATTGCTCCATGAAAGCCACCCTTTTGCGGATCCAAAAAAATGAGCAGTCGCTCCTGGTGCTTAGCTGCAATCGGAGAGCGGTGGACACACTCGCTCTGAACAAGAGCCGCCGCGTGTAACTTTTGCAAATCACACATTTTCTTTTCTGCAAGCAATTGTCTGGTGATGATAACGACAATGAAGTGTTTGCATTATGATTTTCAACACCGCTGCCAACGCGACTCCTGGACGTTTATTAGAGCAGTGTCGTGTGTGGCATTAAAGCTTTTTTTTTCGCGTATTGCCAATCATTCCCCCATAACAAAGAGGCTTATATCAATGACTAAACAAACGTAGCTTTTATTGCCTACCAAAAATGTTAATGCATGAAATGATGCATCGTGCATAATGATTATAGTGAAGCCAAAAAATTCGGAGTTATTTCCTCCTCAAATGAGCATCCAGGCAGTGCTCATCTCCCGTTTACAGCCCTGAGTCAGCGTTGGAAATTCCACATTCCTATGGCGGGGGCGAGTCCATCCATAGCATCCTGACCTTAACCAAACAGTGGTTACTCGTTTTATCGACCCTGTTTTATTGATGTGTGAGTCAACCCCCAACCAGGATTTGAACTTTCCGATTGTGAGCTGCTCGCTCTTCCGCTGAGCTGGAGTAATGATCCCATTATGCACTGCCAAGGAGCACTGTGGGTAAAAGCATACTTATAAGGTCAACTCCGTTCAGTGTCTCCACCTATTAACAACATGCCAATAGGCTGATAGACTGCAACGTATATCTCGGTTGATATGCAGGGAGGAGTGCAACAATACGTGCGCTTTTACCAATATCGTTTTTGCACAGCAAGCTGTTCTCAAAAGCACTGCGATTCCGAATTCTTGTTCGTTAAATTGTGGCAGCATGTGGCGTGGGGTGGAGCCAATCCCACGCCAGCTTACTTAATGACCCGCGACTGATGCGTTCAATTAGCGACGAGCGCACCCACAAACGAACGTCGGCACTTGGAAACTATTGCATTTACCGTCTGAACGTTCACTTCGGAAGAAAAAATAAATTCTGGATCTTTAACAACTTTGTCAACAATTGGCGTGGCGCATTAATTGCGTCGGCGGCACGGGTGTTGTTTGTTCGGCAACAAAAGTTAGCATTTTCTTTTCACGGGAAACAAGAACAAAAAAACGTATTCCTGCATCGTATTAATTGCATTATCATGATTATTTTATTTACTCATTAATACGGTTTTTAAACTCGCGTACCAAAACCTAATATTCCTTCATTTTAATCACACTCTCCGTTTAATGAGAAACAAACGCACTGCCACTAAAACGATTGCAACGACTAAACAATTTGCACGAGGCAGCCACCCCAGGACCCGTGGAAAGGCCAAGTTTCCTCTCCTCTAAGAGCCTCACCCGTACATTGCCACCCGAACACGGGGTTACCACTCAAAATACCAACCTCTAAATTCGAACAAAACAAACGGTCACATATGTTGTGATAAAACAACATTTTATATTAACTGTCATTGGGATTAGCAACACAATGCTAAAACGAGATTTTTTACTTTATTTAATCATCAAACTAAAAGTATACAAGGAACATTTTTTTTATTTGACCAGGTTAAGGCCCACTGAGCTATACCGCTCTTTTCCAGAAGCGACCTGGCCACAAATGATAGCTCACCAAAGTGGCTTATCATGCGGACATTCATTGGAACCAAATACACTAAACACATATTTCTGAATGCGGAGGGAAAACTTGGACCACGAGGAGACCACGCAAACTCCAGATAAACAGGTGTCAGGGGTCGGGATCGAACCCACGTCCTCCTTCATACCAGGCGAGGTGGTTAACATCTCGCCACCGCGATGTTCGGGGGCTAGGTCCTGCAATGGCCGTCTCGTCCTGGGGAAACTAAAGCCCACACCGAGCCACTCGCTGGTACACACCGCGGAGAGAAGCAACGACAGGCGTCGGCACTCACGGGAAAACCCCGGGGGGGGGGGGGGGTCCTGGGGACGAGAGTGGAAACGACATTCGTTGCCGTTTAAAAATATTTCCGTGCTCACCGGCACCCATGGAGGCCGAGGTGGACAGCTGCGTGTTGCTGGGGTCCTTGGTCAGCCCGTTCTCCTTGGGGCTGGACCCGGGGGCCCCCGCGTAGGCCCGCGGCGGACGCTTACCGGGGACCTTCACCGTGGTGCGTAGCAGGTCGATCTCCTTCCCGTGCACGTTCTGCATATAATCCTGCCGGGGGCAAACGGGCCACGGCGTTTAGCAATCATCTGGCGCATGCAGCATGCACAGCCCTTCGTCAACACACTACTGCGGTGATCGGCCTCCGCGTGGCCTCCCCGCACGGACGTGTCAGTCATCGGAATCGTTTGACCGTACTTCAGCAAGCTGGTCAGTGCGAGCGGGGTTTCACTTCGCACCGAATATTTTCTGGGTCCCTGGCAGACTTGAGCAGGCACGTGACTGGTCGGCACAGTGAGCAGTAGACTCTATATTACGTGCCAAGTCGGACAGACTGGGCTAAAATTAAGCCTGAGTGTGGGTTACTGAAGGGGCGATTTCAGTTCAGATGTCGCCGCCACCGATGCTAGCCTTGGCCGGGAGTCAAACTTAGTTCGCAGGCTTCATTACGCAATGTGCCCAATCACTGTGGCAGCGCTCCGCAAGCATGTGACGCAGCACGAACTGGTTTAGTATGCACTTGAAAGAAGGATGATTGGTAAATCTGGAACGAAGCGCTGTGGGTGGGACACGAGGATTGAAGTTTGGGAACGCCGGGGTGCAGCATCGCGTGACGCGGAACAACGCACGACGCACAGTGACAAATCACACGCGATGGACATACGACACAGGGCGACACATCACACTGCCGTGTTAGGTGACACGTTGATAGGTATGGCGCGTCACACCACAGGCATGGGAGACCACAAGTAGGTTTCTACTTTGAGAGTACGGGTCAAGTAAAGTTTTGAGGTCAAATAAAGTTCCAGTTGCGTTTGAAACTAATCTTAAAGAGACCTCGTCTCACGGAAATAACAGAACATCCTTCACAGCAATTGCAATTTGCGTTTCACTGCAGCCTCGGCACAAAGGAAAACGAAAAGGTACGCGCGGTAATGGCACGACTACTGCAACAGAGCTGCGTCTGTCTTTGAATAAAATACAAATGTCCCGTTCGCTGTTGTAATTATAATCTTTTTTTTCTTTCAGTTTTACAGAAATATGAAGAAACTGTTTAACATCTTGAACAGCAAAAAGGGGGCAGTGCTGGGTGCTCGTTACAACGAGTCGGGAATGGCCCGCGCGTAATTACTTTCATACGGTTTATGATTATGAGAGCTCCCGATCAATTGCGGAATCGGATAATTAAGGAACCAATTACGCTATTTTAATCTGATCAGAAGAGCCTGTGTGTGTGTGTGTGAGCTGCAATCAGCGCCATAGTCACGTAAGTAATGGATTGCCAGACGCCCCTCTTTCAATTGGTTTAATTACCTGTGACACGTTAATAGCTTCTGATGGTGGGAAATAAGCGAATGTCTGCAAAAGCTAACCTTCTCATTATTATAACTCTCGTAATTTAATTTCCTATTTTATCTCCTTTGTTCATTCAATTACGCAGCCAAATTAGCACATGCTATTCCTATCACAGAGTGATACAATTTTGCAATATTAAGCACAGAATGAGAGCAATTACTTAAAAATAAAGTCATGCACTCAATTCAAGAAGCTGCCGCAATAATGAATTAATTTGTAAACCAAGTTTATTATCCCGACTCGAAATGCAGTGAGCCGTCATTACGGTGATCAGCGCCTCTGGCCACACGGCCTGGAATGTCTCCCAATCTCATCAGATCTCAGGAGCTCAGCAACGCTGAACCTGGACAGTCCTCCGACGGGTTTACCGGCTTCACAATCCATTGTTGTTCTACAGTGTGGTCCAGATGTCTTGTGACCCACAATGAATTGACCCCCCCCCCCGCCCCCCTTTAAACGTAGTTTTCCTTTGCTTAGTCGATTCTGTTTTCACGCCCATTAGTATCCATAAAAAAATATTAAGTTCTAGAGAATTAAATGGGGGGGGGGGGGGGGGCGGGTAACAAGTCATCTGAACCACCTTGCGCACACACAAACACAACCCCCCACCAACTTCCCCATCCCACTCTGACCAGTATGGTGAAGTATGGTCAAATCATCTTTGGGGTCAATTAGCCCATGGGGAGGTCCTCATTCAGCAGTGGATTGACGAAAATGGCATGTACACGTAGAAGCCAAACACTCATTCATGGAATCGGCCAAACATCCACATGGCGTAGACACCCTCCTAAAAGGTCTTGCTCCCCAGCGAGGCTTTCGTGGATAAATAATGACGCAATTATTCTTATTTTAGTCCATCAGGCAGCCACTAGTTGGAATACATCGTATTTTATTTAAATAGCACAAAACGCATCTACTTATATTTTCTACAAAGGTGAAATTCCCCAAAGTAAAAACGCACCGCGAGACCTCGCTGTGACCCTTAGATCTGCGAGGGCTGATCGGCTGGGCTCATAAGCTCATTTAACATCGCCCCCCCTGCCACTTCCGCCCGCGTTGCGTGGTGAGCACCGCTTATTCCCCCCCGCCTCCCCCCCCAGATTGTTTGTCCACATTTGCTAAGTCGCTTATTGTTCTACAAGGCTCTGCCGAACAAGCACCGCGCCCCCCAGGCATGGAAAGACTCCTTAAGTCCATCCATAGGATCAAGGCCCAGCCACTTGGGTCCTTTCTAGGATCTGCTGGAGGCTGTGTTGGGCCTGCCTGCCTGCTACTTACGGTTATCCGCTATCTGAGCTCTGACAAGAGGGTTTTGCATTTAAGACAAAAACTAAACTCGACTGGAATATAAAGAGTATACATAAACAACTGATTATGTCTGAATTGTGCAATGTTTCCGTGTTGTAAAGTTTAAAAAGTTGGTTTTATTGATGTTTGTTGTGTTTGCATCTTTCTCCGCTTATGCCCATGGCATGTTCTGCGCCGTTGTATCTTTGATAAAATACTACTTTGGAGGAAAAATATATACGGGGAATTGTGTTTAATTTACAATTGGGCACGAGAAGTGGATTTAACTTTATCAGCAACTCGTCGCTCTGAATGTTCAGAAACGTCGGACACCATGTCGACCGAACATGCGGTACAACCCGAAAGAAAAAAAAAAGACATATAAGCAAGTCGTTACTTAAAATACGTCTGCATGGCAGGAAAGGTGGCTCTGGTCAGGGACACTCAGCCAGCGCAAATGAGATTTCACGTTCAAATCTGTGTTTCAGCTGTATGTGATTAAATTGGCTTCTCCAGTGTAGAAAGCTGACGATCTCAATCCAGTAAACGATGACTGCCCCAAAAATCCATGAAATTAAATTTGTTTCCTCACTTAATTTTGAGCTGGTGATCTGGGTTGTGTGCTTTGCACGCACAGTATGGTGATGTCACGTGACATGCATGCAAGGTATGATGGGTAGGCCGATCCTTAGGTCACAATTGTGCTTTTTCCTGTCGAGAAATTACTGCTGTGTTTCAAATGATTATTATTGCTACTACTGTTTGTTACTTCCAACCTGCACACACTCTTTGTGTGATTTGTATCTCATCATTTCTAGAAAGTCTTAGAATTAGATTTAACCAAGATGTGATTCTACACATGTATTGTGAGCGCGGTACCCGGCTTTAATGCATTAATCGACGAACCGTTACAAACCGAGGCCATGCCCATCAGCTCTGATACGTCAGTAAATTCAGCCGTTGTGACTGGCGCTCCTGGATGCAACATTTGTGAATTTTACATTGAATACAAAAAGTTTGTCTATTTCTCAATATCCAATAATGGGTAACTGATCCAATGCCAAATTGATACTTTTCACCTGTAAACATTCTTAAAATTAATTCTAGATTTGAAGTTTTCGTGACTGCAAGGATTCATACTCACTGTACGTACGTGACTTTACCGAAAAAACCAAAGAGTATGCGTTCTTAAAATTACATTTCAATCAAGGCCCCATGGTGAATAGTCTGCAAATCTAGTCTGCAACTATTCACTCAAAAAATCACGTTTACATAAATACGTTAACTTTTCAGGCCACAGTGTTATCGACGAAAGTGTTGAGCGACTGCGAGGCGTGTCTGCGGAGGGCCAAGCGGGCGAGATCAGTGGGTGGCGAGGCCTCCGGACGCAAGTAGCTGGGGCCGCTCGCTCACCCACAGGCCACAGCCACCGGCTATATCACTGCCAGATTAAGCGCCTAACAATCCACTGATCCTCGAGACCAACACGGGTTTCCTAGGAAAATCCCGAGAGCAGCCATTGTGCGAGGGGATTACTGGGGTGGATTAGCCCGTGGGTGCCGTGCGTGCGGGCTAGGCCGGGTTAACTAGCGGTCACAGATCCTCAGAGCCTCCGTGCCCCTCGCCGGATAAGCAGGCTCAAGGAAGAGAACAACGCAAGCAGTTTTATGTGCCCACGGAAGAGATCTGTGACCACCGGCGCTTGCCGTGTAAATGAGAGGCCAATTATGATCTACGCCAGCTGCAGTCGTGCCACAAAGGCTTTCGCCGTCACTATCATCATCACGTCCGCAAAGTAATGCTCGTAAATTTAAAGGAATAAACTCAGACCGCAGTGATCATGTGCGTTCGACAGGATGGCAATTAATTATATTTCTGGAAAGGTAGTAAATTGGAGTACGAGCGCAAGCCCACGTGAACTGATGTTAACTCGTCGGAACAAATGCAGTAATGGGGGGGGGGGGGTGGCGAGGGGGGGGGATGGAGGGGGTAGCAGCTCTGGGTAACTGATGCGTGCGGCACGATCGCTGCTCACATGCAGGCTCGGGTGGTAGGTGAGGATGCCGTTGTCGCACAGGGTGACGTATTTCTTCTTCCACTCCTTGTTGAGCGACTTCCCACTGCGCTTCAATAGAACTCCCTTGGAAAGGGGGGTGGGGGGGGGGGGAAGAGACAAAAAAGGACATTGTCTTGCGCGCCCATGAATGAAATATCCATTGTACGTTAGCGCAGCATTAGCGACGTAATTGATGCCAGAAAAATTACAGAGGGGATATCAGACGGTCTTGAAAATGCACGAGAATTAGCGTTCCGCTGGGCACGCTCGTTAAGGGACAAATGCCCGCCTTTCACGACCGGCATTGTCCACGAAAAGCGCTTTGCTCCAACGCGGCATTCCTCATTCGGACAGCGACGTTTGTGCCCGACTGGTGAGAAGGAAGCGAAAAGACCACGCGAGCGTGCCGCGTCCTCCTGCAGGATAAACATTTCAAACCGCCAAGTGAATCTCGGCTCTTGACTTTGCGTGACTTCCCCCCAACCGTTACACCCGGCGAGTCAGAATGCAATCTCTTGTGCTCCCCTGCCCATTGACTTTCCGGCGGCGGTGGCGGCCGTGGCGAGAGGAGGCAGCGTGGCTAATGTGACCCCGTTTAACCCCGGCGCCTCGGCCCGTCCCACCCCCGGAATAAAACTGCCCTTTGTTGCGGCGCTCATCGCTCACTCGCGGAGGCACTTCCCAGCCCGGCCGGGAGAGAAAGACGCGTGGGGGGACATCTTTTCCCAGCAGCCCCGTCGTCGCGGCCGCCACCACCACCGCCACCGCTGCGTTTCCACGCCCCTCAGGGATGCGGGCCCCACCTCATGAATCTCCTATTAATCACACGCCGGGGACACGTCCCCAGCCCACTGCCCTTTCCTTCACTTTCACTGCGCCGCTTATAGTAGTTGGTAGGAGTCATAGCAATAATGATGATGGGGAGTGGTGGTGCAATGGTTAGCACGCCGTTCGATGAACCACCTAGTTGATGATGTTTAACAAAATACATTATCTATCCCAGTGTAATGCCGACCCAAAACTATGCCCGCTTATCTTAAAATATTTACATGGCGAGCGCACTGCATTGTAAACCCGGTGAGCTGAATTTAGCGATTCCCTTCCGTCGCTAACATCCAATGACAAAGTGGTCCTGGGCTCCCCACCTTCAGCAACGTGCACCGACCAGCACAACCGTCCTTGGGGTACGACGAATCAGGGCGACCGCCCTGGGCCCCACTCTTTGGGGGAGGGGGGCGCCACGCTTCGACGTCACGGTGTCAGATGATGTACTTCCGGTTTAGTTTGAAGGCATTGGGGGGGCCCCACATGGTGGGATTTGCTCCAGGTCCCGCACCACCCCCCCCCCCCATGGGCGTCCCTGCTAACCAATGTAGTGAAGCATGGTCAAACAACCACAAAAACCGACACGTTGCAGGGAACTCTTCATCCAGCAGTGGTTAATAAAGGGACGTGCGAACAATAGTTCATAACAAACAAAGCCCAAAGCCCCCACACTTGCGATCCACCGCGGCAGCCGCCGATGGCGGATTTTTTAATCAACGCATCGTGGCGACAGTCGGAGGCACGCTCGCTCGAGAGGCGGGGTAAAGCTGGGATCTACCGCGTTTGGCTAGACAACAAATTCGACATTAAATATTCAGTTTTCGCCGGTCCGCATAAAATATTTCACTTTCGCCATCTTGCATGAAATATTTAATTGCGTTCGTTTTACGCCGCACAATAACACATTTTCCTTTGATGCGTCTGAGTTAATGCCAGATAAAGCGTTTTAATAATGCAGTTCAAGCGAAGGCGGTGGGAGACACGTGGCAGGGACTATGGAAGAAATGGAGGAGGAGGGGGGGCATTTTCTCCATTGTCCATAATTATACCTAATCATCATCACTCTTTCTGAAGCCACTTACACCTAACGGAGCCTTTTAGTGCAGAAATGAAGCCAGATTGTTGATGAGATATGATTATAGAGCCTGCCCGCGATAGCACTGTCACACCAGAGGAGTAAAAAAAAAATTAGAAAAAGAGATCAGAACGCTTACGCCAATTCATTACGGATTAACGGCGCAAAATACAGAGCGGAGGGAAAGCACGCGTCGGAGTAAGGCCCTGTTCCGAAGCAGCTGCCAAAAACCAAACTACACAGTGACTCGAAAAATGTAAATCTATTTTTTATACAAATAACATTGTTGCCGTCATAAAGACGAGGCCTGAGGCTGATTTAACTGCAATCACTTTGAAAATTGGCGATCATAACACAAAGCACGGTGACATGTTTTTTTTTGTTAAAGAACACATTCGTGCGGCACCGGCGATGCCTGCAATCATAAACAATTATAGGCACGCAGGCAGGTTCACACAGAGCATCAATCCGCTTGATAGTACGCTAATAGGGGGCCGTCAAATGGCACATATTGTATTGTCCTATCGATCTCCCAAGTCTCAATTCTGAAAACCTATCCATATTTATATTGCGACAAACGACATCAATTAAAGGGCGGTATTGGCCGCGCTCTCGTTATGCACGGGCCATGGAGCGCCTGTCCCTCCCCCCCCCCCCGTTTATCCCCATTAGCATGCTGCCCCGCTCGTGATGGATGGAACGCCAAGACGCCTTTTTCCAGCCTCTCAATGCCTGTGGCAGGATAAAGGGCCGATGGGAGGTCTCTTGCCTGCCTTTCTCATGGCTTTATAGGGATCTGTGCCTCTGCTCTGTGCCGCTGGGCCAGCCCTCGCATGGGGAGGGATGGGGTGGGGGGGTTTAATCCCACTAGAAACAGGCATTCTCATCCCGTGCCGCTCTTCCAAGCCTCGGGGCCCGTCCACCTCCAGCCCCCACGAAACACAGGTCGCCCGATTTCTGGTCCTCACTCTGCTGAGGCAGCGGCTTGTCAGAGGTCGGGAGCGGGTCAACAGGGGATTAAGATAACCCCGACAAAATGACTTAACGACCAGCGGATCCTTTCCACCATAGCCCCCCGGCCGTAGTCTCCCCCCCCCCCTCACCACGACCCACTCCGTTAACTGGGCCGTTGATCAACAGACACAGAAGGAAGTTTTCTCCAGGCTTGCGGCTACATCATGAATTTGCATCAGGGAGCGGGCCGCGAGTTGGCGTCGAGTCTGGGTGAATTTACCTGCAGAGCAGGCTGTGCGTTCAGGAGTGTGATAATAAAGCGACATTGGCTCGTAAAGGTACAGAGAGAGTGCCGAGAACATTTACTAAAAGGGCAAACTGCACAGTCACCGACGGAACCCGTTTAGTAAATGATTATCGAGCAAGGTTTTTTTTCCTGGCATTTCCATTTTAATGAGAAAAATTAGAAGATGTTTTAATTATCACATTTAATGCTCCGATGAAACATATTTTCGCCTAAAAATATATATATTTAATCAAAGACATTTTGTCACATCACAAGCAGAGCTGTGCATGGATGAGAATACAATTACACAAACAAGTCTGAGATCATTTGCCACGAAATGTAAAAAGGGAACAAAATATTCAATTATTTTAAAGATCGCAAATTGACGAAAAGAAAATCCAACGAAGCACGGTGTTTTTTTACACTTATAAACCGCACTTTGAAAAAGTAATTAAACACCTACTGTACACGGCGTACATAAACACGGGCGCAAATACGTCTGTGCGTGCTTGTATAAAGCGGAAATTTGAAAAGGGTTCATGCGAGACGTGTCGTTGCCACGATTTATGTGCCCTTGTCGGCCCCCTATTCTGCCGAGCCTTACTAATGGAAACAACCGCTCGCAATTAGACAAGATTAATCCGGAATGGTAATGGCCTGTGTGATGAATATGGCCTAGCCCTAATGGCCCCGCTGATTGAAAAGGGGCCGGACGTGCTGTCTCGTTAGTAATATATATTTGTTTCGATCTCCCCGCGCTGCGGACGCAACAGCATGCGCTCACGCGTCCTGCTTGTTCGTGTCCTGTTCACTCGCGTCCTGTTCATATCGTGTTCATATCCTGTTCGCATCCCGCTCATAACCTGCTCGCTCGCACCCTTGCCGCGCGCTCATGTCCTGTTCATATCCTGTTCGCACCCTGCTCGCTAGCGTCCTGCTCGTATTCGGTTCACGTCCTTCTCGCGTCCTGTTGTTGAAGTGACAGTGTCCAGTAAAACCTCTCAAAGTCGGACTCGAGTAAGCCGGAATCTGAGCTGATGTGCAAATACATAAGATGTAAAACACACGTGTTTAAACATTACAAAGTAGAACACCAATTTCTGCAGTCAATCCTCAGGCATCCGTCTCACGCATCGACCATGACCAATCCACTGCTGGATCTGTTACACTCAGTAGAGCAAAAGCAATCGTGATAAGAGGAAGAAATTGGAGAGCGAGAGAGAGAGAGAGAAAAAAGGACACGTCTGGACGAATGCAAGCGGCTTGCACGAAAGACGCTCGAGCGAAGGACTTGTGTTTTACAAGCTCTGAGACACGAAGCACGAGGAGCAAGAACAACAGGCTGGGAGCCGGCGAGCCTGGGAGAACCGTTTGGCTCACTCCGGGCGATAATAAACCTCCTGGAGCGCACGTTTTAATTTTTTTTTCTCTCTATCACTGCCGCTCGCTCTCATTAGTGACCGGCGGACGAGCACCACTGCCCCCCCCCCCCACACACACACACCGCCCCCCCCCCCCCCCCCCAGCAGGGAGCTCACACCACCTGGAGTTCATTACAGCGGTGATTATGACTGTGATTAAACCGCTCACACTGCAATACACAAAGACAAAGATTCCCCAAACTGCCTTTAACAGACTGTTAGGGCAAGTGCTGTTAGCGAGCATCTATGTAGGGCCGGCACGGCACACGAGGGGGTGGGTGGCCAACACCACGCCCGGCTGCCTTTGTCTCCCCAGTGGCGATGTTTACACACTGCACCAGGTACTCATTTTAGGCTTAGTCAGTCTAGGGGAGCCCCAGGACCGGTTCAGATAATCGTCACCGGTGTTGGCCATGAGCAAGAATCAGAACTTGGGTCGCCGGGTTAGTAGCGCAGTGCGCTGACCGCTACACTACCGCTCCCCCTGCAATGCACACACAGACGTATGGGGAAAAATACTGGCAGAGATTCCACCTCCACCCACTCCTGCCTCCACACCCCCCCCCCCCCCCCGAATAGACTCCTGGAGCAAGTGCTACCTGCCGTCAGTGAGCACATACTGACTAAACTAAACTACTTTTATTTTACCAGGTAAGGCCCACTGAGCTATATTGCCACAAATGATAGCTCGACTAAGTGGCTTATAGTTGGCAAATACTCTAAACGCGTGTTGATTCTATATGTGGAGGGAAAATCTGGAGGACCTGGAAAAAAAAATCCACACGACCACGGGGAGAACATGCAAACTCCAAATATACAGGCGTCAGGGTCGGGATTGAACCCTCGACCTCCTGCAGTCCAGACATAGATCAAAGATGTTATCAGGCCACTAGGTAGTTGACAACATGGCTGGCATGGTGATCAAGACCGTGGTGTGGCCAGCACCGTAACCGGCCGCATTTATCTCCCCCCCCCATCCCCCAGTGATGATGTTTACACGCTGCACCATAAGCTGACCTCGGGGAGGTCAACAATGGTTCAGATCTTACTTATCAATTAAATATTTGAAATATTCGTAGCACGCTGTGCCAAACCACTGCACCACCACTCCCCACATCTGGCCACAACACACGTACACACAAAAAGTACAACAGGCGCCATTCGCCACTAAGTGACGTTGATGTAACCACAGATCTTGTGCCACCGGAGGTGCAAGTACAGCAAAAGGACAAAGACCTCTCATATATTCTTGATCATATGTTCAGGGAAAAAATGCAGCCTGATCCCAAAGAGTGACCGAGAATGTGAGTAAATGAGTGAGCGAGCCAGTTAATAAGTGGGTAAGCGAGTATGTGAGACAGTGAATGAGTGAGCGAGCCAGTGAATGAGTAAGTGAACAAGCGATTACGTGAGAGAATGAGTGACTGAGCGAGTGAGAGAATCAGTGAACGAGTCAGTGAATGAGTTAAGTGAGCAAGCGATTATGCGACAGTGACCGAGCCAGCGAGTGAATGAGTGAGCGATCCCGTGAATGAGTAAGTCAGCCAGCGAGTAAGTAAGCGTGAGAGCGAGTGACCGCGCAAATGAATGAATGAGTGAACAAGTGAGCAAGCGAGCTAGCGAGCGAGTGGGTTGAGCGAACAGGCAGATGGGCTGGGACGGTCGGGACGGGCGATAAAGCGAGCTGATTAAAAGACTGGGTGTCGTAACGGGGCCATAACAGGTGGAGTCCTGCCCAGATGGGACGCCGCACCAGGCGGCCAGGAGACACGGCTCGCGTGCCGCGTGGCCGGGATGTCAGCATATGGTGCCGTCTAATCCCGCGCACAATCACCCACCGCAGCGTGTCGGGGAAGCTACTGCCAACAAGGGCATCAGGGCGCTCGCGCACCTCCCGTGCCGCCACTCCTGACAAATGACTCGTGTTCTAAGCGCGGGTTAAATTTTCTACACGGCTCTGTTCGGATCGGCGAGCCGTAAATACATCCACTGCAACTGGGCTCGCTATGACTGTGGCTACCAGACCACGTAGACTCCAGCCTGCCAACGATGCCGGAGAATATTGCGGTGGGAAAGTGATGCCTGCGTCTATGAATGAGAACGGTGTTTTAGTGGGAGGGGAAAGATTAAGAAGACACCGTTGTGTTTACTTATGGCTCTTGTCGCCCCCTCCAGCCATCAGGATCTTCTCGACACCACAGGTTCCATTGATAAGTTGACAAAACGGGAGAAATGCATCGCAGCATGGCATCACTTTGGCGAATGGTGCCTACGTTTGTGAAGAAAACGGCGGCAGGATTTAATTAAAATATCTGGAAAGTTCACATCATAGAGGTTTTTGGGTGAGGTCGTATATAGATATAAATGTGTCGTTAAACCCGCCACCACCACCCGGCACAGCCAATTAATAAGGTTTGTCACGTATACAAAACATGCAAATTCTTTACTGGTACAGCACACCAGTGTGTTGGAGAGCAAACCCACAAGATTTACAATTCGAGTACAACGTTTCACCGATAATCACAACCAGTCTCATCAAGCGCTGAACTAGTAATGAATTGGCACGTTCTGTTTACGTGACAAACATTACTAATGGGCTGTGTCGGGTGGTGGCGGGTTTAACGACACATTTACATTTACGCGATCTAACCCCAAAAACCTCTATTATGGATAATATTGGTCGCGAAAGCTTACGTGTTAAACTGGAGAGTTCACGTTTGCCAAAACATGAATTAGGGCACCATGCACGTTAGATGCATTGAGTGCATGATAGGGCCATGTGGTCGTATTGTTCACACTGGCCAGGATCTTCGTTTGTTGGGAGAGCGGCACATGCCTCTGAATTAATATATTTTGTCTCCGTTATATAATTATATCGTGATGCTTGCATCATCTTGGTCATGCGATGAAGAGGTTAACATACTGAACTCTCACAGAGAGCAGTCCATCACGTTGTGTCAAAGAACAGTCCCCGGGAGATGACGTCATAGAACTACTACTGAAGCCCGTTCAATTGCCTCTTATCCACACTGGGGGGTCCCGCACATTTCATATTTCCTCCAAAGAATTCTTATTGCATGGCAATCAACCCAAGTGGAGACCATCAATTGCTTTAACACTGCGAATCCAGTTTAACCACGGGTGGCTGACACCTGGATTCGAACCCAGGTACTCAGCGGTGCCAGTTCAGTGTCTTGACGCGGCCAGCCCAGCGCACGCACCTGCTTGATGGGGATGGCTCTGCCACTGCCGATGTTATCGGACTTCCCTTCTCCGCTCTTCTTCTCCTTCTCCGTGTCGCTGCCCTTCCGTGACTGCAGAGGAGGACGTGGTGGGGAGGGGGGGGGGCGGGCGAGGAGTTGGGGCGAGAGGGGAGCGGTTCGGAAGGAGGAGGCTCATGAGTGCAGGACAACTATGACTGCTGTGTATTAGAATGAGGGGGGTCCATGCAATTCCCCATGTCCCATTTACTATTACACACAAGAGTTTTAATTTCAATTACACTATCATTTCATCGTTTCAATTACATTTCCCCAATTCAACCTGGTAACAGCCTGTAGGAGAGTGTTATTGCTTTCTTATTAAGGTAGTATATAGGTGTAATTGTAATTTAGTATCGATGGTGATTACATTTTTACAATTTTAGGAATGAAATCTGCAAAAGTGCAAAGTAGTTTGGAAAATACCCTTTTCAGAATGACGTTCATGGTGCTGCAACAACACACCTACGAAAAAAATTTACCCTTTCCTGGTCACCAAATGATGACCATCTATCCACATATATTACTATCTGACCTATTTCTCAGAATTCTTGGGATTAAGGGGGAATGCTTGCTTGGGGCTTCAAGTAACCAACCTCAAATTTCAAAATGACACAATCCACCTGAAAACCCAAGTTAACAAACAAAACCATCCACAATTATTATAAACCCTATTGTCCTCAACTGCCTGAGCGGCCCGATCAATGGCCTAGCTATCGGGTGTACAGGCGGTGCAACTGCACCGGGGCCCACGGACCGGAGGGGCGCAGTTTGCCGGGTGAAATTCTACGGGAGGCCCCATTTAATTCCTTGCAAGCACCAGGGCTCGCACCAAGCCCGCCACGTGGCTCGAGCCTGGTCCGGGCTATTGCGCCTGTGTGCGTGTGCACCTGTGCGAGCGAGCGAGAGAGAGAGAGAAAGCGGCAGCCTTTCTACCGTGAAGAGGTTGGAGCGGCGCTTGGACTGCTTGCGCACGGGCGTCGGCGTGCCCGAGGAGGAGGGCACCGTCTCAAGGCGCAGCTCCTTCTGGCTCGTGCTGGGCGTGGAGGGCATCGACGAGGAGCAGTCGCTGGCGCCGCCCCCGCCGCCACCGCCACCGCCACCGCCACCAGTGCTGTTGCTCGCTATAGTCACCTGCAGACCACGCGTGTCCAGAGCTCATGTCACGGAATATTTCGAGTGCTCAGGCAGCCAATTCGAAGCCAGCTGCCTCTCTGTATGCATGCATGTGGCACTTGGTTCGCGCCGTACGTAGCCAACCGTGCTAATCGGTGGAGGCCAAAGCACCTAGAAGTAGTGAATAGCGATTTACAGCCCGATGTCAGTCCACCAATCGATGAAGGCCTCCTGTGGTGGTTATTGGATCATATTTCACCGTGCTGGTCAGTGACGGTGGGGAGAATTGATGTTGGAGTGTGAAACAGTCCAACCATGAATTTGGCTGCACTGCCCTCTGCTGTCAACATATGGGACCAGCTCGTGATTGATTTTTTAATAAATACTCTCCACATGCTCTCGGCTGATTGTGTTTTTATATATTTACATGGTTCGACACGTTACAAGCTACATCTGACGTATTTATATTTTTGTGAGATCCCAAAACGTGGTCTCAAGAGATTGTGGAGCGACGTGGGCAGAAGGACTAGGCACATAATGACGCGTCGATCCATCGATTTAAACAGACTCCAAACACCAACGACACGTGCATCAAACCATGTCTTCAGATCAGTGGCCTAGCTATCACGTGAGCAGGGTGCTGGGACTGCACTGGCTCCTCCCACTTCTTAGACGTGGCCCAGACCCCTCCAGTTTAGGAAAACGGAATTTGCCACGGGACCCCAATTCATTCCTCGCACCAGGGCCCATGCCAATCACACTCCACCACCGGCCCCGCGGACGAAGTGGTAATGGGGCCACTACATCGTGTGATGCATGCCCATCCACCTTTGTCTCCCCAGCTAAGACGCTGGTGCACGACAGGCCGACTCGACGTGAGGTTCACCCACACCGTCGTCCGCACACGGCAATCGCTATCACTGCACATGGCTCAGAGTGAAAAGTGGGTCACTGGGATTAATGCAGAGTGCAGGGTTGATATGACACGTATACGCACTTATGTATTCATACATTCAAACACGCTGGAATGCACTCACACACACATACAAACACATGCAAATACGTACATACACACACATGCACAGAGACAATTGCACATGCACTTATTTGCACGTGCAAATACTTACAAAGATCCCCCGTAAAGCCTTAACAGACTGTAGGGGCAAGTGCTGTTAGCGAGCACCTATGAAGGCTGGAACGGTACACGAGGGGGTGGGTGGCCAGCACCACGCCCGACCGCCTTTGTCTCCCTAGTGGCGATGTTTACACACCTCACCAGGTACTCATTTAAGGCTGAGTCGGCAAATACTTACACACACACACAAACATGCATATGCACAGACACACTCACCTACACACATCAGTACTTGCACATCCACAAACTCCTCCACACGCAGACTCGTTCTTAGACACACGCACGCTCATGCACACACTTAACCACAAACTTGCCAACAGGCACTTATGCACACTCATGTATACTCACGTACTCTCATGCAATTGCAACAAGCATATACACGCGGTCATACATACATAGACACTCACCTAGCTGCGTGCACACAAAAGCAAACATTTCCTGTTGTAGCCTTAACAAACTGTAGGGGCAAGTGCCGTTAGCGAGCACCGATGAAGGCCAGCACAGCACAGGAGGGGGTGGGTGGCCAGCACCACGCCCAACCGCCTTTGTCTCCCAAGTGGCGATGTTTACACACCGCACCAGGTGCTCATTTGAAGCCGATTCGGCCTAGGGAAGGTCCAGGACCGGTTCAAATATTCACCACCGTTATTGATCGTGAATCGGAAACCCGAGAATCGAACTCAGGTTGCCGGGCTCATAGTGCCTGCTGTGCCACGGATCCCCACACACACACACAACAAAGATCCCCGGTATAGCCTTAACAGACTGTAGGGGCAAGTGCTGTTAGCGAGCACCTATCACGGCCGGAACGGTACACGAAGGGGGTGGGTGGCCAGCACCACGCCCGACCGCCTTTGTCTCCCCAGTGGCGATGTTTACACACCGCACCAGGTACTCATTTGAGGCTGAGTCGACCTAGGGGAGGCCCAGGACCGGTTCAGATAATCGTCACTGGTGTTAGCCGTGAGCGGGAATCGAACCCGGGTCGCCAGGTTCATAGCGCAGCGCGCTAACCGCTACACTACCGCTCCCCACACATGCACACGCACACACACACGCGCACACACACACACGCGCACACACACACACAAGCGCACACACACAAGCGCACACGCGCCGTCACCGCCTCACCTGGTTGACGTGCACGGGTGGCATCGCCGCCGACGAGACGCACGTGTGGCTGGGCGAGTTTGGCAGCGACTTGCACTGCCCGATGGAGACCTGCTGCTTCTTCCTGGATGCGACGATCTTCTGAGCCACTGCCCAGGGAGGAAAGAGACGTTTGTGCATCGCTGAAGGTGCGCAGGAGAGACCGCCGCGTTCGAAATCCCGCCGCCGGCTGATGCACTGAGAGTTGTGGGAGACATGCGGGCTCTTTGGCCAATGCAAATGGTCGGGGCTATTCAACGCTGTTGCCCCCCGATTCTCACTGTTGGAATAAATAGGTCAAGCGTTAAACGTGGGACTGCGTTGCCACCTGCTGGCTTCGCCCGAGTCGTGCACGCGCTGGGACAAAAGCGTGCGCGCATTCAGGTTAATGCGAAACGCGCGCGTGCGTGCGTTTCGCAGGTGGCCTCGGCTAAAACACGAGAGAGTTGGGCAGCGAGTAGCAGGAGGGATGCATGTGGCAGGAACCGCCCCGGTCTGTTCACCTATAATCCCCGGCGTGTCCCGTGATCTCGCATCAGTTAGCGTTCGACACTGAGCACAGCGTCAAAGTGCACCTAGCCTGGCACAAGCGCCATTGTGGCATCACCACCAATAATCGATGTGGTTGAGCGAGCTAAACATTTTTCAGTGCCACTGCAAGTGTTTCGTTTTATTGTTTTTTTCTTATCGCAGTTGATGATATGCACAGTACCAGAGGCCTGTAATAAAAATTGCAAGAGATCAACTAATGATAGTCCAGCAGCTAAGAACGTGGCTTCTTGCATTGAGCGAGTTTGTGGGAACTTGAGGCAAGAGACGATGGGAGTGACTTCTCGAGACAGCGATGGCGAGCACGAATCAAGAGTCCACAAGGTAAGAGTCGGCACGTTTCCTGAATTGAGCAAGGTTAGAGGAACTTGGAGAAAATTTATTGATCAAGATTTGAGCAATGCAGGAAAATACGGGGGAAGAGTTGAGAATCGAATGTCGAACACGGTAGGTTTGAAAGAAATCGAACAATATAATCGAACTAGTCCTCTACATGGGCGGAGGAATAATAATCCATAACACATGTTTTTTGGGTTATATCGCGTAAATATATGAATGTGTCGTTAAACCCGCCACCACCCAAATCGGTCAATTAGTAAGGTTTGTCATGCCACAGCATTTACAATCTGAAGTACGACGTTTCGCCATTAATTACAACTAGCTTCATCAGGCGACAGCCATACATTTGGCGGCGGGTTTAACGGCACATTTATATATGTACGCGATCTAACCCAAAAAAACCTGTATTATGGATGATATTGGTCGCGAAAGCCTACGTGTTAAACAGGAATAATAATCATAGCAATGCTGATTATTATATCAACTTGTAACACACCGCACGGCACTCACTCAATCACGAAGAGACAGAACGACTCAGAGGTGCGAGGAGAAACCACAGACGACCAGGACGGCAGCCATGCGGTGAACCAGTGCCAACAGTTGCCCAAGTTCTGCAGTCCTCTGTATATTAAGGTTTTATCGGCCAGAGGGGAAACACTCTGTCCCAAATGGGTGCAGTCCACATTGTTTTGCTCTACTGCCTTCTCCTGGCGAGCCAGGGTATGGCACCTCCTCGATGTCTACGGGAAGGGAGTTTCCGAGCATCTTTGCGGTGATTTACCAACCCTTACCTCCACACTGCTCGATTACAGGCGAGCACCACCACCATCCGTATGAAGGTGTGGAAGTTCCCGATAACTCCATCGCTCACTGGGGCGAGTGTGAGCGTGCGAGCGTACGAGTGTGAGCATGCGTGGGAGTGTGAGCGTGCGAGTGCGAGCGTGTGTGTGTTACCATCCTGGAAGACGCGCTCCACGTTGAGGCCGTAGGTGGAGCACGTTTCGTAGTAGGTGCAGCGCTTGAGGTCATTGGAGAGCTTGCGTGCGCGTGTGTCGTCGATCACGCGCGGATTTGTGGCGCTGATGGCATCTGCAGGATTTAGACGGACGTTGACGGTGATGAGAGGCGGTAACGGCCGTGATGATGATGACGATGATAATGATGTTGGTGACGATCGTGGCAATGTCAACAATTACGACCTCGCCAACTGGACATCTGTGAAACCTACCAGATATCTGCGAAATAGAGCTTCATCGCTCATCGGATTCCTCCAGCATAATTAAATATTCTGATTCTGATCCACAGACGGCACCGTCATAAAATAGTAATCCCTCTGAGTACAACCAAACCCAATCTGAGACGTAACGGTGGAGGAGCGAATCATTAATTTTTCATGTCGGCCACGCAACATTAGCACGAGCGAGAGAGGGCCCCCCCCCCCCCCCCCCCCTGCACGAGAAGCCTCCGAAGAATCTTCGTGCGGCGTCTCCACGCGGCTCTTCCGGTCCGCCGAGCACCGCGGTTCCGCGATGTGGCACGTTGCTATTTTGGTTCTGCGCGGTGGCCTATTTCTTCGCGGGCTCGCTTCGAGTTGGTTAACGCGAGCAAGCGCCGGCGAGTGACAATAACGCTCGCGTGCGTCGACAAGACCCGACCACCCCAGCCGCAGGAACTCACACGCGAACTCACAAGCAAGCGCACACATGACCTAACACGTGAACTCGCACGCAAACACATACACGAGCACATATGCGAGCGTGCACGTGAAGGAAAAGCCCCGAATCGCAGGGACGCCGCCTCGTCACGCAAAACCGCGTCGAGCTTGCTGATTGATATGCCTGTAAAATAAAAATAAAAACCCAGGTGATCCATTCATAGATAGGTTTACCAATAACTGGTGACCCTCTTGCCCTCTACTCCACAGCCAATTGATAATTGTGAAACGACCGGCTCGATATCTTCGAGAGGAGAGAGTAGAGGCTGTAAAATACAACATGATATTGTCTATAATGTTTTCCTATCTTTTTAGCGGGGTATTTATATACAGAGTGCGGAAGACTAGGCCAAATACTCTACAGGGGATCCTCCAGTAGAGCTCCTTCTACTGGAGGATCCCCTCCAAGGGCTGGAACCTTGACCCATCTGTAAATGGACCACCCTGTACTTCACTGGTCCATATCCCTCCCTGTCCCGAGGATGCGTCACGAAAACTACAAAACAGCGAAGCGCAATCTCCACAAAAACTCAACCGCACGGCTCGCCAACACCGATGCTCAAATGTGTTGATTTTTCCTTCCACCAAAAATATAACGATAACACCAAAGTCATGCTTCGTGCCCTGCACAATCAGTTGTGCGTGCGTTCGAGCACGAGCCGAGCGGCCCAACGCACGTTCGCGCGTGCGCGTTCCATGCGAGACGTTTCCGCACGGGCTGCCTAAAACGAATTGGCTTTCCAGCTCGTTACACATGCGGCTTTCGTGCTCAGATTTCACCGTTCGTTATATATAAATGTAATTTCGAACCCTTTGTGACCCGACCCTTCCCCACCCCCCCCCTAGAGACAATCTTGCTTCCATGGCAACGACGCTCGCACCGCTGACCTTTTCATGAGCATGTAAGCGCACAATTTTGACACGCCGCACAAAGCCTCATGTCTTGCGGGATAAGGGTGAGGCCAAGGGTTAGGAGCCGAGGTCAGAGTGATGGTTGTACGCAGGATTGGCCAGCTAATTCGCTGATGCTTGAAAGTGTTTGCTTTTGATTGGCTGGGAGTGGAAGCCGTCTGCGCACGATTGGTCGGTTGTGAAGACCGCCGAGTCATCACAGAGCATCACTCATCGGTGTAGCTGATGCGTGTGGTGATAGCCTAACATCGGAACGATTGCGGGTAAGGATAAATCTCACAAAGGAGACGCTTCTACAAACGTAGTAATTTAATCTCCGGACGTTTCGACAGCCAATCGTGAGACGTTGAGACGAAATCACCCCGGTTGGAGAAGCGTCATCATCGTGAGATATTTTATCTATAATTGTTCGGATGTCAAGTCTAAATCTCAACTGCCACAATGGATGCGGTGGTGATAGAGCCGCTCAAAAATAATAATTTCTGCCGCAGGGGACGCAGGCTGTGAATTACAGCATTGGTACTTCTGCAAGACTCGAGTAATTCTGCATTGGTAATATTGCCCCGCGTGGACTCGAAAACATCCACGCACAAACAAGTTAGATACATCACATCGACTGTTTAGAAAAGAAAAATGGGCAGGGATGATTGGCCGATGGTCGAGACTTATGATGGAATGGCATCCATTGGAGGTAACACGCCCGAAAGCACGTCCAGAGATGGGGCGATAAATTCAGCGCATGCTCGTGTGCGAGATGAGCTGTTGTAAGGCAGGACTGTGAGAGGTAGGGAAAGCTGTGGTGGATGACCGATGATGATGACGATGCATAGATTATGGCTAAGAATGACAAATATTCTCTAAGAGCAGTGGCTCTGGGTGTAAATTTGACTCCTCTTTGAGTGCTTTTCAATCCCAAAGAATCTACAATGCAATACAAACCCCACGATACTTCACGTCCGTAACATTAACCACATTTAACATTTCTATCAATAAATATGAACGTCAAATGAGAACGCATGGTAATGTAATAAGTCATTTTCAACACCCCACCCGGCACATTTTTTTGTTTACATGTACTCTGTAGTTTGTTTTTGTCTTTCCTGAATGTGACCCCAACTGCGCTCCTGAAGTCACGGAATGAGACGGAGAATCCATCAGGAACGCTCAACAAGGAGTGAGTGCAACGCCCTGTGTCCCGTGGAAGAAGTTGTCGAAGAACTGAGTTTGAAACGTCACGGGGCTATCGTACACTAGAGGGCAGCACTTCTCCAACCTCCCTCGGACGTAAATGTTCGTCGCATCACAGTCAAATGAAAATGTGACATTCTCATAGCTGGGATTAATTTAAGAAAATGTGTTTCCACGCACAGTCATTGCTGACTTGGCTGAGAACGTCAACTCGCTACACTTGAGAACCCAGTCTGCCAGGATTCGAACCCACGATCTGAGCGGAGCCCGCACAGCGCTCTGACCTCTGAACAACCCTACCACGTCTCATTATTTTAAATATTTAGAAAAACCCAACGTAGCACCATACCATGTAATCAAAGTCACAACATGGTTGATTCATACTTGATTTTTTTGGGGGTCAGATCGCTTGGGTAACTTCCTTCACACCATGCGTAGCCTACCGTGCTAATCGGAGGTGTAGGATATAAATTAACATGTATGCTGTGATTGATAAAGTTTTACGATTAATATCGTTGCAATTGGCTGTGTCGGCTGGAGGAGAGTGTACTACACACCTTGAACTTTGGAAAGCGTGACCCAAATATCAATAACGAATCATAATAATCGTCGCGAAAGCCGACATGTACCTCCGATTAGCACGGTTGGCTATGTACGGTGCGAAAGAAGTTCAACATACATACACAATGTAGTTGTTGCCGCGTTCTTCTCAGGGAATGCATAAAAACAAACAACAACAACAACGCCTGGGGCTGGAGTAAGCTCCACATCATGAGCCATGCCTGAAGATGACGCCGACAATGATGACGATGATGATGACGATGATGATAACGCCGACAATGACGACGATGACGATGATGATGACGATGATGATGACGACGATGATGACGATGATGACAACGCCGACAATGACGACGATGACGATGATGATGACGATGATGATGACGATGATGACAACGCCGACAATGACGACGACGACGATGATGATGACGACGATGATGACTATGATGATGACGGCGATGACGACGATGGGGCGACTCGTGTTGGCGTGCTGGCGTGTCATCGTCACCTTGCGTGCCAACCAGCAGCAGCGGCAGGTCGGCGATGTTGCGCACGTTGGCGAGGCGGCTGTAGTAGTTGTACACCGTCTGGAAGCTGATCTCGTCCTCCAGGCTGAACACGAAGATGGCCGCGTCCACCCACGACGCGAACTGCCGCCCGGCACACGGCACACGGCACACGGCACATGGTACACGGCACATGGCACACGGCACATGGCACACAGCACGCGCCGCAGAGAGAGTTGTTGGGGGGGGGGTGTGGTAGGGGCCGAGGGAGGGGGATTTGGCAGGGTGGAGGCTGTTTCGGAAAAGATATTCGCAGGTTCGACAGCGCCCGTGCTATTGCCAACTGAGATCGGTAAACGTTTGTGCATTAGCTCTGTTCATCTGTTTATAACGGCGGTGGGGGGGGGGGGGGGGTCACGTCACGATAAGTCTCGTATAGGTCATCCAATATGACCCAACTGTAGTATTAAGGATTCCCAAAACACGGAAAGACAAAACTCCTAAAGCCTAATGCCTAATCGCCGACCATAACACGGGGGGTGGGTGGGGGTACATTTAAGTAAAGGGACACGAATGTTTACTGGGAGGAACAAATATGAGTTTCCACCAGATTGGCTTACCTGTGGCTCTGGGGGACCTCCCTCATCGCGGATGAGGAGCAGGTAGCTCTGCCCATCCACGACAATCTCCTTCTTGAAGCGACCTCCTGCGGAGGAGATTGCTGCCATTAGTCTCACACCCAGCCCATCATCGCGCTCGACCACGCCGCAAAAAAATAAAACAAGATGCCGAGACACATTCATTTATTTCAGACGTGCTGAGTGTTTACTTCCCCCCCCCCTCCCCCGATATATAAACAAGGGGCCGACTAATTAATCGGTCAATCGATCAATCAAGCCCCGGGCTTGGGAATCTCACGTTGTCGCAGAGGTCAGAGGTCAGACGCGCAAGCAGGGATTCCGAAGAGGGGGAGAAAAAACGCAACCAGATTTAAAAACACGGCCGTGTTTTAAAAACGATCAGCGCTGCTATAAAAGGCTCTTATTTGATTCTCCTTTTGCCCTTTCACTCAGCACTAAAGTGAAGGTGGCAGCTTGAAACAAGCCAGTGCATGTTTGGTTAACGACCCAAGACGCCTCGGCGCTCACTTTGGGCCCACTTGACTGGAACATTTTCCCCGGCAGGGCTGTGGGCTTTGCAGGCTCTACCTCCGATTGTCGCCGATGCCCCCCCCCCCTCCCCACAACCGCGCGCTCTGCTCGTGCCGCACCCTCGACGGCCGTGCAGCTCTTGACGCATGCCGCGGGTTTTTCTCATTGGGAAAAAAACAAACCGGATGAGCGCTTTCTTTACCAGGTGCTGTTGTGCTCCGGTTACAGGTAAAGGTGGTAAAAGGTGCAGCCCTGCGGTTTCTTGCTAACGCCACTGCTCGTGGAACAGCCTCCACCAGAGGTAGTTCTAGAAAGCCCCTCTGAAGCTGGTAGTTTGGCCTACTCATGCACACTGGCCAGGCCGCTTGGAGGGTGGGAGTACACGCACTTTACACCACCGCACGCGACCTGTGGATTCCAGACACTGCGGTGCATCCATTAACATTGCTGGGTGGACAGAGATGAGGTTGGCATTAAGAAACTTGCGTTGCCGTGACGGGAGATCCGCACTGCAGATGCGCGTGCTTACCGTTACACCAGCGAGTCGCTAGGACCTGGCGTCATTTCATATCTCTCGCACAGCATGTCTGCGCGACCTACACTAATAACTCGCTCTGATCTCCGGGTGTGCGTGCGGCATGGCTCCGATTAACGCGCTCGTGCTGGCACATCACAGGTGGGAGTGTGCGGGAAATGAGCAGAGCCGACACGAAGGGATGCCCGCCCGATCGCCCTACCCACTCGCCCTGCCCGCTCGTCTGCCTGAGCAATCACGGGCTACGTGTCGCTGTCGGCCTTTGTCGACAACAACATCTCGGGGCTGATTTAAGCAAGGCTGACAGCGGGAAGGCCGTGGTACGCTATAAATTTTGTATTCGCGCAACAAAGTGATTTATTTATTTATCTCTATTTTTTTACTTTCCTCTAAATTTTACTTTAGCCCGATTCTGCGTTCGGCATCACGTCATGAGACGAAGCATCCATTCGCGGATCTCTCGCGGATCAGTAGCAATTGGAAAATGGCCTGCGGAAATGGAGACCACAGAGCTACGTCGGAGATCCCTTTGACTGAACACTCTGGCTCACACGGTAGGGGACAGGAGGAATTTATCCCAGTTAATTACAGAGACAAATGCCATGCGATGGGCGATCTACTTTTTAGTGCAACCGTTTTTGGTGACTGGGCGGAGACCATCGGCTCACTACAATTAAAGACGCGAGTTTAATCGCGGGCAGCCGGGACGTGGATTCAAACCCAGGAACTCAGCAGCGATGGATCGGCACTCTGACCTCTGCGCCAACCCGACCACCTTGTAAGCGTTAACGTTTTTTATAGCTCCGCAGTCCAGGTGAGAGCGCAACACCGAGGAGGCAGCGCGTCACGGATCGGTGAGATCGGCTCACGGCAAGACGAGGCCTCCCGACCGGCAGACGAAGAAGGCAGAGCGAGCGGCTGGGCATTATGAACAGACAACGACGCGCAGCGTGCCAGGTTCCAGCAAATCAATTTGGCAAAAGGTCGAATGATGCACGGCGTCCGTCGCCATGGCAATCAAAAAGAGTTGGGGGGGGGGGGCGGGAATGACGTCAGCGAGCCGATGGCAGGCGCGCGATGCTCGGCGGAACGATCCGTCGAGCGCCCCCCGAACGACCCCCCCACCTCCCCACTCCCCCCGCCCCTCCCCCACTCCTCCCACTCCCCCCACCCCCCCACTACCCCCGCCCGCCACCCCCCGCTCCCCCCGCCCCCCCCGCCCCCCGCTCCCCCGCCCCCCCGCCCCCCGCTCCCCCGCCCCCGCGCCCCCCGCCCCCGCTCCCCCCGCCCCCCCGCTCCCCCCGCCCCCCGCTCCCCCCGCCCCCCGCTCCCCCCGCCCCCCGCGCTCCCCCCGCCCCCCACTCCCCCCGCCCCCCACTCTCCCCCCCCACTCTCCCCCCCCACTCTCCCCCCACCCACCACGACTGCCACCCAGGTACCGATGCTGCTGCTGCTCAACCACGATCTACACGTCGTTGTTGTTGCTTCTACTCTTTAATCGCCTTGTGTTGTTATGGCGGCATTACAGTATTCATGATGAGCCGGTGGAGCTGTGGTGCAGCGGTTAGCGCACTGCGCTATTAACCTGCCACAAGACGAGCTCGATTCCTGGCCACGGCTAATATTAATTATATCCGAACTGAGTCTGCCCTACCGCCCCCTCTCCTCCTCACCACCCCTACCACCCACCAACACTGACCAGGGTGGTGAAGTATGGTCAAACAACCCCGATAACCGACACTGTGGAGAGGACAATATCCAGCAGTGGACTGACAAAGGGCAATGATTATTAATATTAAACATCGCTTATTTATCTACTTATTTAAATAGAGAGCAGATGCGCACCACACAAATGTGAATTTCAGGGATAAACAAGACTACATTGGACGAGAAACAAAGAGACAATAAAGAAGGCATGGTTGGTGGGTGACCAACTCAGACAGGCGGAGAGAAAGTCAACTTAGATGGCAAGGACGTCAAGGACGCACGAGCAGAGAGGTCAACCACAGCAGGACAAACGAGATGAGCGTGGAAGCAACAGGGGCAAAGACTGAGTGTCCGGGTAAAGAAAGAGGTGTTTCAAAGCGATGAGCCAGGATATGAAGGATGCGAGATAGAGAGCAACGTTGAATCAATACCCTGGTGCATGACCGACAACACCGAGAAGCTGTTGCCTTTTTCATTTCACATTCAAGTGGGGAGCTGCTCTATCAATAACAGCTCCAACGGCGCCAGTCAATGCGACCCAGCAGCCACACACAGTCGAGTCCCCGTGCACCCACGGGCACTACGTGGTCTCGGACTCCGCTCTGTGAAGTTTGACCTGCCGCCAGGGCAACGCGTGCGCAGCGAGCCACGAGGCCACCAAAGACTCGGATCCGATTCGAGCGCGTCCACTTCCCACTCGTACAAACAGCTCTCCCCCGATGCCTGTCAGCCGATTGCCGGCCGCCGTGCGAAAGCTGCGTGCAGGTGACGGCATACTCACGCCGGATTGTCACGCGGGGAATGGGTCATCGCTAATGCGGCAGATGTTCTCGTGCGTGTGTGTGTGTGTGTGTCGAACTAGCCGCTACGTCTAAAAAGGTGCAGGCCTGCAATTGCTTGCTCGCTTCGCTGCTGACGGAAGAGCATTCCTTCACTGGAGGGAGCTGTAGGGAACCCCATGAGGGTGTTTTTGACCTCCTCTTCCACGCTCGCCAGACGTCTTGGTCGAGGTGGCAGTGCCTGCACTTTGCCCCCCCCACGTGCGAGCTTTCCGATCGACTAACTGCAGTGTAGCCATTTAGACCGCCGGGTAGACGGAGGCGACTGGGGAGGAGTCCAGCGTGCCAACCATCACACGCAGTAGCAAACGCTTGGCGACATGGATTTTAATCACAATATATTAACCCTTTCCTGTTGCGATGACGTACCTGTACGTCACCAGTTTTTCTTCCGATTCCGAGCAGAATCGGAAGTCAAAGGCCATGCGGGAGGGCGTGTGGCACAGTTTAGCGCAAGCTATCATAGAATGCGGACGTGTCGCTACAGTTATCTGCGCTGAGTACAATATTTTTAAAAACAGCAGCACTATTCCTCTCTAAACAAAATGAACACGAACCGCTTGTGCGTTCCGAGATTCGGCGGTGACCAGGACCTACCCTGCAAAATTTGCAGACGTCTCAAAAACGGGAAAGCGTTAAATTCCCTCTCAGAGTGACTTCTCTCACGTTTCCTTCGGCGTCGACATTTACTCGCACATTAAAAACATCGTTACATACATCTTGGGAATGTCGGCTCATTTGTCCTAACTTGTTTTTCGCGGCAATGGGAACCCACGCGTGAATGCCAAGGGATGGTTCATGCGATCGTTCCATTGCGCTCCGCGCCCGTTTGCTCCATGTGATTGCCAGCCAAGTAATCTTGCATTTGCCGAGCGATATCCAGCACGGGGCGATTGCGTCCGCTCACCCCGTGCTGTCCGCGCAAGCGCTGGGCGCGCTGCCCCTAAAGTGCACGTAAATCCTCATGAAAGGTTTTTATATTTTCAGCCCGGCATTAAGCTGGTGTTAAATAAATGCGAGTGGCATGTGTTTTGAGTGGCGAGAGAGAGGTGGTGCCATGCTGGTTCACGCAATACCGCACACAGAGCTAACGGCTGAAACGAACGCTTGAGTTTCCATTGCTCTTCACACGTCTACTCCAGTTTACCAATGACGGGGAAAATATTCAGCGAGGCATTAAGTTCCCGTTGTTGTTGTTCTTCTTCTTGTAGTTCTCAATTGGATGGTTAATGTTGTGGTTGTTAACGGCTTGGTTGTTGTGGTGGTGGTTGTTGTCGTGTGGTAATGTTTAAGGTTGTTCATGTTGATTGCGTGGTTGTTGTTGCCGTGTTTGTTGTTGATATGGTGTGATTGTTGTTGTTGTTCCTGAGCCAGAAGCTTACCTTCGGGAGACTCCTCCTGCATGTACGCCCCCGTCAGGTAGCGGTGAACCAGGGCCGACTTCCCGCTTGCCAGATTACCCACAATGCCCTGCCACACACATCCCATCGTCAGCAATGTTCACCCAACAGGGACAAGCGCAAGTCCGTCGGTGGGTGGAGGTGGCAATGGTGCTGGTGGTGGTTGTGTAGACCTGCAACTCAGCACTTCAAAGGCAAGAGTTAGTGGATCGCGTCGACTTTCGAAACTCCAAAACCCAACGTACTGCGAGGCGGCCAGGAGATGGCCGAACAGGAAGTGTGCTCACGAAGCCGTCCGTGTGGACTCCTCAGTATCCCCTCATACTGCGGATTTTTCCTCCGAGTATTCACGTCTTCTCCCGCAAGCAAAACGCGCCTTAAAATACCAATCATCCCAATTGAGGATGCTCATAAAAACGAGTCGTTGGCACTCAGTGTGGCTTTCCCCATGAATAAATAGATGGTATTATTATTTTTACTCTTTGGTTCTTTCGGTAAAGTCACCCAGATAGAAAATTAATAGGCGAGACAAACACAGCATGAGAACTGCTCCTGCTGTGTTTGTCTCACCTGATGAGGGTTGCTTGTGTTGCGATCGAAACGTCGTGATCTATTAATTTTCTATCTACATGACTTTACCGAAAGAACCAGAGTATGGATTCCTGCAGTCACGAAAGCTTCAAATCAAGATGATTATTACTCTCATGAGGTCAGCAGCACTTAGCTATGTCTAACGCTTGCTGGGGGGTGGGAACAGTGACGAACGTAGCGGTGACCGCCAACGCAACACAACATCATCTATGTTGAACTTCTTTCACGCTGCACGTAGACAAACCGTGCTAATCGGAGGTGGCGGACACCACTGCGTCCTCTCTCAATCCTGAACTGAACAAAAGAGCTGTTAACGGTCAACGGGGCAAATCGCCAACGCGATGAGCTTCAGCCAAATTCGTCAGGACGTGAACGTCCTCCTGAATGCAGTGTGTGCATGCGTGCGTGTGTGGGCACACGTGTGTGTGTGAATGGGGAGCGGTAGTGTAGCGGTTCGCGCATTGCGCTACGAAACCGGCGACCCCAGTTCAATTCCTACTCACGGCCATATCGCCACTTAAGGAGACAATGGTGGCCAGACGTGGTGTCGGCCACCGATCCGCTCGTGTGGCGTGCCGGCCCTCATAGGTGCTTGCTAACAGCACTTGTCCCAACAGTCTGTTAAGGCTACATGGGTGATGTTTTTCTTTGTTTGTGTGTGCGTGCATGCGTGCGTGTTCATGTGTGAAGGGGAGCGGTAGTGTAGCGGTTAGCGTGCTGCGCTACGAACCTGGCGACCCGAAATCGATTCCCGCTCACGGCGAACACCAGTGACGATTATCTGAACAGGTCCTGGGCCTCCCCTAGGTTGACTCAGCCTCAAATGAGTACCTGGTGCAGTGTGTATACATCGCCACTGAGGAGACAAAGGCGGCCGGGCGTGGTGTTGGCCACCCACCCCCCCGTGTGCCATGCCAGCCTTTATAGGTGCTCGCTAACAGCACTTGCCCCTACAGTCTGTTAAGGCTATACGGGGGATCTTTGTCTTTGTTGTTCATGTATGTGCGTGCGGTCACGACGCAGGGCCAGCGCTCACCACTTTTAGCTCCGGCACGGCACGGCTCAGCGTCCACTCCTGGCTGTTCACAAATGAATCTGCAAAGGCATGAGGGGTGGGGGTGGAGTGGGGGAGATTGCATTCACACACTGGCACCACACCAGGAGCCTCGTGTACAGCACGTCCGACGAAATGGACGGAGCTCGCGACGAAAACGATCAGCAGGATTCCTTGAGCTCTGATTGGGCAACTGGGATCAACGGCACTGCCACTCGACCACTGAACTCACCTGGATCACACACCAGGATTACTCGGACTATCAGGACTACTACTCAGATCACCGGCACTACCAAATTATGGGTTACTCACCCACTCATGCATGTATACACACAGATGCTCGCTCACTCATGTACATATTCACACGCACACACTCAAAGATGTTGACTCGTGTCTATGTATGGAGATGTTAACGTGAGAATTACCCATGGAAGGATCAGGAGTCCTGCAGCAATCAACCAGGGCAGGATTGTAGGATCTAAATGTTTCCCGCAGAAATGCCCCAGCTCAAAATCTAAAATGCACTTAGGGTGCACAGGTGAAAGCCCACGGTCACTTGGCAATTCAAACAATTTAAATAATACAGCGGGACTGTTATGCTCGGTTGTTCTTATGAAGGCGTTGCAGATTTTATGGCCGAGCACAAGAATTGGCAGCGGGAGATTCCGTTGCGGTGTTCGTGGAAGCCCTGCAGCGCATCGGGAAATCATTTCCGCAGAATCGCTGGCCTAGAAGCCGCTCGTTCTGCGACTGCAACGACTGAACTAATTCCTTTTTTCACCACCGGGCATAACCAACTCCACCTCTACCGAACGGCGGATGGAAACATCTATCTTTGCTTCTCTATTCGCCTGCATACGTTATTACACCTTGATGCATAATTCAGATTAATCACAGATGTGCCGACTTGGTATTCATCATCGAGGGCCCTTTTGCCTCAGCACGGCGTATGAATTCTTGACTCGGGGTCACGGTGAACTCCAACTCTCACCCTCGACGGCAATCTATTTGCAGCCACATAGGAAAACGTGGCTTTATTTATTTGTATTTCTTCCACATCAACAGGCCGAGATAAATTCTCTCGCCAACAAACCCTGTGGTATTCACACACGGTTTTGCCCGTTGACGGCATCGAGATATATATTTTTTTCACGCACCAAAAAGAATAAGAAATATCCATTTCAGTCGCTAATTTTAAGGAATGTTGAGTTGTTAAGCAGCTGACTCTTGGCCACCGTGGAGGAGGGGGCACATGAATCACACGGCGTGAGAATCACCGTAGACCGAGGGGTCCTGTTCGCCTTTGGACGTCTGACTCAATCTGCGCGTTGTTTTTTTTTTGTCTCAACGATTTTTTTTGTTGCAATTTTTCAGACCAGCACCGGCGGGCATCTCACAGTGCAGTTGAGCAGTGTGCACCAAACATTCCGCCCTCCTAGTAGGAGGAAGCTTCGTGCGGCCCCAGAATCAATCTTCCCGATTCGGAGCACTGCCCACACAGCCCAAGCACAGCCCCCTAAGAGAGGGATAAGCAGAAATCCATTCTGTCTCCACGCATAAATAAAAATATGCCTAAGTGCATCAGCTTAAGAGATCAATATTATTGATCAACATTTGTTTAAGTGAGAAAATTCTGGACCAGCAGTGTCAGACGTGTTAAACAAATACTGTTGGATTACTAGTTGTTATTAACAAGATTACTCCATGGAAATGATGGGGCCCCATATGGCACTCCTGCACTTATAGAGGGAGAGATATGCGTTAAGGACGCTTGGAGACTTTAAAACAAAAGAAACAGCTTATGTAATGCACCGTCAAAGTGAGAGCGCTGTATGACCCGTGGAAAACAACAGAAAATGAGGATTATAATTTACAGCACTTTATCAATCTACTGCTGGATGATGGCCTCCCGAGGCCATGTCAGTCATGGGGCCGACTTGACGATACTCGAAGACGTTCGTCAGTGTGGCTTGGCGATGGAGGAGGGTACCCAGGAATGCTTCAGATATCACTCGTGACTGATCTCTGCTGTGGAATGAAACTCGGGTCACAGGGTTCGCAAGCACAGTGCGCTAATCACTGCACCACCGCTCCACTCCGGGAGAAGATAAGGTTTCGCAAAATATTACCATGTGGAATTCTTTTGTAGCATCTCAATCTAAATATCTATTTGACTGACACACACATATCGTTTTGTTCCACGAATTGAGCCTTCAATTTGAGAAAATCTGTGATGAAGAAGGACGCAGATTATTAAAAAAAATACAATCCCGATAAGTATTGGGATATAAATAAATAAGTGTTAAGAGAGATATAACGTATGCCAGGGGAAGAGTCAAATCTAGACGTGTCAGTCACATGCCCGAGAAAACCTCGGCGCAGTTGGCAGCGAGGTTCCTCGAAAATCTGTAAAAGTGCGCATCTTGACTTCTTTGTTCAAACGGCATGGCAGTGCGGTGCAAGTTCAGGACAGCGCGCAGAAAACAACGCAACCATTCCGACAATCCCACCACTCCTGACCAGGCATGCACGTGGCCGCCCCGCAACACCAGCACAAATACGACGGCACGACAGATCTTCGCATTTTGCAATCGCGAGGGTTTGTGCGAGCGCATTCCTTGCGCACCACGAAAAGGGCACGGAGCGTGTTCATGTCAGCGTGGCCTCATTTCTAAAAGTACGTGGCAGAGGAAATGTTGCGATCTATCAAAAATTAAGCTGGTGTGAAAGCTCACGCGCATGGTTCAGTCGGTGGACACTTGCACAGCAGTGTGGGTAATTCCCATGATGCTGTGCTGCCTGAACAGCATTCACACTCGGGACACAGCCCATTAATGTTGGCAATTCCTGAATCCGCTGCCCCCTGCCAAGCTCAGCGCTGCATGTGGCACGACGCTTCGTGTTATATTATAAGCCATTTTTCTGTGCAGAATAACCACGGCTTGCCTATGGACAAGCGTCAGCAGGTTTATCACTTTTTTCAGCTTTGCAGTGTGAGCCCACAGGCTGCCCTGACTAATTAACCAAAATTAACCTCCGTTTGCTTCACAGCGGAGGTTAAACATCACAACGTTGTCATGGTCCAAATTTGCCAAATTAGAAAATTACCCACAAATTACTTAAATGAGTAAAACCACATGGCTTTGTCACCTCCTACTGGCAGACGTTACCCATCTGTGACACACAGAACCTTCATGATAGCCTTGTTCGATAAGCATGTCACAAATACCAACTATGCTCATCATTATACTTTGTTATGACAGGATGTCGCCATCATTATTACAAAATACAGAAAATGAACAACTACGGAAGTTTTGGTTATTTTAATCATTCCTTGCATCCATGTTTAATTCTGTTAAGGCAGTCCATGGGGATGAGTTCCTGTGGCCTTGTTTGCGAGCCAGGCCCCTGCATGAGGCATTGCCTTCACAAATAAATCATCATCGACGTGTTCCAACAAACATCTCATTGTTTTTAATACTTCAGGAATGCTTAAAAATGTATGGCCCGTCTAAGTGTATATCGGGATATATATTTTAAAGTAGTAATAATAATAACCCGCTGGGTTTAGTACATTCCAGATGGTTTCTTTCGTTTACCCATGACATACACACAGTCCCGCCTGCCGAATAAACCATCCTCGGCTCCCCTGCGTTTCATTTTACATGACGTCTCCTGCGCATAACTACGATCACATGTGCCGCGGAATCCAAAGGAACACGAACAGACAGAGCCCATTCCCCCATTAGATCCGAAAGCTCGGACTAACACAAACCAACAGTTTCCTGAGGGTGGGAGAGAGATTAAGAGACTCCTAAAGCACTTCAGCATGTGCCTAAGCCTGCCGGAGCCTGAAGACTGGAGCAGGAGGATTGCAGTGCTCCATTTTGCCCGGACGGCGCTAATGTCTTATGACAAGCCGCATCTAATTAAATATCTACAGAGGGCTGGCGACAGCCTCACCCTGGGTCCGTGAATTGTGGTCGGGAGAGGCAGCGTGGGGCCAGTTTGATGGATCCAGGAAAAATTAAAGCTTTGGGCCATGGAAAATGAAATAAACAACTCTTGCCTTCTTTACTT
The DNA here is from genome assembly GCF_015708825.2 of Lethenteron reissneri. Classification (NCBI taxonomy): domain Eukaryota; kingdom Metazoa; phylum Chordata; class Hyperoartia; order Petromyzontiformes; family Petromyzontidae; genus Lethenteron; species Lethenteron reissneri. Next base: position 7,672,733 of record NC_083798.1, on the reverse strand, counting down.
TGTAAACTTGCGAAACAAGGATAGTCCTGGAGAGACACAACAAGAAAACACGAGAGCACTACGTATAGCTGTATTGAATGCAGATCGTTGATCAAAAGGTTGAAACTGAATTTGGTCACGGAGAGCAACAACGTGCAAAGTGTGCGCACAGAAGAACTTTTTCATCAGTGCACGTTGCTCACGATGAGTTGAGTTCTTCTCCGTGAAATATGGATTTTGCCATCATGGACACTGACAAAAAAAGTGAAAAAAAACTCAGAAGAGTGTGCGCACAGAGACGCACGGGGAAACGCACGTTCGGAATTGCACTGCGAGACAGCAAGAGGAACGCGCGGAGCAGGGAGCTGTCACAAATCAGAGACATCGTGTTGTAAGTACGTCGAACTTCTTTCGCACCGAACGTAGCCAACCGTGCTCATCGGAGGTGCGGGGAAAGGACAACAAACTAAAGACAAAAATCAGTTCTAAAGAAATGCATTTTTTTTGTATTTAAAAGTGCTTAGCTCCAGTGGCTTCCTAATAATGGAAGGAAGAGCGTTCCAGACGGCCGCAGGAGCGCGTTGACTGTTAAGATCCATAAGCAGGCTTGGGAAGGACACGAAACTAGAAGGGATGATGGCCGATGGAAAAGGCTTGGTGACGGAATGACAGGATAACACGTAGGCTTTCGCGATCAATATTATCCATAAGAGAGGTTTGTCACGTGAACAAAACCTGGCAATTGGTTACTAGTACAGCACACCGGTGTGTTGGAGCGTAAACCCACAACATTTACGATTTGAGTATGACGTTTCGCCAGTAATTACAACTCGCATCATCAGGCGACAGTAAGTCTGGCTATTATGGAATAGCAGAAGACGAAGGAGCAGTGAGATCAGTTAGTCCGTAAGAGCTGTGTGGGTGTTTTTGCATCGCGGGGCAGTGACGACATATTTATGACGAAGCTCTGTTTAACAGATGTCCAGTAACGGCAGGTCAGAACGTTACAACAAACAATAAAAAAGTATAGGGAAGGTAAACACATAACTTAAAAATATACACATATAAAACTAAACAGCAGTGAAGTGCTGTGGAGTGACGATGACTGGTGATGATGATGATGACCCTGTTTTGAAATACTTGTCGTTATATAATCCCACGAGTGTCATATTTCTGGGATATCGCAGAGTGGTTATCAGCCCCTCCGTGAGTAATGAATACGATTTGTTTTAATGTGAATGGAAATTCCTAATTCCTAATGAAAAAAAAACCTTGGAAAATAAATCATACCCATAATCCGGAACAGAAAAAAAACCCTCAACCTTTTAAATTTTACCTAATGCAAAACCAAAAACCCTCTACGTCTGAAGGTAAAACCTCTGAAAGGGCATAGATGCTGCCCCGTGACACCCCACGCATTCCCCTGTACGCTTTCACACAATCTCAGTTGTGGCGCTTAGTGAGAGACAGCAACAAACAGCACCGGGAGGACTACATATGACGTGGAGGACAGGGGGGGGGGGGTCTCAGAGGATGATGATTCAATGCGCCGCGATTGTATATCGCTGGTCAGTGCGGGTTTGGATTGGCAAGTAGCTGTAAAAAAATAATTGTTATTCCGTGCGAAACATAGTTCACAAAAGATGTTTGCGAGCGAGTGCATGACCGATGTCGATTCTAATTGTGCTCTGGAAGGGCTAGAAAGCTCACATTTGGCAACAGAAATGTCGAGCTTACGAATGTAATGTCGGTTTCAAATTCATAGACGCAATATTTTCTACCCTACTTCACCACGCTGGTCAGTCTGGGTTTGCGAATGGGAGGACTGGTTCAGATATCACTCGCCACCGATTTAGCCGCGAATCGAACTCGAACTCGGGTCGCCAGGGCCCCACACGGCAGTGCGCTAGCCAACAAATCACATAGGGACACAAACACGGCGTCCTAAAAATTGCACGCACGCACAGAAAACTGCCACGTCTCGCCAAAGCACCTCACGCCCTCATTTGCAAACCCTCTGCGGTGACGCCCGAGGAGTCGAGAAAGCTGCCTTGAGAGGAATACCGCCAGCGGAGACGGCGCTGACTAATCATCGGCCGCGGCAGACCGATGCCATCACCGGCGCGCGCCTTCCCGCATGGCAATGAGCGTGGCGGCTGTCGTCACGGCGCTCACCGACGACAGGGAAGGGGGATACGAGGGGGGTTCATCACCCCGGCACGACGCTGCTCATCTGCTAATTGCCATCCCAGAGAGCCGCCAAGAGCAATTATCCACATCACAAACAGCAAGCGGCGGTGCCGGTGGCGGTTGCGGTTGCGGCGGCTGCGGCATTGGCGGTGGAATATTTTCAGAACGCGCCATGTCAGTGCGGGAGCGTAATTGCACGAGAAAAACCCAGAGTGCAATAAGATTCCAGCATCAAACCCCAGCTGGCCCCAGCGCAGTAACAGTGGGTTAGATACCGCGCTAATTAGAAGGGTGCGCATCTCTCTGCAGAAGAGTCTCTTGATATGAATTAATTAATAAAGATAATTAACTGCACGTGACGCTCCTCTGCACAGCAGCGGTTGAAAAGCGTACATTCTCTTTGGTTTTTCCTCATGAAATTCAAGTTGTGCTCCCGGCGTCACGATTAGACGAGTTTGTTTACAATTGGGAACTCTCGCATCTGGTAGTGGACCACCTTGTGTCAGGGAACAGCTTTGGAAGATGTCACTTCACATAGGCACCTTAAGCCACACAGACCACGGGCACACATTGTGTATGCCTCCTGCAAAGAATGTTTGTCGCATGTCAATCAAACCAAAATATGAATCGTCAGTGCTCCAATGAGTCTAAAGGATCGCGAGAGATGGCGGAGGCTGGGAGAGCCTTCAACCAGCAGCCGATTGAGCATGGCTGTTGATGAGGATGAGATCGCGGAATCAGAACAGGGTGTCTCTGTGCTGATTCCGCGATCTCGTTTCGACTGACGGAGCTCGTGCGTCACGTCCACTCTCCTCCTTCACCTTCACGCCCGGCACGCGGCGTACGCCAGAGGTCGCAAACGGGTTTTGATTCCTTACCCGTACCTGGCCGCACCAGGGTCGCAAACGGGTACCCGTACCCTACCCGATACCCGGCTACCTGTACCCGGCTGGGTATTGGGTAGGGTATGGGTACGAGTACCCGATTGCGACCTCTGGGATGAAGCCATGTTGCAGGCGCGGGTGGGTTGATTCTAGGAACTTGAATTGTGAGAAGAGACAAGACGTTGGGGAATGAGTGACAAACAGTTACTCACCAGTGACTCACGGCCTACCCGTAACTGTACCCGGCCGCACCAGGGTCGCAAACGGGTACCCGTACGGGTAGCCGGGTATCGGGTAGGGTACGGGTATCGGGTACCCGGTTGCGACCTCTGGTGTACGCACACGACGTGTCTGCCGTGGCAATGCCGCCGCGGGAAAGATTTACACGAGTGAGCAACGTGCACCCGGGGGATTAATGGCTCGCTCGCCGTTCATTCTCTTTAGAAGCAAAAACGGTCCGGAGGAAGCTGCCCGACGAGGACGACTCCTTTGTGGAGCCTATCAACGGCGCTTTGTTGATCCACTGCTGAATGAAGGCTATGTCAGTTTTTGGGGGTTGTTTGACCGACTTCACCACACTGTTCTGTGCAGGTTGGTGAAGGGTGGTGACCCAGGCCTGGATCATGGCTGATGATGATGATGATTGGCAACATGCCCTCTCTGTACAAGCTCTTGATGTAAATTTTAATTTAAACGAGGTAAGCTGCACAGGGTGTGGACCGGTGGCGTGCTCGTTAGCGCAGTGAGATATGAACCCGGTAATATGAGTTCCAGTCCCGGTTATGGCCAACAAGGGCGGTGAGTGGAGTTTGCGTGTCTCTCTCCCCCGTGGTCGCATGAATTTGTATCCAGCTTCTCCGGTTTTTCCCTCCACATTTAGAAACACGCGTTTAGAGTATTTGGCTGCTATAAATTTCCACATGATAAACCAGTTCGTTGAGCTATCAATTGTGGCCAGGTCGCTTCTGAAAAAAGAGCTATACAGCTCAGTGAGCCTTACGCGGTAAAAAAAAACTAATTAAATTTAGAGAGAAATCTGAGCCTGTCCTGAGCAGGCCCTTCACCATCCCGCATTGACAAGATTTATAAAATATGGTTAAACAAACCCAGTCACTGATGCGGTGTGGACAGGCCATCAAGAATAATGACAGAGTGACAGTCAAGCGATGGAGCGCTTCCCAGAGGGCTTCCACTGGGTAGATGGAGCGATAACATCAGATCATGCGCAGGTGCAAGGTCAGAGAAAAAAATAAAGGTGCGGTATACGGGATCTTAAAACCCAGTGGAGTAGTTATCCAGTGTGCAGGCAGTGCAACTGCACCGGGGCCCCACAGGGGCTGGAAGGTGCCCAGGCGCTGGGCTACCAAGAGAAACGAGGACACTGGACTGGGGGCACCGTTTCATTCCTGGCACCAGGGCACCGTGGCCAACCGCGCTCCTCCACCGTTGAACACATTTAGCGGTAGCCCACGTTCGGTCCTGCTTGAGTCTGGCTCCAGGAAAATCTTTTGAATCCTTCAAATCCCCAGAATAAAGGGCGAGTTCAGCGGAATGATGTTAGGTGCGACACTGCAAACACAAAGGACGCCGAGTGTAAGCTCCGCCGTGGAGCGCAAACATGCGGCTCTGACAAAATCAGGTGCACGTTATCTCCTGTATTGACTGGGCTTTTTTTTATTAATCCTCTCTCTCAAGCCCACGTCAACACATTGATTATTCTAAGCTGCCGAAGACATTCCAAGAAGCTATGTTTCACATCGCCGTCGTTTTTGTTAATTGCTATTTAAATTCTCGTCATTACCTTCGTTATCATCATGGTCAGCATCGGAATCCATCGCCACAGCACAGGCCTTGGGGCGCTTAGCGAAGCGTGGGATTTTAAATAACCTGAAGATGACCATTCTCAAGGTCATCTCACGGCGCATGGCAACTTGAAATTCATCCGAACACATTCCTTCACTTAGCCAATCTTATGATTTGCAATCAATTTCCGCAGCCAAAAAAAAATCAATGATGAATGTTCCTTTAACATCAGAGTTATGATCGTGAACGTGTGGTTTTCTCATTGCTTGGATTGTTCAACACATAACGTGAAAACATTACACGCGTGTGTGGCAAATAAAACTAAAATATGGCACTATATATGCAGTAGACATTCCAGCATTCATCAGTCACAACAATGGCAATGGTGACAGGCAGGGGAACATTCAAAAATATAAATATATACGCACTTCATACATAATTTCACGTTGTTTCACTTACAGCACGTGCGCTCTTGTTTGTAATAATTTCTCAAGCAACGACGGCTCCAAAAATCACCCGCATCGTGTCATGTTTCGATTCATCGATCCACCAAATAAAATGTATTCTGACGTGCATGATACCTGCATCCCCACTCTGTGAATATTTAACAATTAAATCCCCTTGAACGATTGCATGACAATTCGCAAATCGTATTCCTTATTGCTGATCGTGGTGCTTGGGTAAATCTACGTCGCTGTGAAGGGACATCAGCATCAGTTGTGTCTGTACATTTACGTGCATTATACGGAACTTATTCTCACACACCTGATCGGATGCGTGTGTCCTGTGCGTACATCAATTTCAATCAATTTCAATCGAGTTACTGTTGCGCATCTACCCGGGACATGACGCACACGTGTCATTCACACAGCCTGTTCCCACGCATCTTCTCTGTCGGGCACAGACAACGAGATTGCGCGACATTTTAAGGTCCGCGAACATCACACACAAAGTGCTCGCCACAAATGAACCACGATACCTTGCTGATCTCGTCAAGGAGCATTACCCATCACGCAAACTCCGAGGCTTTTGGCTAACCTTTGAACAAAGATGGTCACTACATCGCGTGCTTTCAGTTGCCCTTTTGCGGCCGTCTGGAACGCTCTTCCCTTCCGATATTAGGAAGCCACTGGAGCTATGCACTTTCACATCTAAATTGAAACTCATTTCTTTCCAACTGCTTTTTGTGTTTAGTTTTTTATCCTTACGCCGCACCTCCGATTAGCACGGTTGGCTATGTACAGTGCAAAAGAAGTTCAACTTACATACGAACATCACCAGGCTAACGCAAAGGCTATCACAAAGGGCCTATGCTAACTCGTGCCTTGTAAGCCTTACAGAACATTTCCAACTTGAGTTTCTACTCCACAGGGAGCATTTCCTTCGAGCCAACAGAGTTGGGAGCTGCTATAAATAATTGTGTTAATTTACAACCTATTACCAAGACGCTGATGGATGAAGGCCTCCCTGTGCTGTGTCAGACATGGCAGTTGCTGGTCAGTACGAGTGTCGGTGAAAGGTGCGAGGAGGAAGTGGACCGAACTCGGGCAACTGGGGTTATTAGCAAAGTGCACTAACATCGGTTCCAGAGCTCCTCCAGAGCACCTGTAGCTCAAACCAAAATAGAAAATGTCATAATGGCCTTTATTTACCCAGGAAAGCCTCGCTGAGTCTGATATTTTTTCGGAGGGTTCTGCATTGGAATATTTGCCTAATTTAATGAATCAGTGTTTGACACATCAGAGAAAACTGGAGTACCAGGTGAAAACCCATGCCTATAAGGAGGTAATATTCAGAACGTTGCAAATATTGATTAAAACACGTACTGCTGCACTGCCACCTCCCAAGTCCTCACGTCACAGCTGCGATGGGCGGCAACACGAACACTAACCGCAGAAGCCAGAGTCAACACAGGTTGTCTTTGTATAAAGTGTTGATATTGCAGATGCATGAAGGTTAGTGACCTCCTATTCATGCCGCAATCTCGGTCGTCATCATCATCGTGAGCCATGGACGATCCTCTACTGAATGAACGCCTGCCCAGGCCGTCGCCATCTCTCACGGTCCTGGATGTAACAAATCAACTAGCTCAGGGGTCGGAAACCAAAATAAACAGAGCCAATTTTTGTTTGAATTGGTAAAAAAAAAAAAACTCAATATTTCAAGAGCCGCAATGCACTGTTGTGAATACGTGACCTCGGTGGGTCTTAAATAAATAACGAGTCACGAAGCAGTCCTTACAGAGCGGCATGCGGCTCTGCAGCCGCAGGTTGCCGATCCCTGATCCAGCACCTGCACACGAACTAATGTCATCGCTCCATCTCTCCAGTGGACGTCCTTAGGGAAGTGCTCCGTCGCTTGACTGTCACCGTCATTATGCATGACAGTCGGCCACCATCCTTTCCAGTGACGTGTCTTGCGCAAGCACGGTTGCTTTTTTTTAAAGTAAGAATTATGTCCTGTGTCTGTTCTCGTTAGAGTATTGTGTAAAAATAATCACTCAAGAAAATACACGAACAGAAAGCAAATAAAAGTAAAACCGAAGATGAAAATGAAGTATCGACAATTAAATCAGGCCTTAATACAAAATAAATATAAATCATACTGCAATGATGTGATTATAGGAAAGCTAGAAGTGAAAACCTGGGATTACTCTTTCCAATTTGGAATTCATCTTCGCTTAAAACCCCATCGAGTAAAAAAAAAGCAATTGGCTTATCGCCTCCAGTGCGAGATTTCAAGGGATTGCGCGCAAGCGACATTGTGCCGCTCGCTCCCGTGACGATCCTGTCCGCCTGACGTGTGCGGTGGGGGCTCGTTGGGGGGGGGGGGGGGCATCAGCAGTGAAAGGGGGGGGGGGCCTGTGCCCCCCCCCCCAAAAAAAACCACTTGCGATCTGGATTCCCCATCAACTGAGCGAGGCAAGCGCCTGCTCTCACGTGGGCCTACGATCTTGCCCGAGCTGGAGCCTCGCAACTCGCGGCACTAAAATCCTGTGGCGAGGATTAACAGCTTCCAACAGCTGTGACATCTGTCATCTTTAAACACAGAGCCCGCTCAGAATCGCGTTGCCTGTTCCGACGGATTACGCCCAACAGGCCAGACGGGGCGATGCCCCCTCGCACGCACTGACGGAGACTCGCCTCGCTCGGTCAGCGGCTTCTCCCTTCGGAGCGGAGGGGTCTCTCCGCCGTGATTGGAAGGCCACCGCCCATAACGTCGCCCAGTCGCCGTATACCCCAGATTTGTAAGACGCTCCCCCAAAAATGGATAGATGTGCCCCAAACTTGTGCCTCTGCGTGAATGAAGTTGAATGAATGTCAACAATAACCGTGACGTCACCACAACGTTTGTGCCAGGCCAGGTGCACCTACAAGACAAAGATCCCCCGTGTAGCCTTAACATACTGTTGGGGCAAGTTCTGTTTGCGAGCACCTATGAAGGCCGGCACGGCACGCGAAGGGGTGGTGGCCAGCACCACGCATGACCGCCTTTGTCTCCACAGTTGCGATCTTTACACACCACGTACCCATTTGAGAGTGAGTCGATCTAGGGGAGGCCCAAGACCGGTTCAAATAATCGTGACTGGTATTGGCCGTTAGCGGGAATCAAACTCGGGTGGCCAGGTTCATAGTGCAGCGCGCTAACCGCGATACTACCGCTCCCCATCTACACATAAATGGTCACACACACGTAACGGATTATAAGATACGCTCCCCAACTTTTGCTTTAAAATACAGGGGGGAGGAGGGCGGGGGGAACGTGACGTCTTATCGTTAGAATACAGTATGTCATATTCGCTCGTTGGGGCAGTGATATTGACGAACGTGCTGAGTTCGAGTTATCTCTGCAGTGTACCACTGCCAACGCAGCATCACATTTTCATTTGCTTCCTACCAGATCGATAATGATTAACTCAAGTGCTGCACCAATAACCCTTCTGCACCAATATTTGTCATTGCATCTCTGTACATATGAAGCTGGCAATTATGACGTCGTTGTTCGGTTACAGATATCCCAGATAGAAATCTCAGAAACGGGGGCCGGAGTGGTGCTGCAGTGGTGAGCGCATTGCGCTATGAACCCAGAGAATTTAGTTTTATTTCAAACCACAACTGACATCAGTAACCTGCGATATCTGAACTAGTCCTGGGTCCTCCTTTCAACAATCTTCAATGACCACGATGGTGAAGTATGGTCAAGCACTCTCCCATGAGTGACATGGTGTGGTCAAAGGGCTATAAAGAATACATTTATCTAGCTGCAGCATGTCCAACCAAAGCATGATTTGATATCTATAATTGGTCAAATCCAGCCCGCTTCAAAGGCATCCTTGCATGCTGAAGAGGAGCCCAATGTCAAAATTACAACTCTTATACACACTCACCCATGCTCTCCGACACTCACAAAGTAAATAACCACTTTACATCACAAAGCTGTCATCCCGTTTCAACAGCAGCTGTCCAGAGTACAAGCGTGGCAGGTCAAGCCCCCTTCACTCCCACACAGTGGTTGAGGCCTGTTTAGTTTCCTAAACCTCACGGGGGTGCAGATCTTGGGTCACGGGGGACGTCTGCAGTGCCAGGCAGCCACGGGAGTGAAGTCTGTCTCGCGTGTCGACGTGTGTGCGTGTGCAGTGCTAATAACACGACCTCTCTTGTGCGCTGGGCAGGCCCTCGTATTTTCTCCCTAACACAACACTTGCCCGCAACAATATGTTAAGGCTGTACAGGGGATCTTTGCCTTTGTGCGTTTGCTCAATGGGGTACTGTGGTGCAGTGGTTAGCGCACTGCGCAATGCACCAGGCGACCTGAGTTCGATTACCTGCCTTCCCCCGCACCTCCAATTGCCATGGCTGGCTACGTACGGTGCGAAAGAAGTTCAACATACGTACAGCATCAGTGGCAAGTGATGTCCGAACCGGTGCTGATTGGCGTGGCGAAGTGTTGTCGAGCAACTCCCGCGACGGTCGTTGCGTGGGGAGGCTTTGATCCGCAAGCTAATTGAAGAAGGACTGAACTTAATATAATTACACCTGTGTTGTTATTCATTTAGGGAGGAGCTGTGGTGGTGCAGTGCTGAGCAAATTGTGCTACGAACCCGATGACCTGACTTTTGATGTCTTTGACTAACACCAGTGGGGGTGAGTGACATCTGAGCGCGGCACTCGTTGAGCCGAAAATGTAATAAAGGTATCTTTGCATGGCATAAAAACCTCGGATTAAGTTGTAGGGGAAGATATTCAGTAAAATATATATAAATTCAAATATCAACACTGTAGAGCATTTAAAACAGATCTTCCACTGCGTTGTAAATGGTACATTGGGATTCGTGCTATCGAGGTCAGAGTGCGCATTTCACAACCTAGAGGCTGGAAGTTACAAATTCCAGGTAGCGGGTGAACTCGGGCATGAATCTATCGCATGAATGCATCACTTTTCGTGGGAAGTCAACAGCAATTATTTTATCAACAGACTTGTACCCGCCATGCAACTGGGGAACTTCCAGTAGACCATGAACAAGAGTACCACCACTTCAGACTCATTTCATGTGAAAACAAATTTGAGGCGTATTATCATACTAAAAAAAAATGTATTATCAAGTGATTACTCTGTCATGTAACACTGTATTTGCCTCAGTGATTTTCAGTGAATTCACTTCATGCAACTGACAGCACAGTGGGGGGGGGCTGCAAGCTGTGGCTCTTCGGATGAAGAGAGTCGCTCACCAAGCCATTGCTGGGAATATCTCTGACCCAGCAATGCTCTTTCCCTGCTGCTAAACGGCAACACCTTAACCGGTAGAGCCATTAAAAAAAACCCCACGAATGAACCTGCTCCTTGCTGTTCCACTACTTGCCCCCTTGCTGGCCGATACGTCCGGAATATTCCGTGCACGAAGGACCAACTTGAAAACGCGCGCTGCATTTAAATGCAAATACAACAAAAACAGAGCATTCTGGATCAATGCGATCCAGGGTCAACAAGAGAGACCCCCAAAGAAACGTTTCAGTCTTTTTGTTGTGGTTTTAATACCAACCAGCGAGCACTCCCCAGGTTGACTGGCGTCGCGGCCGCAGGGCGGATGAAGCGGCTCTAGAGTGCAGGCCAAGGTCGCGCGCAATCAAACGGCGGCGAGCGGAGGGGAGCCGCTCCGTTTGAAATGCGGATGGTGACACTTTCATCAGCTCAGCTGCCATGGGAACCGCCCCGCCAGCGTCATATCGACGATGAATGTCGCACATCTCGTCCCAATATCTGTGCACCGCTCCCTGGGCTGGGTGTAGCGGCAGCAGTGGTTAGCGCACCGCTCCCTGGGCTGGGTGTAGCGGGGGCAGTGGTGAGCGCACCGCTCCCTGGGCTGGGTGTAGCGGGGGCAGTGGTGAGCGCACCGCTCCCTGGGCTGGGTGTAGCGGGGGCAGTGGTGAGCGCACCGCTCCCTGGGCTGGGTGTAGCGGGGGCAGTGGTGAGCGCACCGCTCCCTGGGCTGGGTGTAGCGGGGGCAGTGGTGAGCGCACCGCTCCCTGGGCTGGGTGTAGCGGGGGCAGTGGTGAGCGCACCGCTCCCTGGGCTGGGTGTAGCGGCGGCAGTGGTTAGCGCACCACTCGCGTTTGTTCGCCGTTTATCCGTCGTGGCTAACATTGCTGGAGAGCGATATCAGAACTAGTTCTGGGTATGCCAGCCTTCAGCAATCGACACTGACCAGCGTTACGAAGTATGGCCAACCAACCCCAATAACGTGCATGGCGTGAGGAGGTCGTCATCCAACAGTGGATTGACAAAATGCTGTAAGTTACATATCACCACATTACATTACTTCCTCGGAACGTACGGACTCACTGCCCACCCTGCCTACCCCACACCCCGTCCCGTCGATGAATCGTTGCGATTTCATTCGCAGACGTCTCATCCGCAGTCTTATTTCTGTTATTGATTGTTTGCTTTGTCTCGCTTATACAGTTTGATTCACTCCTTCAGCCCAAATGTAACAGGAGCGGAGGGTTTGCGCTAAACGTGTGTAAACGATTCTCAAACAGATGGTTCGATGCGCGTCTTCGTGAGCGGTATAATCCCATTTGTAAATCTACGATGCACCACTTCTTGCCTATGACTTCTGTGAAATAAATAAGCCAGAAAGAAGTAGTTCACAATGATTATATGAAGGTGAAAGTAAAATTGTGCCCCGCTATTAGTGTCCATCACATTGCATCTTTATGCTTCCACGTCTCTCGTAAGTAAATACGATCCGGTCTCGTTTCACAATATCACTCGCCACCCACTCATTACAGGGGCTCTTTCAGCAACGATACCTGCAGTTATAACTTTGGAGTGCGACGTGTGTCGAATTTGAAGTTGCAACCTTTGAATTTCTATGTAAAATTGAAAAAGCATGCAGGTGGAAGTAGTAATCGCATTTCGTGTGGAAGCCAAACTAGGCACGACACACACACACACGTGTGTTGCTGATGCGCCTGTCGAAAGGCATCAGCCCTTTAACAAATCTCACCCTGCCGCCACCCACACAGTGATTGTATATTCGATGAATTTGCTGTTGCCATTACATTCAAGAAGCTAAAGAGTTTCGTCCAACCCGTTACATAGCCATGTGATAACCTAAATATACGTATAATGTTAATCAAACGTAGAATTGTTGTTTTGACACGCACTATTCTATGCATGTATCGTGAGCACGAGAATCCATTTTAATCCACACTGATCAGCCCGTCGTTACACGCGTAGCCAGTGTAGAGAGCGCTGGGCTGGAATAAAGATTGGGATGTAAAGCATCTGGGGATGGATGCAGTTGCACTTAGGGCTCCGTAAAAATTCGAACTGTGTTTTAAGCAGCGGCGTAGCGCGGCTGGCATGGACCCTGGAATGAAAAGGGGGCCCCCCCTATTCAACTCTCCACCCCCTTCACATCCCGGCGCCAGGACCCCCTCCCCAACCCAGGGGGCCCCGGTGCAGTTTCACCGCCTGCACACTAAAGCCACGGAACCGCCCACCTCGTAGCCACGGACTGAAAGCGATGAAGGGGAATCTTAAAAGGCTCCGTGTAAAAAATAATAATAATAATATGGTGTGGGAGTTACCCTCAGAGGTGGTGCTGACGTCACCCGTGCCATCGACGCTCGCACCCCCCAGAGACTCCGCGTGCCGAGGAGCGGCGTGGACGCGGTCCTCTGGATCCGCGTTCGGTTTTTCCGGAACCCTGTCGGCGTCGCCATCCGCACCTCCGGCGCCGGCGAACCAGAGGTGCGATCCCGAGTCCCTGAGGCCCAGGATGCCACTGAAGAACCTTCGGAATTTGTGCTGGTCCTCGGAAACGCCCGCGGAAGAGGCGCTCGCGTTGCGCCTGCCCGCGAAATCCTTCCCGTCTAAGTCGGCGGAGGCAGATTTTGGCGTCGCTCTCACTTTGGCGGAGTGGCCGCGGTGGTGCTGGTTGTGGTGCAGCAGGAGCAGCAGCAGCCCGTCCGCCTTGCTCATCACCTCTCCGACGTCGACGGTTTTTCGCTTGTCCCGCAAACGCTCGGAACTCAGGCCCGTTCGCTCACCACGCTTGTCACCGCCCTCGGCGGTTTTCTCCACCGAGCTCGATTCCCCGTCAGCTTTACTCAGAATGTCTGCGTGCAGCCGATTTTTGGCCTCCCTGCTGCCCAGCAGCCGAAAGCTAAAACTTTTCCGCGGCTTGTTCACGCACGGCTTTGAGGTGGCGGCGAGGAATTTGATTCTGCCGTTCTCGTGCTCGCTGGTGACGCAAGCGTGGCACTTGCCGCACGCCTCCCTGTCCGGGCCCCCGGGGGACGACCGCTCGCCTATCACCTGCCTCGACCCCCGACCAAAGGGACTGAAAAACACCAGGCTCGCCGGCCTCCGTTGCCTTCCTGGCAAAGTGCTCCTCGCAGGCAGATCCCTCGCGCATTTCACAGAAACGTCGTCGTCTGGTGAACTCCGAGGCGCGAACGCGGAGCGTGTCCTGCGCTTCACGTGTGCGTGTTTGTCTTCCGTGATCGCGGCGCGCGGGGAATCGAACGGAGACCTGGAGAGCTCGCCGTCGAACTGTGTCTTTGGCCGCAGAGGTATAAACCCGTCCAATGTTTCCAAAACGCAATCGGTGGGGGGCATGCGGTTCGTTTTTGGGTCAATAAGGAGTCGAGAGTGGTTCACGGCCGCGTGATCAACGCCGTGGCCGTTGAGCTCCAAGAGCGACTCGCTGTCTCTCGCGCACGGTAAGCACACCTCATCTATACGTGGACAAGGTGGCTGAGACTGCGAATTAAACACATCGCCTCGATCCAGTGCCTCCACCTTCTCACCATTCAAGAACAACATGGGGGCCCATGTATCAACAATTAGATTGCTCATCTCAACGTCTCGCTTCATTATATTCGTGACCCCAACTTCACATTCTCGTCCCTCCCCTTTGCTGCGCGCAAATGCAGACGGCATCTCACGATCCGCAGGATCAGCCCCGTTGGACTTGGCCGAGTGGCGCAACAGAGGCTGCTCCGATCCGTTCACCACCCTCGCGCCCATCTCACGTCCAGCGCGATGGAGGACGACCCGCACGCCATCGGCAGTGACATCGTCGCCGTTGTTATCGCCTTCTGGGAGCGCGTCCAAGCTCTCGTCTGGCTCGCTGGCGCTGTCCACATCTGCGCTGCCGCTCTCCAAACCGGCGTCGTCGGCACACCGCCCGTCGCCGGCCACGCGGGGCGAACGATCGGACGTGGAGTTTGCAAGGACGCGACAAGGCCGCTCTTTTCTCAATGTCGCTTTTCCGATCTTATCGGGCCGCGGAACGTGGCCTGTGTCTTTACAGATCTGAGGGATGTTCAAGACGCAGTCCCGCCCATCTACTGCTGTCCCCTTTAGGTGATTGAACGAGTGGAACCCATGGCAATTCACAATTTGATGGCGAGGTGTCGGTGCCATCGATTCTCCGTTTGTGGTGAAGCACTCAACAGGAAAAACTCCTAAAGGTGGCACCTTCCATGCAGATGTCACTTCGTGTCCATCGCTTTCATCCGCAGCGTGGATATTTTGGTTTGGCAATTTCACGAGAGTTTTCGTTGATTTGTCACCACAATGTCCAAAAGTGCGAGACATCCCACATTCACCTTCTTCACCATTAGCAGTTCTACATTTACCGGCAGTGCCATTGCTATTGCTATAAGCACAGACTCGTGCCACTTTATCGTCCAAATCGTTCTCCTCTGTCAACGTCCCAACGCAGACCCCGTTTAAGAGCTGTTTACATTCTCCGCCGCCCTCCTGTTTAATCGCACGCTCCGCTCTTGCTCTTTCAGCAACCGTGGCCACCGGATACCCCCCAACACCATCACACCTCTCCACCTTAGTCTCTCCAATTTCCACACCGTCCACGGCCTCGGCAGCGGCGGCAGCAACAGCAGCTGCTCCTGCAAAAATGTCTCCCTCTCTCGTGCTCTCATGCAGGCACTCTCTCTTCACCAAGGTCAGGCGAATGCAAAAGACGGTCTTCCTCTTGTGCGACGCTGGCTGCGATCGCAGACCTCTGGAGCCACCGCAGTTCAGCATAGCTGCACAGTCCGGCCCTTGCACATCCATAACGTCCTTCGTCACGATCCCTGCGACGACGGTCGTGGTTGTCGTGGTTGTCGGCGCATCAGCGGACGCACGCCGTTACGGCACATGCGCGATCACCTGTTGTAGCTGGGACGCCAAACGACGTCCGGCGACGCGTCTGCAGGTCCGGGCATCCTTTTTTGTTTGATGACCGATTTATTGAAGCGAATTTGATTTGTCTTAGGCCAGCGTTTTGTCTCAATGCGACAGCTAACGTAAAATTAAATAAAATTCATGACAGTGCTACGGTGTGTTTTCAAAAACACATTTAGGATTATACATTTGAACACGTAAAAACGTCTAACTCAAAACCACTGCTCCTTGTCCCGACCAACGCAGCCTGCAGCAAACACCACAAACTCGGCGGCCGTCCGTGCTGAAGATGGCCCGAGCAGCGTAAAGGCAACGAAACAAACAAGTCCGCATGCCGCTTGAGTCACGTACTCCAAGAACTTTCTCTCAAGAGACATTCACCGGTAAAACGTGCTGCTCCGGCGGGCCGGTGACGAGGATACAATGACGCGGCGCGGGAGCACCGGCTGCGGCGTCTCCGACGCGAGGATTCGCGCAATCTCACTTCGCCCCCAGCCGAGCGACGGAGCTTCCTGCCTCGCTGGGGCCGCGAGCCGTCTGCACGAGGCACACTCGCTACGCACCCCCCACCCCGCTCCTACACAGCCGCACGCCACCCCCCTCTCCAGCAGCCGCGCGTTGGGGCTGTGTTGCGGTTGTGTGTTTTTTTACCTTACACACTCCGCACCCCCTCCTCCTCCTCCTCCCATGCCGCACGGTCACGGCGGCGCGAGGAAGAGGCGGCGTGACGGTCTCTGCCGGGGGTGGGGGGTGCCGTGCACGGTTACGTGGCTCAGCCGTCTCGCTCTAATGGAACGAACGCGAGAGCTCTCGTCCTGGCGACGACGGCTCGTCACTCACGGCTCGTCGCTCACGGCGGCGACGGCGGTTGCTGCTGCTGCTGCAGTAGCGCCGGGGTTGCGGCGGTCCGTGGCGCCGCAACGATCAGAGAAGCGGACAGATTCCCCTCGTCGACGGGCAATTTGCTTCGAGCGTTTTGCGAGCCCCGCGGGCGCTGCCGGCAAAATACGCGCGCGGGAGCACGAAGCGCGGCCGGCACGGAGCCTGCACGCGTTCGCCGGTGCCTCTGAGCGGGAGCCCGAGACGTCAAAAGGCATTAAAATAAAATACTTAAAACCATTACTTAGGGAGGGGAAAGGACAACATCTCAAAGAAATGTATCAATCGCTCGACTCGCTGCCGCGCAATGCAATCCCGCACCGAGCCGGTGTGAAATCCCATCTCAAGGCTTGCGGATGATCGCGATTGGGATGGTGGGTGGGTATGAACCGGGATTAACCATGTGCGCTCGCATGGGAGGGATATATATATATTTAAAGCCAAGTGTTCAGGAGGAAAAGCGTACGTCCAAAAACACAACAACCATCACTCGTTTTCGATCGCTCGACGCGAAAAGCATCGGCACAGCATCGCTTCGATGGCCGCCGGCCGCCCGTCTGTAACCCGACATCTGCCAAGAGGAGCGAGATCCCCAATTCACTCTCACTTGGACTCTCCCAGCTCAGTGCTTGCGTTGGACATCCCGTGGGGAGCTGGCCGGCAGTGAGCGCGCTGATAAAAGGCGACAGAAGCCCCCCCCCCCCTCCTGCCCCAGCACGTGATAAATGCGCACCGCAATCTGTGTCGACAAACCTCGCTCTCACGTGCTCTGCACTACACTGCCAAGAGGGGGGGGGGAAGAGGGACCCACGGTTTCCTGTGTGGGCAATTGTGGGTGACCGTGTTGTTGTTTAGCGACTCGGCTCGGAGCGACGCTGTCACAACACATGTGGGACATCTGGTAGCCCGATAAGCAAAATAGATTATGTAAAGTGTACGTGTGTGTGTGCGTGAGTGTACACACGGGCGCGTACGCTTTGCAAATTCACAGCAAATTACACACATATAGGGACTGCATACATGCATACAATATGTGCATAAACAGTCATGATAATCGGAATCTTCATTTAGACTGGATGAATCCGATGAGCTATGAAACTCTTTATCACAGATGTCCGATATTCACAGATGTTCAGTACGAGAAGAGATGGTGGCCAGTGGTTAAGAATCTAGAGCTGGAGTGAGGAAACCAGCTTGTGTGCAGGCGCTGGATGGATCGTTGCATGCCTGCATGCAGCAGCGGAGAGAGCGTGGCTAATTAGGTTGGTGAATGCAGAAAAGCCTCAATACGCGTTTTCTTGCATTTGGATGTTTAATTCAATTGTGCTAAAGTGGTTTTCACGATGAAGAAAGCCAGAGCACGGCCGGAAAAAAAACACAAACCAGATGACGGCACTGAGAGGTCCGCAAAGATTGTTTCGTGAATCCATCTGCTGGGCCGCTATCTCCTGGCCGTCCCAGAGTTCGATGGGTTTGAGATTTTCACAAATCTGCGTGAGCCACCAACGTTGTTTCCGAACTACCGTGCGCAACCACGCCCGACTACGGCATTGCTGTTATTCAACACCAGTTTATCTACGTATGAAGAAATGAATAAAGCCACACGGGGTTATTTTCTTCCACATCGCAAGCATTATCATAACGAAGTGATACAACTCGTGTTTTTTTTTTCTATGAGAGACATGTGAATCTAATAACAAAAATAATGCCACCCACCCCCCTCTGCCCCCCCCCACCACCCTCCACCCACATGTAATTAAATCACGACGAGTGACATGAAAAGGATTTAACCCTGAAGGGGGCACGATCGGAGCCATACCGGGTCGGCGCTGACCCTTGCAAATAAACGCCAACGGGAGCTCGAGCCAATGGCTTCCAGATTTTTCAGCCCCTGGCCGCCCTGTGCGAGTAGCGTACTCCATTCCCCCTCGTAGAGGGCCCACAAATTCAGCCCGAGCCTCCTTACCCTGTACACCCCCCCCGCCCGCCCGCCCCCGGCTGCTGTCATGGGAAATATTTGTGTTTGCTTTCTCTGAGCGTGGTTTTTCTGCGGAACAAACATTTCTGCTGGAGGCTCCAGTGATCCCAGCGTGGGCACTCTCGAGAAGCCATCCCAGATGTGGCCTCCGCACCACAGAGGAGCCACCATCCCCCGCCCCCCCCCCCCCCCCCGATGGAGGTCCGTAGGCTCTGGGGCCGCGATTTGCTTCTTGCACGATGGAAGAAACAACAACAAAAAACCCACGGGGCAGCGGCAGAAACCCACGCTCGTTCCGGCATGTTCCTCGTGTAGGCAGCTGCGGGGGCCACATAGTCGTCAGAGGGGTCGGTGCAAGGAAATCCATTGTTGTGCTGTACTACGCTCCAACGACTATGCTCTCTTTCTCACAGAAGCAACAATCTATTGTTGTGCTGTACTACGCTCCAACGACTATGCTCTCTTTCTCACCGAAGCAACAATCCATTGTTGTGCTGTACTATGCTACAACCACCGTGCTGTCTCTCTTTCTCACCGAAGCAACAATCCATTGTTGTGCTGTACTATGCTACAACGACCGTGCTCTCTCTCTTTCTCACAGAAGCAACAATCCATTGTTGTGCTGTACTACGCTACAACCACCGTGCTGTCTCTCTTTCTCACCGAAGCAACAATCCATTGTTGTGCTGTACTATGCTACAACCACCGTGCTGTCTCTCTTTCTCACAGAAGCAACAATCCATTGTTGTGCTGTACTATGCTACAACCACCGTGCTGTCTCTCTTTCTCACAGAAGCAACAATCCATTGTTGTGCTGTACTACGCTACAACCACTATGCTCTCTCTCACTCTTCTCACGGTGTTAGGCCGAGTGCTATGCCGGCGGGGACGATGCGTCGATTCGTCGATTGTTCCGCTCGTTTTTTTAACGCGTAGAATTGCGTGCACGAATTGACGTTTCAATGCGCATGTGGTTGATTTATGTCACCCCTGCAGCCACTGGAGGCGCTAATAATCACAGCAATGTAAAAATAAGGGATACATTCTTGGATTAGCCACCCAGAATCGTTAACGCTTCGAGTGGAAGAATTGTTGCACCAGTATTGAGCGGTAGAATGAACGCGCTATATTAAACAATGTATTGAAATTAACAATCAATAATTTACCAACCTTTGCCTATCGGCGACTCGATGAAGGTCTCCCAAGGCTATGTCGTTTGAGGAGGTTGCCGGACTATACTTCACCACACTGGTCAGCAAGGGTTGATCACAGAGTGGTGGCCGGGACTGGTGCGGACATCACTCGCCACTTCTGTTAGCCACGGCCGGGAATTAAACTCGTGTCACCGAGTTCACAGCAAATTGCTCTAACCACTGGGCAACCGTTCCCCAAGTAATGCATTTAAAAGAACACAAATTGCACTGAGAATAAAAGCGGTGTAGTATGGGAATTGGATTGGTCGTGGGAGAGCGTGAGAGAGAGAAAAAAAAGTTGCACTTTTGGAGGAAGCAGTCCAAGCAATAACCCAAACAACGTGTACAGCTCTGCTCTTGTTCAGCAGCGACATTCCTGACGTGTAACTCGAGCGAAGCTCCAGGGCAGCTAAGTCATGGAAGGACATCTTGAAGGTATGCGCTTGTCCAAGTGTCCCCTAACTTGGGCCAAACGATGATTTCGAAATGGAAATCGACACCAATTTTATTTTTTTATTTTTTTTAAATAAAGGATCTGACATTTTTCTAAAATGACTACTACTGAATTCAGCGGAACTGTGGTGCAGTGATTAGTGCACTGCACGAGGAATGCGGTTACCTAAGTTTGATTCCCGGCCACGGCTATCATCTGTAGCGAGTGATATCTGAACCAGCGTGGTAAAGTATGGTCAAAATTTACACATGACTGATACGGCGTGGAGAGACGTTCTCACGGCAATGTTTTAATTAAGGGCTGTATAACATTTTTATTATTATAATTACTAAGCACTCATAACAAGAAGCACATTTGCCATAAGGCTGGGGCATTCATACAAACCATCACTCTTGAGCCACGATGTTCCAACTGCGCGAGGACTGCAACACGGTCGTAACTTCTCAAACGCCAGTAAGAAATCTTCCCACCACCATCACCCACATCCGGTGGTTCAATGATTCGCCAAAATTTGCGGACAATATTTAATTGAAGAATTGCTTCGTTTCATTGTCCACGTTGTTGGAGATTTGTAACGGTTCTCTTTATCATGTATTGTTTGGATGTGTGCATTCATCCCATTTGCATCATTGTGACGCAAGGAAAGGTAAAGGAGCAGCCCTGCGATTGCTCGCTTACACTACTGCTGGCCTCCACCAGAGGGAGCTCTAGAGAGCCCCTCCACAGGGTATTTGGCCTACTCTTCCACACTGTCCAGATATCTTGGAAGTTGTGGGAGTACCCACACTTTACCCCGCCACACGCGAGCTGCCGACCGACTGACTGTGGTCTACTCATTTACACTACTGGGAAGACAGAGGCGGGGGGGAATTTAAGAAATGTGGAAATAATTGGCTCAACATGCAAATGATCAATTACCACACATAAATGCTGTATCGTGAGCGTAAGAATCGACTTTAATTGGATGATCAATGCATGGTTACGTGCCTGGGCAGTTCAAAGACTACAGCCAACTCCACACACCGCAGCTACGCCACTGATCCAAACCATTAAACTGTTCTCGAGCCAATACGTCTGAAATCGTGAAAATGCCCACCTGGTAATTACGTGTATTCAACTTTTTCCACCGCCCCCCCCCCCCCCCACCACTTCCCCGTGATCCGCGGATAAAACAAATCAACGGAGACGCCGGTGTATGGCAGCGAGAGCAGTTTGATATGCGAATGCTGTCGCGAGAGGTCACACGTTTGGCGCAACGGTATCTGCGCCGACGACGCGCGATGAATGAATTAATAATTGCGTATCCTCTTTGCAAGCGGCGCAGAAGTCAAGTGGTCAGGCGAGAACTGCACTTGGACCAACGGGCCGGGCCGGGCCCGGGCCGGTGATTGGAATACGCTGAGAGGGGTGTGCGGGTGGCGAAGCTGAGAGGGTTCCGGAAAACAACCGAGCGCGGATCGCAGGCGGCCGCGTCTCCTCCGCTCCTGGGCACGCAGAGTCGCTGGGGGGGGGGGGGGGGGCGTCGATTGCGTGGGTGACGTCAGCACCACCTTTGAGGGTAACTCACACATCTATTTGTTTTTGACAGAGCCTTTCAAGATTGCCTTTAACTGCTTTCTGTCCGTAGCTACTACGTGGGCAAAGCCATGATTTTATACGTGCTTTTCAGAAACTCTAAAGATATCGCTCGGTGGCCTAGCTGAGTGTACAGGCGGTGAAACTGCACTGGGCCCATAGGCCGGGGAGGGGTCCTGGCGCCGGTCTGTGAAGAGGGGGAAATTGAACAAGGGGCCCCATTTAATTCCTTCCACCAGGGCTCTTGCCAACCAAGCTACGCCATCGCGACAGACCCCCCATTGCTCATAATCCTCTCACGCCCATGGTGCTGGTCAGCTCGCATGCACGCACACGCAGAGATTACCGCATGCCAGCTAACATGTGCTCACTGCTCAAAGGCTTCCTTTCATCTGGACATGTCCAAAGTCAGTGACCGGGGCAAATATTTCCGCACGTGGCACGCCATACCCAGTGTATGCCTCTCGCTTGACGCTGCGGCTACTTGTCACGTTCCTACAACTCCAGTCCACCGGCGACCCTGGACAACATTCCCCGGCGAGAAACTAAGAGACCCGCCTCAACGGGACGGAGGTGAGGATGGCAGAGTTATCAAAAGAGCAGAACGGGAACAGAGGGGGGTGGGTGGCGCGGTGGCGAAGGGCGCGGGGGGCAGGGGACCTGGCAGCGCCGCTCGTGATGAGGGTCCGCCAGAGCGCGACACGGAGACGCGCTCTCGGGTCGTCTTGCGCCTTCACGACGGCGCGTTTTCGCTTCCGAACAGGGACGCGATTGTGCGAGTGTTCCTCGTGGGGGCGGGGGGGGGGTGGCGTTGGCCGTGCAGCGAGCGCAGCAGGCGACCCGATTAAAGCGCCAGACCCGGCCGGGGTGGGTGCTGAGACGAGGAGCTTTGCGAATGCGAGAGAAGAGCGCCGGCGAGTTTATCCCCCGCCCCCCCGCTGCAATTATTCATCTCTCTTTAAAGCATTTGCAGGTCGCGCTTTAAAGTTTGAGCGTGTACACCGGAGGGAATATAAACAGACGAGAGATGCCGTCGTGCAAATTTAATGGCGGTGCTCTCCGTGTGACGTAAGCGGAGAGCACACGCTCGGGAGAGCCTCAATGTCTGGATGGGGAAGGTCGCGACCCTGATGAGGTGAAATACTAAGTGTGGGGAAACTCGGAAAGTAAAGCTCTTGACGTTCAATTTCGATTTTAAAGCTTTCGTGACTGCAGGGATTCATCTTCTTGGTTCTTTCGGTAAAGTCACGTAGAAGGGAAGTAATAAAAGAATAAAAATAAAACAAAACATAATAAAATAGTAATTATTTAAAAATAAATAAGTAAAATAATAATCATTTAATTAACTTTATTTTTTTTACTTCACTTCTACGTGACTTTACCGAAAGGACCAAGATCTTGACGTTCAGTTAAATGTATTTTCAGCAAGACGGGGTTTGTTGCCCGCATTATTAATGTATAGGGCCCTTTGTCAATCCACTGTGGATGAAGACCCCGCAAGGCCATCTCGGTCATGGGGGTTACTTGACTATTCTTCGCCAAATGGTTGATGAAGTTGAAGCCCAGGACCGGCAATGGATATCACTCGCCGGCGATGTTAGCCAGAGCCACTGGATTCAAAGGACCACTGCACCACTGCTCCAAGCTAAGTGCATAACAACGCAGTTATAACACAGGTAGGAGCGCACACCATAGGAATACGACAAGATGTGCTCATGAACTGTCCTTGTATCAGAAGATGCTCTTCCACCCACCAGTGTAAGGTAAGCATGTATTGCTTACATCAGAGCTGCACTTATATACGGTGTGATTATATCCGTCGTCTCCTGTTTATGCATAACTTTGTCAATTAAATGTGAGCCAAGTCATATCGTTAAAAAAAGGTTAAAATACCAAGTTTTTGTTTAACGAACAATCCAGCTATAATGTGTATTTTGTAAAGATTGATATATATTGTGTATTGCAATAAAATAAATAATATTTTTTTCCTAAGCTATTTGGAAGCAACTTGAAAAGATGTCATTGAATTTGTTAAAGAATGCAGCTGGAAGCTGTGCAGCTGAAGCATCTGTGTTTCACAATCTACTGAGATAACAGGAGAAGAAAGGCCAGACATCCTACAGCTGAACACAGCAACAACTAAGCAGGATTTATGTTTCCCAGGACGAGATTAAATAGCCTCTGTCCAAAACCATGACGTTGTTTTGTGCGTATATCAAAAGATACAACTGCATTACTTAATTACAAAAATAACCACCGTAAAAGACGAGCATATACAGAATATTAATCTAATAAAAATAAAACATAATAAAAGAAAATTCTCACGATGTTTCGGCCACAACACAAACAGCAATATTAATCTACTTTACACAAATTAAATTTCGATTTAAAGCTTTCGTGACTGCAGGGATTCATCTTCTTGGTTCTTTCGGTAAAGTCACGAAGAAGGGAAGTAATAAAATAATAAAAATAAAACATAAAAAAAATAATATAATAATATAATTATTTTATTATGTTTTATTTTTATTATTTCACGTAGAAGGGAAGTAATAAAATAATAAAAATAAAACATAATAAAATAATAATATTATATTATATAAAATAATAATATTATATTATATTGTTTTATTTTTATTATTTTATTACTTCCCTTCTACGTGCCTTTGCCGAAAGAACCAAGAATATTTACACAAATTCTTAGAGCAAAAAAAATTTGTTTGGAGACTGAAAATCCAGGATGGATTATGCAAGGTGACAAAATGCAGATACTGGGACCCACAAATTTGACTGATAAAGGCGCTGCTCCCTTGGTGGAGCTATCGAGGGTGCAGACGGGGACGGAGGGGAGACACTGGGCTACGAAGAGGGTGGAAAATTGTCTAGGGGGCCCTACTTTTATTCTTTTGCACTGGGGCCCATGCCAACCAAAAGTTACTTTGAAAAAAGAGGTGCGTTTGACTCGAATTACTCGCGCGAAATGTACGGCCAGAAGCTCTCTGCAGATGCCAAGTAAATGAAGCCTAATGAGACATCTGCATTTCAGTCTGCTGCGAAATAATTGCAGAGAGGCCAGGCATTTCGGAGTTGAAAACAAAAACAAAGCATTCCTCTTAAAAACCATCTGCACAAATTCTGCGCACTGGGACAGAGAATGTGGATCTACTTTCATGGGATTTATGGCGTGGGGGAAAGAAAGAGCATTTGCCTTTTCTTTTTGCCAATTAGTTTGACAATGTTAAGCTGCAGAATGGAGTCATTTTTAGTGTTATTGAATTACACTAACAAGCAGCCGAGGTTAAGGTAAATGCTGCAAAGTAGTAAAACTGAACAGAAACGTCAATGACAGACAGCCGGCTGCGGGTTTCTCATGCGGAGACCACACATGGCACACAACCATATGAACCAGATTTACATTCTTTTATAAAAAAAATACGTTTGGTCATTTCCCTCAATTGTATCCCAGTTGTGCCATATATTGTGCAATCTATCTGCATCATATCATTTGACGATGGATCCATTCAGATCTCTTGCGGGAGCTGGGAAACCCTTCGAACTGGAGAACAGCCAACAGAAGTGGACATCACAGATAATAATGACGAGATGCAAGTGACCTTTGGTGCACACGAGTAGGGGAGCAGCACTTTCCCATTCATTCTCATTCGCCAACACGGCCGTAACACATCAGCTAGCAATGTGCTCCGTTTACGATGACGGACACATTGCCACATTTACGCAAACATTTCATGAAAATGAACATGCGCCAAGAAGTGAATTGGCCCAAAATACAAGAGTGCGAAGGAAAAATTTTGTCGGTGTGCGGTTCTACAAAGTCCACCAACAGATGGATAATGCCAAAACAAATAAATCTAGAGCCCTTTGATCAATCCACTGCTGGATGAGGGCCTCCTCACACTGTGTGGGTCGTGGGGGGATACAGGACCATACTTCTTCTTGGTTCTTTCGGTAAAGTCACGTAGAAGGGAACTAATAAAATTTCCCATAAATATGCTAAATTCCACTTGATATGCAAATGATTTTGTCAAGGCGCTCTCCCCCCCTCCATCCCAGCATAAATAGTCGCTCCAAGCCTGGGGCGTGCCATTCAGACTCTGCCTTTTCGACAGACCTGTTTTCCACCTGAAGACAGCTGCTTGCGTTGTGGCCGAAACGTCGTGAGAATTATTTTGTTATGTTTTATTTTTATTATTTTATTACTTCCCTTCTACGTGACTTTAAAGAAAGAACCAAGAAGATGAATCCCTGCAGTCACGAAAGTTTTAAATCGAAATTCAAGGACCATACTTCTCCACGCTGGTCAGTGCTAGTTGGCGAAGGCAAGGAGCAACAAAGACATTGGAGCAGAGGAGCAGAGATCGGGACAATGGATCTCGCTGCACTGCCCCCTGCTGCTCGCCACGCGTCTCGGCTGCACCGCAGTGGACGGTGCACGATTCTGTACGTAATGTACGTTGAACTTCTTTCGCACCGTACCTAGTCAACCGAGCTAATCGGAGGTGCGGGGGAAGGACAACAAACTAAACACTTAAAGCAGTTCTAAAGAAATTAATTTTCAATGTAGATTTATAAAAGTGCTATAGCTCCGGTGGCTTCCTAATATTGGATGAAAGAGCGTTCCAGCCGGCCGTAGATAAAATTAATCCGCGACAGAATTAATGATAAATTATGTTAATATAGGAGGAATCCATTCAGCGTCAAGGGGCGGCCTAACATGGGATTTTTTATCCACAAATCGTCTCTTTAGATCCAGAATTCATGTGGGAGCATGGATCAAGGCTTTGTATCCTTAAAAATCGGTCGATTCCCATTCAAACCCGTCGGTTCCCGTTCCAATATTCCTTATATGGGCAAAGCCACTCTGGATGACTCCATCTATGGGCCTACAACATCAACATAATGTATCATTCATTCTGTCACGGATTAATTTTCATCCTGTTACAGCACGACGCAGTGATCATCATTGTATATCGATGGCTGGCCAAAAGCCGTTGCTGTGAGGATGACCGAAGTTCGCGTGATGCTTTATGCCCCTCGACGAGATCAGCAAGGCGTTGTGGTTCACTCGTGGCAAGCACTTCGTGTGCAATGAGCACGACCTTTCCATGTATTCGTTCAGCAGCCGGGAGCCAATGCAGCTGGGCTAGCAGCGTGGTAGGACACGAAGCACCCTGCTCCTCCACTTACCCGAACACCGCCCTCTGCTGTGCACACGGCACTCTGCGAGCAAGCACAAGAAACTACCCGTCGATTCACGCGAATGTATAGAATCTCACTACCATCATCATCATCGCCGCCAGCGATTATCTATCCACTGCTGGATGAAGGCCTCGCCGAAGCCGTTGTCATCTTCTTAGGTTTTTTCGGTAAAGTCATGTAGGTAACGTCGTGATTTTTATTTTATTTTTTATTTTATTTTACTTTTTATTAATTTACATTTTTTACCTACGTGACTTTACCGAAAAAACCTAAGAATATGAATCCTTGCAGTCACGAAAGCTTCAAATCTAGAACCGTTGTCATCTGCTGCAGTCTCGCCGGTGCAAACTCCCGTGTACGTGAACAGACACGGCTTAATTATATTATTACACACGCATACTTGATTTTACGTATGCATGATGAAGGTACGAGAGTATTTTTAAATTTCCTATTTTTAGAACGGTTCCACCCCCTGGTGGCCACTGAAATGGAGCCTCGTTTAAAATTCATGCAGGCACTTTAAACTTTTAATTGGCTGGAACTTGGCAGACTTAATGCGTCTGCAGAGGTGAGCCAAGCGCTTGTAAATCCAGAGAAAGAAAGGGAACGCACAGCGGCAACACACACAAAAGCCCAACCAGATTAATGTTTAGTTATTCTATCCTCCCGAGTGAACAACACATCGTCATCTTCAGCGATGATATATCCACTGCTGGATAAAGGCTTCGCCAATCCGTCTACTTCCTGGACTCGAGCTGTTTTCATTGCTCCCTCGACACAGCGGACATCCTCACGGGGCATGTTCCCTCCTTTGCCTTCTACTCCGTCATTAGTCTCGATCACTGGCCATCATTCATCCTCGCGACGTGTCATGCCCAAGCCCACTTACTCTTTCTTGACGGACAAAATGATGATAAAATACATGGATGAGGTGTATTTATAACCAGGTCTCCTTTTTAAGAGAGACGACGGATAAATGAAGTATGGAAACGAATTCCAATGGCTGACTTCGCTGGCGAGTGATATTGGAACCGTCCCTGGGTCTCCCCGCTTCATCAGTGCACACTGACCAGCATAGTAAGTACTGTAGTCAAACAACTCCCATGGCCGCGATGGCCTGCGATAGTCATTTGTCAGTGGATTGACAAAGGGCTGAACATGTATTAACATTGGCAACACAACCAACCCAAGTGTTAATATTAATAAAATAACTATCATTGGATCTCACCAACAGTCATGCCTCATACCTCATTCCTACATTGCATCTTACCTGGCATATTAAGTTCCATTAGCAAGCCTTATATTGCTGAGTTTTAAATGCTCTCACTGTTAATGTTTTCCAACTCAGGTTGAAAGCACAAACCGAAGGGCCACAATAACTCTCCTGAAGATGATCCAACATTAACAAAATGTGACGTATAAAGTTGCGATCCAATTGCATAACTGTCAACCCCTTTTAAGTGCCTACCTTATGACAAAGTCAGACCTTATTGGTCACCCCGTGCCCGTATTGAACTGGCTGTACGCCATATGGATCTGAAAACTCAATTTTCGGACCTAAAAACTCAATTTCCCTGTACAAGAATACGGGGTAACCGTATGAGTCGACAAGTGTGCAATTGGGGACTTATCCTCCAGAAAACCAGCCAAATTAAGGAACGAGTTGCCCAAAAGCACGAGATTTTCGTACCGACGTCAAGTCTGGGGGGGGGGGTGAGGGAGGAGGCAGGGGATCGGCCATGGACCGTGCGGTGGTGGTGGAGCGGTGGCATCGCGGTTAGCGCGCTGCGCTACGAAGCCAGCAACCCGGGTTCGATTCCCGCTCACGGCCAACACCGGTGACGATTATCTGAAAACCGGCCGTGTGCCTCCCCTAGGTCGACTCAGCCTCAAATGAGTACCTGATGCGGTGTGAAAAACATCGCCACTAGGGATACAAAGGCGGCCGGGCGTGGTGTTGGTCACCCACCCCCTCGTGTGCCGTGCCGACCTTCATAGGTGCTCGCTAACAGCACTTGCCCCAACAGTCTGTTAAGGCTACACGGGGGATCTTTTGTCTTTGGCGTACTTATGGAGACTGGGCCAGAGAGGGTTGCGTTCCACGATTCTGGTTCCCCGTTGTCGTGCAAAGTTTTCGCAGCAGGGGGCGACGGTTGCTGCTGCGATGTTTTCCCAAACTCAGTAATCTGCCGGTGAATTTTTTTTTTCAAACGAGGCCAAAGTCTGGACCAACGGCAAGCACTCTTCTTCGACTTGCGCTCGCGAGGTCCTTGACGTCCGTCGTTAAGGCGGCGAAGGAGCCGCTGCGCCAGGCGTTGTGACTGCTCGTGACAGCGTCCGCACATCACCAACTGCTCTCGCTGCCATACCCCGGCGTCTCCAGTGATTTGTTTGATTCACAGTGAGGGGGCACAGGGGTGGCGCCGTTCCTCTCGGGGGGGGGGGGGGGGGGTCGCAGTCCCCACTTCGAACGTCAACCGCCAACTGAACAAGTGCCCAAATGCGTTCAAATTCGACACTTGTAAAGCACAAGGGGCACTTAATTAGTATGCGGTCAGCGCACCCGCAGATGTCACGAGGGCGGCCTGCCGGATTGAACCGCGAACCTCTGAAACAAGCGGCGAACGCCCCACTGCTCGGCCCTTGGTGTAACTGTTCCAAGCTTGGTTCTACCCAGCCTGGGTCACTTCACTGCCCCCACTACCAGTGCCGGATTAAGCTCGTGCGGGGCCTGTAGCATATGTTATAAAGGGGCCCTAAATAAAAAAAAACACATAAATAATAAAACACAAATGTTTCACTTACATAGTAAAGTAATTGTATTTTTTCATTTGCTATACAGCCAGATAATACGACAAATCACTAACCTTAAACACCCAGTCGTTTCTAAAAGTTGAAGGCGGTATAGTACTATAGTAATAGAGCAAGTGCAGAATCACTGAACCGGAATTTATATCGTGAAAGCATTTAGCGTGGGGCCCTTGAAAGTGCGGGGCGCGTAGCATATGTAGCTATACTCTTTGGTTCTTTCGGTAAAGTCACGTAGGTATAAAATAAAATAAATTATATCACGACGTTTCGGGCACAACACAAGCGTCCGTCATCATTGTGTTGCGCCCGAAACGTCGTGATTTAATTTATTTTATACCGAAAGAACCAAAGAGTATGGATCCCTGCAGTCACGAAAACTTCAAATCTAGATTCATATGCAGCTACTTTTGCTACTACGATAATCCAGCACTGGCCACTCTGGCGACAAGGATACATGGCGATGGCGCGGTAAATGCCGTCTTGCAGCCACACGAGGGCGGTTGGCTCCCAGAGGTGGAGCCGGACCGGCGCTTTCAAGCGACAAGCTCTCACGCGAGATTCACAGCTTATGTATTTATTTACACATTCTTGCTACCTTGAACAAGGACATTCAATGAAGAAATGCCAGAATGCGATTGTGGACTCACCGACCGGACTATCGTTCACGTGGTAATAAAGCCAATTCTTATTAACTAGTCTGGACACAGACTTGTAAAGTTGCTATTCGTCCGACCAGAGCTTCATTTCTTAACTAAATATATATGTCGTGAGTAGACTGGCATAGACACATGGCGAGTATATACGCAACATCCACCTTCAAGCAGCAGCTCAAGGCTCACCTGTTCAGGCTCTCACCTGTTCAGGCTCTCACCTGTTCAAGCTCTCACCTGTTCAAGCTCTCACCTGTTCAGACTCTCACCTGTTCAGGCTCTCACCTGTTCAAGCTCTCACCTGTTCAGGCTCTCACCTATTCCGGCTCTCACCTGTTCAGGCTCTCACCTGTTCAGGCTCTCACCTGTGCAGGTTTGCATACGAGGGAACCATTGGGGCTCTGCCTCTGCACCTCCGAGCTCTTGATTGCATAATGCGTCCGATTCGCGAAACGTGTGCGCGCTAGAGGCTGTGTTTATTATTGTTATAAGTAACCACAGCTTTAGAGAGAAAGAGAGGTGTGGTGGATGCGGTGTTATGGATGCAGAATTATTTACTTAGGTTGCCAACTCAGAAATAATAAAAACCAGGACATATCACGGAGAGAAGAATATTTTAACACACCAGAAGAGGGGAATACGACATACATTGTCTTGAGCGGTGCATTATTATTATTACTGTGCAAATGACAAAAAAAATACTTTTAATGTCTCGGGAAGTCTTACAGGTTTTCCCAGGACAGCCAGCTCAACAAGAGTACAATTCTGGAAAAATAACGAGAGCTGGCAACCCTATCGCCGACCCAGAGAGACCCAGCTGAAATTAAGCCCTGCTCCCCAGTATATTTAAGACTCTCTCTCCATCTCTGCCCACGTCCTGCCCTTTTGTCAATCCCCTGCTGGACGAGGAGCCTCCCTGTATCCAGCCATATGCAAGAAGAAGAGGACATTTCACAACGGGAGCCACTTGAAGGCAGTGAGGGGGTCGGCGAGTGACAGAACAATGCCCCGCTGTGTTGCTGCTGCCCCTGTTTCGCTACGAATCTCAACGCCACTGCGGCAGACACTCGGGCAGAGAGGACAATGACAAAGCGAGCCCCAGCGGACACCACCACGCCGCCGCCAGCGCCGCCGCGCAATTGAATTCGAGCTAAAATAAGCGAGTGGATGTTAACCCTGGATTCGTCGTCAAAAGGCTGAGTGAGGCTGTGTGCACTGGCTGTACCTTACGCCGCCTCCCGACAGCAGGCGCTTCCTTACGTTGTACTCATTCGCGTCGTGTACGCACACGGGCAGGCGTTTGCCAATGCACCTCCAGAAGAGGGCATCCTCATGCCGTTGCAGGCTCACAAGGGTTGTTTGACCATACTTCGCCGCGCCGGGACGGCAAACACGTGGGAAGCACATACATAAAGCAGAGCAACGGATTTCGCTGCACTGCCCTGCGCCACCTTCATAACGAGTACCCCCCCCCCACAGCCTATAACACCTGTTACACACGGATTTGCAATGCCCGAGGCAGGGAGGCAAGAGAGCAGAGCGAACTGTTGACACTCCACTCGGCGACTCAGCGACAAGCCTTCGATGAAGCGGCGGCACCGTGGATGAACACCGCGCTGGCTCAAGGCAACGATGCACTTGGGGGGTGGGCTGGGGCCGAGCGCCATGTCCTCTCTGCAGAGGTCGCAACCGGGTACCCGATGCCCGTACCCTACCCGATACCCGGCTACCCGTACCCGGCCGGGTAGGGGGTACCTGTTTGCGACCCTGGTGCGGCCGGGTACGGGTACGGGTAGACCGTCAGTCAATGGTGAGTAACTGTTTGTCACTCATTTCCCAACGTCTTGTCTCTTCTCACAATTCAAGTTCCTAGAATCAACCCACCCGCGCCTGCAACATGGCTTCATCCCAGAGGTCGCAATCAGGTACCCGATACCCGGCCGGGTACGGGTAGGGTACGGGTACGGCCGGGTACGGGTACCCGTTTGCGACCCTGGTGCGGCCGGGTACGGGTAAGGAATCAAAACCCGTTTGCGACCTCTGCCTCTCTGTCATTGCGAAACGAGCCACGCTTTGCACGACGTCGTGAGTTTTTCAGAGGAGTGTTATTTTATTTTTCCACGAGCGACAAAGTTCAGGTCGTCTTTCAAAATTGACGGCGACTCTATCTCTTTAGGCTTCCCGCAATGGTACGTTTCGACAGTTCCATTAATTAATGTTTGGGATGTGGACGGAAAATTAAATACGTGGACTAAACGCATGAAGCCCAGAAGCTGCTGACATTCAGCACTGCCATCTCCTGGCCATGCCACAGGCCCACATCCACAACCCCTGTCAAGCCCTGTTGATCACCCATTCAAGTATGAACCAGGCTCAACCATTCAGGCACATTTATGGTTATT
The DNA here is from genome assembly GCF_015708825.2 of Lethenteron reissneri. Classification (NCBI taxonomy): domain Eukaryota; kingdom Metazoa; phylum Chordata; class Hyperoartia; order Petromyzontiformes; family Petromyzontidae; genus Lethenteron; species Lethenteron reissneri. The sequence continues at coordinate 7,640,020 of NC_083798.1, read as the reverse complement.
TCATCATCTTTCAAAATGATTTGCTCTAATTAAACCAAAACTCTTGTATTTTGTTCCTACCACTGCTGTACATTGTCCCGAGTCAGCCATGTGTTTTGGTTACTTAACACATCCCGTGTTAGAATTGGATGGGCTCATTTCCATGCATGGGCTTAATTTCTCGTTAGTTAAAAGCAATGCTACTCACACGTCTGATAATGGTCGCACACATTACCCAACATCTACTCCTAAAAATACGGATGAGAGGCAGAGTGGTGAATCGATTCATCGTCTGAAATGTATTTCTAGGCTCATGATACGTGCATTCAATTGTGCATGTAAGAAACTTATTATTGGGATTCGTATCCAGTAATTTTATATGTGGAGGAGTGGTGGCGCAGTGATTAGCGCACTACGCTATGAACTTGCCAACCACGGTTTGATTCCAGGGAGATGGCGAACATCAGTGGACAGTCTTATCATCCACATGTTGCACGTTGTTGAACTTCTTTCACACCATACGTAGCCAACCGTGGTAATCGGGAGGGATTGTTGTCAGCAGCATTTGGTTTAATACAGTTCAAATCTGGGCCAGTTTCAACATTCATCGTCTCATCAGCAGCCATGATGGTGAGAAGCACCAGATGTCAACTGGCAAGGACTCTCCCCTATCAAACACGGATCCTGGCTCGATACAAAACTATGCAATTCGTTTTATATTCTGTAATGGGTTCTGTTGCCATGAGATGCTGCTAATTTCAGCACTCACGTAAGCATATAAAATAAACACATTTTCAATTAAATCACGGTGCTGAACCGTGACGATTCATCAAACCGTCACAGGGACGTATCTCCACCGGATGAACGCCGCGTCCGTGTATGTCTCACGTCGGCGTCAGCCGTACTTCCTCGTGCCATTTGGGTGCAAAGCCGAATTTGAAATGGCCTAAATGTACGATACCGTCTGCCGCACATTTCGGCACCGACTCCCGCAGTCGCGAAGGCCATTTGCGCATGGCCGGGCAGACGAGACTGCCTGCAATTGGATTGGCAATACAAGAAATGATCATCCTCAAAACGTTTTTCTGGCGGTCAACAGTGGCACTCACCACCAAGTACTGGGCTCGCAAGCCAAGGCACCAACGTTTCATTTTAAGAGAGATGAAATCCATACGGTTTCACATTTTAACCCATGAATATAAAGTATACCTTGGCTCCTCCCACCCTCAACCAGTATAAATACAAGGACTGTTTTCTTGGAATTTCTCTTACTTGATACAGCAATCGTGCTGTGACGGTTCCACCTGAAGACGGAAGCTTGTGTTGCCTCTGAAACGTCGTGATTTTTATTTTTATTTTACTTTTATTAATTATTTGTTTTTACCTACGTGACTTTACCGAAAAAACCTAAGAATAGAAAGTATATGTTATGTTTTTTTTTCTCCATTTTATCAAATTAATTACCAGACAACCTTTTGTCAAGCCCCTCCGCACCACCGATTAGCACGGTTGGCTACGTACGGTGGCAAAAGAAGTTAAACGTACGTACAGACAAGCCACTGCTGGATCAGGGCGTTCCAATGTCGAGTTGGTCATGGGATTTTTTTTGCATACTTCACCATGCTGGTCAGTGCTGGTTGGTGAAGAATGGAGAGATCCAGGACCGGTTCAGAGATCACTTGGCAGTGCTGTGGCCAGGAACTGAACTCATAGTGCAGTACACCTCGCTTCCCCCATTGTTTTCAATGTGCTTCTGCAATCAGCACTGTCCAGCATTTATGTGAATCACTATATATGTACCAAGCATTATAGTACACATATGTAAATCACAGACATTGTATAGGAACATTAAGAAAACTAAGTTGGCTTGCACAGTGCACACAACAGCACTGCTGATGATGGCCAATGGTCAACACTGTCAACTAAAGCAGATAATGCGCCTGAGAGGATGACCGGTTTGTAAATGGAGTAGTGAGATACATTTGCGTGGGAATGAGGAATGTAGCATCACAGGACTAAGAGTGGGCATAGGCGATGATATGGGGAGGCCTTCATCCAGCAGTGGATTAACAATGCTAATGATGATAACGGTAACAAAGAATGTAACAATTATTGCACTGCGGACGATGTTGAGGATTCCATTTATGAGTGTGCTGATTATTATATTTTGTACACATTTCAGCATACATTTAATAGAAATATTTAACAAATATTTTTTGTGTTCAGATTTTCATTTTTTTTCTTTCCAGCCCATTGCGTGCATGACTTTAGCGTGTATTGAGACAACCCTGAAGGAATGGCTGGCCTCATAGCTGCACGCTTGGCATATATCACCAAGTGTGTCTCTCCCCCACAGGGGTTAACGCCCCAGCTGTCCTCTCGCTGCCAGAGACATAAGATCTCTCAACACTCGTCTACGAGACTGCAAGGCTGCATGCCACATGGGGCATAATTGGTCAATGCAGTTTCCCAAGCCACATTTGCGAAAATAAAATCAAATCCCAGTGGTCGAGCTGACAATTTTGGTGCAACTGAAAGTGAATCTATACTCCATTCCCAGTCAACCTGTATATGAGCACGGTAGGCTACGTACAGTGCGAAAGAAGTTCAACGTACATACATACATACGTACTGCCCTTTGGTAATCCACTGTTGGTCGAGGGCCTCCCCCAAGACCCCTACGGCGCCGGTTAATGAAGGGCATGAAGCACAGATATTGAAGCATAGAAGTACATTGAATTTTGAAACACTGCAACGTTGCCAACCATGCAGCCTGTAGCACCTGTTATGCATGTTGGCTGCCCATCCAAGTATTATCCAGGAATGAAACCTGCTTAGCTCCCTAGATCTGGCACTTGGGAACCAAACTCACGTCGCAGTGCCCAAATCAATGCCCATACACTGCACTCCTTACTGGATAAATTACATGATATATATAGCTAATACAATACATAAATTCACTAGTTTAAATGTCAGTGTTTTGAACGATCAACCACAAGAGATCCTTCAGTTACCTTACATTGCTTTGCAAACCTTGATATTATTGCCCGTTATAATTTAACGAACACTGCGGATTACATTTGATGAGTGGAACTTTAAGACAAAAAAAAGCAATTTACGACGAACAAACTGGAAAATACCCATGCCATAGTTGTGCCTTATTATTAGCCCGTGACTCATGCACAGATGTTACCCTCCAAGAAACTGGCAAAACAATTATAATCTTTTCCCACCCATATCTTTTGACACGTCTTGACAGCTCATAATGTGCAGGTTTCTCCTAAGCACAGAGTGAACCCACCATCCGCAACGCCCACACTGTCACGTCTACCAGCAGCAGCAGCAGCAGCAGATCACACTCTCTCCGTGGCTAAGGTCAAAGCCCATTTATTTCAAACACTTTTAAATATTCGGATAATTATTTTTTTATCACATGCCTTTATATTATTAGTATTAACCTTGCTTTACCCAGGAAAAAAAACCTCAACGAGTCTAATGACTCTTTTATTTTAGGAGGGTCCTGCCAAGTTTTCAGAATAGGGGACCGCGAGTGCCGCGTGTCAACACCAACTGTGTCATTTGCGGGTAATTCTCAAATTTGGCAAAGTCCAACTGTGACGCCGTCACACAATGGCCCGCTCCTGTGAATGACTTCACAGGATCTTGAGCGTCCACTACGGGCGAAGCAGACGGCACGTATGTTTTACGCTCAATGTACCTGCAGTGTTAATCACGGCGGGCCGCGGAATTCTAACCGTTGAAGCTCTGCAACAAGCATTGAATGCTCTGCAGCTAGGGCAAGTCATCCAGCAGTGGGTAGATGGCAGTCAATGATGTTAACGATGACTGCGGAATGATGTAACGTTAATTTAATATCACCGAGAGCAAAGTAAGGGAAAGAATACGTAGCAGGGGTATTGGGTTTGGGTGTCCACTGGAAGGTCATGTACGCTTACGCCACAGTGGTCATTTACAAGTGTAGTGACATAGAATCAGTAACGTAGCAGCATAGCGCTGGCTGCTGGCAGGGAATGGGATCTGCGGCTTCCAGCAGCTCTGACGTCATCAGGCCACGTGACACACCAGAGGGGGATCTAGGGGAAATGTCACAGAGGGGGCACACCAAGAACCCGCTGATAGGTTCTAGAAAGGGGGCGTGGCCAAGCCAGGCCACGCTGACAGTATAAGAGGGGGCCCTCCTGTGCGGGACCTCGGGGCTGTCGTTTGGAGTGGGACCCCCGTCGTGCTGCCGAAGTCTCCACCATTCTCGTCGTCTTCACCAATCTCCAAGTGTCACCAGTCAGGCAGACTACCAACTGTCCTAACTGAGTAACGTCGCTGATTACAGACGGACTTATTATAAAGTGTTAACCCCGATGATGCTGGTTAATAAAGAAAGTGCCTCCAACATCTTATTCGTAAACCGAGTTAGTCACTACACATGCATAACCGACATGGTCAGTACCATTAACCTCATCACCTAACGACCTCCATAACACTTCCTCTCCGTACTTTTACGCAGGGGCCACTTTTCCGCTAAGAAAATCCTTTTATTCCGTCAACTTCCTTCACAGAGACCACGTTTATCGAGAGCCATAACCCTGCTTTCCCGTCACGTGTCACTGCCCCCGTGTTCGTTCCACCAATGGGCCCTGATCCCGTGTGTATCTGCTTCCAGTAGCCTCCCTCCCCCTTCAAAGGCATCAACACTACCTAGACGTGGCCCGATGGCTCACAGCTCGTAGGGCTGAGCTAGAACCGTCGTGGCGCCAGGTTCGAATCCAGATTTCAGCAACCCGTGATTAAGGTGCGTTCTCACGTATTACGAGCAGGCGGTGTCAGCCCACTCGCCGACGACTGTGCAAAAGCAAAAAAAAAACGTCACGTAAAATTTGCTTCTGTGCTTAATTTCAGCTCTCTGAGAATAGCATGTGGCAGAGGGAATGGAAAAGTGCTGTCCCTTACTACATGGAACAGACTCTGTTTGGCGACGCCGCATTGGCAGTGGTGCACAAGCACACCTAAAACACAACTTAATGAATCTGTGGAACAGATCAGTTGAAAGGATCTCACATGCGGTTCTGTGAAATCCGATTGTGTATGTGATTCTCTATCAGAAAGGGTTGCAGTGCTCTGCAAGAGATTTAAATCGACATGATGCGGACGATACATGATGGAGTTGGAGGATAATATAGCAAAAGGTATAACACTACCCACCACATCCTCAGTGCTTCAGCCTTGCTGCAGGTGGAGACACTGGACGTTTGGAGGCACTGTTGACTGAGAACCCTCAAGGCAGTAGCATCAGCGAGCAATCGATTTCGCCCGGCAGTGGTGGCCCACCGCTGTGATCCAGCACTGTGTTCCCGAAGGTTGGTGGATCACCGCACAAATGTTGGGAAACTTCCTTCCCATGGGCGTCGAGGGTGCCATACCCTGGCTCGCCAGGAGAAGGTGTTCCAGCAAAATGTGAATTTCACCTTTTCACCTGTACGGTGTGTTGAGTGTTGCTCTCTCACACATGCGGGTATTCTTCTGCTGCTGTGGTTTCCTTCCACATGTGAACACTCATTAACTGGCTGAAAACGCCTTCATAGAGGACCGCAGGAGATTGGCGGTGTGGTTTGGCACCACCTCATCACGCGGCTGCTTTGACCGTGGTTCCTCACGCCTCGTTCTCTCTCTCTCTCTCTTCGAAAGCGAAAGAACACCGTGCGGTACCGTTTCAAGGTGAAATTGTTATGACGGTATCATAATTATTATTATCATTTATACAACACCAGCATTTATTTCACAAGCCTAACTCTGCTGATGAGACCCTGAAGGTTGCAACTGGTCCAGACCTCGCTTGCTTAAACGGGCGCCGCGGTGGCGAGATGTTAACTACCTCGCCTGGTATGCAGGAGGTCGTGGGTTCGACTCTGACGCCTGCTGTATATTTTGAGTTTGCATATTCTCCCCGTGGTCACGTGGATTGTTATCCGGGTCCTTCGGTTTTTCCCTCCACATTTAGAAACATGCGTTTAGAGTATTTGGCTGCAAAGAATATCCGAATAAGCCGATTCGTTGAGCTATCATTTGTGGCCAGGTCGCTTCTGCAAAAGACCTAAATAGCTCAGTGAATCTTACTTGGTGAATTTTTTTTTTATATATAGTTGAGTTTATGCGATGAGATAATATGGGTCTGCAGAGCCAAGCCAATAGACAGACCAACTAATACATATTTTTATTTATGTGGAGACAAAGAACGTTCTGCTCCACATACACACACTGTTAATCAATTTGGGAAGATCACTTTCATCGGCGTTTCAAGATGTATTTGTCGGATGCTGAGCAAAGGTTTAAAACGAGAGCCTAGCTGTCGGATCATGAGTGTGTGGGAGGTGGCGATGGGTGCGGGAGCATGGTTTGCACAAGATTGATTCGGGTGGCAGCGCCAAATGCATATTGAAAACCTCTCGTCTCTGCGCAACTTCTAAGTGAGACAGTAAGGTAGAGTGCTCACCATCACGCAAACTCTGGTCATCCTCGCAACAGCTTTTGGTTAACCATCAGACAAAGACAGTCACTGCATCGCGCGCTTTCATATGTGCTTCTGCAGCCGTCTGGAAAACTCTTCCTTCAGAAATTAGAAAGTTACTGGAGCTATGCACTTTTAAATATGGATTTGCAAAACTCATTTATTTACAACTGCTTTTTGTGTTTATTTTGTTGTGCTTCCCCCACACCTCTGATTAGCACAGTTGACTATGCACGGTGTGAAACAAGTTCCCGTACATACATACTTTATAAATAGCATAAATGCGTGCGTGCATTTCATGGGCAGTGCGGATTGCACAGGCTGTTGCACTCAAGAGTACGTAAACATATTATTTCATGCGATGTGGTTTATAAAAAAAAGCATGTTCAAATTATGCGTGACCCTACAGAGTTGTGTTTGAAGAGGTAAGCACGCTGATGAAAGGCTGAAGACTGGCAAAACCGGAGGCACATTGGGTTTAGCAGCTCCCAAGATGGTTGCCGATTGAGTTCGCGAAACATTATTTCTTCATTTGAACCGAAATTTAAATCATTTCTCACAGATTAGAATACAATTCTGTCACATGCCGGGGACATGTTCACGTTAACGCATCTTCTTGGCCTCAGATCCGTCCAAAAACTGCAGAGAGCATAACCTCTCGGTGAATTCCGGTGAAAGTTTCTGATTATAACACGCAGGATACAAATCGTCTGCTTCACACTTTCTTTTTTCATATCCACGAAAGCTAAACATCCATTCTTGTAACTCTTCAGTCATGCTAATAACTGGGCCTGTAATTCTGTGCACCCTTCACGATTTGATTCATTGCCACAATTGTGGCTTGCGATTTCAAATCAAGAATTGATGACTTTCTTATTTGTTGAGGTGAATTTAACAGCCTCAAGTGGCAGGAGGGGTCATATAAACCCATTAGATGCCAGGCATGCGAACCGAAAGTCAAATATTGCTCGCACTAATCAACTCATGTGTGAGAAATCCATCCTTACAACCCTACTAATAGTTATTAACAATAATTTACAGCCCTGGTCAATCGACTGCTGGATTAAGGCCTCCTCCACACCCTTTGACGATACTTTCTCATGCTGGTCACTGGGCTGGTGAAGGGCGAAAGCCAGCACTGGTTCAGATATCACTCACCACGGATGTTAGCACTGGTAGGTAATCAATCTCAAGTCACTGATTTAATAGTGCAATGCACTAACCATTGCACTACACCGGTCACTGGCAGTTGGTGAATGAGTATGCTGTACAGATTTTAAACTAAACTATAAAAAATGTTTTATTATTTACCAGACAAGGCTCACTGTGCTATATAGCTCTTTTTCAAAAGCAACTTGGCCACAAATGATAGCTCCACCAAAGTGGCTTATCATGTGGACCATTGCTCTAAATTCGTGTTATAAATGCGGTATGGGGAAAACCAGATGACCTGGAGAAAAAGCCACGTGATTACGGGCAGATCATGCAAACTCTAAATACACGGGCGTCAGGGTGGAGTTCAAACCAACGACCTCCTGCATACAACATCCAGGACTTTTGCCGTTTGACCATCATGAGCTTGGCGGTTGACTGGATGGAAATCAGTTGTCCTGGCACCGTCATTGAAAAGCGGAGAAAACAAATATGAGAACGTATCGCAAACATCTGACCCTTTGGTTTCAACATGAAAGGCGGGCTCAGCTAGGAATCTCTTGATCTAGGTACGACGGCTAGCTGCGACACTACGCCCTAGACAACATTAAAGTAGACCGATAGAGACTTATCATACAAGCAAAACGTCCATGTTCAAGACGGCATCTTTCAATCCTAATTGGGATGTCTTCGAAAGTACTTTTTTTTACGAAGCTTAAGTGCATAATTAAATGAAGCCCTTCATTCGGTGTCTTGTTTGATTTTTAAGTCAATGACAGAGTCGAATTTCCCATCAAAGAGGCTAATTTCTCATGTCTCTGCTTTCATTTGCTCTCTTCCGATCACATCAAATAACTGCAAAGGCCAAGATTAAGGTTAAGTGTTGCAGCTATTTGTGAAAGACAACATCAAAGTGCCACCCACTTTGGCATGCATTTCATAAGAGAGGCACTTGATTCCATTTGTGAAATGATGAGCAGTTGCAGTATTTAATGTTCCGCTCGATTGTGCAACCAGGAAAAGGTAAAGGTGCAGTCCTGCAATAGCTAGTCCACGCCATGTACAAGGAGCGCGAGGGAGCGCCTCTAGCGGGTATTAAGCCTACTCTTCTAAGTTGGACAGACATTCTCGAAGAGGTGAGAGAGTCTCCCTTGCTTTACCCAACCAGAATCAGAACCTTTATTTATCCTGGAGAAATCCGATGAGTTATGAAGCTCTTTTTTCACAGCTGTCAGATAGGGGCGGGTCAGAAAGTTACAACGACCACACACGCGACCTGCCCAATCGACCAACTGTGGTGTAACCCAGGGGCCCCCAACCCCCGGGCCACGGGCCACAGACCGGTAACGGTGTGTGGCCTGTTAGGAACCGGGCCACACAGCAGGAGGAGGTGAGCCGTGAGTCCGCGCGTGGCCTGCCCATTATTTTATTGACCACTTCCGTCCGTGCCTCTGTCCCACACTGCGCACTGGTCTCAGTCACAGTTTTGGTAAGCCCACAAGCTGCTAACCTCTAGCCACATTGAGTAAAAAACAAACGTCGCTGGAGAGCTTCTTTGAAAAGGGGGAAAGACCCAATGATGAACCCCCCTTACCCCCCAGTCCATGAAAAAATTTGTCTTCCAAGAAACCGGTCCCTGGTGCCAAAATGGTTGGGGACCGCTGGTGTAACCCATTTATACTGCTGGGTGGACGGAGGCGGGGGGAATTCAAGAAGCTTGCCCATTATTTCAACTGCAGCCACTGCCGGATTATCCTAGCAGCAAAACAAACATATGCTACAGGCCCCGCACTTTCAAGGGCCCCACGCTAAATGCTTGAAATGCTTTCAATTCCGGTTCGGTGATTCTGCACTTGCTCTATTACTATAGTACTATACTGCCTTCAACTTTTATGAACGACTAGGTGTTTAAGGTTAGCGATTTGTCGTATTATCTTGTCGGCCGGGGAGGAACACAGTACACACAGTACACACAGTACACACATTTCACGTGTCCACACACACACAGACATCCTCCATTGAGCCGTGTAGACTGCAGGGGTGAATGCTGCTTCATAGCGTGCATCTCTTTGAAGGCAGCAACGACGCCGGGAGTGGGTGGGTGGTTGATGCCAACACCACGCATGCCTGACAGCCTTTGTCTTGGCGTTACCGACGTTTATGCGTCCTGAGAAGGGCTCACTTAAGGCCGAGTTGATCTGGAGAAAGCCGGGGTTATGTTCACAAAGGGCTTGCCATCGATGCTGTCGGTGGGCAAGAATTTCACTGAGACGATATGATTGCAGAACATAATGCTACTGCTAAGACGAGATCACCCATGTCCCCTACATAGTGCCGTTAAGCGAGCACTTGTCCAGGTTTCCATGGCACACCTGGGGGTTGTGTGGCTAACACCACGCTTGGCCGCCTATTGTTCCCCCAGTCCTGATGTTTATACACTGCAGCAGGCACTCATTTAAGGCTGAGTCTACCCGGAGGAGGAACAGGACACCACTCGCCATTGACGTTGGCCTGTGGTCGGGAATGGAATTCCCAGTGCTCATATTCCTAGAGCAATGCGGTGACCACAACGCCACTGCTCCCCATACACATTCAACTGAAGCCTACTACGCACGGAGACACGCTCTCTCTCTCCCTCTGAAACACACCCACACATACACCATGTGGGCAGCCACAGGACCCACTTAGTTACCCTTGAAAAAGCCTGCACTTTGCACAATTATAATTGGCTGCATGCTTGGACAGATCTGAATGCGGGGCGAGCCGCGGTGCGCACCGCAGCAATCGCTGCCGCCGCAAGAGCCTCGCTCCGCATCCTCTCCCGAAGGCCGGGCTCCCGACACATTTCCATAACGACCTGGGGTAACCCAAAATCCTATCACTGCCTCTTCCGCCTCTTTGCACATGGAGGTCACGCCCTGACCCAGTTTTCGGCGGAGCGCCTGTCTGCGGTCGGTCCCGGGGGCCCCTAAAACACAAACACGAGAGGGGAGAGGCGGTGTGCACCGTTGCGAATGCCGCGCGCGATTGTCCGGCGGCCTAAATATTCAATTAGGCGAATCCCCAGCAGTGCAGCAGATGTGCGTGTGGTCACCCTCGGCTCTCACCACCAACGTGAGGCTTTGCCTGCCGACGAACAACGCGTGCATCAGAGTGACCCGTTCACCCTCAAAGCTGCCCCCACGTTAACCTGTTTACGACACCTGTGAGTGGGGGGGGGGGGGCATGGTGGGGCAACCCCCCCCCTCCCCCCGTGACAGCTTCTGTTGGGTTAACCGCCGCACGTGATTATTTTGGACATTATTAGCAAAGGTTAACTCGAGTGAAAGAGCACACTACCCGAATTGTTATCCGTCGTGCTATTTAACACCAGCGAGAGCTGCCCTCGACATCTCCGGAGCGATGCATTCACCGCAATTAAAGTTCAGGACACGCACCGAGAGAAAGCGCACGTGTGTGTGTCAAAATATTTGCACTGCACTGCTTGCTGCTATATATGGGAGAACCAATTACGACATTCTGGACATGGTGTGCCCATGCCTCTACGGTTCTTTGCTAGGGGCACCTGGCGGGTGGAGAGAGGCCAAGGGAATTATGCGTTTCCATAGAAACAACAGACTAACATAGAATGCATAACCTAACATGGGACCTATAGACTAATGTACGACCCCTGGGTAAATGCAGGAACATGGACTAACAAGATCCATAAACTCACACAGAACCCATCGGCTAACATAAGACTCGCCAAACTGACATGATCCATAGCCTTTGAGATCCAAACCACTCGCATAGGAGTCGGGACATGGCGAGTGAAAGAGGCTTAGGGCACTGGCCCCAGGCCTCCTAGCTGCATCAGATTGACAGTTGCCATGGAGAGCGAGGAGTGAGAAGGGGGGTGGGCCAAAACGGGCCTCTTGGGTTGGCGATAGAGGGTGAACGCTGATAAACACCATCAATGCGTGTCAACCGAGGGCCTCCCCAGGGTCGACTCAGCCTTAAAATGAGTACTGTACCTGATGCCTTCTGTAGGAAAATCAGCAATGGGGAGACAAAGGTGGCCGGGAGTGGAGTTGGCCACCCACCGACCTCCAAGCGTGTCGTGCTGGCCTTTACAGGTGCTCGCGAAACAGCACTTGTCCCAACAGTCTGCTAAGGCTATACGGTGGATCTTTGTGCATGTATGCCCCCACGGTAAAGAGTGGTTAGAGTGGCACTGATTTGGGAAGTCATGGAGCAGTTAGCCCATTACACCTTGACCTGTCCCGTGACCTCCTGCCAGCAAGCCCTCGACACTTCACGCGACGGCCTCAGAGTGCACCTAGCCTGGCACGAGTGCTGTGGTGAATGCCATTTGTTGTTGCTCCCACACTGGAGTGTTTCAATCACAGCAGGTTACACGGAAACGATATGTTCACACGTCACTACTCGGATCGTAGCAGAAGAGCCAACGTTGTCGTCATCATCGGTTTAATCATTTACACCACTCGTCCAGAAAGGAATCTTTTGTCATCCCCAGCAGCGATAGCCTGCTCTCCAGGGATGGCATTCACACAAGTCAATTACATGCACTTAGGAGACTGGGTAGACCACTCGGCTCAGCACAGGACAGCTCTGTGTAGTAATCTACTGCATTCTATGCTACCTTCCAACGGCAGGCGATTAAAGGGCACTATTTATAGCCGCACATGGACATACGGTCCGTGACATTGCCTCAGCGGAAGGGCATTTGCCAATTTTTGTAAATGCTCGTGGTTCGAATCAAGCAGGCCGCCCTGGTTATTACTGCGGGGGTATTGACCATACTAAGAGGTGCCATCTGCTTTGCAGTGGATGTCAAAGACGCCGTGACATCATTGGAAATGAGTAGGCCATCGTGTCGCCACGACATGGTCCACTTTTGCCGCACCTCCAATGAGCACGGTTGGCTATGAATGGTGCGAAAGAAGCTCAACATACGTACGTACACATACATTGCCCTTTTTTTTGTTACCTGCAAAAATCCTCAATTGGGATTGCACGCAGCAACATTGCTCCTTCCTGGCAAAATGCATCCGTCTCTAAAACATCACACCTTTGTGATGGCTCTAAGCTACATAAATGGCACGAACAAAAAAGTAATCGATTATTACTGCTTGTACAAATGATTATGTAAAAATATATATATATAAAAATACGTAATATTTCAGCTCTTCCGTAGAAGTGCCACGTGCGGTGGCACATCGGGCAGCAGTCCCCACGGCCCCTCCGGAGTTATAGAAGCCACGAGGAGGAACCGATGCACAAAAAACTCTTCTGCGTGCTGTTTCTGCGAAGATAAGGAGACTAATGTGGGCTTGAGAGACCGATAATCATCCCACACAAAAGCGCCGAGCGCGCCAGGGATTCGCGTTCCTTCAGATGGGACCTCTAAATTATGCATGGCCAATAGAAGATAATTCATGCTCACACACAAGCACCGGTGAAAATGCAACGGTAACGATGCACGAAACTTGCATGTTTGTTGTCCTTCCCCGCACCTCCGATTAGCACGGTCGGCTATGCACGGTGTGAAAGAAGTTCAACATACATACGTACATGCATCTCTGACTTTATAATTTCCAGCTGATTGCAATGATTACAAAGCAGGCCCGCGTGTACACACTTCCACGTGTAATAATATTGCTAAAGAAAGGCGTATTAGTTGCTTATTGTAGCAACCTTACCTGGGCAGGCGATCCTCCTGAAATTGTTTTAATCCCAGGAACTGCTCCGTGACATTGGGAGTAAAATATTAATTGTGATGAATGTGCAGCGCATTGTAAATTGTCCAAGAAGCAAAGCCGTGCAGCCTTCGGCTGCAAGCAATGTAGCCTGCAGTGACGGCAGCGTGGAGACCAGAGAGACACATGGTCTGAGGCGATACGAGCGTGCAGACTACGAAGATACATGATCTGTAGTGACACGTGCATGTGAGTAGACTGTGGCGACAAGCAGTCGTTAGTGACAACGGCATTCAGACGAAAGAGGGTTTTTTTAAGTGATACGAGTTGTGGGGATTGTGAGAAAACATCATATGTAGTGACACCAGCGAGCAAACCGCAGAGACCCGTGGTTTGTATCAATGCCAATGACACCTCCCCCCCCTCCACCGCCCACTTGAACGTGCCCGATTCACACCCCCCACCACAACAACAACCCCCCAAAACATTTTGTCCATTCGTCTCTGGTGGCAGCTCTTGCGATATCGTTCGCAAAGTGCCACGATGTCAAAGTATAAAAAAAAATAAAAGGCGCGTCTGCGGAGAGGCGCGTGTGACCTGAACGTGGAAGGTGAGCCTTGCTTTCTCATGGATAGCGGAGCTCACAAAACGCTAACGATGTTCACCGCAGACAACCCGCCATTGTGCTCTAGAGAATTCCTGGTTCCCTCGTCATCTGGGCAACACAATACGAGCAAGTTTCTTTTTTCTTACCGTGTCAGGATTCTTTGTTTTCTGTTTCCCTCCCCCAGCTCTCGAGGAGCAAACAAAACACAACTTAGTTGGGGACCCCAGTGTCGTTGTAATGATGTGTCAGAATGTACATTTATTTACGCATTGCAGTAAATTTTGCATTAGCACCATCCAGTACGTCTACGAGGGCTGTGTTTCAACAATAAACAAGAGTAAGTTTGTGCTGTAATAAATTGTATCTTTCTCCCAGGAGCCTTGTGACTTTTTTTAGCTTACTTGGTCTTCAGAATTTTTTTTACCTATTCACAGAAGACACAAGCCACCATTCAGGCAATCAAACACGTCGGTTTGAACACACGAATAACTCGCTGGGATTTATTTGTCTACAAGGGTCCACGTGCGAGTATTCACGAGCGGGCTGCCCTGCATCCTGGACAAATGCCCTGTGGAACAAACGTGGCCGCTGGTTAGAGGTTGGCATTGCGAAGAACCCAGCGACGGTAAAAGGATATTCATCTCCGAGAGAGAGCCCTCAATTTCTATTCTGTTGCATATGGAAATTTGTTCGGGAGCTAGATGGCAATGTCGAGGTCTGCTGGCCACGAGAAGGGTTTCAGGGGAGAGATCGTGTTCTTTTGCTCTTCCTCCGTAGAAGGAGTACAGACTACCGCGATATTATGTTGTGGTCCACAGCAGAGGTGGGACAAAGTCATTGTTATGCAAGTCCAAGTCGAGTTGCAAGTCTTTGCACATTTTGCCGAGTCGAGTCTGAAGTCATCAAATTCATGACTCGAGTCTGACTCGAGTCCAAGTCACACGACTCGAGTCCACACCTCTGGTCCACAGTAACCCCACTGTGACCTGTAATCCTTCAATGAAGGATTAGCAACAAAACCCGCTCTAAAAAGTGAATGCATCGTGGTAAATTTCGCATGGGCGAGGGAACCTCTTTCCACATCCAGAACCGAATAAAATGTTCCAATGCAGATCTCCGCTCAACGGTTCTTCTATTGCCCACGTTGTTCCGAGACTCCTCCATCGATGGATGGATATCGTTTTTGGACCGTTTGGAAGGGGTGTGCATTGTGCGGCTACGAGCCGCGCGAAATGAAATGGCGGTCCAAAGAGGCCCCCCCAAAGCTGAGCTACAGCTCGTGAGCCGCCGGCGCCGCGCAACCGACTGAGATGCCAATCTAAAGAGGGCACCGCGCCAATGATTTATGTTGGCAAAGCAGGCACGATACAATAAAAAACTATCAACTAAATTTCGATTTAAAGCTTTCGTGACTGCAGGGATTCATCTTCTTGGTTCTTTCGGTAAAGTCACGTAGAAGGGAAGTAATAAAATAATAAAAATAAAACATAATAAAATAATTCTCACGACGTTTCGGCCACAACGCAAGCAGCCGTCCTCAGGTGGAGAACAGGTCCGTCGAGAAGACAGAGTCTGAATGGCACGCTCCAGGCTTGGAGCGACTATTTATGCTGGGATGGAGGGGCGAAGAGCGTCTTGACAAAATAATTTGCATATCAAGAGGAATTTAGCATATTTATGGGAAATGCAGATATGCGATGAGCATTACTTGTGAAATGCGTAGGAGGTTTGGCGAGGGGTTTAAAGTCATTATGCCCAACTATCAACTATTTTTATGTGACCAAGTAAAGCCGACCGAGCTGTAAAGCTCTTAAATTTGCAGAAGCGACCTGGCCACTAATGATAGCTCAAAGAAGTGGCTCATCGTGTGAAAATTTATATCAGCCAAATACTCTAAACACATTTTGGTTCGAAATGAGGAGGAGAAATCTGGAGGACCCAGAAACAAAATCCACGCACCCACGGAGAGAACATGCAAACTTTAAATATGCAGGCGTCAGGGTCGGGATTGAACCCACGACATCCTAAAAACCAGGCGAGGGAATTAACATCTCGCCACCGCGGCGCATCTACAGAGACGTCGGAAATAAAGTGCCGTATGTTACGTCGATTAAGGCATCTCTATCAATTACAAGCAGCACGATGACTTATCTGCGAAGCGTATTGCAGTATTCTGGAGCTATTGGCCAAGAGCCATTTCTTGTGCACGGCCACTTGATATTCATGAGCACGTGTTTTGAGGGTGTGCGAGGGACGGTGAGGGGGTTGCAATTAGCGATGCATTTATGCAGACGATGCGTGCAAAACGTGCGAGTTCTCCCCCACGTTTTATTTCAACGGATGTCCTCTGAGTAACCTATCACCAGTTGAAAAGGCCGGCCCCCTTTGAAAAACTTGTGCTCTGCTATAATGTTGACTTAGTGTCTTCTCCAGGCGTTCTAAAACCTGGA
Source organism: Lethenteron reissneri (assembly GCF_015708825.2). Lineage (NCBI taxonomy): Eukaryota > Metazoa > Chordata > Hyperoartia > Petromyzontiformes > Petromyzontidae > Lethenteron > Lethenteron reissneri. The sequence goes on along the minus strand of NC_083798.1, from coordinate 7,623,613 downwards.
GTAACACATTTCATCGATACAGTCGGGGTGGGGAAAGAAATACGTGGGCGGTTTGCAAACAATCGCGTTCACGTTTGAAAATGCGTTGGCCCTGGCACGTTACAGGGATTCCTCTCAAGTAGGCCGAGACAGTCATTCCAATTTGCACCTTTTTTATGAACTGACGTCTCAAAGTCTCCGCGGAGAATTAATTATAGATGGGAACACTGCGATTCGAGCAGAGCCTCTGCCAAACGACCGTAGCATACGAATTCTCCTTCACCAATTACATTACGGTTTTTGTTAAAAGCACAACGCTTGCCGTGTTAGTGTTCAACTAAAAATTTTAGTGCGTTCAATTTAAACCTGAAGACGTTGATGGACGCGGCGTGCACATCGAAATTTGCGCTCGCATAAGTCTAGCAGCGAGGCAACCTGTGCTGACAATTTTGCAGATCATGTATGCAACTCAAGCCTTGAATTTCAAACAACTGGATTGTTTTATTTCCTTCAATGGGACGCACGTTATGACAAGTGCACAATAGCCTAGACTTGCGAGCAATGTCGCAGTATTTTAAACATTCGCGTTGAATAATTCGGCAGGCACGCTTTGGAAATTTATGGCAGAAAATACGAGGCGTGTAACGATGCATCGAATCAAATTGTGAAAACCAATTGTTTTTACCATGTGTGTACGTACGGTGTATAGATTTGTCGTTTCCAAAATATGATCGATTGTGTGTGTGTGTGATCAATGGTATAGAAGCGTTTCTTCAACTCAGCCAGCTCACAGGGTAGGCTGACGTTCCATTAATCTGTTCCCACGTGATGTCTATGAACAATGTGATAAAGAGGCTAATTGGTCTGAAATTCTTAAAATCAGCTTTATAACCCGTTTGAACAGGCTGATGATATACGTTATACGTCACATCAGGCACTACATTCATCACTCCATAAACAAAACGTGATTCTTGAATCAAATTGTGAACTCAAATCATTCATCGTATTACAGGGGAATTAATCTTTACATGGCAAGCAGCACTCAAAATCCAACTGTCAACTCTGTGCAAACTGGTCTCAATGAAGTCGCAGATTTTTATGAGCCTATATTAACATTTCTCAATGTAAAATCCATGAGGCGCGCAGGAGCCCAAGTAAAACAAATAATATCGAGAGTCCTCGCCAATATTACTAAACAACTCAAATAAAACGTAACCCTGGCGTGGGAGGCGAGACGAACGCCATGCGACACGCAACGTTACAGAAAGACCGCTCGCGAAACACTGGTGTGCGCCAACTGACCGCGAAGGCAAGAGTCGCCCTTCCGCATAAATCTTCACCGCATGGCAGCTCGTGGCAAAAGCATAGGTGTGATAAATCAGCTGGTAGGTAGGGGGGTCAGCGCAATGTACACATTTTCACGCTGTGCATCGCGATCCATTGGGCCAGACTCTCGGGCTCTCAGCCAGGCGCAACCCCCCCCCCCTCGACCCTCTCGACCCTCTCGCCACATCGCGGCAACCAACACGGCAGGTAAAAACCAAACACGGCCTCTGCCCAACTGCCGTGAACCAGAGGTGAGCTCAGGAGCGGGAGAGGGGGCGAGCTGGGGCAGAGGTGGGGGGTGGTGGTGCAAAAAGTGGCAGTTTCCACCAGCGCCATTAACGTTTGGATGGCCGTTGTACGTCATGGACACATTTTTCTGTTTGTTTTCATATAGTGTAAAACATTTTTTTTAAATAAATACCGAATAATTTTTGGTGTGTACAGAATTATATGTTCTATCCGTTTTATATTATATAATGAACACACAATGCACATGTGCAAGACATTTTTTTTGGGAAATTATTTGCCCCCTGTGAAATGTCCCCCTTCCAAAATGGTCACCTGAGTGCCCTCACCTGTCAGGCCTCAACGAGGCTTTGTTTTTACTGCCACTTAGATAAAAGTGAGGTTTGTATGTATGTGTATCTTTGTAGACTACACGCTCGTATCACCTCGGACCATATGTGTCTCTGGTCTACACGCTGCTGCCACTGTAGGCCACATTGCTCGCACTGAAGGCTGCATGGCTCTGCTTCTAGGCAATTTGAAATGCGCTGGACATTCATTACAATTAATCTTTTACTCCCAATTTTACGGTGCAGTTCCTGGGCTAAAACATTTCAGGGGGAGCACCTGCCCACATAAGTTTTCTACAGTAATCAAATAATATGCCTTTCTTTCAGCGAGATTCTTACACGTGGAAGTATGTCCATGCGGGCCTGCTTTCTATACATTGCAATCAGCTGGGAATCACAAAGTCAGCAATGCAGACATGCATGTATATATGTTGAACTTCTTTCGCACCGTGCGTAGCCTACCATGCTAATTGGAGGTGTGGGATCTCTGTATTTTGGACGATGGTCCTTCTTCAGGTAATATTAAGGCTTACAGAGAGCGAGAGAAAGGACATTATACTATAGATAATGAGTAGGGTTGGGTTAATTGCTGTTTGTGCAGCACAAATCAACAGGGTGCGGCTAGTAATGGCAGGTCGGGTAAAGAAGATATCAAAGAGTCATCAGAGTTTTAAGAATCCAAAAAGAAAGCCAGAGAATGTGAATCGCTGTGGGAGTTCTCCAACAGTGCCCTCCATCATGACACAAAGTCTATATGTAACATAATCATTGAGGCTCCATCACATGAGTATTACATGCCTCTCTCACATTTTTTTTCCCCATACGACAACGAGCACTTGACCCTCCGGCAAAAGGGAACACTTGAAGGAAAATCTTTCCCGACGAATTGCTGCTGCTTATCCAATATCACGAGCGCTTAATCGGGCATTTTGTTTGTAACATATATAAGTATATGGCAGGGAAAAAAATACGAAAAAAATTATTTGCAATGCATTATTTCAATCCACTCCTGGATGAAGGTCTCCCAGTGCTGTGATGGTCCTGAGGGTTGTTTGACCATACTTCACACTGCCAGCCAAATAGCTGCGGGTTGCTGTGGCCAGGAACGGAACTCAGGACACCGCGCTCATCGCGCAGTGCATTAACCACCGTGCCACCGCTCCCTGCCATGTATAGCATACAAGTAAATAAATAAAAGCCAATCACCTCTGGGAAGCTTTTAGCTTATAAGCCTCCAAATGGTCTCACTCCCCCTAACCTAACTGATCTGCTGTCTCATGTCGCAGGTCACTAACTCTATTCACTCAATGCAAGCCCACTAAGAGACGCCTTCCGTCCTATAAGCCAACGGTGGCAGAACTTCCCATCTCACGATGCCTGGGAAGATTCACTAATTTCACTGTCCATTTGTTTTGCCACGCCTCGAGACGTAATTGTTTAAACGGGATTTTAATAACATTTAAATGAGCGACAATGAGCTGTGATTTGTTTACCTGATTTTAATCTCTTAATTGTTGTAACTACAGATAGCGGTTGGTTTGTTAAGCACGAATTGAGGACCTGAGACCTACAAGGTGCTAAAGAAAGGTTTTGTTATTGTTGTTCTGGCTTCCTTCAGCATTCATCGTCGATGTGTGACACCGCTAGCTTTGTTAATATTTTATTCGCTTGTGTGCAGACGTCTTTGAGTTTAGCTGGCACTGCACATACCCGGGTCCAAATCCAAGCGGCCGCCTGTGGTCAAAACCAGGTTCTCGAGTGTGGTCAGTGGCTGGTCTCAGCCTTGCCATCAAATAATTGCTATGCAAAAAAAAACCATGAAATTAAATTTGGGTCTGAATTTTATTGCGCACAGTTCCAGCTGTGAGAACAAACTAAATATTGATTGGTCTGATTGTCATGTAATGAACATTACTGTCATGCAATGAACCCCAGAATATAGCACTTCTCATTCCACTGCTGGATGAGCACCTCACCATCTTGGTCAGTACGGGTTGGTGAAGGCAGAGCGCATAGACGTGGGAGCATAGGAGTAGAGTACAGCAATGCATTTTGCTGCACTTTGCTCCGCTGCCCACCACATCGCCCCACTGCTCGTGTGACAACTGGCTTCATCCATAGCCTATTAGCGATTTTGTGCTTGTTTACCCAGGAAAGCCTCAGTGAGTCTCAACGCTCTTTTCCAGAAGGGTCCTGCCAAGAGATTGGCCATTTGGCTATAACCAAAGGAGACCCGGATGGCGCCCGATCTTGTCACATCTCGGAAGCTAAGCGGGCGTTGACCCTGGAGAGCACATGTACGAGTCACCACTATGCATAAAACAGTGGCCTGGTGTGCTGGTGATGTTTACTCCTCAGAGCCAGCGCGTGACGGACGAGCGACGACTCCCTCGGCAGGAGCCACTCGCTGCGCCACGCGACTTTGTCGCCGCCGAGACGACCCGAGTTGTCCCGTTCGGACAACGCTGGCTGAGCGAAGCGTGCACGAGCGATTGAATCCTCCCCTCCGGTCAACGGTCAAAGCGCCCACGAGGACAACAGCAATAACAACAACACCGCCGCCAATGGAAATGATGGCTGGGGAACAAAAGCGAGCGACATCGTAAAATAGGCAGCCAAGTCAGTGGCCGCGACGAAAACGAAGGGAAGCTCAATTTGTGTCAGTGATCAGAGCCTGGTCCACTGTAGTACAGTACATCTTCATTCAAGGTCCGATGGTAAATTATTGCCCGTGGTGAAGGCTGTTCCGGCAGCAGTGTTTTGAGAGGTAGGTATAAATCCATTCATTTTTTTCTGGCTCTCACAAAAAAAAGGAACGGGGGCTCTGGCATGAATGGCGATGGTGACTATGCCGAGGCGATTGACAACTAATCCTGCCGAAATTACCAAGCGCTGCGAGGTCCTCGGAGCTGCAGTAAAACGTGACGCTTGCGCGCGATGCAATGAATGGCAAGTTGTCCGCTGTAAAGATTTTTCTGGCTCTTCTGCTGCATGCGTTTGTTTTTTGGGACAGACAGCGCTGGTAGTAAATAACCGCGAATCTCTTGAGCAGTTAGCCGTTACGTCTGGGTGTAGGCTAACGACACGCACACATTGCCATTCGCAGGACTAACGCGAGACACTGGATGCCTGCACACATGTGCATCTCAGTGACATTGTTACGGCACTCATCAAGAAAGCGCCCTTCACTTCTCGGCTTGGAGAAAAAAAAACATGCAGTAAGCTTATTACACTCACAGGAACCATCAATAACACTCTGTCATCAAGGCAATAAAAAGAGATTTTTTTTTCCCCTTCTTATTTTCATTTTATTTCGAAAATTCGTGGCTAATAATCCACTGTATTGAATATTTATTTTAAAAAAACCTTTGCAATGAGCACCGTTCTGTGACAATCTTTAAATTATCCTTGTGACTCAATATAACAATACAAGTTGATGCACTGCAGCGTGGTGGTGGTGCATGATGACACGGGCAGTGTTATTTTGTTAAGTGCCATCAGTTTGCATGACGTCCGTCAGCACGACACAGCTCCTGGACCCGCATATTAATCAAAAACAATTGCCTGGAAAGGTCACGGCGTGACCTCTGCATGCTCCTCTTTATTGGAGAGAGAGGGGGGGTGGGTGGTGGTTGAAGGGTGGAGGAGGAGGAGGACTCACCCTCGATGCAGATGATGTGTTCTCGCAGCTGGTTCTGCACCGACGGTTCCTCCACGCGTTCCAGGAGGTCGTAGATGGCGTAGATGTTGGGGTGGACGCTCTCGAACCGCTGGATCTCGGCGCGAATGGCAGCCGAGATGGACAGCTGCTGCTGCTGGAAATTCATCGCCTCTCTCCCCTTCCCGTCTCTTTGTCTCGTTCCGCTCCTCCCTCGCCCCCCCCCCACCCCCAGCACAGCCGCACGTCGCCCGCCGGCTCCTCGTCGGTTCGCCCGGGACAACAAAAAAATCCCGGCCGCTCACGCTCTTATGGGGCGGACCACCATGGTACTCCACCGCGGCAAATCAAAAAAAAGAGAAAGCTAAAAAGAGGCACCAAAACCCGAGCGGGCGAGTCACCCCCCCCCCCCCACCACTCACCAACCGGCGGGCTATTGCCTGGCACCTCTTCCCATCCGCCAGCGGCTCTGTTGAGGAAACTCCCCGTTAAATACTGCTCTATGGTCTCCCCTGCAGCCTTGTCTCTCCACCACCACCCACCCACCCACCCCCCTATCTCTGATCACCTCGTACCCCCAAGTCCGAGGCACGAATGGTTTGCTCCGCCACCCCTCCTTCCCTCGCCGCCCACCCCTCTCGACGTGTACAGTTGCTGCCAAACATATGCAGCGTGGGGTGGGGATGTAGGATGGGTGCTGGGGGGGGAGGGAGGAGAATGCAGAGGAGGATTTGAGCACAATGGATTTAATCGCATCCCAGGCTTCCAGTGACGAGGAGAAAAGTTTGCTGCGTTTTAGGAGATTTTTTGTTGTTGTCGTGATCGTCCGTACATTACATAGGTAAGGTGGAATCAACGGTGGCACAATGGCTAGCGGACTGAGCTGTCAACCTGGCCGCCTGAAGTTTTAATTCCCGGAAGAGATATCTGAAGGAGTGATGATGGGCCACCGCCAACGCCGAGAAGCCGCCGCGTTGGAAGGAGCACAATCCCGAAATCTGCTGATGGTCCCAAGATTTGCTGATGGTCCCCAGAGTCAGGACTGTCCTGGCTGAGAGGGGCAATCTCTCTGCGGCTGCACCTTTAATCTGGAACTCTCTCCTGCTCCGCATGGGAACCGTTCAAACTCCCTGTTGTAGGTCAGCTGAAGGCTGGCACTCGCGTACCCGTGACCCCCGCGCGTTCCCGAGTTCGCATGGTTCGTCTGTTTCGCGAAATTTATTACGCGTTCCAAATTACTTTTTATAATTATTATTACACCTTTCGCCAACCAACATTGACCAGCATTGAAGATGCTTAAAACAAATCGCATGACTGGCAACAGAGCGGGCAGCCTTTAAACCAGCAGTCGGAAGACAAAAGGCTGAACCTTGTTTGAACCTAATGCTAGCACTGCCCGTGCATTTGCGTGGGATCCACGACCAGGGTGGAGTGGGGGGGGGGTGACATGAACACGGACTCAGGAACCCGGCTCAACGCCACGGGATTTGAGCGATGTGATCACACAGATGTGCGTGGTGATGTCACCACGGCAACACTTGCCTGACCTCGCACCAGCCAGACAGCAAAACTTTTAAATATATATTATGCTTGCGGGTGGAGCGGTGGCACAGTGGTTAGCGCACTGCACTATGAACCTGGTGATGTCCTCGGGTTCGATTCCACGTCGCGGCTCACATCAGTTGCGAGTGATTTCTAAAACGGTCCTTGGCACCCCTTCACAAGCCCACACTGAGCAGCATGGGGGAAGCATGCTTGAACAATTTAAATGACTCACACGGCACAGGGATGCCTCCATCCAGCAGTCGGCTGATGAAGGGTTCTACAACTATTCCTATTTTACAGAAGTAAAGGACAAAATGCCGAGTACATGGAGCCTGTCTGTGTTAAGGACACATTTCATAAGAACATTAGATCTGTATATAGCATCATTCATGCATCTCAAAATGCCAAAGGATTTGTAAAACACACGGAAGCATGGGAAACCACTCAGCTACAACCGGCACCAACAACTGCCCAAGCTCTGCAGTTGATATATGTTTTGGATGTGAATAATTGTCCAATTTAAAACGAGCACAAAAATGTGCAGCGAGTGGCCACGTTGAAAAGAAAAGGCACCCACTATTTACCCCACCACAAGCATTGCACTATATAAATATAGATCTTCCATGTAGCCTGCGTAGGGTGTTGAGGCAAGTGCTGCTCGCTATCAGCACCTATAAAGGCGAGAAGCACGGCCGTCTGCCTCTGTGCTTATTATATATATTCTCCTGACAGCAATAAACTGTAGCTATTTAATCTAACAAGGCTCAATTTAACTCTGAATGTATAATGATAAAAACTATTTTATATTTAAATGGGATTTGATACGCATGCTAATTAATCAATGGCCACTAATAGACATATATTTACCCAATTCACGACAGAAGTAATTTTGGTACTTTTAAATGCGTCACTGCGGTGTCAGCCGGTGTGCGTGAATAAAAATAATTTGATCTCCAGTAACGCTTTGCTTTCATTTAGTGCATTTTAAAATGTCACTTGAATTTCCGTTCATTTCATTTTAAATGGAAACCGCAACTGCATCTTAAGTGACCTCGCCCTCCGTTGTTGCCCCAACCGCTCAGTAACGGAACTTATGTTTGATAGGAAAAAAAAAACATTACAAAGGGCTCACATGTTTAGCGGTTCCTCTTGCCAGTTCCATTGTTAAATTGAAAACAATCTGGAGAGAAAAGCCTCGGTCCTCAACTCCGTAAGCCGCATTCACACCTAAACCAAATGGCTGAAACACATTACCTTAGCAATTTTAAATGTGCTTGCGAATAAAGAGCTTGGCAAAACGTTGCCAAACGTTGTACGAAAGTGAGTATTTACCAATGCGTGAATTAGTTCTAAAGCTATACGTGATTATATATCAATACATAATCTCCTTGGATTTCAGTGCCACTTCAAAGACTGCACTGTGTTAAATCTTCACGGCAACACCTGTTTATAGGTGCTTGTGAATAAAAACGGCATACATATCCACACGATAATTTAACAAACCTATGTCAATCTACTGCTAGATGAAGGCCATCCTACGCCATGTTGCTCACGGGGGGTTGTTTGACCCATAATTCACCACGTTGGTCAGTGCGGGTTGGTGAGAAATAGTCGCCAGTCGGTGTATGTCCTAAAGTTGCTGAGTTGAGACTTGCGATGTTGCTGAAATGTCAGTGCAATGTTATCGCAAGGTTGGGACTATTTAAATAGCCTGCTCATCGATGAAATGCTGTACCCCGGTGAGTGCATGGTGGGTTGTTTCCAGATCTAGTGGTGATATCATAGCACTTACTTTCATAGGCAGAGCCAAGTGCATCTGGATCAATAAAAAAGCAGTAAAACGCACTTCTTGCTAAAGCATGCTGCAAAAGCGCTTTCAATTACCTCGACACTGATGCTGCACAACTGCTCAGCGACTATTAATGACCATCTGCTTTATTATCAACATTTATTTTTATTATCCCAAAAAATTCACGCAATTTTGCACTCCCCAAAATTTTGGGTTCAAGCAGTTTGATTTCTGACCATGGCTAACATGGGAGATGAGTGATATCAGAGCCGGTCCAGCCCCCCTCCCCCCACCCCCCTTCACCAACCTGCGCTCGCCAGTAGAGTGAAGTATGTTCAATATCTCCAATTACCGAAATTGTAGGAGGCCTTTATTCATTGGTGGACTGAGAATAGTGAGAACATTTATCTTTTAAGCATATCCGTGGAATTCCACTTCTGACAAACGATCTGCTGAGGACCCCCTAAACTCTCTGCTGGAGTGCAATTATCGTTTTCTAACCAGTGGCAATGTTGAGGCTCTGCGAAACAATACATCCCAGAAAAGTCATGCGGGAAGCGGGTAGATGGGGTGGGGAGAGAAGAGAAAAATCTCGCACACCGGGACCGTAAAAATGCTGGCGATCAATGTGCATTGCGAAGCTCACGTTGCAAAAGGTACCGTTAGTCATTTGACGTCACTCCCAATCGTCAATGTCAGTCATAAGTGCAGCCTTTAAAATAATCATCACCAGCCATGATCAATCCAATGCTGGAAAAATGCCTCCTCAAGCCTTCGCCATGGCCCACGATCCTGTGATAGAAAAATCCGCGTTGCACCTGCACACAAGCTAATTTCATTGCTCTATCTCCACGGAGGACGTTCTGTCAGGCACATTCTCTACTTTCAAATACATAGAGTAGAATACAATGATATTTCCATCATCTGTGTCCCTATTACCCACTAATTATATTACCCATAGACTGTTATTCCTGTTATCCACGTATATTTGCACACAAGAGGTGTTACCCGAAAGTGGTCTCTCAGCAGTGCTGAATTCATCCCCATATCTGAATATTACTTGCAGATACAAGAGATCAACAAAAGGTGGCACCAAATCCATTCAGATTTCCCCATGAAAACTTGAAACATTCACCCACAAATGCTGCCACAGAAACCCTAATCTTCTTCCTATTATCCACATTTTTTTCCCCGTGGATAAGTCACCAGAAAATCCATCATATTATTCACGAGTCAATTCAAAGTGATTTCCTGCTCAAGTGAGCATGGCCATGTTGCTCATCTCCTATTAACAGCGGTGAGCCAGTGAAATTCTGCATTCCAATTGTGGGGAGAGAGGGGGGGTCTATCCAAAGGACAAATAAAGTGGTAATAATTTGATCGACCCCCAGATGAATGATTGGTTAAGTCCAACCCCCAATCAGGATTTTAACTCGCAATCTTCTCATTGCGAATGACTCGCTCTACCGCTGAGCCGCCAGGCTTATTGTCGCAGATATGCGGAGACAATGGTGGGCCCTCTACATCAATGAGAATAAGGGAAGTTCCACCGAGAACGTACAAGAGCGAAGAACCGTGCACCAAAAACGTGTCAAGTATAATTTGAGAAAACATGGCACCCAGCGCCGATTATAATTCAGGTTGGCAGATGGCCGGCACAACTGCCTTTGGGAGAGAGCCCCCCACGTCTGCTGGGCTATTAAAGAGTCCGCGAGGAAAAGGACCAATTACACCGGCCCACACCATTTACATAATGCCTCATAAGTGTGCCACGTCAGCCCTGCCCCTAATTGTTACGTGGTTCGTCATTAACGACGCTCTCCTTATATGTGGGCGATGTCTCTGTTAGCATTTATCAAGCAATGTCATTGTGTCGCACTAAATGACTTGGGCTAAATTATGCAGCAACAACAAAAACACTCAGAGGATTTGTAAATAACACCAACGTCCGAAAAGGAAAAAATATTTAACATGTAATGTTTTTTGGGAAATGGCCCTTCTTCATAGCAGACATATCAACGGATCTGCTATGAAAATGTATTATTACTCAAAACGTACGTAAATATGTATTCATTTTTCCTGTTAGGGAAGTTGTTATTGATTAATGTGTTTAGTTTGTATCGGTGCTTGTGGTGCACCAATGCCAACGCAGTATCACAAAACTGAAGGCGGCATTTTGAAGCTCTGCAGCAGCGCTTGACATTAAACCAGCCACCATCAATCCGCTGCTCGATGAAGGCTCCCCTGAACCATCATCTCTCATGATCCTGCGGTGCACAAATAATCCATTCGGCACCTGCACAGCGAGTATACACAGCCTTGGGAATTGAATAGGGATTTTTTGTTTTACTCCGAGTTGGAAACAGCCTCTTAAAGAGATAAGATCGTTTATTTAATCAGGCGAAGGCGCATGGAGGCAAACCCCATACATCAGTATCAAGAATGGCCATTAAAGCCAAATGAATTTTGCCTGGGTTCCCGGTTTCCGTGGTAGAATAATTTATTTTTATCATTATTACCAACACTGGATGCAAGTGCAATTTTTCGAACGGGCACGTGATCTCCACATTCAATAGCAATGTTTACTTTCATATCGCGTCGTTCGTGCGAATTGTATCTCGCAGTGGCCGAGAAAACCACAGCCAAGTGGGAAGGTGGCCAGGCGGTGAGCCACCGGCAACATTTGCCACAGCCTCGCAGTCCTCTGTACATTAAGATACTTTTCATCCAATGAATGAATGATTAATAGGAAAATGGAGAAAACCGGTGCACCCCGAAAAAAAACCCTACGCGTGTCAGGGCAGGAACGCTTTACAGATCCGCGTTTTCCATTGCAGGGCCCGCGAGCCACTCCTGGTGGCCTTTGGTGCAGCCCCTGACGTGCAGCCACCGACAATACACAACAACAACACGTGACAACAACAACAACAACACGTGACCACAATGGTTTCAAATGAGTGGCGGTCCTCACTCTGATGTCATATTGGCAAAAGTGACCCCCCCCCCTCTCTGAAAGTGAGTGAAGAACACTGTTATAGATTATATTTGACGGCTGTCCGTGCTTTCTTGTCGTCGCCTGGCGAGCCAGGGAATGGCACCTCCTCGACGCCAACCCTCGCTGCCTTCAAAGGGCTGGAATACAGGCCACGTGCATAGGCACCACCACCCGTTACAACAAACATGAAATGAAGGCGTGCAACACAACGGGAGGGTCACAACACAAACCTTCGTCTGAAGCTCTCTGTTGTCCAAGGGCAAGGTCCCCCCCTCCCCTTCAACCTCGCAACTCCACACTTCACACTACAGTATGCGAGGGTCCTTGAGCCACAAATATGAAAGAACAGTTGAGAGGTGGTTTCCTCTTAACTTACTCAAGATTTCAAACTAATTTCTTGAAAACTGCTTTTTGTGTTTAGTTTGTTGTCATCCCCCCGCATCACCGGTGAGCACGTTTGGCTACGTACGGTGCGAATGAAGTCCAGAATACATACAAGAGCATTTTTTAGTGACACAAATTATTCACGAGAAATGTGATTCGCGGTCACAACGTGAACGACAACAAGGCCACTGCCAGCACCGCAGGGCATGCTCTGCACTCGACTCAAAGTACTGCAGTGCAGTTCGTCACGGATATTCATGTTACTGTAGGGGTGTCAGGGGAAGGATTCCCACCAATAGGAGGGTTAGTAGGAGGGTTGATCGAGGCGATATAAGGGGAGAACGGGCGGGAAGACGGGGCCTTTGGCGGGAACGAGATTGGGACGGCTGGGGACAGGTGTGGATGGGAGAAAAGGATTAAAAGACGAACCCCCTGCAACCTTGTGTCGGCTCTCCTTTACATTACAATAAATGCTTCGTTATAAAATATTAACATTTGGCCCCACGTGTTTTTCAGTCGTACACCTAACAATGGATTTCCAGCTAGCTTTTTTTCTAATCACTGTTTGATAATAACAATAATGTACAGACCTTCGTCAATCCACTGCTCGATGGAGGCTTCCGCCGTCGTGTTGGCCATGGGAGGGTTTGTTTGACCATACTTCACCATGCTGGTTCCGTGGAGGTTGGTGAAATGGGGGTGGACTAATCAGATGTCACTCGCCGCTGATGTCCTCGTCCGCTGGCAACTGAACTCGGCGCGGCGCGGGTCATGGAGCTGTAACGCGACATCAAAGCCCAGTGCGCTCACCACTGCCCCGCCGCCACGTGTCGATCCCAATTCTAGTCCAAGGGTGGGCAACATGCGGTTCTTTAAAGACTGAGCGGTGACATTTATTCAAGACCGTTTCGTATCGACGTGCATTGGCGGCTCATGAAATATTGAGAGTTGCTTTTGACCGAATTCGAAAACAACAAAAAATTGGCTCTTCTTGTTACGTTGGTTGCCGAACCCTGGAATGTACTGATAACTTTAATTAAACTCATCTATTTTCTACCTATTAAAAGCGTAAGGCGCACCCCAGTCGTGTGTCAATAAAGTTAGACACATCTGGTCACAACAGATTATAGAGACGCGCCCGCAGCAACGTGCTTTAGTCGCCCGGCGCCCCGCTGCTTGTTGTGAGCGTCGTCTTGTTTTCTTAATTGACCGCTCGCCAGCCACGTGCTCGCCACCTAAACTCAGCTCGATTGTGAGATGACAGCGCCCCCTTGCGAATCGCAGTTTACAATTAACCCATTGGCACTCGCCACAATAATTATTGTCTTACAATCGGCGGCGGAGCTGTCGCGTGCGCAGGCGGTGCAACTGCACCGGGGGGGAGGGGGGGGCGTTGTGTCGGAGGCGCCGTGCTACGAAGAAGGGGCTGTTCCAACCACGCCGCGCCACTGCTGCCAATCACTGCACTGTCATCATCGTCAACTGTCGTCTTATCGTCGTCAACTCTCGTACTGCCATCATCTATTGTACTACCACCACCACCATCATGATGGGGGGGGGGGGGGGGGGTAGCTTACGAGACCCCGCCAGGCAACCCTACCCTGCGCTCCCCGCCACGCAGAGCGCAGGGCAAGGCGATGGTGGTGGTGAAGATCAGCCTCGTGTCAACCGGGGTCGTCTCCAATCCCCGTGGTGGCGTGGATCTGCTGAGGCGTCAGTAACGTGTCAGAAGAAGCAGTCTTCTGGCTCTGACTACGAAAGTCTTCTGGCTCTGATTCTATATATTCTCCTAATTGTGCTTTTATTACATTTGCCACCGGGAACTCTCCAGGTGCTAATAAAACATACAAACAAAAAATCCGCCGATCACGCACTCACAGCGGCCAGAAAACAGCTAATTTCATGGAGTGAAACGTAGCAGTGACGATTCGGGAATTCTGTAAGATTGGATTCTAAGTAACAATGCAACCCCCGTGCCTGTAAGTACATGTTGTTTCAGATCTGGAGCTCTAAACTGAAAACAATTTAACATCGCCCCTCGTTAGGGGAACGCGTCCTCTGAAAGAAGACATCACAGAACTACTGCCGATGTCCCTTGCATTGCCTATTTTCCACACTAGGTGGTGCTTGCCTTCTGAAAATGTTCTGTCATCAACGTGGTGCCAGTCGCATCACGAAAGGTAAAGCTGAAAAGTTGTTAAGCCCGTACAGCTGCATTCCAAAAAACAAAAATGTTGACGATAAATAAAGTCCGGCCACGAATTTGTCTCCGCCGCACGCCGCGTCAGTCGTGGCATTTTTGACCACACTGCACCACGCTGATCGGTTGCGAGTTGGTGAAAAAGTGGAAGACAGTTCTGGTTCTGGTATCACTTCACCACTGATGTTTTAGCCGTGTTCGAGAATCGAACTATGATCTACGTGTTCATAGTAAGATCATTAAATGTACAAGCGGCACCGCGTTGTACAATTGCCCGTGTTGCTCAGTTATGGGTGAAAGGTGCAGCTTTGCAATCTCTTGCTCATGCCACTGCTGGCAGAAGGCCCTCCACTCAATGAAGCTCGAGAAGGTGTTTGGTCTACTCTTCCACAATGACTAGGCATATTTTTTTTTGTCAGAGATGCGTGTACTCACACTGTTCCCCGCCACAGGCAACCTGTCAATCACATAACTGTGGCGTAGCTAATTATCGGGCTGACTGAAAAAAAAACGTGCCCCGCCGTTTAAACTGCCAGAGATCGAATCGAAGCAGTGAACTTCTGGAACGCCAATCCACGGTGCCGACCATATCCCTTCGTTTCTCAAGTAAATAAAAAAAGGTAAAACAAACTGTTTATTTCATGGGACCTCCTTTGCCAGTACCAAAATATGAAAATAGTTTTCCCCCCCTTTTTTCTGGCAACAAAACAGTTGTGTTAAGATGTTAAAACACCAAACTGAAACCTTTTACAAGCAATCATGTCTGCATTAACCACAATACTTGTGGTTTGAATTCTGACCACAAGTACTGTGGTGGAATGCAGACATGATTCCTTGTAAAAAGTTTCAGTTTTGTGTTTTAACATCTTAACACCTGTTTTGTTGCCAGAAAAAAGGGGAAACCCTATTCTCAAACTGTTTATTTCTATATGTGCGGAAAACAGGTACCCTATATTTACCGGTCTTTCATGGGGTAACCGATCATACAAAACCCTGGTTCATCGTGGCTGACATTCCACATTCCTATGGCAGGGGTGAGTATATTCAGAGGACTAGCACTGTTAACTTCCCCGCAAAGCACGTTATCCCCATTACCCATCCTATTCATACACCCGTGCCGGTCTATGCAGTAGAGGGTTAGACGCTGACGAGTCTACTGTGAACCATGACACTACGAAGCCAGCGGGAATTTTTTACGCTTTTTTTTTTATTTACAACAAATGTTTCATTCCACGAAAATGACCACGAGCTCTGGCCCGTGCTGTTGTTGATAATGGTGGTGATGACGACGTTGGTACTGTTTAAATGCCCACCAATAGTGTAAATGTGTTTATAGAGATAACGCGCGCTTTAACAGCCCTTGCTGACGATGACACCGTAATCACGATGGTTATTTGTCAGTTCTCACGAGTGTGCTGTTGATGATGCGAAATGTAACTGCTTTGGACGATGATGATGACGATGATGAAATGTTTTCAATCATCTCAATGGGAATTCACTGGTGTTGGAATGGGTCGACCATCAACCGAAGCAGGACCGGGCATGGTCGATGCGGTCAGCTGGTGACGCACAAATGACTCATCAAAGATTCGGCAACCTGCGAGCGGTGCGGCCAAAAATCCCAAACGGTCGACCACATTGTCAACAGCTGCTGCCTTCACTCGTTTAAAGGAGGAGCGGGCGAGATCCTCCACTCTGCTTCTGGACAAACAATTGAGTGGATGACAAATCTCAAATGGCATCTTTAATCTGCAATGATTAATGTTGGAAATCATGTGCGGTGGAACTGTTGTTAATCGATGTTGGTGAAGATTTTTCAGTGACCACGACTGCAATTGTGATGCACATCCTATGCCGTATAACTGTTCTTGATTGATGATGATGGCGGTGGTGATCAGTATTATCGATGATAATAACATCTCTAAAGCGAGTGACAATAACACGTGTTATTTGGTGGTACGGTGTTCGTAGCCACGTGCTATGAATAAGGTATATTACCCGAAACGTCAGCTATTGCACATTACTTTCAGCAACACGCTGCACTTCCGCGGTAAAAGGATGGCGAACACGTCCGGAGACCGATGATTTCATAAACGAAGTAGTTCCACTTTACCCCCCTCTCCCTCATGCAGGTCTCATGACGTCTCAACCCACATCCCCTGTCCTCTCAACCACACATCGCGACCTCGCCTGGCGTCAATCTCGAACGTCACCACCACCACCCTCCCCCCTCCTCCTCCTCTCGTCCACCGCACCCCCAGTCTCGCGCGACTTCACAGCGGCGCGTTGACAGAGTCAGCATATGTGTGTGTTACTGCAGGAGGCATCTGATGAGCTAGAGGGCTATGTTTTTCACAAATGTCCAGTCGGGGCGGGTAAGAACGTTACAACAACAATAACAACAACGAAAATGTAAAAACATGATAGCAGACAGACAGAGACACACGAATAAGCGTATTTTAAAGAGGCACATTGAGACAAGGCCGTAACTATAATATATATTGGGGGGGGCACACCCCCCCCCGCCAATATCCAAATGTGCTCAAAATGTCCCACCCAATATATTGCTATAAAATAGATTTCTGTTTATATGATTGTGGTTATGGTTGTACTTTATTAATCCCTAATCTCTGCCAGTACATACAATGAAACAAGAAAAGGTAAAAAAAAAATAGAAAACAGAGCAATATAATACAATACACCATTAGACGTTATTGTAAAAAATAAATAAAAATAAGATTTGGTCCCCTCCAATGTTGACTCCATGGCTACGGTCTTGCATTGCGACATTAGTGACAGGCGCCTTACAAACAAATGTACATTATTATTATTTTTATTCCATAATATATCGCCAGTGTTTTTACACGAACGTGTTGAGTATCCTTTATTAAGTGAGCGCGCAGTGGACTTTTACACTAATCCTTCTCCGAGCATGAAACCCTGCTGAGTCACAACTCGCGTGACGTGACACGCAACTCTGGAAGTCGCACTCGAGTCGCTCGCAACCACCATGTGCCCGCTACCCACTGCAGCATCGCGAAAACTACTTTGCAGGGCGATTTCGCAATGCCAAGCAGTCGGGACAACGGTTTTTGTTTTTGTTTTACCAAGTCGTTTCAGGAGTTTCCATGTGTCAGGATCCTCTCCCCCACCACAAAATTCCGTATCTCATGGCCACAAAGCTACAATAGAAGCACAGGATGTGAGATGAAACCCGCCCCAGCAGCGTGTTATTACGACATCTCCAATATTCGTTGCGCTCTGGGGTGTTTGTGGTCAATGCAGAGCTAGGAGAGAAGCTGTATTTTTCCACAATTCTCCTAGCATCCAATGAAAGGGGAGCAATATACACGCACACCTTCTTGGGGGGGGGGGCATTGATATATTGATTTACATTTTAGGGGGGTAGCTGCGAGGCATTTGAAAACTCTGAGGCCACATAATCTTCTGTAGAGTAATAATAATATCCTTGGATACGAGTTGGCCCTAACCTCAAAACCACGGCCACGTTTAAACTTTTTGAAAGGCCAACTGGCCCGGTGACGAAATATAAACCGAAGGCCAAATTGAATAACCTGGAGGCAAAGCCTGAAAACTGCGATAAAGGAAGTACAACTCTGACATCTGCCACACACAAAAAAGATGTCCCTAAGTGGTATCGGAAAGCCTATATGCCAGTTGCAGACTATTGCGATCCAACCTGGTCCAGGGGGTCATATACAAAACGACCAGACACACAGTTAAATAACGCGGGGCGCAACAAAACCCGAAACACTGAAACCGACAATTCCCTGGCTCCGTGTTCTGGCGAACGATCTGCCATCAAATATCCGTAGAGAAATGGAAATTGCAAAGGAACTGCAAAGGAGTTTACACGTGTTCTTGCCAACACAACTCTATCCATCAACCAAGACCTCGGCAATGTTCCTCGCTGCCGACTCAGATCCCGATCCCCCTTTTGGGTTCGTGCTCTCACCTATCCGAGACTCTCACCCGGATCTGGAGGAGCGCTGGTGAACAGAGTGGAACAATGTGGACGTCCAGAATAAACACCTCATTCGAGAACCAAACATTCCACCTCCTGGTTTTGACATTCCTCAAAGACACCGGTGTAGAGTGAGCACATCAGAACATCAACACACCAATGTGTTCATCTCCTTCGTAAATTGACAATTAAAGGCGAGACACATTCTAAACAGTGGCCACGCAGCCCAAACGATGGGCCATAAAGTAAACCCACTATAGTCTGCGCTCCTTTAATGGGGGAGGAATAGAAAACAATTACATGGAACTCTCGAAGTTAGCATACCTCGACATTGGCATTTAGCTACTTACATAAAAATAGAATAGCTGGCCACCTATGATACGGTTAATTATACACCCCCCACATCACCCCCCCCCCCCCGTTGATTATTTCACCACGTTGATAAAGGTTTCCATGTTCCGTGTTAATAGGTTAATAACACGACTTATCCTTCTCAGATTATTCAAGCGACTTGGATGAGTGCCCTGCAATTTACATGGCTCAAATATTGTATTCCGTTCACATCACTCAGCTGAACACGATTTGAGGAACCATGATTTTGTTGTTCCTGCAGGTTTTTTTTACAGTAAAATTGTTCACACATATTTAGCACATCTGCTATCACAATCAAATGCTTTTGCACAATGGCATTAAACATATGACATGTCACACACACACACATCTGAAATAGATGTTATTCATATTACACTGACATTTGCTGGCCTACTATGTTCAAGTACCCATTAATCTTTGCATGGCACGTTCCAATGACATAAAATACCAATGAGGTATTTTGGATGTTCTGGGATGTTCAGTCACATTTTCAGAGTCAAAATGTTTGAAATTCCATAAGACAACAATTTTGCAGAGATGTCCTTGGCAAGAGAGACATTTTTGGTTCATCTTTTCCTCGGATATCACGGATGGGATATAAGAGAGCGTGACGGACAGATGGACAGACAATTGTGAATTATATAGTTGTCAGTAAGACATTTTCTACGAAGAGGGAATGTAGGATCATCTATTATATTACAGCCATTTGTCAATCCACACCAGGACGAAGGCTCCCCCACGCCTTGCCATCCACAGCGGTGGTTTGATTTCCGTGCGGGTTGGTGAAGGGAGGTCCCAAGGCCAGTTCAGATATATCACTCGCTACTGATGTAGCCATGGCTGGAAATCAAACTCGGGTGACTAAGGATTATACTGCCGTGCACCTCACGCTGTCCCGCTGCTGCGGATCAAGGATGACAAAGATTGAGTAATAAAGCCACTGTTTTAAGTGGCATCATCGAAAACGGAACTCATGACACTGACTTCGGTTTACTGCCATCTGCGGTAAAAGATGTGCATGCATTCCGCTATGTGCACATTATCATATTCCTCTATTGGGTATAGGTTTGAAACAAATAATTACGAAGCATAGTTGTGTTAGGGTCATTTTCTAAAATCGTGAATAGTCACATGTTTCCCGTCCAGTATTCGGTATATAAATACCCATCGTTGAAGTAGTGATCACATGACAGTGTCAGCCTGTCATTGAGCAAATGGGAAAAGAGGAACAGCTGATGAGTTGAGAAAAAAAGATAATTTCGTTTTAACATAAATCACCACGCGCTGACAGGTATGCTCATTGAAACAATTTAATTCCATCTACATCATCAGCCATGACCAATCCACTGCTGGACGAAGGCCTCCAACAAGTCTCAGATTCCTGCGATGCAATCATGGACCGAGCGCATGCACGCAAGCTGATTTCATCTCTCCAATTCCGAGATAGAGGTTACAACCCACCCCCCACCACCGTCATCTCAATCAACGTATCCGGAAGTCTTTAGCAGTTTTTTTACACATTTGAGAATATTAACATAGTCAACTCATCGGTCATGGGAATTTTATTTAAGCTGGAAGAACACAATGAGTTGATGTTTTTCTCACGTATGTCCAGTCGAAGCTGGGATCGGAAATGGTGGAAATTTACTGTGGAAGTTACGTAGGTAGAGAAACATTCAACTATCCAAAGTAAACTCAATGACACATCAACTCGAAGTCAACAACGGAATAATAAAGGGAAAAATATCACCTCTAGTTACAGTTGAACAAAGAAAGGATAACTTACACTTTGCACATTCACATTTGACAAAAATCATAGTTTCAGATCACAATTCCGAGTTGCCGTTTCAAATGTTGCATAATGCTGGTAGTCACCAATAATTGCAGGCGGCTGCGGCCACGTGACACGGTAAACAGGGTCTTGGAGAACTTTCCCGCGTAGTATTCTACGCAACTTTAACCAAACGAGACGGGGGAAATCCACAGGCAATGCCCGCCTTTGACAAACACAACAAAAAACCCTCCCAAATTAGCTCACGCATCCTGCAGTGTGAAGGCGCAGCTATATCCTGCTGTTATGAAATGTTCTCTTAGTTGTATCTCGATCAACTGAGAAAACTTAGCCATTTTCCGAATGCAGTTTTTCATGCAATTTGCCATTTTATATAACTTGGCGCATTGGGGGATATTTGTCTAAATTGTGTGCTGTTTAACATATTCACTCATTCTTGATTTGAAACTTTCGTGACTGCATCTGTCTATATGGGATTTGACATTGTAATATAGCTCGGCAATTTTGTAGATTTTCTCCAAAAAAATGGTGTTGTTTACCATGGCCGTTTTATATCACTTCGTTGTTTTGTAGGCATCACATCTTTACGAGACTGATCTCTTCTCTAACGTGGCTGTTTTAGTACACTTCTGTAACGACTCGATGATGAGTTATACGAAGAGCCACTTTTATTTGAAGACTTCCAAAGTCAGGGACCCTAGGCTTCGTGCTTGTCTTCTAGCTTGTATCTTCCTCCGAAGGTCCCTACTCCTCGTGCTCTCTCCTTATAAATCCCTCAGTCCCCTTTCTCGAATGTTCCCTCACTGTATTTCCCTTAGCCAATCCCTGCCCTATCCCTCCAACGGATCCAAACCGTCGCCTCTGGGTTCCATTTTGTTTCTTGCCTATTCTCATTCAAAACTTTTCCTTCTATCACTCCAAAAGCCACGCCTCCTGAGGCCTCTTTCCTACAATCGGATACCTTGGTTATCTTTGAATATCCGTTAGGCTGCACATTGGTTTGGGGTCATTTTCGATCATTACACTTATAATGTTTTTGTGCATCCAGACTGCATATCCAATGCAGCCATTGCAGCTGCATGAGCCACAGTCCTGAACCTTACCCATTTCCCCTCAGTATCAGGAGGGGGTGACAATGCCAACCCCAGTAGCAAGTGACGTTCAAATTCGTGCTTGCAACTATCCTCAGCGAGCTGAGACCAGGCTACTGTGGGTTTGAATGGGGTCCTAGATAGACACCCATCACCGGAGTGGAAGAATGGCAGGCGCATCTTAGAGATGACTAGCTGATGGGCAGTTGGCAGATCAGCTCTATGGTAGGTCCCAGTGTCAAATACACGGGCTAGCAGATGTTCTCACTTGTGTAGTTACAGCAGAGCAGGAGACAAGGTTTTTCAGGAGCACCTTCTTTATTAACACCTTCAGGTTCAAGGGTTCACCCTCGCGCTCTCCCTAGTCGCCTAGCCTAGCCTTAACACAACCCTGACCGTGTAACACTGACGGCACCGACTGAGACAGCCAACAACTATACGGCCGCACAATATTTAGTGCAGACGGCAGCGACAAAGGCGGCGAAGATGACAGCGACGACGAGATGAGTCCACTTTCCAGAACCGGCAGCCACGAGCTCCCGCTCTCAGCTGCTTTTATGCTACCCGGAGCGGCCTGGCTGCACCCTGGTTGTGCCTTCCTTCTTGAACCGACTAGTGGGTTCCAGGGGCTTCCAGATAGGGTCTTCCATGACCCTTGCCCCAGTTCCTCCGCCCTGCCGACACACTGGTGTATATGCTCACCGGCGTGTGCTGCTCGTCCACCGCAGTTGCCATTGCTGGACAACAGTCGGCGCTATTACACTACACTTGGACCTGCCGTGCATCCATGATATTGCGTGATTCGCCAAAGCCGGAACAGCGTGTTGGTAATTACAAAAGTCTAGAAGTCTCCTACCATTATTATTGAGCTTTATTATTGCCTTCCAATCACTCTGACCCAGGTGTCTGCATCGTGACCCACTTGGTCATTGATGTCACCCAACAGGATGACTCTATCTCGAGAGGCCACTTTAGCTAGCACCTGGGATAGGAAGTTATAAAGGGCATTTGACAGATCGGCTTTGTCTGCACCCGTCCACTGATGATTAAATTCGGTGAGGGCATAAGCAACCATCACCACCACCATTCCTTGCCTCTTGTTTATGGGGAGGCGAGTCACCAGCAGCCTGGGACTTACAGCATCCAACACCTCACCGCCACACTCCCACACTGCACTATTAAAGAAGTGCCACTCCCTTTTATTTGGCAGTTTCCTGCCCCGAGTGGAGAGCTGTCCACCCCTCATGATGAGTGGAGCCAGAACCGGTCCACCGGGCCTCCTGTATTCCACAGAGGTCCAGGCGGTACCGATCCATCTCCCGACAGAGTAGTGGCAGCCCCTCCTTCGCAACGTGGCCAATTGCGGTAGTCTCCTGTTCCTGGAGGAATCCCGGGACAGGGGGGGGGAAGTCAGTCTGGCTCTGTCAAATGGAGTTTGGCCAGAAGGCGTCATGAATCCCTGTTGTCTGGGGCCCCCAGCACGAGCTTATGTCCGTGTTTTCACCGTGGCGTTTGGTATAAGAAGTACCAGGTGGAGGGGTTACCCAGCGCTTCTCAAACTATAACTTAATGACATACATCCCCCACTCACACTCAAACCGCCACCAGTATGGTCAAACAACCCACATGACCGACATGGCACGTAAGAGGCGTTCATCCAGCAGTAGATTGACAAAGGGCTGTTAATAGTTAAGTTGTAAATATAGTTATTTATTCGCGAATGCAATTCTCATTAAAGCAATATCCTACAATTGTTTTAATTACATTAAATTTATATTCTATTGAATTAATGAAATTGTCATTGTTTTCGCCAAACAATTCAACAAGAGCGAGTGTTTGAAATGTCCAGTATTTTCCTATATTATGTTTGACGTAAAATAGAAACCGAAATTATTAACGCCTGTTTAATCCCTCCTCATCCTATGCCGTCACGGTATTGCATTCCGGTGGGACGCGATGGTCGGATGACGTCATTCTATGAAATGAAAATGTTGGTTTAAAAAAAAAATTCATCCGGATGTATTGACGCAATCGAGAAATTTGGGCTTTCCCATGTTTCGGAATCAATGGGATGACCGTATAGATACCGGACATAAATACGGGGATGGCGCTCATTGTGAATAACCGTCGGCTCTTTCAACACTAGACACAATCTCGCTCCTCGTGGGCACGCGACTTTGCATCCGAATTTGTGACAGCAATGATTCCCACAGGTACGCAGCACGATGTACACGAGAATAAGAACGGTTTGTCTCGAGTCAACGATTTCAAGCGCAGTTTTTCTATACGGGAGTGATGTGTCCGGAAAATCCGTGTTTGATTCCCGGCCACGGCTAACATCCGTGGCCGATAACATTTGTGACACGGCTCTGTTTTTGTTGTTGTTTTATCCCCACCGAATACGCACTGACCAGCGTGAAGTATGGTAAACAACAACAAAACCAAAGAGACATTCATCCAGTAATGGATTGAAAAAGGGATTGTAAATTAAGACTAGCATTAAGCTGTGTAGCGTAGGCGGTAAGCGCGTTGATCACATCGACTGGCTATGGCTGTTTAATGCGTAAAACAAAGTTAAAGTATTTCAAAACACGATGTGAGCGCGAAGGCGACACGGCGCCCGGATAGTTGTGCGTACATTGCGAGTAACCATTCGTTTCAATTCAAGCACCCGAAGCCATCATTGATTGCATTCCGCACACTGACGTTAATGAACAACAAAGGGGTCCAAAACGCGAATTATTAACCGTGCGCGCGCGCGCGCGTGCGTTCGCAATCCTTCCGAGCGGCGCCAATCTCGTTCGCTCACGCCTCTTTCTTCTCCAACCTCTTCTTCCTCCACCACCCCGCAGCACAAGCGTCCGCTGTGCGCGCAGCGTCTTCGCGCATGCTGCGCGGGCTCCAGGCGCTGATGGTCACGATGACGGTGATGTCCACGATGAGGATGGGAACCCACGGACGAGCCGTTCCGCCGCCCCCCTTGGGCACAGGCGAGCCGCGGCTGCAGCCGCTGCTGCTCAACGTCGCCGAGAAGTTGCTCACCGACTCTCAGACCGCCTTAAATGATTACGTGAGTTGTGGAAACACACCCGCAGCGATTCGATACGAGTACGGTACTTGTACAAAAGTTGTTTTGGTTGTTGTTGTCGCAGGACACGTATACTGTTATACACATGTATGGCTGTGTGTTTATACGCTGGGAATTATCATCATCATCGTCGTTGCTTCATGGTCCATCCTGAACCCCCTTTAACAAATAAGACACTGCAGTATGCGACTGTGGTCATCCAGAACAGAGCGCACCACGTATAAGAACGACGGTCATCTGGCTTGACCACCTGCTTGTGAAATTGCAGTTGTTGTTCTGCATTTATATCAGCCGTACGAAAGACCATTCCTGCCCATTATCATTCACTATCAGCATCACAATGATCATCGTCACGGTCATCACTCTACAGTACTATGAGTTACATCATTGTCAACACTCAGGGCTATCATCATCAGACATGATCTAGCTACTGTTAGATGCAAGCGTCGCCCATCTCTCATTGCACATACGATGTAACCATCGAGAACTTTCCCGCACGCTGGTTTTCATCGCTCAATTTCCGCTGTAGCAATTCCCTTGCGTAGCTTCTCTCCTTGAGCTGAAACCGTCCATCGACACCTTGATGGGACGTGTACTGCCAAGCCCACTTAAATCCGATGAACTTATTAGAAGCACGCCTCTCTCTCTCTCGCCACGCTTCTCTGTTCACGTTTCAGTTCAATTGCCTTCGTTTATATCCACGTTTCTGATCCATATGCCATAGCAGGTTATACACACCCATCCGATCTGCCTTATTTAAGCACGTTAGAATGTAGCCTTTCATGATTCAATTCACTATTCCAAAAGCAATCCAACCTGTTCTTGTACGGCTTACTATTTCATCATTTAGATCCTAAGCGGTTACCACAATTCTGATCCCAAGTAAATGGCGTATTATGTATGTTGTTTTATCATCATCTCTTCATTACCTGGACAGTATACGCCACCGTCTCTGCTCTCTCCCTCTTTCGTACAGTGCAGCATTCTTGAGATGTTATCATCACAGGCAGTAACACTAAATCCACAACGAACTGCAGAGGCGTCTGTTTTATATCACAGTAAATGCAGCTCAAATGCTATAAGCGTCGGTGCCCCTTCAAAGGAAAGTTGTACAATAGGTGGAGTTGCATTATTTGTCGGGAGATTCCGCGATAACCATGCAGTTGTAATGCAGTCGTAATTTATAGAGGTAATTTTTGTTTTAACTCTCGTAGTACATTTGGAGAATTACTTGTCAGAGACTTTTGGAGAAAAACATTTCCATTCAGATGTTCACAGTTTAAAACCGACACTCTGGGTGTAAAGCCGGCATGAGCGAGGCTGTCTGTAGGGGGCATCGTTTCCACAGCCGTGGCCGGCAGAGAGGCATAATTATCAGCTTGGACGCGTAGAGTAACTTAGAGCAGGAATACTACGCATGTGTCAATCCACTGCTGGATGAAGGCCCTGTGCACACCGTGTCGCTCGTCTCGTCCGTGTCGTTGACCATACTTCACCACCTTGGGCATTGCGGATTAGTGGCGGTGGAGGGCAATAGACGTGGGAGCATTATAATCATGGGGGGGGGGGGGGAAACATCTAGTGCAGCCTTGACTTAAAGCTTTCGTGACTGCAGGAATTAATATTATTTGGGTCTTTCGGTAAAGTCACGTAGATACTACGACGTTTCGATCGCAACACAAGCGGTCTTCAGGCAGACGACTGCTTGTGTTGCGATCGAAGCGTAGTTTTTTTTTCTTTGACCCTAACTACGTGACTTTACCGAAAGAGCCAAATCATATCTAGCGCAGCGTTGGTCATTGCAATGCCCCTCTGGCCACTGGCTACCCCTGGTGGCCTTTAGTGCGGCCCCTGACGTGCGGTCCCCCAACAGTAAACAACAACAACAACACGTGACAACACCCGCCATCATCATCATCATCGTGCTGCTGTCAAACCCAACAATGGTTTCAAATGTGTGGCAGCCCTCGCGCACTGATGATGTCTTATTGGCGAAAAAGTGCCCCCACCGAAAATGAGTGAGGAACACTGCTTTAGATTGTCTCGGTCCTCCACTCGCCCAGAACTTTTGTCTATATAGCAACCTGCACTTTTTTTTGTAACCATCCATTCAAGTAATGTACTCTACGGACACACCCCTGCTTATTAAATTCCAGACGTTACAAAGTGCAGCTTTTCATAATTTGAACAAAATCACCGTGTTGCCCGTCACGTGGTTGATGTTAACATCTGGTGCCCATGATGTTTGTGCGTGTGCAGATGCAGGAAGTGATGCCTCCTTGCGGGGCTCAGAGCGGCTGCGAGGAATTATTGGGCAAAGAGTTTCCCGCGATGTTGCCAACGAACGTGAATAACTGCAGTCAGGCTGCCCTCAATACCGTACGTGTCACACACACACTGCCGCCGCCGCCGCTACCACCACCGCTGTTCTAATTTGTGGCCGTATGGCAGCATCAGTACGAATCCTTGAGCGTTTAGAGTACAGTCTCACCGCTAGGAATGGTGGCAAAAGTAGCAGCCAAGGAATGGAACACATCCGAGAGGATACTAATAGGGTTTTTCCCCTTTTTTCTGGCAACAAAACTGGCACCTTTTGTAAGGAATCATGCTTACATTAACCACAATACTTGCAGTCAAATGCAAACAAAAAACAATACTCTGATTAAAAAAAAGAAGGGGAAAAACTCTGATAAAAAAGGGGAAAAGGCCTATTAGTATATTTTGGTACTGGCAAAGGAGCTCCCATGATGTATCCGAGAGGATGTCCACCGGTGGGATGGAGTGGTACAATTGGCTTATGTGCAGGTGGATTATTATTTCGTAGGATAATGGGAAATGGTGACTGCTTGGGCAGGCCTTCATCCAGCTGTGGATTGACTCTTGATGATGATAAGTACAAATAATTACGGTCATCATAATTTTCCATGTTCAATCCACTGCTGAATAGCAGAGGGCACCCTACTTATATTTAAATGACCACGAGTTAATTTGTGCATTATGCTTTAACGGTTGTTTGTTAAAATCGCATACTAATCATGCATTTCGATTTCAATTTACAGAGCCACGACCTCTGCATGAAGAATATCTGGAGAAACTTGAAGATATATGAGATGTACTTACAGCTCATCACCGAAAAATCAGGAAGACATTTGAGGCTGAAGCACGTCAACACCGACATGAAGCACCTCCTGAGCCTCATCCATTCACAGGTGAGAACACCACTGCTACCCCGCACGTGATACCTGCGCATAATGAAGACGGAGATGGATAGGTCACCAGATGCAAGCACCAGGGGTCAGCGAATAAAGAGAAGGCCTAAACCACGTGTTGTTGTTGGTGGTGATGGGGAACTTTAAGAGCGGTCTTTGAGACTGTAAGAGCAAGCATTGAACATCAGGTTATTGCATTTGCAGCATTTATGAGAGGAAGTGATGACTTGGTATAGTGCCACCAATGGCATGAGCTGTGATGGACTATTAACTTTTATCTTGGGGGTTATAACTTTTCATTTGAAGAAGCTAGTGCGCCGATATACCATTTAGAAGTTGCTGCCCTTTGTCAAACCGTTGCTGATGAAGGCTCGTTTTCAAAATAAAGTTTTTTTGGGTTAAAGTGTGTAAATACAAATGTATGGTTAACCCACCATCACGCGCCACAGCCCCTCTTATCTTTGCACCTGATCAGCTCACAGTGATAACATCATCATCTTGCTCTATTTAAGAGCGGAATCAGGAAGACTTATTCACAATTCAGGAAAATCGCCTGATGAAGTTGGTTATAATCACCAACAAAACGTCGTACTCCATTGTAAATGTTGCTGGTGTACTCGCCATCACACAGATGTGCTAAAGTAATAGCTAATTGCCAGGTTTGTTCACATGGCAAACCTTACTAATTGTCTGTGTCTGGTGGTGGTGGGTTAACGACACATTTATATTGATGCGATCTAACCCCAAAAAAACCTTTATTATGAATACTATTGCTTGCGAAAGCCTACATGTTAAATGGAACGCTATTTTACCATGGTTCACCAATGTTTGTCAGTGCGGATTGGTTAATTGTGCAGTGGGGGGGGGGGGGGGGGTGGTGGAGGGGGGGGGGGGTCCAGGCCTGGTTTGATTGATCGATCACTCACCACTGCCATAGCTCAGAAGCAAATTAAATTTCAGGTCACAGAGTTCATAGCAAAGCTGACCACCACTCCAAAACAATTTATATAAAATTAAAGTTCCGTAAATATGTAGTGAAGCACACTCCTTATAAAGATATTGCCTCATCAAGGAATTGAGCGGCTACATGATAAAAGGATGTGGCACCACAACAGGCAACTGCAGGGATGAGATAACCGACGCTGAATGTGAATACCAACAGCACCACCGATTGAATGGGCAGAGCCCCCACACCTCATACAGCTCGTGGCTGTGACGTGGGGAGTGTGATCAGTGTACAGTCACGGGGCTGTCAGTCAGGGGCAGTCGAGCGAGTTGAAGAGCAGACAAAAAGGGGTGGAATGGCAATTGGAGTTTAAATAAGCCTGGAGAGAAAGAGGAGACGATTGAGTTTGTTAGAGCTTTCCATGAAGTTGTAGAATAATAGAAGTGAAATAAGACACAACACCGATTGTTCCAATTGTTGAGCAGCATATGCTTTTATTAAATTCAGACATGAACGTAGACGACGTTACATACACACACAATGCAATCATGCAATTCGTTGTCTGTAGTAGGCTTGTCAGCTGGTAGAGTTATGTCATCTGTTCCGTGTTGAGTTCAACCCTAGTGTACACAAGGGTTTTTTGGGGTATTCCAGTGCATTCACCCACACATACAACAACCCTTAAACAGGAATTAGTCAAACTGAACAAAGCAAGGCCCTTCCGAAAATGAGTGACTGAACTTGAGTGAGGCTTTTCGGTGTTAACGAAGACTATTTTTAGCACACGTCTTGTACGCTGAGAATTACAGTGTCACACAGAAAGAGGAACACATGGCTAAGAGGGAAGAACATTTTCAAATCAGACACATATTGACTCTTAAGTGGTGGGCTTGGACAGGAGACATCTCTAAAAGGGATGATGGATGACGGTCGACGCACTACAGATGACATCCGAATGTCAGAATATGATTAATGGCACGTCCGTTGCGGAGATGGAGCAGTTAGGGCCATTCATGTACAGCAGGGAGATGGATTGTGGCATCGCAGTACATCACAAGTACCGATGAGCACGGTTGGCTGTGCATGGAGCAAAATAAGCTATATATACATACATACA
The DNA here is from genome assembly GCF_015708825.2 of Lethenteron reissneri. Classification (NCBI taxonomy): domain Eukaryota; kingdom Metazoa; phylum Chordata; class Hyperoartia; order Petromyzontiformes; family Petromyzontidae; genus Lethenteron; species Lethenteron reissneri. The sequence goes on along the minus strand of NC_083798.1, from coordinate 7,593,562 downwards.
TACGAAGGACAGTACTAGCGTAGGAACTAGGCAGGCCTTTATCTAGCAGTGAAGAGACCATGACTCACGATGATGATGATGATGATATTAATGCAGGATGGCTCTGTGCTTTGTCATTTCATTTAGTTTGGCTTGGAGGAACAGCAGGTCATCCATGATCTCAAAGTGACTGCAGAAAACTTGGAGGAGCTGATGGGAACGTGGTCAAAAAAGGTGTTTACGGCACGAGTTCTCCACCTCTTTATCCACCAGATCGAGGTGGTCGTCCGAACATTTTTGATGATGAAAACTGTGACTTAAGATGTCAATGTACAGGGTGACCCATTTATCGACACCCCACTGGTTTCTAATGTATTAACAGTATAAGGTCGCACTAATTACACACAAAGGGCTTGCCACAAATGGACCACAACACCGTGCGAATCTCATCAAGGAACCTAAACCATCACGCGAACTCCGGTCATCCTCGCAGGAGCTTATTGATAGCCATTGAGCAAAGGTGGTCACTGTGTTGCGCGCGCTCACACGTGCTGGGGTTGCTCTCGCTTTCGATATTAGGAAGCCACTGGAGCTATGCACGTTCAAATCTAGATTGAAAACTAATTTCTTTAGAACTGTTTTTTGTGTTCAGTCTGTTGTCCTTTCCCTGCACCTCGGATTAGCACGGTTGGTTACGTACGGTGTGAAAGAAGTTCAACAAACATACGTGCAGTACATGTACGTTGAACGAGACCAGATAATGACCCTGGTCTCATGCAGCACACGATTCATTGTAAATTTGTTATTTTGGAGTGATTGATGTGAAACGATTTTCATTCGCCACTGGATAATTATTATGTTGTTGTCTTGTGGGATTACTGATATCAAGGACGGTGTGTGTGTATGTGTCACAACACCGCAAGTTATCAATGACCCAATACTGCTGCGCAAGTTTTGATGGTCACACTTTATAGCCCTTTGCACGTGTTTTTTAGAAAGTAATGTGCGATGCAACCCAGAAGATCACACTCCGACACTTAGGTTTACAAAATAGGCGGTTGTAAGGTGGTTTGCACTTTGTAAAATTGGTGAATTCCAAAGTTTACGTGAACATATATTTATTTATACATATTTAAAAGCATCGCTGACAAAGTTATTTATTTAATATGCTGTTTATTGAATGAGAATTCGTTTACATTTTTATAATAATAATAATAATAAAAAGACAACTCACACTTTGTGTTATTGTATTTTTACTCATCGTCAACATCATCGACCATCAGCTCCTGTCTTGGCCACTGCTGTATGAAGATCTCGACATGCCATCACCGTCCCGCACCGTCCTGCGATGCTAAATTCTAACGCCGACACACGTGTGTGCTGATTTAATCACTCCCATTACACAGACAGTTGACCCCTTTGGCTGCAATTCCATCCGCAACCTCGTCCATGGGACACGTGACTCCTCGTGCGGCACGGAAGCCGCGTGTGGCTCTTTGGCTGCCCCCTCGCGGGCAGCCGTTAAAAGAAAGAAAACAAAACCCCACCGAATTCCGTTCTTTACACTCCAAAAATGTAGTAACTCAGCGTTCCCCGCTGTTACGACCCAATGCGTTGCTGGAAACCTCGTCGTAAATCGGACCCTATTTTCCCCATAAAATGCAATGTGACCGTCTTGGGGACAACAAAATGTACAGTCAAACTGCATTGTTAAACAAACAAAAAACTAAGGGGAAAATGACTTAAACAGAAGCAGTTGATTCCATCGCATGTTTGTGTTTATTTAAGTCCGAATGTGTTTGTCATCTGCTGTATGCCTGCTCCCTTTGTGCACAAGAAGTTACCTCTCCGTGTGATGAGGCTCTCGAAATAATTTTTGTCAGAGATAAAAACAAAAAATATCGCCCTTCTTCTTTGAAAGGTTGCCAATCCCTGGCCTCGAAGATGATTTCACAAAACTACTTCTGAAGTCACTTCAATTGGCTTCATTATCCACACTTCAAGGCAAATCTAAAACATGTCTTGACAATAGTGTGCATTGCATGTTCATGAAAAAATGCAAATATTGCACTTCTCGGGGCTGGAATATGCAAAGCAATGTTAATTTGATGGGTCTCTCGCATAGCAGTGCGACCGTTGGTGTTGGAGAACTGCCCGTGGAAGTAGATATCACTAAACCATCCCTGAAATCCATTCAATGAGGCCTCTATTCTACACAAGAGGGGGGCAGGATTTTCCCAACCGCTCTGCCATCGAGAGTGTTACATGAATCACGTGACTGGAATTTAGCCAAATGAAGTTCAGAATCAAATAGAATGCAGTGGGGGCTTTGTGCAGTCATTGGTTATCAGGCTGAGATTATTAACTCGCTACACTTGAGCACCCTGTTTCATCACAGGGGTCTGAAACCCGGATTCTAACCCATCTCAGCAATTGCCTCAGTGCCCCGACACGGTGTTTCCCCCAGAGCCGGGCACATAATTTGTGGCTAAAGATGAGCATGCGAACACTAAGCATGCATACAAACTACCCCGTCAGGAACTGTTATGATGGAGTGCATCCGAGTGAGGGTACCCTATGAGACCTCCTTTACAGTGGCAAAATATAGTAGTAGGTTTTTACCCTTTAAACTGGTACAAAACTGACACCTTTATACAAGGGATCATGTTTGCAATAACCACAACACAAGCAGTCAAAATGCAAACAAAAAGAAACAACTCTGATAATGGTAATGATATGCACTGTCCTTGAAGTTGATTGGTCCACACCCGAGACAGCTTTCCTTAGAGCCTAGTCTCCATTGGTGTTGGACCAAATGACGCCAAAAGGCGTACAACTCAAAAACAGCGCACTAGTGCGCTGTTTTTGAGTTGTACGCTGTCTCGGGTGTGGACCAATCAACTTCAAGGACAGTGCATATCATTACCATTATCAGAGTTGTTTCTTTTTGTTTGCATTTTGACTGCTTGTGTTGTGGTTATTGCAAACATGATGCCTTGTATAAAGGTGTCAGTTTTGTACCAGTTTAAAGGGTAAAAACCTACTACTGAGGGTACCCTGTTACATTGCACGGTGCGTGAGGCGTTTGTGGAAAGACGTGTTCATACCAAGTAGCGATGTGTCACTTGCAACGTCGTGTCGATGTCCTTCCACCCTTGGGCAAACGCCACGGTGGCGAGATGCTAACTACCTTGCCTGGAATTTCGATTTAAAGCTTTCGTGACTGCAGGGATTCATCTTCTTGGTTCTTTCGGTAAAGTCACGTAGAATGGAAGTAATAAAATAATAACGATAAAACATAATAAAACAAGTGAGAATTGTTTTATTATGTTTAATCTTTATTATTTTATTATTTCCATTCTACGTGACTTTACCGAAAGAACCAAGAAGATACCTTGTCTGGTATGTATATTTGGAATTTGCATGTTCTCCCCGTGGTCGCGTGGATTTTACCCCGGGAATTCCGTTTAGATAGAGTATTTGGCTGCTATAAATGTCCACGTGATAAGCCACTTCGTTGAGCCATCATTTGTAGCCAGATCGCTTCTGAAAAGAAGCTATGCAGCTCAGTGGACTTTACTTGAGAAAAATAAATATGTATAGTTTAGTTTATAGTCAAATGACCCTCAAGCTGCCCAGCGCTCAGTGAATTGACCATGATTGATGATGACACTGACTTTGGGTGCTCTTACCAATATAACTGATACGTGTAAGGTGTCAAATAAAACCCTGAGGCATCACAGGTAATATACAAAGGCGGAGTTTGACTTCTATATTTGGGGCGGGGGTCAGGGGCTCCACTTTATCCCTCACATTAGGAATCGCGTGAGCATATCATTAATTATTTTATTTAATACTCTTTGATTATTTCGGTGAAGTCACGTAGGTAGAAATAAAATAAAACAAATCAGGACGTTTCGATCGCAACACAAGCAATCTCCGCCCATGGTAAACTTTCCATTCCCACACGTTTCACCTGTTTTCCCGAAGCGGCGGTAAACACGTGCTGTGCATCATTGTTCGGGCAGTGGGAAGGCGGGGCCTCACAAGAGGCGAAGGTGTGCCGTCACGCTCCGAACGAGATGACTCACAAGTCTAGACGCTGACGTCATTGCCGGCCGAATGCCTCCGTGGTGGGACGTCTCAACATCACCTGCACAGGCCACGCGCTGACTCGAGACGCAGCGGATGGGGCACCTGCCACGGTCGTTCCATCGCCTGCTCTTTATTTAAATCCTTTATATTAAGTTCACTTGCTTGCTTGCTTGCGTGCTTACGACCGTGCAAATCTTTCGGTCGTTTTTTAACCCACTTCCCGTGATCCAATCGAGCTGACATTTTGCACACAAACTCGTTGTGCGTGACAATTTATTTTCGTGAAAAAATTCCAAAATGTTACACTTTCTAGGAAAAAATTAATTATATTTAATTACCAATTGCTTAATGGTGGCAGGCAATCATCTGACCCATAGGTGGCAGCCATCTCAAGCCAGAGGACTAGAGGACTCTAGCCGCCACGCATATAAAGGATTTATAGTGAAAAACTTTGTTTTTACGGGTTAATGTTTTTTTATTATTACACGCTTTTTATTTAACTCACTCTGTCTGTTGTCGTATCCTCAAAAATTTTGTAACTTAATGTTTTATTATGTAAGACTGATGGCCTTAATCTAAGTTGTCTTGTGGTTGTTGTTGGTTGTTTGACTTGCATCCCACTGGGATTTTTGCACACAGCGTTGATGTACAGTGTTTTTTCTGCAATATTTTGCTGTATTTTCTTGGATTTTATGTTTGCACTTAGTCACATATTCACTTTAAGATTTTTTTTTGTTCATGTTTTTGTTTTTTGTTTGTTGCGGTTGCACCCGATTCAAGAGCCGAATGGCTCACAGGGCTATACCTAATAAATGGACTTGAACTTGAACTATCCACTTCCCAATGTGCTATAGACTGCAAACTTATGTCATACTGATGACAAGACTATAGTCTATCATAAAAAATCTAAAACATATATTTTAAAACATTCTTTTACACGCTTTTGATCAACTCGCTCTGTCTGTTATCGTATCCTCAAATCTTGAAACTCAATTTTAACCCACTTCCCAATGTGGTATCGACTGCAAACTTCGTATACTTATGTCTTACTGGTGTCAATACCATATTCTATCATAAAAAATAAAATAAAAATATTTTAGAACAATTTTTTTTGTATGTTATGTTTCGGCTTGGGTCTAATTGTCCACGCTTAAATAACGTTGGCTGTAAACCACTACGGTCCCTTACGTTATGGCAAGCCTCGAGGCCACTTTCTGGAGTCGTGGAATTCTACCATTACTCGTATGGTACATTTCATTAAAGCGTGTTTTTTTAAAGTTTTTTTTAAATATAACTTATTTTCCCCCAAAGTTGTGGGGCAATATCTAAAACGAGGCGTTTAAGTTCAGCCAGAGATGTCGAGCGCTGGCGTGGATTGACCGCGGCTAATGGCGATGACATTGTCACAGTGTGTCGTTAAAGACTGCGGTGGCGAGGTGTTTTTTGCGTGGAGATCTTGATGTTGTATATGCCTTTGCGAACATCCTCAGGGAAGGCTTGACGACCAAGCGCTCAAAGCTTCGTCACAAATATTGTTCTCGGTAGAAGTGCAGTGCTGCAATCAGCTTTTATGCAGGAGCTAAATGAACACAAGATATGGTGACGGCTTGGAGAGAGGCACGCATCCAGCAGTGGATAGGTCGTGACTGATGACAGTGGTGATTACTGGCGGCCAAGTACTGATGCTTAACATATATGTGCAGTCTTCTTGGTTCGTTCGGTAAAGTCACGTAGAAGGGAAATAATAAAGTAATAAACATAAAACATCATAAAATAATTATCACAGCTGCCTCCCCGACAGACCTGGTCTTCACCTGAGGACGGCTGCTTGCGTTGTGGCCGAAACGTCGTGAGAATTATTTTATTATGTTTTATTTTATTATTTTATTATTTCCCTTCTACGTGACTTTACCGAAAGAACTAAAAAGATGAATCCCTGCAGTCACGAAAGCTTTACATCGAAATATATATGCAGCTTTAATTCCGATATTTCCAACTTGTAACGTGTCCACTGGATGTAAAATTGGATAAAGGTGCTGTCCTGCAATTGCTTGCTCGCCACACTGCTGGCAGAAGGGCCTCCACTTGGGGAAGGTCTAGAAAGACCTCTTGAGGGTCGTTTGGTCTACGCTTCAACGCTGGAAGAGGTGGATGTACCCACCATCCTTTACCCACAGCGGAGGAGATAAGTCGGGAGGGTCTTACATCTAAACCTAGAGGATAGGGAGCAAAATCTACACATAGATCGACAATCAACTTGCTGTACTACCGTATGCAAGTCACGCTGTGGCCAATGCAGCTTATGAGTTTGCACGATCCACTAACTCACCCAAACCCGCTTCCGCTGTGCCAGAGACAACCGGTGAGAATGAATCTTCGTGAAGGCTGAAAGACGCCTTTGATATATTAACAGCATTTTTAATAAGTGAAAGATCGGCGCGGTTGGCTTCGTACGGTGCGAAACAAAGTTCAGCATGTATACAAAAAAAACTAAGTTCCCCCGTATAGCCTGTAAGGGCAAGTGCTGTTAGCGTGCACCTATGAAGGCCGGAACGGTACACGAGGGGGTGGGTGGCCAGCACCACGCTCGACCGCCTTTGTCTCCCCAGTGGCGATGTTTACACACCGCACTCGGTACTTATTTGAAGCCGAGTCGACCTAGGAGAGGCCCAGGACCGGTTCAGAAAATCGTCACTGGTGTTGGCCGTGAGCGGGAATCGAACTTGGGTCGCCGGGTTAATAGCGCAGCGCGCTAACCGCTACACTACCGTTACACTACCGCTCCCCACGCATGCAACACATACACACATGTCACCTTTCGATCGAAAAATGGGGAACTCATCCATAATGCTGGATGGACCGGCTGCCTCGGGGGATTTAAGAAACTTGCTATTTGTTTCAACTGCCGCGATCGAACCGGCGACTTCTGCATTGCAACTTGAAAATCCAATGCGCTCACCATTACATATCATCAGCAAGCAACGCCAACGCGAATTATTCTGCAATACAAAAAAAACCACGACGCATTGATGAGTGTGCCGGGGCTGCCCGCAAGTGATACTCCATGGTCTGGTGAAATCACTGCGGTGTCCCCTGGTACGTTTCACAATTGTCGAGTGATTCTATGCGTTTGATAACGACTGTTTTATTGTACTGGGTCGCGTCTCGTATTAAATATATTTTGAAACAATTGTAAGATTATGATCGGGAATGGGGAAAATGTTGGGACTAAAACGCAAATTTGCTTTTCGTGATATATTTGGTTTTGCGATGACCCAGTCTTGTTCTTGGGGCTCTGGGGAGTTACCGATTGAAGATGGAAATTATAAATTAACAACACTAAAGTGAAGTGAAATGCACACGCAACGCATTTCAATAAGACACCGAGTGGATGTACGCACTTAGATTCGTCAATTTAAAGTGATCATTGGAACCTATTTTCATATTAGTCCAAGACGTACCTTTATTTACTTTTCGGTGCGAATATAGTTCAACATACATACATACAGAGTACCGGGAATTTCTGAATATAAATCATTAAGAGGAACCTTACGTGTTGAAATAAATGATTGGATCCCTAAATTTAGGTCATACCTCTCAGCGGATAATTTTGTTAGGCAATTTAACTCCGAAGAGGGAATTTGAGTGAATGTACTTTTTTCTGTTGCTTAACATCCACAACGTTCCACACGCAATGTCTTAAAACTGAAGTGCCACATTCCATGACAAGACTCTTTAGCACAACTAATCTACTCTACGCATAGATTCCTTTACCACAAGTATCAGACTAATAAAAATGACTAATACAGTAACCGAAAAATTTTACTCGCAAGAAGCCTCACTGAGTCGTCTCAAGAATTTGTTTTATAAAGGTGCGGCTACTATCTATGGATCTAACTATGGTTCAAGTTCAAGTTCATTTATTAGGTATAGCCCTGTGAGCCATTCGGCTCTTGAATCGGGTGCAACCGCAACAAAAAAAAACATGAACAAAAAACATCTTAAAGTGAATATGTGACTAAGTGCAAACAGAAAATCCAGAAAAAGACAGCAAAATATTGCAGAAAAAACTCCGTACACCAACGCTGTGTGAAAAAATCCCAGTGGGATGCAAGTCAACCTGTACGCTCTCACGTCTACGTCAAAAGCCACTGTGGTGAAGTATGGTCGACACAAATTCCCGAATGTTGCGCACGGCGTGGGGAGGACGCATTTAGCGGTGGACTGACAAACATGCTGAACGCGCATCTGTTGTGTCAAGCGAACAGCACGTCCCCACCATCGTTACTCCCACGGACATTACATACACACTCATTGGTGACGTCTCCTGGGAAATACGTGTCCTAGTCCCGTCATGGGAATGGAGAATTTTGACTCATTTGACTTGATTAATCGTATAAACTATGGTCACAGCTCAGAAGCCAAGCAACGTCGAGCCTGGACATTTCTTTAACGGGCAAGTACCATGTTTAACAGGTGATATAGGTTTCGGGGTTATGCATTAATCAGCAACGGGCAGTGCAGCATAATCCATTATGGTAGTTGTACTGTACTTCTATGCTCCCGCTTCAATTATTCCCACTTTCACGAACCAGTATTGACGAGCCCGATGAAGTGTGGTGAAACAACTCCCACACGACACCTCAACAGAGCGGGGATGCACTCGGCTAGTAGTGGATGGACAATCTCTTGAGGTGTGGAAAGCACACGATGTGGTCAGAACCGTGCTACCCCAGCCGCATTTGTCTCTGCAGTAGCCTGATGATGATGATGCTCGCGACATATTGCACCATATTCAAGGCTAAGTGAACGAAGTAAACCGATATGCTAATAGCCACTGATGATGTGATTTGTAGCCGGGAATCAAACCCGGCTTTCTGAGCTCGTAGGATAGCAAGCTTAACCACTACGCACCCACGTCCGATAAAAAGTCATGTTAGCAATCGCCCATCACACCACACAAGGCTGGTGTGCATAGAACAACGCCCGACCACCTTTATCTCCCCCCTTGATAATACCCACGCCGCCCAGGTGACTCGTTTGAGGCTGAGTCGACCCAAGCGGAGATACAGAAAGACTTGGCCGCGTGCCAGATACAGACTGGTGGAGCGGCAATTTGTGTGAATTCAAACATCATCCCACACTGAGACTACCATCGAGGATCCATCCACCACGCGGTCATCAGCAGGCTCACCGCACCGCACCCACTTCCTCCCCTCTTCCGCCCGCATCAAATGCGATCACCTCTTTCACAATGGAAAATTAAATCATCACCCAAATGCCACCGCGGCGCGTGACAACAAGCGGTGGAACACATCGTGGTTCCTGTGGGTCTCTCTGTGAATCTGTGGATCTCTGTGTGAGTCTATGGGTCTCTGCGGGAGTCTATGGGTCTCTGTGTGAGTCTATGGGTGTCTGCGAGAGTCTATGGGTCTCTGTGTGAGTCTATGCGTCTCTGTGAGTCTATGCGTCTCTGTGAGTCTATGGGTCTCTGTGTGAGTATATGGGTCTCTGTGTGAGTCTACGGGTCTCTGTGTGAGTCTATGGGTCTCTGTGTGAGTCTATGGGTCTCTGTGTGAGTCTATGGGTCTCTGTGTGAGGCTATGCGTCTCTGCGAGAGTATATGGGTCTCTGTGTGAGTCTATGGGTCTCTGCGTGAGTCTATGGGTCTCTGCGTGAGTCTATGGGTCTCTGCGTGAGTCTCCGGGTCTCTGTGTGAGTCTATCTACCGTGGCTTGGCTGACTGACAGATCAAATGCTGACAAGGACACAAAGACAGACACATGTCTGCGAGCAGACGATTGCATTCTTTGAACATCCGCAGCAGTCATTCTGGTCGTCACATTGCGCAACCGACATGTTTACTTGCTCACGCATGCATGCCTGTCGACCTTCTTTCACACCTTACGTAGACACCCGTGCTAATCGAAGGGTGCGGGAGGCGGGGTAAGTAGGTAGCTTGTTGCATGCTCCATACCGCACCCTACTTTACTTTCCCCCAAATGTGTGCAGCGGGGGGGAGGTGGAAGGCGGTGGGGGTGGGGGATTTTCCCAAGGGTCATCACAGACAAAAAAAATTCCGGATCTTAGAGGCGACTATAAGAAGTCAGACTCTTGCGATGGACGACCAAGAAGCGACTGGAAGCAGCGGGCAAGAGAGCAGTTGGAGGAGAATCAGAGTCCTGTGTGAACACGCATCCGTCATTCCCTTCTCCAGATGGTTTCAAGACTCGCGCCGCCGCGGAATGGTGGGTTGCAGCGGAGGCTTTCAGGGGCTAAGAAAGACCGTTTTGTTTGCATTCCTCGCGTCTCCGAGGGACACTCCTGCGTACTCCTTCGGGGCTTAAAGCGCACACGGCATTTAACGCGTCAATTATTTTAAGTGTTCGTTGCATTTCGGCGCAATCGCATGTTACGCATGTCCCTATTTTGGCATGCGGCGTTTGTTATAGTTGCGGACTAGACTGCAATGCGTTCTTCTTTAGAAAGACCAGTCGATCGAAACGTCGGAATGTACAGATTATATAATATTGAGCAGCGAGCTGCGAGTGGTGGTGGGGGAGGGGACAATTCTCCATTATTGTTTTTACTTGTCTGCGTTAGTCTTGGTATATTTAAATTGTGTAGGCGCCCCCAACGAATGCTGACACGTAACCACATTTAACACGTCGGCTTTCGCGACCAATATCATCCATAATGCAGGTGTTTTTGGGTGAGATCGCGTAAATATGTACATGTGTCGTTAACCCCGCCATCACCCGAAACAGATAATTAGTAAGGTTTGTAACGTATTTAAGGAACGAAACAGGTCGATGGACTCTCCACAAATCTGGCTGTCGCCTGATGAAGCTAGTTGTAATTACATGCGAAACGTCGTACTCAGGTTGTAAATGTTGTGGCGTGCCTCTCCAACACACCGAAGTGCTGTACTAGTGAACGAATTGGCCACGTTCTGTTTATGTGACAAACATTACTAATTGGCTGTGTTCGAGTGGTGGCGGGTTAAACGACACATTTATACATTTACGCGATCTTACCCCAAAAAAAAACCTCTGTTATGGATGTGGCCACGTGCAGATGCCTCATTTCATCAAATAAGGGAACTTCAGCTGTGACCACATATTGGGTCAGATGGGTTTTTTCTCCGCCTGAGTCAATACACGCTGCACGAAACCTAGGACTATAATGCGCCTCTGCTAGCAATGTTTCATTTGGCAAACGAATTAAGAGACGAAATAATATTCATGCGTTTGCATTGCATGACGATATCTTTAGTTATTTTCATTTATTATCATTATTCTATCATTATTTTTTTACCTACGTGACTTCACCGAAAAAACCTAAGAGTATGAATCTTTGCAGTCACGAAAGCTTCAAATCTAGTATGACGATATCTGTTGAAAACTGCCGGACCGGAGGTTATTTTGGGTCGAATTTTTAAACGCTCGCAAGTGTTGACCAGGAGCGGGGGGAGGTGTTTTTTTTTGCGAAGTTGCGATGAACACGAGGCAGGGGGCATCTGCACTCAATCACGTGCCACCACAGCGATTCACCTGACAGGCTGCGCGCACGCGTGCGTGTGCAAACATGCACGTTAATCTCTATACAGATGCCTGCTAGGATGCGTTTAAAATCTTGCGCGTGTGCGTAGCTAAGGAGACGTGAGTTGCGTACCGGATAGCTAACTGACTTTTAGAGAAAACATTTAGAGGCACTGCATTGGCGAAGCAATCCCCAGCCACGTCAGTCAATATTTACGTACTTTCTAACCTCTGTTCTGAAGGGCCGTCACTCAAAACACTAGACTTCGAAATATATATATACATATTGTATACAGCCCTTAGTCTATACGCTGTTGGCTGAAGACCCCCCGAAGTGGTGTTGGCCATAGGGTTGTTTGACCATACTTCACCACGCCGGTCGGACGGAAGATTTCTCATTACACATTTTACGCAACCGTCCTCACCGAGGCGTAACGCAAATGTCCGACCACCGCGATTTTCTCTTTTGGTTCTTCATTCGTTCCCTTCAATTTATTCGCCCGCAGGTGCCGCGTGCTCGTTCAGTCGCTGGATGCTGCTCGCCAGCGTCCTGTGCGCCTGCGCCGAGGGGGCTCCGCTGCTCCTCTCCCCGCACGGTCGACGAGCCATCTCGGACTGCCTGCGCGCCGCCGAGAAGCTGAGCACGGACGCTGAAACCCACCTCCAGAAATACGTGAGTGCTGGAGAAAACCGCATCACTCCAGCGCATTGTCGCGTTTAAGTAAGCGCGCTGTTGCCCGAGGGCATTGACGGCCGACGATTCGCTGCACGTGCCGTGGGAGCTTCTCGAGCTCCAGTTCATGTCCTGAAAGGAAGACAAATATAAAAAGCTCCCAGCCGTATCGGGCGCAACGCCCGGGCATCGTGCCGAACGAGTTGCTGCACAACCGGAAAACACGTGGCATAGTGACACGCGTGTGAAAACCCCAAGGCAGCATGCGCCCGTGCAGCGGTCTTTTTGTTCTGTCCGATTACTCGCGCCATCATTCCAACAACAACAATAACAAAAGGCAGTGGTCCAACCTCAAACTGTTTGCGGTGGAATTCCCACAGCTGACCGCCTATTCCTGTTTTTGCAGCCTTGGATTCACGTGCGGAAATTCCCCCACTTGGGAGAGGCAATGCCTTGACAGCTATTGTTCATGTTCCACAAACTGGAAGTCATTCTAATATAAACCTGCACTGATAACCCTGCAGAGGAATGGATGGCTGAGTTTACGCACGTTGAGCATTAGGTATGCGCTACACAATGAAACGTGCCATTGCCGTCTCGTAGCTACGTATGAATAAGGCAATGAACAGGAATGAAAGGGGGCAAATGCAACAGAACAAACGGGAATTGTTTTCTGTTTTGCTTACCCACCGCTTCTTTTTTCGTTATCTCACGGAGTTGTCGCTTATCTCTGCCGTTCGACGACAACGCGTCCACACAAATACAAAAACTCGACGCTAAAATGCTGATTTCGTTGTCTGAATTAAACACATACTATAGATACACTAAATGGATAAACTAAGTGAATGACTTACTCTCACTGGTTTTCAGTGCTACTGGTTTGTTGATGTATTTGTGTTAGCAGAGATGTCAAATAATTACATGTATTCCACTATTAGGCAATTGCTTGGGTAATTTCCCCACTGGAACATCCTCGATGGTTTGTTATTGTTGGAACTGAACCTCAACAATTAGGCGTAGGAGTCTTAAAGTCACCTCAACACAGTAAATCTGCGACAAATCCCCGTCTTGTGAATGAATGGCTTCTTGCCCATTGGGCCAGTGAGTGGGGATTTCCCCAACCCAAAATTGACGAGCGTTTTTTTAAAAGTAATTAATAAGTTCTGCCATCCTTCTCACTCCTTTCCCCCCACCTCTCTCTTACCCCCCACCCCACCACATCTCATCACTCCGCCTCCTCTACACTGTCATCTGACTCACTTCACCACCACCACACCCAACCGCCTTCCTCCCACATCTCCCCCCCCGCCCGCCTCCTCCACTCTCCTCTCACCACCGAACACGCTGCCCGCCCCTACACAGATAACTGAGGTTCTGCAATGCAGAGACAGCGACTGCGAGGAGCAGTTCTTTATGGAGTTGCCCGAGGAGCTGCCGACACAGATCAACCACTGCGCGATCAGGAGACAGGTGAATGCCCGTCTGGCCCGCTGATCGCCGTGTGGTCGCGAGGTGGCCTGCAGAAGGCGCTACAGCAAATCGGTTGCTGGATTGTCTGTGCGCTCTTTGTGTGCTGTTATGCCATTGTATTGCATGGGGTTTCCACCGGATGCCCCGGCTTCCTCTATAAGGCAAATTATAATTCAGTGATAGTCTTAAGTCCCAATATAGGACCATATGCATTTTTTTTAATCGAGGCGCAGTTATAATATACTGGATAAGGGACGATGATACATGAATTGCATTGTCCCGCTGGTTGTTTAAACCCGTTGTTGTAATTTTACCATTCATAAAAAAATATCTACATATTTACATTTCTCAATGGGTTATATTGTGTGGTTAAACAACAATAAACGTAACCGGTCTCTTGCCGTACTTAAGGAGTAAGGTAACTGTAGTTGTTTTTTTAATGATTCAACTCAACGACTGCAAGTAGAGGAAGTTTGTTTTCTTCCCTCGCTTTGTGCAAAGACTCTGTTATCGCATTCACGGCGTGGCGAACGCTCCGTTGTCGATGTCTTGTTACTCACCCCCTCGCCCTGCCCGCTGATTCACGTTATCCGCGTGCGCGTTATTCAGCTGTGCTGTTGATAGCGTCTGGATAGGACTGCAACAATCAATCGGATATTTGAAGCGCAGATGCGAAGTTCGTTTGCGCGTATGTGTGTGTACACTCGAGCCATTGAATGCTCAATAAAGCATATGTATCTGCACCAAAGGGGTTGGCGCAAATCAGAGCAAATAAATATACGTTCAGTATTGACTTGTATGTACGTGGATTAACTGTGACCCATGCGGTCACACATGCGTGTGACAGCATGGGTCACATACTGATCTTTCTGGTTAGTAAGTAGCCAGAAAGAACATACTGTTATTACTTTCAGGCGTAATTGCTATTTCATAGTTGCAGTGACTGTGTTGAAAGGCAGTGACATCATCTGGGCACACCGAGCGTGTCAGAAAGTTACTTTAAACGTTCTAAGACATTTCTAAAGTCTTCTTTTTCTTCTTCTCATAAACAAATAATAACATTCACGGCAGACAGCGCTAAAAAGTCCATAGCCACAAGAAAGCATCTACAATATGTAAGAGCTCTGTGGCTCTCCGATGCGTGTTCGACTGGACTGCGTGATGTCCGGCACAACGTCCGACGTCTCCTTACACGTGCTGGGAGCTTCATCAGTACGTGGAACGAAACGTCGGACATCCGTTAAAACCGACGCGGTAGTAGTAAGAGCTACGTGTTTTTCGGGCTGCACCTTCCTTTGCTGTTGCATGTCGTTGAGCTTCTTTCGCACCCTACGTAGCCAACTATGCTCATCGCGACGTTGCGGGGGAATGACGACAGACTAAACGAAAAAAGCAATTCTAAAGAAATGAGTTTTTTCTCTAGATTTGAAAGTGCATAGCTCCAGTGGCTACCCTATATCGGAAGGAGAGCGTTCCAGACGGCCGCAGAAGCGCATTCTTTAAACATCGTGAGGTTTCAGCCGCTGCTGTCTGCCTGTACGCGTGCACGCATGCCCCCCACATAGCAACGTCGCCAACTCTTGACGTGGAATGTCTCCCGTCTCACAGAGGTGGAGTTTTGACCGGTGCTTCGGGAGCATCGCGCACAACCTCCGCATCTACGAGACCTACTTGGTGTCTCTACGCGACAGATCCGCGACCGACACCGACATCCTGGTGACGGGCATACGAGAAATGCTGAACCTCATCTCTGCTGCGGAGGTACAATGCAAACACGATGCGGAACTACGTAGCGGTCAGATCTACATAGCCACGGAGTCCGTCTTTCTCCAATATTATTTATTAGGCTGACTTGTTCTTCCTTTGGCAAGGATATTCTAAGCATACGATGGCTATGGTGTGTGTACTCCATATACATTTTAAACTCAATGTAGTATTCAGATCATTTGTCGACTTTACATGGCGACGGCTTTGGAAGACCTACATCCAGCAGTGAATTGATCAGAGCTGATGGTGATAATTTACAATGCTGCAGTATACCTAATTAAATCCTTTATATTAAGTTCACTTGCTTGCTTGCGCGCTTACGACCGTGCAAATCTTTCGGTCGTTTTTTAACCCACTTCCCGTGATCCAATCGAGCTGACATTTTGCACACAGACTCGTTGTGTGTGACAATTAATTTTCGTGAATTTTTTTTCTCCAAAATTTTGCACTTTTAGGAAAAAAATATATATATTTAATTACCAATTGCTTAATGGTGGCAGGCAATCATCTGACCCATAGGTGGCAGCTATCTCAAGATCTCAAGCCAGAGGACGAGAGGACTCTAGCCGCCACGCATATAAAGGATTTATAGTGAAAAACTTAGTTTTTACGGGTTAATTTTTTTACTGCTTTAGCGTTCACATTGTGCTGTGACGCGGCATTGGAGCCGTGAGATCGGCTCCTGTGCGAGAGATGGATGGATTGGTGCATCATTGGAATAGCGATGGCATCTAGATGGCCTTCATCCAGGAGTGGATGCAACATGGCCTATGATGTTTAATGAATATTATGAGATGAAACACCTCATTATGATAGCTATTCAGGAGCCAGTTAGTGGATCTATCATGATGATGATTATGATGTCGAGTATTGCTGACAATGTATACCATCAGTGGTGAGCGATATCTGAACCGTTCCTCCCCCCCCCCTCAATTACTAATTTGCACTGACTAGCATGGGGAAGTATAGCTAAACAAATCCGTGAGTGATCTGGCGTGGGGGAGATCTTCAAGCAACTGGTGATGCATGTTAGGTGATTTCATTGTTGTCAGTTTGAGTAACGTGTTATGCAATTGTGTCGTCTGCAGGTGGATGTTTCAGAGAGTCTGGTCGTTGAGCCCATTTCTCCCGACGTGGCGAGCAAGATTTACTCCAGCGATTGGCAAACGCGACAGGCCAGCTTCCAGATCCTGCACATGTTTCAGCACATGGCATCCGTGGTGGCCCGTAGCCTGCATGTGCTGAACAAAAAGGCGAACCCACAGTGAGATGCTCGTCCTTCCATCGACACATCTGTCTACAGCTTCGTTGTCCTGCCTTTGGCAGTCGTGTGACCTTCAGCAGTGAAAGTGGAATTTCTTTGAAAGTGACGAGACTTGAACTTAATTATTTGGCAGTTGTTACCAGAAATTGACACTGGCGGTGCTCACAATCACGATCAATTATGACAACCCTGGTTACAGCCTTGTAGCGTGGAGTGATACAATGTTGTCTTGCCAATGAAAACAAGACATTATTGATAGGTGTGTTGATGAACAATTACTGGTCTACATAGCATACAACGTTGGCACACTGGTAAATGACGCTGCCTTAAAAGAACAACTATTAAACAAGTATTTATATTTTGGGCAATGACCCTGCTTTGAAGGACTAAGATGGTCACGTGACCTTCAGCCTCTGATCTGACTGAAGGTTTTATTTATTTATTTAACTTATTATTTCACTGTGGGCTAACTCCCCGATATTATAAAAAAATCAACGAAGTATTGCACGTAAAAGAAAGTTTACTGTGAGAATGTAATTTATTCCAAAGTATTGGTATTTTATATATATTTATTATATTGTCATTAGGCTAGTCTAGCAAGTATTCTATTACGATAATATGAATTCCACTGTCAGTGAGTGTGGTTTGAGGGTGGATTATTTATTGGTGGTAGATGTGGATTAACACTGACACCGTGGGTGTATGGTCTGTCCTGATGTTGTTCTGTGCAAATGCACAACGGATCTGCCTTAGCAAACTAGCCGGGTAACTGGCTAAATAGGACTTTCTATGTAACCAATCAACGTTTACTGTACAGTGACTCCTCTACTTACGAATACTCGACTTACGAACTTTCAGAGATACGAACAAACCTGTCCGTATGTCCAGTTGCCCATTCGGACCGAGAGTCGTAAGTTCAACCGCCGCGCGACAGATGGCGGTTGTGGCATCTGCAGAATATGATGAACACATGGCATCTACATCTACAGGAGATTATACAACTTTTAAAGCCATTCCCAGTGTTTAGTGTACATGTTCGGAATCGACGGGAGTAAAGTTGGACCTACGAACAAATCGATTTACGAACAGACCTCCTGAATCGAATTCGTTCGTAAGTAGAGGAGTCCCCGCATTGTCAACATGTTGTTGGTTAGACCACGCTTCCTAACCGATGATGACAGGGGCGTGGCTTCGCGACACATTTGTTTCATCGACCGCTGTGTATTTATTTAACATATTTTTTTTTAACGATTGGGAACCAAGGCTCCAGTGAAGGTTAAGAAACATTGGTATAAAGTATTATAGAATGTTGTAGTAGGATATTTTATACGTGGCATTGCGTGTTATGGTACGATGTTTTTTGTTATAAAAATACATTATTGCATAAAGATGGGCGTATGCTTGACTACAATGTGCGATTATGAGTAGCCATTTGATTAATTTATATATAGACAAAGACGTTTGCTTTAAGCTGGAAAAACCCGATTAGCTATGAACGTCTTGACTACGGGTGGCCAGCCTCTCAAGCTGGAGTGGGCAATGATGGAACATTTACAGAGGAAGTTCCATTAAAGTTGATACTTAAACAATCATATATGAACTCAGTAAAACATTAACTAAATCACACGTGAACGCAACAATACGGGAATTGGAACTAAACAACCTAATATAGGAAGAACAAAAATAACAGTTATGTTTTAAAAAAAAATGTATACAAAGACAGGATAAATTACACTTATAGACTGACAGTTGTCAATTCATAGATGCGAACCACATTCGTCAGGATGGCTGTGGTGAACACGAAGCGTGAGTTAAAGAGCATTCCTTGGTGCTTAATTGGCCACATTGAAAAGAAGACACAATAGTGGTGCTGTACTTGAGGTTGTAAATGTGATGTAGATTTTTTTGTAATTTTCATATTTGAATATTTATTTGCTTATTTATTTTACTATTGCTCGGGTTTTTTTTTCCCTCGGCAACGTGTCGTATTTTCACTACTGCGATAGTGTTAAATTATTAACAAGGTGTTGACGCTTGCTGTAAAACGTGGGCAGTTTACAATGTCATGCTGTATGCAATCAATAAATATATTTTTTTATCTAATCTTTTTTTGAACAAAATGTACTCTTTCAAACTGCACGGAAACTGGTGGTATCTCCAGCATATGCACGTCTTTCCGTCTCTCCCCTTACACAAAAAACGCAACAATCCCCCGTGTATTATTTTCTGAATGTTGGGACAAGTGCTGATAGCGAGCACCTATGAAAGCCGGGATTATCGTCGAGGGATTGGTGTGTCCAACGCTGTGCCCGGTAGCATTTCTCTCCAATGTTGACGTTTACACAACGCACCAGATCCTCACTTAAGGCTGAGTTGATCTAGGCGAGACCCAGGACTGATTTAAAATATACGTCACTGATGTTAGCCGTGAGCTGGAATCAATCTCGGGATACCGTTGTTCGTAGCGCAGTACGCTAACCGCCACACAATATCTCCCCACCACAGATTGTACACAACAGAGAGTCCTTTTAAGGGAAGGAAATATCTTAATTATTTGAGTACCTGTGCCGTCATATGTATGAGTCAGCGGGAAGCACAGCCTTACTTCAGGAGTTTCCGACAGGTGCCACCATCAAATGTAACCCTCCTGCCTGCCGACTAATGCGTTGCTTCCGGCCTGAGTAACGCGATATTCCTCCTCACGCGTTTGATCAACATCACCTATTCAGAAAGTCATCGCCTCGGGGTGTTTCAAGTCACGTCGGGTGTTTCCTTGAAAAAAAAATACATTTTGGCGAGTGTTAGCGGGAGGAAGTGGTAGCACAGTGAGAGTGGTTCACGCACAGCGCTCCGGAACCTACCCCACATGAGTTGAAGTCCGGATAAGGCCGACCAAGCGTGGCGAGTGACGTCTTGAACCAGTCCTGGGCCACCGCTCCCAAACATCACCAATCCTCACTCACCAACGTGCTGAAAAGCGTGTTCAACAAACTCCCACGGTACCGACACGGGATTACATCGCTCGATTGACAGAGGGCCGTGAATTATTTTACTCTCAAAATGTGAAACGCATATGCGACAGCCGGACTCATTCGTTTAGAACTGCTTCTTTGTGTTAAGTTTGCTGTTCTTGCCCCGCACCTCCGATGAGAACGGGTGGCTACGTACGGAGGATAGGGAAAATGTTGCAATGCATTACAGCCGAGCATTCGGGTTGATCACTGGGTAAACCACTCAAATGAGGAAATTGAATATCATACTTCAGGGAAATAACTCGCACATGAAAAGGGATATTACTAAGTTGTATTTATAGCTCTTCGTTTTGATTGAATGACTTGTGCTGATGTGTGCAATAAGTGTGGCTATTTAAAACGCCTTACGTTGTTATTGCTTACAATCAATTAAAATTGGAGTGCATTCATGTTGTAAAATCTAACTTGTATTTAATGTCAGGTAAATATTAGGCATCTGTCCGGGGGATTACATACCTAAAACACTGGCTTCGTGTTCAAAATAAATATTTTATACAAAAGTCTCAATCGGGAAGAGGTGCATGTCCTCGGGAAGATTGATTACGTTCATAAATTTAAATTAAATAAAACTTTCAAATACAGGAATATGGTGCAAATTAACATGGCAGCATAATAGTACACGTATTCTATTGAAACCAATAATGTATAACCAGGATACCTTAACTGCCTTACACTATTTAAAATAGTTGACATTCACGAAGCATGTGAATGCAATCGCTCTTGAGATGCAACCGCATCTCAAATCAGTGAGACGTGCATATCACGTGGGAAAAGGAAGCGCATGTACAGTTTAGCCAATGTTGTTGCACAGGGAGATGGGTGAGATTGCAGCGTCTATAGAGTTATGGCAGCAACTGGTGCCCTGTGCAGAGAGGGCATCTGGTGATGACTCCAGTCCCAAGAGATACGTAAAAAAAATGCACTCAGTGCCTTGGCGTGATTGGCTTAGAAGCCGGCGCCATCAATTAAAACGCAGCCAGCTGTACAAATTATACCCCTGTCCCCTACCCCCTCTTCGTAGCCTGGCGCCTGTGCCCCTCTGGCTCGTGGACACAGGTGCGGTTGCACCGCCTGCACACTCGATCGATAGCCTCGCCACTGTGTCCGCTACGTCTTGGGAAATCCCCTCGGGAGAACTGTGTTCCTGTTGACGTGCACCCCCCCATGTTGCACGTGCGACTGGAAGAACACGACAATGGGTGTCTCTTCGCTCGTATCACTTCTCGCCCGGTCGTTGGAGCCAAACGAGCAGCAGGTGGCAGCATGTGGACAATGGAACGAGCGGTTGCATTCAAACATTCGGATTTCTTTATTTCTTTGTTTAGGCTACGAAGCTTCACGGAGTCGTCGGACGCTTTTTTTTGTCGGGAGGGTTCTGCGATGGGTTTTTATGTTAAATGTTTTTAACCCATTAAAGGTGAGTGTTAATACCGGTGGGATGAAACCGGAGCGCCCGGAGAAAACTCACTCGCGAGGGGGAAACACACTATCCCCACGCAGATGGAAACAGGTGGTGATTCGTCGACTTGCCGTACCGCCTTCTCCAGGGTACGGCACCTCCACGGCAGGGGAGATGTCACAACATTTGTGCCATCCACCAAAAACTCGTCTCCACAGCGCTACACTACAGGCCACGTGCATATCGCCCACCATCGCCCGGCTGGATTTCATAATTCGTGGCCACTCGCCCTCACGTACAGAGAATGCGTGAATTGTCACGGCTCGTAGTCACGACGAGCGAGAACGCCGATTAAGCTGCGCTTGGCTGCTGGCCAGACCCCTCGGGCGTTCAGTTGCAGGAGTCGGGAGTGCGGACCCCACGGCGTGACACCCGGAGGTGTTGCTGCTCGTCAGAGCTGCAGGCGACGGGGACTCCTGGAGTTGGAGCTCGCAAGCAGAGCCGTCCATAGGGGGGTGGGTGGGGGGGCAAGGGGCCAATTCCCAGCGTGTGGGCAACGCCTTCAAACCAAACCAGAAGTATTACATCTGACACTGTGACGTTAAAGTGCGCCTCCCCCCCCACACACAAAGGGCGGGGCACAGGACGGTCGCCCCGATTCGCCATATCCTTGTGACGGCTCTGCTCGAAGCATTCGGTCACCGCTGGCTGGATCATGAGCTTCCCCAGAGAGGCCCGGGTGCGAAGTGAACGCTGAGCCACTGACTCCCCCCCCCCGCCAGACCCCTCCTCAACAGGTTCCGCGACCACCAAGGTGTATGTGCACTGGGGCTGAACGATTAATCGATTTTATTTCGAAACCGCAATTCGAAACAATGCGATTAGCAAATCGCAAAGGCTGCGGTTTTTTGCGATTTGAAAAGTCCTGTTACTTTCTTATTGGAATTGTTTTCTTTTTTATTAATTTAACTTATTTTACTTAACTTAACAATTATTCTATACTTGATTGTTCTATTTCAATTTAAATAAAAGAATAAACACATGTTGGAAGCAATTCATATCTTTTAAGTTCTCATTCTTGTATAGAGCAGTTCATATTTTGATGGTATCATGTGGTAATGCGCCATCACATGTTTTAAATCTATTTTACACAGTCAACATTGAATTGAAGCTCGACTTTGAAAAATGTTAATCGCAATATCTGTCGGAAAAATCGCGTTCGGATATTCTCCCCAAATCGTTCCAGCCCCATCGTGCATCCAAAGCCCGCACAGGGCGCGTGGTGGCGCTCGGTAGACGACGACATCGCGAGCAGCCGCCGCGTGCCGAGAGACGCACATGGTGGAAGGCGGTCGCCGCTGACCAAGCTGATCGCTTGTCTGAGGACGACGCCGCTGCATTGCGCACATCGAGAAGGAGGAGAAGCTGCTGCTGCTGCTGCCTGACTCGACGCAAACGCACACGATGAATACACACGTCATGATAATGAATTAGTCGCGGCTTTGATTCAACGGCCTAGATTTCCTTTGATCGTTTTTACCATCTAATTTGCTTTTTGATTTTTTTTGGGGGGGGCTTCTTTGTTCTCTCTTGTTTGTACAGTTGAGTTGGTTTCATTAGCGCAATTCGATACGTGAAGATAATTTGCATTACATTTGAAAAAAGTACTCAATCATTGATGCCCACATTCGTTATTCGAGGCATGTGACGTGAGCATGATCAATGAATCGATGCTTCGTTGCGTCCCTAATTTATACCACTGCAGTATTACACGCACATTTTAGAATAACTTACATTGCAGGTGTAAAGGTCCAGGACCGGTTTCCGATGTAACTCGCACTAGCTGCTATGTATGTATGTACAGCATGTTGAACTTCTTTCGCACCGCACGTAGCCAACCGTGCTATTCGGAGGTGCGGAGGAAGGACCGCTCTCCACAAATAAATATAAAGATCCATCTTCTTGGTTCTTTCGGTAAAGTCACGTAGAAGGGAAATAATAAAATCATAAAAATAAAACATAATAAAATAATTCTCACGACGTTTCGGCCACAACGCAAGCAGCCGTCCTCAGCTGTCTCCCCGACAGACCTGGTCTTCACCTGAGGACGGCTGCTTGCGTTGTGGCCGAAACGTCGTGAGAATTATTTTATTATGTTTTATTTTTATCATTTTATTATTTCCCTTCTACGTGACTTTACCGAAAGAACCAAGAAGATGAATCCCTGCAGTCACGAAAGCTTTAAATCCTGGGGGCAGGAGCTGCCTCGCCCCCCACCCCTTGTAGCCAAAGCTACGAGTTGAGGGCCCCCTTGACAGCACAGTGGGATATGTTTTCAACAGCAGTGTAAAGGAACAAAGACGGATGTAATTGTTGTGATATATAGCCTAGGTGCGACCGCGCGAGACAAATCAAATATTGGGGCTCCACCTGACCAATTGCCGCATCCCCTGAGCTGATAATGTAGTTACGCCACTGCAAAGATCCCCCGTATAGCCTTGCCGGACTATTGGGGCAAGTGCTGTTAGCGAGCACCTATTAAGGCCGGAACGGCACACGAGAGGGTGGGTGGCCAGCACCACGCCAGACCACCTTTATCTCCCCAGTGGCGATGTTTTTACACACCGCACCAGGTATTCATTTTGAGGCTGAGTTAACCTAGGGGAGCCCCACGATCGGTTCCGATAATCGCCGTTGGTGTTGGCACACATGTGGACACGCACAGCACACACTGAAATGCATGGGCAATGCAAAGCTGGGTCATTGATCCGTTTTGTATGTCACAAATTACATTTAAAGATTTTCACACATTCACGCTGACGTTTTTTGGCACTTGACATTTCAGGTCTGCACAGATCCTACGACAGTTTGTGGGAATAAATAATATATATACATGTCTGTTTAATTATTGTGGAACTGACACATTTGGTCCGGTGCTCACTACATGGGCAAGATGAGTTGGAAATGAGAATGTGATATCGTTTGCACAGGTGGCACTGGGTGCATGCGAATGAGATTCATCGCACCGTGATGCTTCGCCTTAATTTCTCAAAAGTACATGCAATAACAAGGACGTGAGACCTTTGCACGAGGCATCATTCTCAGAGTTGTTAAGAAGAAGAATAGGTAACTCCGGAAACTGTTTTAAAATACTGGTGCCCTATAATAATAATCAGAATTGTATTACATTTTACAGCTCATTATCAATCAATTGCTGGATGAAAGTCCTCCCCACACTTTACAGCAGGGGTCCTCAAACTTTTTAAACAGGGGGCCAGTTCACTGTCCCTCAGACCGTTGGAGGGCCGGACTATAGTTAAAAAAAAACTATGAACAAATTCCTATGCACACTGCATATATCTTATTTTGAAGTGAAGAAACAAAACGAGAACAAATACAATATTTAAAATGAAAAACAAGTAAAGTTAAATCAACAAACTTTCCAGTAAAGGTAAATCAACAAACTTGCCAGTATTTCAATGGGAACTATGGGCCTGCTTTTGGCTAATGAGATGGTCAATGTCCGGTTCCATATTTGTCACTGCTAGTCGTAACAAGTGATGCAAGTGTGCATCCGTTAGTCTAAATCTGGTTGGAGATTTCAAATGTTTCATTCTGGAAAAAGTCTGTTCACAGACAAAAGTGCTGCCAAAGATGGTTGCCATTTTGAGTGCATGGTTCCTGAGATGAGGATATGTCTCAGAGGGGAGAGATGCATAGAAATTATGAAGGCTGCTTGACTTGAATGCGTCTTTCAGAGAGTCAAAATTCTGCAGTTCAGCCAGTTCCATTTGGTAAATTGTATCCACATTTTCAATGTCAATAGAAAATGGGTTACGGAAAAGCTGTATGTCCTGTTCATGGAGATGAAGCTCTTTAAATCTAAATTGGAACTTCTTTTGCAATTTTTCCAGTGAATCCGCACATGTTTTGTTTGGGAATGCAACCAATGGTTTTTCCGCTAACAGATTTTTAGTTGTGGGGAGATGGCAGAAGTTTTCCTCCTTCACTTGTTTGATGAGGAGGCCTAATTTTACTTCAAATGCTTTGACATGTGATTGCATATCACAGATGAGCTTCCCCTTTCCTTGAAGGTGCACATTGAAACTGTTGAGTAGCTCTGTTACATCTGTCAGAAAGGCAAGGTGCCATTTCCATTCTGCATCATTGAGCTCTGGTACTTCTTTGTTTTTTTAAAGCAGAAAAGCTGTAATCTGTGGAAGTAAGTCATAGAAACGTTTTAAAACTCTCCCTCGACTCAGCCAACGGACTTCTGTGTGATACAGAACATCTTCATAGTCAACATTTAGCTCAGACAGAAATTCCTGAAATTGTCTGTGGTTTAGTGCATGACCTCTAATGAAGTTAACACAAGATACCACAAATTTCATAACAGAGTCCCACTTCAGTGATTTACTACACAGCGGTTGTTGGTGGATGAGGCAGTGTATGACTATTGGATGAGAATGGTTATGTTTGTCCATCTCTTGGTTAATGCGAGCAATTACTCCTTTCTTAGACCCCACCATGCTAGGAGCACCATCAGTTGTCACACTGGCTAGTTTAGCCCAGTTCAGCTCCAAACCATTCACAGTTTGGCAAACCTTTTCATAGATATCCTCTCTTCTTGGTTCTTTCGGTAAAATCACGTAGAAGGGAAGTAATAAAATAATAAAAATAAAATATAATAAAATAATTCTCACGACGTTTCGGCCACAACGCAAGCAGCCGTCCTCAGGTGAAAACCAGGTCTGTTGGGGAGACAGCGTCTGAATGAAACAGCACACGAGCTTGGAGCATATATAAGCTGGGTTGGAAACGGGGGAAAGAGCGCCCTGACAAAAGAATTTGCATATCAAGAGGAATTTTGCATATTTATGGGAAATGCAGGAATGTGATTAGTACTACATATGCCCGTGCTGCATATGTAGTACTATTATTAAATTATTTTGTCAAGGCACTCTTTCCCCCGTTTCCAACCCAGCTTATATATGCTCCAAGCTCGTGTGCTGTTTCATTCAGACGCTGTCTCCCCAACAGACCTGGTTTTCACCTGAGGACGGCTGCTTGCGTTGTGGCCGAAACGTCGTGAGAATTATTTTATTATGTTTTACTTTTATTATTTTATTACTTCCCTTCTATGTGACTTTACCGAAAGAACCAAGAAGATTAATCCCTGCAGTCACGAAAGCTTTAAATCGAAAGATATCCTCTCCTGTAGTTGTTCCTTTGATGCTTTGCAGTGCAGCAAGCTCTTCTGTGACTTCGAAATAGTCATTTGTCCCACGAATAAAAATTAGAAGTTGTGCAGAATCACGAACATCATTGCTTTCGTCGAGTTCCAAGGAAAAATAGGAACGTTTTTTTGTGGAGTTTTGCAAATGCTGATGCAAATTGTCTCCCATTTCTTCAATACTCCGTGTAATTGTAGGTCCTGAAAGACTCACTGTACTAAATAAATCGGCCTTCTCTGGACACATCTCTTTGGCAACAGAAAGAAGGCATTCTTTAACAAATTCTCCCTCCACGAATGGTCTGCCAGTGCACGCTATTAGCTTCTTCTGCTTCACAAAAGTATTTTGCTGAGTTGTTAATGTATTTTTCAGTTTTAATATTTTATCTTTTCTCACTTCTCCGACCAAACAATCATATTTATCTTTATGTTGAGTTTCATAGTGTCGACGTAAATTGTATTCTTTGAACACAGACACTATATTCTGGCATATTAGACACACAGCTCTTTCCTTGTACTGCATGAAAAAGTAATCATAAGTCCACTGTTCTTTGAATATCCTACACTCCGAGTAAATTTTTCTCTTTCTTGACATCATTGTTTCCTAGGGAGTCAAAATTGATATTAGTAAAATACCAATATATATACAGCGCTACAAAAACAATATACCAGCAATAACTTTGCCCACACAGAGACATACAGACTGCACTGCCCATCAATGCAGTCTGATTGGGGGGAACTCCGCCCCCTCTCCCTCTTCCACCAATGACCGTCCTTCTCATGTAGAAAAAAAGTAACAGACAGGCAGCGGCGGCAAAAACACCCGGCGGGCCGGATAAATGTCCTCGGCGGGCCGCATGTGGCCCGCGGGCCGTAGTTTGAGGACCCCTGCTTTACAGTAATGAGGGTTGTTTTGAACATACTTCACCACACCGTTCACTGTGGGTTGATGTAGCCCACCAACGATGCTAGCTTTGGCCGGCAACTAAACTCGTGTCGCGCGCATTGTGCTAACAACTGCACCGCAGTCCCCCCACCCCGCCCAAACAATAACGTCTCTGTAATAATTAGAATAATACGATGCGAACAAATTACAACCTTGACATTTTCAGCTTGTAGCCGAGATGTGTTTAGTGACCTGTGGGCATGCGATGGACAAAGACGACGTGTCTCAGCAGATAGCCCCGTGACACACAGCATTTACATAAAACAAATGGTTGGAAGGGCGCTCTGAATACTAATACTGTAATATGAAACATGGGCAATCATATTATGGGTCAATAATCCAATATACATTGTTTCACATGGTGGCATCGCGTTTTGGGTTTTTTTGCTTTCGGAATATTCACATATCTTTAATCGTATAACATCAGTGTAAATAAAGCATTGTTACACGTTAGGGCTGTGTGGTAAGAGTGAATGGTCGAATTTTCGACAGTGTGCGGGTTCGAATCCCAGTTGTGGTCACCCAAATATATTTCATCTCATCGCTAAAATAAGCACCACTTTGTGAATGGACAATAGTCGTTATCTTGTGGAGAGACTTAACCCGGCCATAGGAATGTCCAATTCCTACCACTGGTTTAGGTCTCTAAACAGCAGAGACAAATGTATATCACAATACATTAGTTTGTATACTGTACATAGCACCTGGATTTAAAACATAGTGAACATAATTTGTATCTGTCGATGGGATATCACCTATAAGAGGCAACATTTTGAGAAGCTTCATAAATGCCAGACCAATAACTTCAGCTGAAATGTGTCCACAAGCCATCGTCCAGGGCATGAGATGCTGAACGAGATGCTTTACATAATGGGGCTCAACGTTCTTTTAAACCATTTAAAAAAAAATTTGTATTATACCAGGTAAGGCCCGCTGAGCTATATAGCTATTTTTCAGCAGCAACCTGGCCACAAATGATAGCTCAACCCAGTGGCTCATCGTGTGTAAAATTATAGCAGCCAAATACTCTGAACGCGTGTTTCTAAATGTCGAGGGGAAACCCGAAGGACCTGGAGAAAAATCCACACGACCGCGAGGAGAGAGACACCGCAAACTCCAAATATACAGCAGGCGTCAGGGTCGGGATTGAACCCACGCCCTGCTGTATACCAGGCGAGGTAGTTAACATCTCGTCACGGTTGACAAGGGAGGTAGCACTCACGATATTTAATGAGGCGGTGCACACAATTCCAGTGACAAATTGCCAGCCATAACAATGTAGAATTTCCCCCACTGATTCAGGGCTGCAAACAGTTTATGGTCAATGACTCGATGCTTATCTGAGCAGGATGTATTTGACTTGTTTGAAGCGCAGTGTATAATTGCAATGGTGTGAACCGCATGAGTCAGATCTGCCCAAATTGTTCTGACTCTACCAAACAACAGTATCGGGACATGAGTGTTTTTCCAAGTAAGACTGAACACGCAAATATGTAGAAGCCCCTCTGCCCATCCTATGCCGGACGATTGCCTCTTCCCATGCCGTGTCCGTCGTGGCAGTTGTATGACCGTACTTCACCACGCTGGAATGTGTGAGAAGTTGGAGAAGGGGGGGGGGGGTGTCCAGCACCGGTTCAGATATCACTCGTCACCAATGCTGATGGCCATGACCGGACATTAACTCGGGTTTGATGGGTTCATAGTAAAGTGCTGTCTCAACACTCCCTCGATAGCTGAGATGATGACAAAGAATAAATACTGAACAAAATAACGGAAGGAAATGGGTTAATGCGTGTGATTCATTCAAACAAATGAGAAACTTTACACAATGAACCACATAAATGTTTTAAAATTCCTGGTTTTTGTGTTTATTTTGTCGTCCCTCCCCCGTACCTCCGATTAGCGCGGTTGGCTACGTACGGTGCAAAGGAAGTTAAATGTACATGTACCCATTTATAATTGTGGGTATAAAAAAGCGGGCGGTGGATTTAAAACTAATTTGCCCACTGCAACTGCCGGGCCGGGAGAACGTACCGGCAAATCCCGACATCATCGTTACAACAACGGCATCGTCTCTTGAATATTGATGAGAAGTAAGATTACATGACCGAATATAAATTGTGACAAGTTCACGGTTAAAATACAAATCGTGATGGGTCACTTAAACGTCAATCGGTGACTGCTGTCCAGAGCGTTCACGATTGGCTGACGCTTGTGCAAGGGAATCAATGCGTGTCACCGCCATCGGCACGACAAAGGGTGGTTCTTCGGCACCTACAGTTTGACATTTCAATGAATATCTGCCATTGCCTGTAGTGAACATTGGCAAACCGAACTTAGGTAACCTGGAGATAACCGCAACATTGCAGGAACATTCTACAGTTGATGTTGTGAAATTGTTGCGGATGTTTGAATGTAAACGCTTTACAACATTGATGTATACAGTACCTGACTGTCTTGTTTTTTGCTTACATTACACTTGTCGATCGACAGTTCTCGCATGTAGTGGGGCAAAGTGTGGGTAACCCTCACCTTTTGTCAGATGTTGGCCAGCGTGGAAGAATAGGTAAAGTAAAAAAACAAACATATGCCCTCTAGAGCTCCTTCTACCAACAGTGGTGTGAGCAAGAAGCTGCAGGAACTTTGCCTTAATTTTATATAACCTATTGACCTTTTCTATAACCTAACCCATTCACCGATTGTCGTTCCAGACCAACATTATCCGACAGCGTGTTTGAGCAAGCAAACCCTGGCGCGGTTTCGCCCTTCAGGGTCTCATCAACGGAGTGGGACTTTTCGATTTAAAGCTTTCGTGACTGCAGGGATTCATCTTCTTGGTTCTTTCGGTAAAGTCACGTAGAAGGGAAATAATAAAATAATAAAAATAAAACATAATAAAATAAAATAATTCTCACGACGTTTCGGCTACAAGACGGCTGCTTGCGTTGTAGCCGAAACGTCGTGAGAATTATTTTATTTTATTATGTTTTATTTTTATTATTTTATTACTTCCCTTCTACGTGACTTTACCGAAAGAACCAAGAAGATGGAGTGGGACTTGTTTGAACACATTCTGCTGGGTAACTAGATGTTATTGGCAAGAGCTCATATCATCTAAGGGGCTCTGTTCAGGAACAACAACGCATCATGAGTTTGTATATTAAAACGACAAGAAGTCACAACTTTACATCACAAAATGTCGAATGCTATCTCATATATTCGAAAGAAATATATTTTTTTCAATTATGTTGCTTTGTATGACAAATTGTACTTTTTTAGCTGCATCCGCGAAACCCATCTCTCCACTGAACAAGAGATGTATATTTAACATGTAGGCTTTCGCGACCAATGTTATGCATAATCAACGTTTTTGGGTTTAGATCGCGTTTATTTATAAATGTGTCGTAACCCTCCACCACCCGACACGGCCAATCAGTAAAAATGTGTCACGTTGACAAAGACAAATAGTTCACTGCTTTAGCCCACCGGTGTGTTGAAGCCACAACATTTACTCAAATTGTAAATGTTGTGGCTTCAACACACCGGTGGGCTAAAGCAGTGAACTATTTGTCTTTGTCAACGTGACACATTTTAACTGATTGGCCGTGTCGGGTGGTGGAGGGTTACGACACATTTATAAATAAACGCGATCTAAACCCAAAAACGTTGATTATGAAGAGATGTATATTCTTGGTTCTTTCGGTAAAGTCACGTAGAAGGGAAATAATAAAATAATAGAAATATAAAACAATAAAAATTATTACGACGTTTCGACTGCAACACAAGCAATCATCATCAGGTGTGAAATCCACCAAAAAAAATTACAATTAAATCTGCTTATCTGGGACGCCACAGCGTGCTCCCATCGAATTAGGCGACATCTGTCCGGCGGCTGGACGAAGCACGCGTGAAACAAGCGAATTGACTGCGACGGGAGTAACGTGGGCAGCAGTAGCAATTGTAGAAAGTTATCACGGAAGGCCGACGAAACATACGTGCTTCGGGCCTACAAGAACCTGAATCCGGCCCTGTTCCCTGTGCCATGTGGGTCATTTTGTTTTCACTATAATACTTCACTCCGCTGGTCACTGTTGGGTTGATGACGGCGGGAAGCATAGACGTGGGAGCAAATGAGGTCCAGGATTTTTGCTGCCCACCACCGGAGCCTCACAGGGCCCTCGCGTGATGTATCATGAACTCCACTTGCATAGTTCCCATGCTGCAACCTGGTGCTGAGTTTGAACACAGGGCGGTGAGATCGCCTCGCGGTGGCGCGCCGTCCGTGGCCTGTTGCCGAGAGGGGATTAAAGGTTGAAATCCAGCGGGAGTGTGGGGGGGGGGGGTCTGATTATAATTAATGACGAGGATAAAAACGCACCGTCTGCTTCACATGGACAGTTAAAGACCCACTCGTGTTGTTCGCAAGAATATGCCATTGTGTGCCGGCGTCAGGGTCCATTTGTTGTTTTACAAAATCGAAAATGATTCGCAATTTGCACATTCCGGATGATTCACACGGCAGCGATCATCGCCCACACAACTGCCAGACGAATGCTCCCAGGTCACTCTTGCAAATGAGACTCGCCCTGGTCTTTCTCATTCTCACCTGGTTAAACAAAATAAATGTGACGTTTGACTCCCGCACAATGAACATGTGGGAAGCAATCGATCGATAGCACCACATCCCTCACCTGCCGACACTGCTGCAGTGATACCTGAAGGGTGGTCCAGATGTCTTGTGATCCCCAATTAATTGACCCCTAACATTTTTTTTTACTTTACATATTAATTTCTGTTTGAAATAAACCTTCCTTTAAAAAAATATTCAGTTGTAGAGCATTAAATGACGGTTATAAGACATCTGGTCCAGCCCTGTACATCTCAATGATAATAATTTGTTATTGAGATCAGGTCCAAATACGTTGGGGCATCTCAGAATGCTCTGCATCTCATCTCAATTGAAAGGGCACTCCCCTTGACAGATATCCCCGTGGACAAAATACGTTTCAACACCTGGCCTGCAAATGGGCTTTTGTCTGCCAGTCGGTGCCAATGATTGCTACGCATAATCCCAAAAGAGCAATTTGCTGGTAATTGTCTAATTTGGCAAATTATTGAGTGCAATTGGTTTCACCAAATACATTTAGACGCCATGCCCTCAATATTCTCGGCAGTGCCTTTCGTAAGATAAGACGATCCAGAAAAAGACGCATTTGTTCAAAAGGCTTTTTTTTGCAAAAAATATAATTTGAACTAGTTTGGAATGTGATGCGTTTTATTTGTATAATTGTAATGTCTTAGCTGTCGAGTGTTAAAGTAACTGCAGATTGCAGTTGGGTTATAAAGTGCCCTGTGAGATTGTAAGCTTCGAAAAAGCAATGGATGAGGGTAATGTTGTACTGATTTCCTTCAGCATTGAGTAAAGATCTATTGCAATGCTGCGTAGTCGTTTATTCCGAAATAATCATAATTAAAATCACCACGGTACAAGATGATCAATTTCACCAATATATTATATGCCAACAAATAAAGCTCGCCAAAAGTCAAAGATAAATTATTATTATGCAAAGCTATAATGTAAATTTAAAATAAAGAAAAATCCATTCAAATTCGCATTATAATAAATGATTTATGCCACATAGCTAATATCTAAAGAGTTTTTATTTCACTACCATGCAGCCATAAAGTAAGACATTACAAATATATGCATTACATTATATCTTAAAAGAAATACCTTCACACGAGTAGCGAATGGAATGTACTACCATCCGTTGGCAAACAAAATTGCGACAAAACATCAGTATTGCACGAGCTAACAACTGTGAAAAGAAATTGCAGGTTAAATAAAGGTTATTTGTACAGAATTCAAACACAAACAACTCAAAATTCAGTGGAGTCAAAACGTTTTTGAGCGCTAAGCCAAAAACACAAATAAAAAATATAGCAGTGGAAATTCCACATTACAATGTCGGGGCCTGGTGTTTCCCATGGACCAGCATTGTTTACTTCCCACACAAAGATCATCTAATTGTATGTACCTCTAAAAGTAAGACGAGGTGTGTCAATTCTGATCCATAATCGAATTGGTGAGTATTCTTCACAGTGTATAGCTGCTATCATATGACATGTTCCCACAGGCATTCAAAACGTCATCCTTTCCCACGTCCCAGCCACCTCATCACCATTAAATTCAAAATCCGCAGGGCAGAATTTTCTACTTTCCTTCTCTCGGCTGCTGCTAGCAACCCATTCCGATTAATGTTATTTTCTTGTGAATTACATGTGACAGGCCTACTGAGGGTTCCGAGTAAACACACTCTCCCCACTGCCATTTGCATGAATGTTGCTGCCAGAAAGCCGCAGGCAGACAGCTCCTCAGCACACACAGTGTCCTGCACCCACACGCCTGCACCTCAATGCAGCGGCAAAATCTGGGGGGGGGGGGGGGGGGTACCGACAAGAAGAAAATGTGAGGACCGACGATGGTGAATTGAGAAATTGAGAAGATGAATCACTGCCATGAAATATTAACTGGGACCACGGCTGATTGGCTTGCTGGTCATATTAAGGCTGCTTCAGCGTCATTGAAATAGTCACAACTCTACTTGAACTGAAGACAGCTTTCACAGTAAAGCAATTGAATAGTATTGTTATTATTTAAAGATACTGCTGCCGTGATTTGCATAAGTTTAATGAAAGACGATAAATTAAAGCCAACATCCCCCTACTCTGGCATAGACCACGAAGAAGAACACATTTTAATTAGGAGTTTTTTTTTTATGTAAACAACTAAATAACACACCGCCAATAAATAAGCTTCGGATGCAAGATATAATTTTGAAACACTGTAAGAGGAGCTATGACAATAAAATAATTTATTAGGAGCAAAGTGAAACTTACATTGAATATGGAATTGCAGTATAAAATAAAATAAAAACAATCCAAAGCATGATAAACAGTTATAGGACACGTAAAATTACAATTAATTCAGCAGTCATTTCAGTGCACCTCGGTCAGTCAAATACATCGGGCATTTTTCAAAGAGCATTGTTAGCTATCGCGTAAAGAGCGCATGGTTAGTTCAAAATAATTTGCGAGTGTATTTTTTATTATCAATCCCACCCAACTGTGCATATTTAGTTCATGAAAACTTAAACGAAACTTCAAAAAGTAACAAATGCTCAATCATAAATGAAATACATCCCTTTTGTTGTTTAAAGAATGCGTACACGTGCATGCATACCGAAAATATCCTGCGGCTTTTTTTATCAATCAAAATTCATTCATAAATGCTTTTAACTAGCAAAACATTCTAAAAGTTTAATATACATTGCATAAGAATATCATAATTTCATTAAACATTTTCTCTTAGGCTGTAGACATGGCATGATGGCCCAGCACGTAACGTAAATTGATGTTCATTCCTAAACAGCAGGGGGGTTCACACCACTCAAAACCGACAGACATATCCCCATTGATTTACCATTGACTGCCATGCATTACGTTAACAGCACATGTTGTTGTTAGCTTTAGCATGTGACGAGCAAGACGGGACGGCTCCTACTCCCTGTACTCAAATATTGACACGAGTGTTTTGCGCGAATGTTAAAAACCCTCAGCGTTGCGCACCGGACAGATCGTGGAGGATTCGATGAAGGCAGCAACTGAACACTTGGTGGTGGAGTGGAGAAAGATAGACGCAAGAAACGAACATTGCTTCAATGCATTACGACAGTGATTGTTAACCTTCATTGCAGCCTTGCACCCCTTTGGTTCTCAATCATTAAAAAAAAAAGTGTAATGTTAATAAATTCATAGGGGTTTGATGAAACAAAGTCGTTGTACTTACGTGCCCGTGTTTAATTTGTGTTCTGATGATTTACCTTTAAAAACAATAAATCTGGCCATGTCTCGCACTCCCAGAAAGGGCATATGACCACCTCCAGGAGGTTTCGTGCACCCCAGGTTAAGAAGAGGAACCACCACTGCACTCCGCAGTCGTTACCGGTCAAGTCGCAAGACAACAATCCGCGGTGTGCCGTGGCACCCATTTAGGGAGGGAGTGAGCTCCCCCCCACCCCCCCCCCCAGGATTTTTTTCTCCATCCCAATATCGCATGCAGCTTGCCTAGGAGAACAGGTTTTGCAATGGCTCAGCGCCCACTGTTGCGTGAATCAGTCTCCACTTTGTTTTTAGAATCCACAGGCCTTTGTCAATCTACTGCTGGATGAAGGCCTCGCCAAGCCGTGGGTTTTTAAAACGTAACTTTTTGTCATTAGCTCCCAATTGTATCTCAATTATGGTCACGGCAGCATGTCGTGAAACGAAGCATCTATTTAGATATCTAACTATTCTAACTTTTTATTTTAGCAGGTAAGCCCCACCGAACTATATAGCTCTTTGTCAGGAGCGACCTGTTCACAAATGATAGCTCGAACGGAGTTGTGCGACCCTTAAAGTTGGCGAAGAGTCCACAGAAGCGGATACTACAGAGCAATCTCTAAGATGCCTTGTCGTGGCCATGGTCCTCAAATGAAAGGTCAGAACTTTCATCATCGGGGGGTTTTTGACCGTACTTCACCACTTTGGACAGTGTAGTTTTGTTTAAAGAGAGGAGGCGACCCAGGACCAGTTCAGACATCACCACTGACGTTTAGCTGTAGCCAGAAATCTAACTCAGGTCTACGAGGTTACAGCACACTCAGGGCACAGACCACTGATCTATTGCTCCCCAATTAGTTTTTCCCCCTTCTATTGCACCCTAATACATTGTTTTGTATTACCTGTTCATGTCTTCTGCAATTACACTTATAAATAAATAAATAAATCCCGAGGCGCAGTTGACTGCCCCATACAAACCGCCACAGAACACAAAACATCCCCTGCACAGAAAACGGGCACCAAGATAAAAAAAAAAACATGAATCAGTCTTCTGAAGCATTGCTGCAAGGAAATAATATACATTCAAGACATATACAATTGAAAAGGCATGCTGGCTTAATATTACTGGTTGTCTGACATCATGCAAAAAAATTATATACTTACAATGCATCATGCATTTTTTTCAGTTTTTTTCTGTTGTTTAAATTAATCAAACCGTAACAACTTTTGTTCATTCTACGACGTTATCTCAGTGCTTTTCTCAGTGCAAAGTCTGTACAGCATGGCATTGTGCAGCCTACACAACAGCGGTTCCCATTAATACAAAAAATACTGTATAATATGTACACTCACGCACAAACATGCCTTACATTCCATTTAAGCAGTTCAAATGCTTTGAATAAATACACGTTTCTGTTCCGAGAAAATGTGTAGCTGTTTCAGATGTAATTAATCAAAAAATATCTTTCAATGATGTTTTGTCAAAGTTGTTGAACAACAACGAAAAATCCAGAGCTTTGAATCCTTATTGGTCTAAAGTGCTTCTCTGCCTTAACACACAAACAAATCAGCACTGGTATTCATTTACTGGGCTTTCAGTGGATTGACAAAGGGCTGACAATAATATTTTATTTAATTAGTTCGTCGAATAATATCTGTTCTTAAAGCCCCGTTACCTGCGTCAAACCGCATGAGTAGGAGTCGATGTTTGGTATGTTGTCTGTAATGGGGTTCAATCACACCCTGCAACTACGCGGGGCCCTACCATCCAGTGCAATGTCAACAAAAATCACGGGATTGGTTCTTGAATCGAATCGAATCGCGACCATGACAATTAATCGAATCGTTGTGAGGAGAGATCAATCATTTGACCCGTATTTTTTCAGCGACTGGCTGGATGAATATGGGATATTAATCGCAAAGTGTTAAGTTTATTAAATCAAGGTGTCTACAAAATCGGTCGCTGAAAATGTTTTCTTTCTTCACATCTTTAAAGTCTAAAGAATGTAAAACAGAAAAACAAAAACTTTGTTGTCAGTACAAAGAAGCAATTCCCACTGTTATACTTTTCCAAAAAATGGAAAATAATTTAGAAACAGGGGGGAAAAATACGTTCGTCTATAATGCAAAGGTATGTCATAATTGCTATGAATGCTTATGACTTATAGGGGTTAGGTATTTTTCCGTGTTGATGACACAGGTTTTAAAACGACACCTGGGACACAATTCCTGCAGCCAACGGCAAGCGGCATGTTTCCAAAGCAACCGGCGATTCGCACGGGGGCGATGACATTTTTGTAAACAAACACAACATTCATTTTCCTCTCTTTGGTCACCTTTCTTACGATTATTGACAGCTGTAAGGGCGCTAGTTCGTTTCGACTGTCAAAGATGAGACGACGCCACAAGCACTGCGGAACGGCGACTCGCTCAGACGTTCGTTCCTTCGTCTTCTGCAAAGTCGATTATTTCAATCACTTGGTGTCCGTCGGATCCTCTAATAACACGCATGGAGATGACCTCCTTCTCAGGAACACTCTGCATTTCTGATTCAGTCATGTTTAGACACGTTTCGTCTACGTTCAGGGGACTCAATTCCGGGGAAATGTCTGCAATATACAGCTGCCTCAGAGATTCTGGAGCAAAACTTTGGGCGGCTTCTGCTGAGCACAAGAAATCCACAGACTCCTCGCTACGGTGAGCCTCCTCTTCGTCGCACAACGAGTCTACGCTTGATACGGTTTGGGATGTTCTCACGAGATAGTCAGAACACCTCGTGTCAGTTCCATCGTTCTGACGAACGATTCCACCGCCAAGGTCCTCCACAAAATCCCGAGGACTCGACGGAGGAGAGACGAACTTCGGTGGAGCCTGCTGCGCCGAATAGCCCGGTGCTTTGGCCTCCTCGTTGTTGACGCCAGGATGGTACGATGGCAGAGACTGCTTGAGGACTGGTGTGCAGTCCTGGTCTCCTCTGCACAGGGGATTCAGGGCCGGGTCCCAGGGAAGCGAGGGGTGCGATGGAAGGGGGCTCAGCTGGTTCCCGTGGGGCACGAGGGGTTTCAGCATCTCCATGAGGGCTTGGAGATCATTGCCCAACCGTGACACCTCTTGCGACAGACTTGACATCTGCAAGGAGCAAATTGGCCCTTTAGTGTGGAAATTACGAGACTGTTGTTGCTGCTGATTTATTAGCAACATTTCAGATGTAACCATTCTATTTATTGCTCACACTGCCGCTGGTGCAAGGGCCTCTGCACTTGAGCAAACCACCTGAAGTGCGTCCGGTCTTGTCAGATTTCATGACATAAATATAGCGTTGGAATTAAAACACATATTTTACGTGGACAGTTAGAGATAGTGAGTTTTTATTTATTTAATAACCGGTAGTGTTCCACACCGGTGTTTAATGAGCTTTCATTCCACCCCTGCATGTGTTCGTTTCCTCGTTTGTCCAGATTGACAGAGAGAGCACATCAGAGCAAACACAATTCCGCACATTGCGTTCTCGTTGGTGACCGTAGTTTTTCAACGCACTTCAATTGACGTTTCCTGTTGATACTCCTCGTGGCCATTTTAACGGTGCGATGTAATTATCTTTGAAAAGTGAGAGAAAGAGAAAGAAATAAAGTGGGAAAAGTAATAAATATTTAAGGGGGAGAAATTCAAATTTAAGCTGTTCGCGTGACAGTGACACGGCGATGGTTGTTGGCTGGCACAGGTGTAATTAGCGCAGCCTTGCGGCAGGACTGCCGTAATTACAGGCTGGGACCGACTGCGTCCCGTTTATGAGCGTGACCCACACATTGCGCGGTTCAAGAAAAACGATGCTCTGCATAAAATTGTGATTAGCAGTCAGGGGAGTTTTTTGTTTACATTTATTCAGAACCTCCGTGTCAGCATCGTGGATAATTGGTGCTTTGTTAAATAGTTGCTGCAAAATGTTTCTAAAGGCTTCATTGCTATGTTGAGTAATGCAGATAATTTTACCTTTAGTGTGGATGTTTTACGGATAATATTTAAATGGATCTGTAATTGGAGAGTTTTATGATATGTATTTTTATTTCAAACAACCTCTCAACTATTTAAACTAAATCTGTTGTAAATATTGCACAGCGTGCACATTCCCAGCCTTCAGGCGCTCATAACTCGGCAGAAGTTGTGTTTTAGCTGAAACTGCTTCATTCTTTGCTTGCTTCCTACTCCCATGATAAGAATAACGTTTTTAAAAGCTAGGTACGTTTAAATATTTATTTTAGCTAATAAGAAAGTTCAAACATAGTCAAACAACGAAATAAATAAATGAGTGAATCTACAGGTCCCTTTGCTAGGGAGTTTGATGTTTGCATTGTTGGAGGTGAATGTGTGTGGCTAATGGAGGAGTGGCAGTGTAGTGATTAGCGCTACGCTGCGTAACGAACTTGGTGACCCGGGTGCGATTTCCTCTCACGGTCAACACCATTGACGATTCTCTGAATCGGTCCTGGGCCTCCCCTAGGTCGACTCAGCCTCAAATGAGTACCTGGTGCGGTGTGTAAACACTGCTACTGGGGAGACAAAGGCAGTTGGGCGTGATGCCGGCCACCCACCTCCTCGTGTGCTGTGCCGGGCTTCATAGGCGGCCTCTACCAGCACAAGTCTATTAAGAGTCCGTTAAGACTACATGGGAGACCTTTGTCTTTGACGTACCTGCTGATTAAGGTGACATATGCCTCTCCAGGTGTCATCCACCTCCATCGGCTCTCCGCTCCGCGAGGTCCCCTCTGCAAGTGCCGACACATGCAAATTATTCATCAGTTTGTTACATTGGCCGACGCTGTGTAAATTTAATGCATTGCTTCGGCCCCTACTACACGTGTATGAGATTCTGGCCCAATCGTATTCAATGGCAATGCAATGTAATTCTGAGTAAATATAACACAGACACCGTTGGCTGAAACAAAATAAACTGAACAGGTTTTTGGCTGATTTCCCACAGGTTTTTAAAGAAAGTCAAGGATTCTCTGGTAAAACAGGCTGAGGCAAATTACACCTATGAATTATTTTTTCCTGAATTGGATAGTGAGCGGTCCATCAATCTGTATGCTTATCAAAGTCCACGTATGAAATTCAGATGTGCGGTAATTGCTTTGTTATTTTATATTTTACAGCAGGACACTGACATTACACATATCCTTGTATGCCATGAATGCGTGTGTGCCCTTGTACATGGAAATATGAAGTAGTGCATTATTCAAGATCCCTGCCATATTCCATAAAACCCAAGTAATAAATCCTAGAAAAAAAAACTGTAATCGTGCGTAAAGCATTCACAGTTAACATAAAACAATTGCATATTCCGGCCTTCAGTAAAAGCGCCCGGAGTGCATCCTTTTCCTCATTAAGAAGTGGACTCTGTAACTTACGTGGTGGTCCCTCCTTTTAAATCTATATACAGTGCACATCAATTTAATGATGCAGCACTGCAGACAAAGCCCCAGAGACGGCACTGGCAGCGGTCTTGCAAGCACTGTTGCAACATATCTCACCAAATTCATGATTAACACCGCTTTGGCACGGGACAATGTGCTGTATGCTGCAATTTTGAGAAGAGGGCTCTTTTCCGGAAGCGGCGTTATCCTACCATGTGCCTTCTCTGCAGTGCTGCTTAATTGGTTTAGCCAAGATGCTAATCCTCCTGTAAAATATGCCCCCTTAGAAGACTTCCCAGACAATGGATCATCTGGCGATCTGCTAGAAAGCCCCCATCATTGAGGTGGCCGGGTGGCTGAAGGGTCTAAGCACTAAACCAGCTCTCCCGAGGTCCTGGGTTCGAAGCCAGAATTTAGCAGCCCGATATTAAACCGCGTTCACAACTGCAGTGGGTTGATGGTCTTAGTTTGGTTACAGCTGCATAAAAAAATATACAAACAACGTATTACATTTGTTTTTTCACTTCATTAAGGTTTACACGTTTCAGATGAAGGTGAGGTACAATCTTTGTGCAGGGCGTATACAAGTTGTGCCCCTCGTGTGGACAAAGAAGTCTATTGCAGCGACTCAAAAAGTAGTTCTAGGACAACGTCTTCCGATGATCGTTCTCTGACATAGGACGATGCGTATTTCGCTGCAGAGCGAGGAATGGTAATTTGTTAAGCTCATAGCACGATGCCAATAACAAAATCGTACGTTACGTAACAGAAAACGAGCGGTAAAATACGCAAAAATAAGCTCCTGGTACTGAGAAAATAACATATGTGGCTTTATTGCTTTACAATTTACAACCAACGATGAATCAGCAGGCAGCATACAACTACTGAGTCATTCAGTCGGTGGCACTGTGCCACCTTTCCACTGTCGGTCTACGTTTGCTACCGGCCTCATTTCTCCATCGGCCGCCTCTGCTTTGTTGGAACGAGGTGGTGGTGGTGCCCGTCACTGTCAGTGGTGCGTTTTCCGCGGGTGGTTTTTTACCCTTCTCTGCTGGAGGAGTCGTGAGGTCTGCGTGGATGACGTGCACAAAATCAAACACCGCTCCGCCTTCAACCCCAACCACGACCCTGAGACACAAGGGAAACAACAGCTGTCAGAGCTCGGAGTTCACAGGCAGCCACAGTTATTTTCCGTTTTTGTTGTTTGATATTCTTTGAAAGTTGTTTATTTATCTTCGACTTGAACGGCCGTCACCTGGTACTTGCTGCACGAATCATGGAAAGCGGAGAATGATGAGAGGCTTACGTCGATAATCATTCGCATTTGTCTAGGATTGTGCAATGACTTATCATGACATCTTTCAAATATTTTGATTTAAAGCTTTCGTGACTGCAGGGATTCATATTCTTGGTTCTTTCGGCAAAGTCACATAGAAGGGAAAAAAATACAAATATAAAAATATTAAACAATACAATTCTTGTTTGATATTTTTTATTTTATTATTTCCCTTCTAAGTGACTTTACCGAAAGAACCAATAATATCTTTCAAATAATCGAATGAAACATTATTGTGCCGGGCCACGTAAACGTGAAGCTTACATTGACTTTGTGGTATTACCATATATATTTTAAAATACTATTAGGGCAATAATGGTCTGCTTTGCGAATTATATGAATGATTCAAAATCATGTTACCGTAAATAACAGCATTTTCTCCCCAGTGCCCACTTCCAACTGAAAAAATGTGGCGAACAACTCATCAATGTTGAATGATACACCGAATGCTCACACACCTTCATTGGCGTATAACCAGCAATGTATGCCTCAAGCTGCAAGTTCAGATGCGGGTCTTCTGAATCCTGAGGCGGCTGCTTCTATTTTAATTCCCCCACATATACAATACACCGTTCCCTCCTCTCACACCACGGCGACTACAAACAACACTTCCCGTACATTGGTCTCGTGGGTATTTCATAGAAAACGGCAAGTTACATGGCACGGGGGTCATTCGACCCACAGTGAAAGTTCCAAGCACATGCAAACCCCTGAATGTGCAAGGCCTCAAGGAAATTCCCAGCACTGTCCACCCTACTGCCACCTCTTCATTAGGGACGTACAACGTGTTTCATATTCTTAGGTTTTTTCGGTAAAGTCGAAAAAACCTAAGAATCTGAATCCTTGCAGTCACGAAATATTCAAATCTAGAACGTGTTTCAGTTTCATTTATTAGGTATAGCCCTGTGAGCCATGAGGCTTTTGACTCGGGTGCACCCGTAACAAACAAATCATGAACAAAAAACATCTTAAAGTGACATATTCTTAGTTTTTTTTTCCGTAGAGTCATGTAGGTAAAAAAATATAATTAATCAAAGTAAAATAAAAAATAAAATAAAAATCACGACGTTTCGGAGGCAACACAAGCTTCCGTCCTGTGTTGCCTCCGAAACGTCATGATTTAAATTTTATTTTACTTTTATTAAGTTTAATTTTTTACCTACGTGACTTTACCGAAAACACCTAAGAATATGAATCCTTGCAGTCACGAAAGATTCAAATCTAGAATCTTAAAGTGATGTTACATCCAGGAAAAAAACAGTAAAAAAATTCCAGATAAAAAGCACCATCCACAGGGACGCAGCCTTTAAGGGTTTTTGTCGAAATCTACCGCGTGCAATGTTGTGGCTAATGAGTGGTGCTGGCCTTGTTGCAGCTCCACCAGGAGCTTCGGCCCGGAGGGGTTCAGCTGGTGGGATGTGAGGAGGAAATTGGACAAGCTGGCCCCTTTCATTGCTTGTAGCAGAAAGCGTGTCGACCAAACGAGCTACGCCACTGCTACTCACCTCCGACTCACCTCCTCGCTCCCCACCTCCTGACATCCCTATCGGTGCCACTGCTACTTTAAAGCCAACTCGGGGCAAAGGGTTGCCACCTCTTGAGTTATAATTTATATTTTTTACACATTCTGGGAAGACTTACAACATTTCCCAAGAGGGCTTCCTCCATAAGAGGAAGCGATCATCGGAGAGGTGGGGGGGGGGTGGGAGGGAGCCAGACCAGGACAGGTGGCAACCCCTTACCTGGGGCTCAGCGGCTGAAGGCGCGGCAGACCGTGCGGCGGAGGGCGCCGGCTACGGCCGCCTGACGCCGTCTCGCCCGCGCCAAGCCGCGGCGACCCGGGCGCGACGCCGGGGAGGCCGGAACCCCGGGCCACCGCTCCGGCGCCCGAGCGCGGCTTCCCGTTGCTCAGCGCCGCGTTGCCCGGGCGGCGCGTGGCTCCCTTCGCCGGCTTGGCGTAGACGCTCGGCGGCGGCGGCGGGGGCGACGACGTGGCCCAGTGGTAGAGGGGCGGTGCGGTGGTGGCGGCGGTGGCGGTGGTAGCGGCGGTCGCGGTCCGCCTGCGCGGCGGCGTGGAGGGCGTCGGGAGCTGCGACCGCGAGGTGTTGATGACGTTGGACGAGAGCGGTGTCACTTCGTCGGACTCGTCCTCGTCGTTGTCCTCCTCCTCCTCCTCGTCCTCCTGGATTGACGGCAGTCTGTTGATGAGGTCTCCGTTGCTGTCGGACAAGTGCTGCAGGGTGATACGAATACATGGATAAACGTGAGCGTGCGTTTGGTTCCCGTGGAACGGTCGTAACAAAAATTGTCCGAATTGTTTTAGTGGTGATTCTGGTGGATGGACTGGTTCGTGCTATTGGAACGTGGAGTTTTCACGACCGACTCTGTATGGCCGACAGTGATGCCTCCGAATACCTCTTGCAGCGCAGGGATGTCCACTTATGACTCTTGCCCCACTCGTTTCTGCCAGAGTGAAGCTCCTAAAATGATTTCGTTCCACCACCTATGCATTACCATTTACATAATAAACTATTTCTTCGCATGCTCAGATTTGCGAACTTGCAAGCTTTGCCAAAAATAACTGAAACCATAACAAAAGAATCGGACAATTGCTGCTCGTATCATGGTACAGCCCTGGAATGGAGTTGATGGTTCCAATATAGAGCTGTGTAGCATTATTTTTTATGCAAGGCCAGTGAATGAATTGCGTTTTCACGGGAGTGAAAGTGTGAAAAGGGACACCAACCATTTGCTCCATCCCATTTCCTCGGGCCAAGTGCAGTGATCAAAGTG
The DNA here is from genome assembly GCF_015708825.2 of Lethenteron reissneri. NCBI lineage: Eukaryota > Metazoa > Chordata > Hyperoartia > Petromyzontiformes > Petromyzontidae > Lethenteron > Lethenteron reissneri. The sequence continues at coordinate 7,548,742 of NC_083798.1, read as the reverse complement.
GATCCGAGCAGTCCAAATGAAGTGCTTGCCCATAAGTGGGACGGGATGGTGGAGAAACCGATTGGAGAGCTGAATAACTATTAAATGAGAAGATTAGGCCCTGGGCCCTGAGCGATTAAGGATTAAGGGCCCAGAGGAGCCAGCTGAGACACATGACAGGCTCGGTTTGTTAAACCTGCCACGGTAAATTATAACGTAATAGGAAGATGGAAGAGCTGAGGTCACTCACGTGGGTCATCGCAAGCTGTATACGGTCACACAAACCACCGGAACTTGTGGCGCCCTCGCTATTCGTGCCATGTATGCATGTGGGACTTCTTTCGCACCGTACGTAGCCAACCGTGCTAATCGCAGGTGTGGCATATAGCTATTGAGTGAACAGTGGGGGTGGTGCGGAGAGCGGATGCTTGCCTATGAAGAGGGGGGGGGATTACTTTGGACAGGAGGCCCTATTCAATCCTGGCACCAGAACCCATTGCTAACGACGCTACACTTGACAGCAAACGTTTACACGAATGTACATCTGCCCCACGCTTTCCCTCCCGTCCCACTCTCCCCAAAAAATCTGGGATGGCTGACAAGAGGTTTGCGGTGGTGGAAAGTGTGAGGGTTCTGGCCTTGGACATTTTGTTTTTACGAAATTACGAATGCAAATGACCACGTCCGTTCCTTCACTTGCTTAATTGAAACGGTCAGTTGTGCGACATTAACGTCACGTGTGGGCACAGCAACACGAAGGTTGCACAACGTGGACAGATTTACGGACTTGCTGTCAAATACTAATATACTGCTTGGCAGCAAGTAGGCGCAGGAAGCCAATTATGTTACGTGCGTCACCAAAAACAGATTTTAGCGTTAAAACAAAAGAAATCTAAGAACAGCAGCACAGTTAATGAATTTCATAATCATGGAAAGTGTCTGCAATGCACCAGTGTGAATTGTAACATTTAATAAAGAGAAATGACTGGCATGAACGTTGATATATGAAAAGTAACAAAGTAAAACACTCTGTCAAACCAGTGTTGAATGAAGTACCCCCCCCCGGCCGTGTTAGTGGTAGGGGTTGTTTGACCATACTTCGCCACGCTGGTCAATGCTGGTTGGATAAAACATAGGCGCAGATTGGGGCTTCAAATATCAAGCATCACTGATGTGAGCTGTGGCTGGGTGTCTAACTTGAATCACCAGGTGCGTATCACAGTTAGGTGAACCACGGTGCCACCACTCCAGACACCATTGTCACATGGGCCTTTGAGAATTATGGTACTAAATTACTGATGGCATATTTCTTGATTTTCTTTTCTCTAAAAAAACTCTGTGGTCCCGAGCTCTTGTGCATAGAATCATAATGGAAGCTTATAGTGCATTTCCCCTCATGAGTTTAAACGTTTGCAGTCATAACAAACACAAAAAGACCTGATAAATGAAAGGACCACATTTCTCATTCGTCTGAATTATATTGCAATTTTGAGAAGTGGTACGAATCATTAAACTCGACGGGATCTGGTGTCATTCAATCAGCATCCTCACCAAATATTTTCTCAAGCAGCACAGCATCTGAGCAACTCTTTTGATTAGTTCTGTAAACAGCAGAAGCCCGCTAATGGTGTCACTCGTCAAAGGCACAGGTTTATATTATATCAAATGGCAGTCTAGCAAGCGCCACTGGTATTTAATGAACAAAAGAATACGAGGCGATAATCAGAATCGGCACACGTTTCTAGTTATGAAAAGGTGTGCCCGTTTGCACAGGTGCACGTGTGTAAATGTGTGCGTGTAGGGAGCGGCAGTGTAGTGGTTAACCGTGCTGAGCTACGGACTCAGCCACCTACATTTAATTCCCGCTCACGGCCAACATTAGTGACGAATTTTTAAAGCAGTTCTGGGTCAATAATGGGGAGACAAAGGTGACCGAGCGTGATGCTGGCGACACCAACCCTTTGTCCACCGTGTCGGCCTTCATAGGTGCTCACTAAGAGCACTTTCATCAGTAGCCCGGATGTCTATCCGGGTTATCTTTATATTTGTGTGTGTACACTCAGCTGGAAAAAAAATCCCAGTCCTGCCCGTGAAATGCCGGGTTGTAGTAGGGAAAGATAGAGGCATTTGCTGTCGAATGTTGACAAATGCATCCTCCTCTTGGGTTTGTTTTGATGTCTGTTGTCAGAAGAAATGTATACTGCTGCAGGCTTTTATTGACTAATACCTATGTGCCTTAGCCACACGAATAAATCACAAGATAGAAGTTTCCTAAACAAAGTTTGACTTTGCGTGGAATTTTGTGATGCCACTACACACACGGCATGAAATGCATGGGTCATTAAAAAAAGAATTCGGCGCAGAATACAGATTATCACAAACATGTCGTTATGTTCCATTCAGAATGATATCACACACTGTCCTATATCTATGTACAAAACAATGTTTAAAAAAAATGAACACTGTTCCATGCCTATTTAGAGATGTCACAAACATTATAATATGTTTTGTCAACCGCTTACAACTATTATTTCATAAACAGTTATTTGCTGCACAAGTGACACGTACACAAAAAAATCACAACGAGGAACAACACAGATGAGACGGTACAAAAGACGAGACGAATAAAATCGTACATTTTTAATCGAAACCACATCCTTGAATCATGGACCATTCGTCAAATGGCTGTGGTGATGGTGGGGTGAGGTGCATCAATGGATGCCCAGTCGTTTGAGCTGTTGTCTATCGATCTTCTTCGTGCAAAGCGATGACAGCGACAACCGAAGCAGCCAATTTTGCTTGTTCGGTATTTTTAAAAAAATATATAAAAGCGATTGTGAATCTGCCGCTGGGAGAGCGTGCATCTCAGGCTCTAATGCCAAGGGACGTCCATGCGTGCAGAGCAGTGAGTCTTCAGAACCCACAACACCGTGGGGCCCATGGAAACGGAACCCCCGGGGGGACCATCTCGGCCACTGCCTTCCATTTGGATCACTCTTTTTTTTTTAAACGTTAACTGTGGGCGGAAATGTCCGTTTTGCCACAGCTTCATAATAACAAGGTTAATTCAAAGTAACGTAGGTATAGAATAGAGTTGTCGATCCGTTCGGGGAATTTAACTCAAGTGGAATTTAACTCAAAGCGAATTGTCTCCTAGTTTTCGGGGCGCTTTCAATGCCGTAAACGTTTCTCGAAAATGCGAGCCTTCCACGAGAATTTCAGCTTCAATATCTGAAGCCATAACTCAAGGACGTTTGCCAAGAAATGTTGCTGGGTTCCCAGGCGATGACAGGTATTCTGAAAAGAAAGCCCTTCCCAAGCAGCAATGGGTTTAGTTTCAAGATTCACTTTTAAAAAAATAGATTGCATCCTATCACTGCTCGGCTGGGTCCCAAGCCAGCGTGGAAATCTTTCTGAATGTTGGCGGTTACAAAAGCAGTGTTTTCCCATTCCTCCACCTCCTCCGAGCAGGCGGTCCCTCGTCATTTCTGACAACTCAAATTTCGCCGGGAGATTGATCAGATGAAGCCCTTAGCCCTCCTCGTATCACTTTTCAATTCAATCTCTGCTTTGCCGCCGCCAGCTGCGCGGCTTTCCTCAAAGTGGGGGGGGGAAGGCACATTTGGAAAGACGGACGGGTCGTGCCTGTGCGCCCACTCGATCTCTCTCTCTCTCTTCCGACGCGCCCTAATCGCCACCATTAAGCTTTTTGTTTTTACCCGTAGCGTCTAATTAGGGCCCGGGAAATTGATCCCAAACGGTTTGCTAAAGAACATGTTCGGCGCATATTCGCAATCGCGAAAGCAGCTGCAGTTTCCTATACTCAGCCCAGCTAACTGCCATCTTTTGTCATCATTAAATGTTATATATATACACGCGCGTACGCGTTCGTAAAATGGGAGGATTTGTAAGAATTAAGCGCGGCTTTTGGAGCCGTGCATATGTTGTTTCGTGATAATTGCGGGGCGCGACTCTGTGACACGTTGCATTACAATTGAGACCGGTGAAGGTGGCGCAGGAATTGTGGAATGCCGGACGAGTCGATTGCCCCACCACGCGCTCCAAGTCTCCCGTGGGAAAACGCTTAGCGTCCTGGAGAGGGGGTTAGGCTATTGTTTTTTTGGAGCTTCACACGCCCGCTTGAAAATTAGCTCGGAATTGCGTGTCCTGTTTCCGTGTCGTTGGAAATAGCTTGTTGAGCTGGGGACTCCACTTGCCATGTTTTGTCCCAAAACAAGAGAACCCAGCGCAGCGTGGCTGGCGCGACTGATGTGGCGACAGTGATGATTTTTTTCCCTTCTTCGCGTGCTTTCTGTTTTGAAAGGGGCACGACGTATATCATGGGGAATATATTTACCTGAGGTCTCCCTTGCAAAAAAAAAGTTGTTTGATTCTCAAGAGACTTTGAATTCAATAAAAAAGGAAACATTTTTTTGGGTGGAGAAGCGCGGCATGGTGGTTCGTGCAGTGCGCAACGAACCCGGCGACCCGCAGTGAGATTTGTGGCCACAGCTAACATCCGTAGTGAGTGGCGAGTTGATTTATTTACAGCTACGGTTCGGGTTAACCAGAAAACTGTCTCGAAAGGTTCACTTCTGGTTAACCGTTTTCTAAAAAGCAGTTTCAACCAATTAAAATATGCATATTTGCTCAATATTAGTAGGAAAAAAGACCTGTTTATCCTACAATGTGGCGTAGGCTACAGGGTAAGGTCTTTATTTTGCAGCATCGCTAACGTGCAATGCTCACTGCAAAGTGTCGCGAAGGAAATATTTGCATCCCTTTGGTCAAAAGGAGACATCAAAGAGACAAATGGAGGTGCAGGGAAAGCTGGAGAGGTGAAAAGACAAGCGGGTACGCGGACGGACAAACGCGAGAGCGACAGCGGCAAAACAAAGCTGCAGCAGAGAGAGACACAAACGCGGAGGAGACGGAGGAAGGAAAATCGGTGACACGCAGAGACAGAAAGGGCGAGACGGACGGACGGACGGGACGTTGCTTGCGCGAGCCACCTGGGTGCTGGATCCCTCCCGCATGTTGTACGTGAGCTCGTGCGCGATGTCTCCGTGGAAGCGGCTCGCGTACTCCGGGTAGAGCTGCAGCACCTCGTCCAGGCCGCGCAGGTTGATGCACTGCAGGTCGCAGTAGGTGAGCGCCTTCACGTCCGCGTTGCTCTTGATCACGCACGCCGGGGAAGGGAGATCGCAGCCGATGAGGTCGCCCTTCCCTGCGGGCGCACCAACCGCGGGAACACCCCGCCACCGCAGCCGCAGCGGGCGTTAACGACCCCGCGACGCGACGCGACGCCAAGGAGACGCGGGGGGGCACGCGTGCCCTGGAGTCACCAAAGGGTGACAGTCGCCAAAGTTGAAACATTATTCGCACATCGCGTACAGCCCGTTCTCCTGTAACGCGGTAGTAGGTGCGTTCCTGAAGTACACCGCGTGATGGGGCGGGGGGAATAACACTGGTCAACAAAAAAAAAAACTTTTTTTCTGGCCTGGACTTTTGCAGCTGTTCTAGACTAATTTCAGGGTGCTGATTCCAAATCTGATCTCAGATTTGCTCTATCACATCTCATTTTTATGCTATCGGCATACCCCATTTTCATTGATTTTATCCGAAATTAACTCTGTCACTTATGATTGAAAGTTGTTGCGAGTCAGTGACTGCTTTAGTGTTAAAATATGGTGCTGTATTTTTAGGATAGTGTGTTTATAACATCATTTTATGTAGATATCCACATTTATTCAATATTTTTCTTCTGCAGTTTTTATTGAAAATGCAATATTTGATATCTCAAAAACCTGATGTGATAGACAAAAACTGATGCCAGATTTGGAATCAGCACCCCAAAATTACCTTAAAACCGTTGGAATACCTTCTGCCAGAAAAAGTGTGTTGACCAGCGTAATATATCACGTAATAAGAAATCATATATGACATGGGGCAACGCGCAGTCCACGATAACGCGTGAGATGCGTACGCAGGCTGACCAGAGATTGAGGCGCGTGGGTAGCATCTAGAAGCATCCAGCAGCATCCCGCCTTGTGTGATGCTACGCCGACGCAGCCGTACGATCGCTTATTCGTACTCGCGCGACATAGTTCTGTTCACTCAATCGTGTTGTATCCAGTTCGCGTCGTGAAAACGCGTTATAGGAGAACATGCTGCACTTTAAATGGAAAAAAGGAAAAGTAACGTTGCTCCACACTGGCAGGCGAATTCCCACTCGCAAGTCGATTCTGTGTTCATCTTGTGCCACACAGGGGCAGCTGCCATTAGGGGTTCCCCCCTAGGTTAATAACTGCGCACTGTGAGATCCCTGTTCCATTATAGACGCAACATAAATGCAAGTTGTTGTTGTTGTTCCCTGCAGGGAGAGACGGCACAATGGAGAGCACACACACACACGATGTGTACGCGTGCACACGTGTACACGTAGGGTCCTCCTGCCCATCCACTGCTGGATGAGAGCGTCCCCACACCCGTATGGGTTGCGGAAGTTATTTGACCAATCTTGTCCATACTGCTCTGTGCGGTGTTGGTGACAGCTGAAAGCATAGACGTTGTAGCATAGTATAGTACAAATTTCTAAGTTTGTTATGCTGCCCTCTGCTGGCAATGTAACCCTCTACCAACCTGCAGCACTTGTTGTATGAGTGGTGGTGGTCACCCATCCAAGCACTGTCCAGGCTCAACTCTGCTTTACCAATGAAATCGGGTGCATTCTGGGCTGATTTAGTAAAACAAAAAATGCATGTGTGAATGAATGGATGATTTTAATAATTATAATAGCCGTAGAAATTAAACATCCATCATTTCACAACCTTTTGCATTTGAATGAATTGTGACGATGTGAGAGAGATGGGCATCACGATTTGATTCCATGAAGGTGAAATAAATAAATAGGCTCCCTTTCCGCTGAATGCCCATTGTTCCATACAGCACCTTGTGTTCCGGCCACATTTAGACGCTATGTAAATACAGATTAAATCGTATTGTTTTGATTGTATTACCTTGAGTGGCTGCAAGGAATCTCATGAACCTCTACATACAACTGCTAAAAAATAAATTTTCACATGAATGATTCAATGCCACGTAAATACAGAATGTATTGAGATTTTTGAATGAATAAATGATTTTATGCATAGTTACATCCCTGACATATAATATACTTTATTTTACGCATAAAGGACTCCGTCTCAACACCGTTTTGAGAGGATAGTTGCGTCGTAGACATGTACCAGTGGCATTGATTAATTGAAAAAAAATAGATGCCTTCCCTCGTGACACATGCATTGAATCATGCATATTGAATGAACACACGGGAAGTCTATTTCCCCACATAAAATAAAAATACGAATGATATTCCTCCATCTATTGGCCTTCCGGACCAATGTATTCAAGCAATATTTGTTTAAGCCGCCAAACTCTGGAGCAATTTCAACCTTCAGCGACTCCTCGGCAACAGGGCCAAGCCAGTCAAACAACTTGTGCTGTTTTCTTGACAATTGGTTATAATGCATAGTTTATGCTCATTAATATTCATTCATACACCTATTCATTTGAAATCTTTGAATACCAAGGCTCCAGCTTGTTTTCTTCTTTCATTTATTCCTTTTACAGAATGTAATGTTGAACTTCTTGTGCACCGTATACAGCCAGCCGCGCTACTCCGCAAACTATTAGGATTGGCAGAGAGCTATTAGTCAAACGTTATCGCTATAATTAACTTCGTACATTTTGTGCTTACACAGCCCTGACATTTAAAAAGCAAAATGTAATATTCATCAACGACAGCGCGCACATTTTAGTCGGGGCATTACCGCTCGCTCTTGTTGAAGCTTTTAATTGTGAAAAAGCGAAGAACAGGGGCTAGCGCCCCCTTAAATAATGAAAACGACGCTTTAATAACCTCGCGGTCCAGGCAGGGCAATAACAAATGATACCATACCATTCTCCTCTATTCCTGCTGCCTTTGGGCGGATGCGGGGTGCCCCTAGACACTTGTGAATTGCCATTATGTTCACCAAAATGTTACCCTGGACATACGGCACATCTCGCGAGCGCTCCGCAGGCGGCGTGTGTCAGTTGCGATTGTCAAATGCGGGTGAGTGGTGGCGCAGTGGTTAGCGCACCGTGCCATGAACTCATTGGGCCATGTGTGAATCCCGGCCGCGGCGGTTATATCACTGGCGAGTGATTTTTGAACAAATTCTGGGTTCCTCCCGCTGCCTCCCCCCCGCCACGCCCTCCCCGACTATCACCAACCTACATTGATCAATGTCGTGAAGTACGGTCAACAACCCTTCACGACTCCACGTGGTGGTGCGGAGAACCCTCATCCAGCAGTGGCTTGACAAAGGGCTGCACATTAGTACTGATCGATGTTTTCATCAAGGTAATCATCTTTCACGCGGACGCTTTATTCTTTAGTATTTTTTGTGAAACAAAATGTATTCATTGGTGATGCTGTTGCTTTGGCAGTGGTGCACAAACACCAAATAACAAATTCGTCAACAGCACTGCCTTATTTATATATATATATTTTTTAAAAAGCAGTGTTATTGTTTAATGAGTTGCACTTTTCGATTTAAAGCTTTCGTGGCTGCAGGGATTCATCTTCTTGGTTCTTTTGGTAAAGTCACGTAGAAGGAAAATAATAAAATAATAATAAAACATAATAAAATAATTCTCACGACAGAAGACAGACTCTGTCTTCTCGACAGACCTGTTTTCCACCTGAAGACGGCTGCTTGCGTTGTGGCCGAAACGTCGTGAGAATTATTTTATTATGTTTTATTTTTATTATTTTATTATTTTCCTTCTACGTGACTTTACCAAAAGAAACAAGAAGATGAGTTGCGCTTTCTACGTAAAAAAATATATTTTCACCTTCAAAAGAATTTCTTACCTTGAATTATTCATCATATTTCTGTTTTGTATTTGAAATATGCTTACGTTATTATGTTTTTTCATCGAGATCTCATTATTTTGTCGTCGTGATCTATGATTTCAGAACTTCTCTTTCTTCAAAAAAGACGCCGATGGTCTAGGTTGCCGTGAGCCTGCCTTTAAATAAAACATTCCTTTGAGGAGTGTTTTCACCGTCAGAAATCACTCTCAAGCCCATTAGAGCTGACGGCCATTCGCGAGCTTGTACCACAACACGTTCATGTGTTTATTTGCTTTCACTGCTGTTGTTTTTTTAATTTCAGAACACCAGCCAATAGTCACACAGTGCACTAGCATTCGCACTGACAAATCAGATTAGCTATTTGTTTTGATGCCTAAATTGGAAATGTGAAGGGTTTCTAAAATAATTTTCCAAAAACATATTACAGCTGCTCATTCCTCTACGGTATGGTTTTGCTGCAGATAGAATGAGTCAAGTTGTTGACTCGTCTGTGCGTGTGAGAACACACGCACAACCCACGCACATACTCGATGCTGTCTGGAAGCACCGCCATCCAAGCCGGTTAACACCTCGTCAAGAGGGCCCAGATGGGGAAACGATTTGTCAACGAGCAGTGAACGTGAGCGTCTGACGTGTTGCGCCGACATTTCACAACTCCACGCGCTCCGTCCGGGTGACTCAAGCAAACCCGTCGCCGTCGAATTGCCGTCCTCTTTGCAGAGAACTGGCGGTGTGCAGCACCTCCCACCACCTCTGACTCGAGCACTCACACGTGCCCAATACGAGGAGTGTACAACATCATGCCGTGGGCTGATTGAGTAAGTGTGGTGTTCTAAAATACATATGTGTATATTATTTAGTTCCCTCCAGATATATTCCAATTTATCTTCCGAGGAATCTCGACAATGTGGAAGAGTAGGACAAAAATACCCTTTACAGGGGTCTCTTAAGAGCTCCCTGTATTGGCCGCTCTTCCGCCAGCAGTGGTGTGAGCAAGGGCATTGCAAGGCTGCGTCTTTACCCACTACCTTTACTGTGTACTAATTCTAGATTTGAAGCTTTCGTGACTGCAAGGATTCATACTCTTAGTTTTTTCGGTAAAGTCACGTAGGTCAAAAATGAAATTAAAATTAATAAAAAATAAAATAATTAAAATCACGACGTTTTGGAGGCAACACAAGTCTCCGTCATCAGGTGGGACCGTCACAGCCAGATATGCTGTACAGCAAATCTGGCTGTGACGGTCGTGATTTTTATTATTTAATTTTTTGTTAAGTTTTATTTCATTTTTTACCGACGTGACTTTACCGAAAAAACTAAGAGTATGTGTACTAATTGTGCCGTCAGCGTCATGCGATGAAACGACAACATTTTTGCCTTGGGAGCCCTCGCAGCTCCCAGTGCATCAACCCTGCGGCACATGACGGCCCCGGAAGATGACGTTGGGAAATTTCCCCTGAAGTCACTTCACAGGGTTTCTTCACACATACTTCACACATACTTCACACATACTCGGCGCATACCTTTTACATGCCCCTCAAAGAGTGTTTATCACATCGGAGCTGGACTAAGTCAAAATTAAGCTACAAAAAAATATCGTTGAATATGATGTTTTATTTTGGCGAAGACACTGGTGGCTGCCCTGATTTGAACCCAGGATCTCAATGGAGGCTGTTTCGTGTTCTGACTATTGAACCACCCAGCCACATGCCACTGTTATCTTGTTAATTGGACAAAGCAAAGTTAATTGGAAGCTCCATTTATTTAATTATGAGGTGGTATTAAAATAAAGGTGCAGCCCTGTAATTACGTGTTCATTCCACTGCTGACAAAAGGGCCCTCCACTAGAGAGCCCCTCTAGAAAGTCTCTTGCCCTATTCTCCCGCATTTTATTATTTTCAATTTATTATTTTTATTTGATTTTTTTTTACGTAGATTTTTTGTTTTCTATTTACGTGACTTTACCGAAAGAACTAAGAATATTCTTCCGCACTGCGCCAGACATTTTGCAATTGGTGTGGGTACCCACATTCCCCCCCCCCCCGCCCCAACACGCTACTTGCCATTTAACTGTGGTGCACACCAATTACATATTGCTGGGTGGACAGAGGTGGGCAGGATTGAAGGAACGTCCCCAATGTTTCAACTGCCACTCCAGGAGAACGAACCGGCGGTGTGACAACCTTGACACCACGGCAGCGACTCGGGAGTTAAACATTTTTCCAAAAAGCTATCTTTAAAGAGCCCACCGATAATACAAAAATGTCATTGCATATTGTATTGCTATTATTATTATAGAGGCCATCACCATGTTGTTGCTATATTTGATGTGCCACCAAATGAAGATCGTGGAACATTAAAATGGAAAAAAAATCTGTAAGAATTTTTTCCATCTGATTCCAGTAAAGGAACGCCAAAGAGCGAAATTGAATTACGTTTAACAAGATTACTGGTGCGTCTAAAGCTTTTACATTGATGTTATCATTTGGGCAAACATCGAAGCAAACTCCATTTAGGTGCTTAAACTGCAATGAATTCAGGCAAATGGAGTCCCTCGGGCTGTCTCCCTCTCTCTCTCTCAGCAGCTGATGGTTAGGGCCCTGTAACCGTGTAAGGAGTAAGGTTACAGCAGCGGTCAAATGCAACAAATATAGATTCTATAACGTCCTGGGAATTTCCTATATTGTCTGGCTCATAAGATGCTCCGGAAAGTAAGGCGCACCCAAAAACTTTAGATTTAACATAAGCATAATTCGGGGGGGGGGGGGGGGTGCGATATAATCTGCAGAATACGGTGCGTAAAATGCCCTGCCACCAAAAGGTTTTTGCAGGCCTGGTGCTAAATGCCAGATGATGCCCCCTCGTAAGGTTTCCCTGGATCTGAGGTCTGGCCAAGCTGCCTCACAACTGCTCGCCCACCACACCCCCCGTCCACCGCCCCCAACCACCCCCATATCCCTGTGCTAAACTGTATCCCGTGATGGTGTCGCCTAAAATAATAAAATACTCTTCACGGAGGCAAGGAGAAGTCACCTGAAGAATACTTGCCTGGTTTTGGCGCAAAAAAAACCAATGTGGATTTGCGAGATTAAGAGGGGGGGGGGGGAGTGCACAGGGACATTGCGATCAAGTGTGCAAGTGGTGCAATTGCATCGGGTCCTTATGGGCCAAATTCTGGGCGAAATTGAAGGATTTATACATCTGGTCTCCTTTCATTCCCTTGCACCAGGGTCAATGGCCACCATGCTTCGCCAGTGGGGGAGCGTCGTCGGATGGAATGGCGGAAGGTTGAGCCGCCGTGGGACCTACTCTTGGGCAGAGAAGTTCATAAGAAGCCACCTCTGTTAGTATCTTCCAGTAGAGGGCCCCCTTTCAACCACGCGCTACTGAGCGACGCACAGGATGCACGCTTGCTCGTTTGGGCGAGGTGCTCACTTGGGCGCCTGTCCCCTATGTAGAAGGGGAACGGTTGGGGAATTGTCCCAACTTAGACACAGACAGATGACCTGCATTCATAATCAGTTAAGAGCTAAGATTCAAACGTGATAAAATGGATCAAGAATTCACTTGATCTCATCAGATCTCAGAAGATAAGTAGTGTTGAGCTACGGTGGGTAGGGGCTACGTGCTGGGTAGAAGAGGGCTCTGCTGCAACTTACACTGTTGTCCTGTACTTATATGCTTCCACATCTATGCTCCCCTCCTCATCAGCAATCTGCATTGACCAATGTCGTGAAGCATCGTCAAATAGCTGCTCACAACCCCACACAGGTGTGGGGCATTGCTCATCCAGCAGTGGATTGACAGTAGAGCCGTACGTGCTACAACATCACTGATCCAAACCCAGCATTCCAGCAGTGGTGGCTCAATGCTCTGACCCGTCAAACCAACCCGACCACCTCGTGACTTTCCCACCATACAGCCGAGCAGCGTCAAGGGTCCGTGCCGAGCCAGATCGGCGCTGCTCAAGAAGCGGCCGGTTGTTTATCCACAGCAGAAGCTGAGTCGTGTCGTAACACAATGAACGAGTCGAGACGCATCGAGATTACACACAGTGTGCTGATGGTCACGTGCGAAGAGCACCATTATTAGCTCCGCCACTGGCCCTGTTTGGTCACCCCGGGCCAAATTCAGATGTCTCGCGAGGCCAGCGTATCACGATTTTGCTCTGGCACGGCACGGCAAATAGCCGGTGGGGAAAAACCACCCGTGCTGTGAGGGGCCACACAATGCTGGCACGTCCCGGATGTGGCAGCGGGAAAGCGGTATCCGAGCCACGGCGGCCGCGGCAGCAACTTCTCCCGACGTCGCGCCGAGCCTCACCCAGGATGGCGAGCACCGTGCCGTCCTTGAGCGCCTCCATGGAGCCCGAGAGAATGAAGAAGAAGGCCTGCAGCGCGTCGCCCTGCCGGATGAGGTACTCGCCCGGCGCGCAGAACGTCGTCTTCACGTTGAGCGAGAGCGAGCGCAGGCACCCGCGGCTCGCCGACTCGAACAGCGGCAGCTGCAGCATCTCCTTGTTGAGGTGCATAGTCACGTCGGCGCGCAGCTCGTCCGGGAAGTCCTTGAGGAGCTGCGGACGTCACATGTGACAGCTTGCTTGGGCTTGTTCCGAATGGCACGTATTTATTTAAACTAATTAGTTTTTTTGAAAGATATATTTGTCTTCTTGGTTCTTTCGGTAAAGTCACGTAGAAGGGAAGTAATAAAATAATAAAAATAAAACATAATAAAATAATTCTCACGACGTTTCGGCCACAACACAAGCAGCCGTCATCAGGTGAAGACCAGGTCTGTCGAGGCGACAGCGTCTAAATGAAACACCACCATGCTTGGAGCGTCTATTTAAGCTGGTTTGGAAGTTGAGGAAAATGCGCCTTGACAAAAGAATCTGCATATCAAGAGGAATTTTGCATATTTATGGGAAATGCAGGAATGCGACTAGTGCTACTTGTGAAATGCGTAGGAGGTGGGCGGGGGGTTTTCAAAGTCATATTATGCCCATGCATATTTTTCTATTTGTATTTGTTTCCACAGTTTTATTCCAAGCGAGCTCCTGGCACCATGTCAAGGGATGAAGAACAATCTATTCGGAACTCTCTCAGAGCAATGCTTAGCCCTATGTGTTGGAGAATGCCCCATGGAAGGAGATATGACTATTTCAGAGAACCTTTCAAGTTACCTATTTTATTTTTCCACACTAGGTGTGGTAAATATGCCCCATTTGCCTTGCTTTCAAGATGTTCGTCACATTGCAGTCAAACCACTATTTTAAAATATTATCAAAGCTGGAATTTGGCAGAGTTAAGGATAAAAACTAATCTAAATTGATGGGGTTTTCTTTACAGCCATTGGTGATCTATCTAGGGTCGCTGACTTGCTCCACTTGAGAACGTCAAATGACACTGCGCTTGGACGAAAGCTGCAGTAACTGGAGAAAACCCATGCAATTGAGGGGGTAACATTCCAAGTTCAGCAGATATGAGTCTCAAACCTATTTGCCATACCCCCATCTCCTGATCACCTCACAGCCCAGTGGGATGCCAACACTTGCCACCAAAGGTCTGCATTCCACAGTACTCTGTTTGAATCTGTTGGATCAATGCACCAACCACGGAACGAATTAAATTCACTGTTGCCCACTTGAGTCCTCAGTGACGGTGTCGACTGCCCCCCCTGGTCTTCGTCGATAGCACAAATATTACACCAATAAAAATAGAATGACCACCGTAACCTATGCCTTTACCTTTGAACCATGCAATTACACGCGTGTAGCCTAAGAGCCCTTGTGCGACCATCAAGAGCTCTCTAGGCATGTGAAAGTAATAACGATATATTCTGCTGCCAGCGCTGTCACTGGGCTGTGCTAACAGATCGGAGCGGTCACACACTCTGCCTGTGAAGTGGCTTCAATAGCACACCTACCATAATGTCGTCTCAACCCCACCTCTAACCTGCAATATTCTAACCTCTTCCCCTACTCTAAAAATATCCTCATATTATTTTTCAAATGTCCTAGATGTGCATGAATTTTTTGCCCCTATCTATATGGTGTATATCGATGCAGTCATATTTAATCATCGCCAGTCATGGTTATATCCACTGCCCAATGAAGGCTTCCCCCCATCATTATCGTCTGTTCTGGTCTTACAATGTCACAATTCATCTCATTAGGAGTGCTGACATGGCCCAGTGATAGCGCGTTTGTCGTGTGTTGAACATGTTTGTGGTTTGAATCTGGCACGCTGCCTTGCTTTTTACTGCTATTTTGCCAGGTAAGGCCCACTGAGCTATATATCTCTTTTATCAGGAGCGACCTGGCCACAAACGATAGGTCAACGAAGTGGCTTATCACGTGGAAATGTATAGCAGCCAAATACTCTAAAAGCACATTTCTAAATGTGGAGGGGAAAACCGGAGCACCCGGAGAAAAATCCAGACGACCATGGGGAGAGAGACATACAAACTCCAAATATACAGGCGTCAGGGTCGGGATCGAACCCACGACCTCCTGTATACCAGGCGAGGTAGTTAACATCTCGCTACCATGACAAATACAGACCGCCTGCTTCACAGTGAGCGTTAGGCATCCCCTGATGTCATTTGAAAAGAGCAGACTATTGTTTACCAGCGTCATGGTCCAAATTTGCCAATTTTGACAAATTACCTGCAAATTACTCAATTTGGATTGCACAGAGCAACATCGTTGCTTACTGGCAGACTCTATCCATCTGCGAAACAGCCCCTTCGTGATCGCCCTGCGCTATGAGAATGGCCTCGTACCAAACATTCTAAATTATTATTCTTTAAACAAATCCCATAACTCTAGATTTGAAGCTTCCGTGACTGCAATGATTCATATTCTTAGGTTTTTTTCGGTAAAGTCACATAGGTAAAAAAAATTAAATTAATAAAAATAAAATAAAAAAATAAAAAATCACGACGTTTCGGAGGCAACACAAGCTTCCGCCTTCAGGTGGAACCGTCACAGCACGATAGCCGTATCAAGTGAGAGGACTTCCGAAATAACCTAAGAATATAAATCCCATAACTCCATCTCTTCAGTGGTGCTACTCTCAGGAATCTCCTTAAGCTGGCATTATTACATCTCCTGTCTCAGCCATCTCATATCGTCCCTTCCCAGTGATGTGTCCTATCGAAGCTCACTCATTTTTCCTGAAAGTCAATGCGACGTCTCTGTACCTTACGTACGTTCTCTAATGCACGTGTCCCTCTGCCTGCCTCAGTGTAATTTCAAGAGTGCACCTCTCCGCACTTCTGTGAAAAACCATCAACCGTAACACTCACTAGTTGGCTGAAAAACATCTTAAAATAGAAAACCCAATGCAGGACTCTCCTGAAACAGACCTACAATTTGGTGTGGCTCTCCTGGGTAATTACGTAAAGACCATGTGTCTGATCCATGTGTCCCACCTCCGCACTTATTGAAAACTCTCGACTTTCACTTTTCTAAAACCCTAACGTGTATTTTTGTAGAGTCGTGTGCGTGAAACACACAAAACAACACGAGCAATTCCCCCCGCGTGCCTCGACGGGAGAGTGGGCGGCTCGAAAATCGGAAAGGTTGCGAGCTCGAAACCTGGTTGGCACTTAAATCGGCCAATCGTCCCAGCGGAGTCAATCAAATACGTCCTCGCTTCGTGGGGGGAGGTCAGATCAAAATCAGTACAAGAATCTTTACTTCGACTGGAGGAATCCGATGAGCTACGAAGCTTTCTTTTCACAGATGCCCACTGCGGGCGGCTCAACGGTGGGTGTCCTGTTGCGAGATTCGACCCTCGCATTCGGAATAGGACAGTGCCAAAGTTGTCTCAGCGCCGTCAACCGCGGAGATTAAGCGCCCGCCTCGGCGACGCTCGTCTGAGCAGGAAATCACTATTTAATGTGATTTTGCTCTCACTGTCACCTCATTGGTGTCGATGCCGTTGTTGACGGACCACGTCGTCTGGAAGTACTCGAGCATGCGCTGCTTGAGCTGGTGCGGCAGGCGGTGGATGCGAATGAACTCCTTGAGGTCCCTAGTTCGCGTGAGGTAGAGCGAGCGGCGCGAGTACATCCGCTGGATGATGGCCGTCACGTTGCCGAACACGACCGCGTGCATCAGCGCTGCGGGGGTCACGGAGGTCAGGGGGCGAGGTTAAGGGAGCCGTCTCAAGCAGAGGGGGAGCAACTGCAATCGGTAAGGCACCTTGCAAACAAACAAACAAAATGCACTGGGGGACGAGGTCGGAGAAAAACGGTCCTGCTGATTTTTATTGCATGACGTTACATCTCGTCATCGTCAGCATCGTCAGCCATGGTCAATCTGCCACCTCTCACGACCCTGCGATGCAGCTAATCCCTCAGCACTTGCACACCGATTTTATCACTCCGTCTTCTCGGTGGACGTACTCTGGGACGACGTTCCATTCCTTGGCTTCCACCCCGTTATTATTCTTGACCACCGTCCATCAACCCTTCTCGCGACGTGTCCTGCCCAAGCCCACGCAGATGTACACATCCATCCCTGTCTAAGTGCATGTCGAGTGGGGGAAGGTGGTAAGGTTTTGGGGTTTAAGACCCGCAACGATCAACTTAACCTTCAATCCCACGAAAGTAATTTAATTAGTGCAATGTTTATACTTGCTTCTTAACAAGCTGTCATGCTTGTGCAGTCCGTATAGATTTTGGCTTTAATTCGTGTTTGCGAGCTTGTTTGCCAAAGAAATAGTATTTGAGCGCGTGAAAGTGTGTCTGTGTGTGCATGGGAAACAGTGCTGCGGTTATCACACTGCACCACAAATCCATGGACCAAACTTAAAATTCCTGGTATGAAATAAAATGTGAAAATTGTGATTTATTTTATTTTGTACCCACGTGACTCTACCGAAAGAACCAAAGAGTATGGATCCCTGCAGTCACGAAAGCTTCAAATCAAGATAAAATTCCCGGCCTCAGCCATCACCAGCGGAGAGTGATTATCTGATCTAATTGCTGAGCCTCCCCGAGGTTGAGTCAATCCTAAATAAGTACCGAGCGCAGTGTGGAAGCATCAGCAATGGGGAGACAAAGGCGGCCAGGAGTGGTGCTGGCCACATGCGTCCCTTCATGCACCTTGCAGGCCTTAATAGGTGCTTGCTAACAGCACGATTCGATAATCTGTATGGCTATAGGGAAATCTACTTATGTTTGCGTGTGTGCGTGTGCATTAGTGTGTGCACCTAGCCTGGCACGAAGAGCTGTGGATCGAAACGCATCTGAGAGCACAGCCACCGAGGATTTGGAGTGATGAAATCAGCTCGTCTGAAAAATAAATAGTTACATCGCGTGATCGTGAGACATGGGGGCGGATTAGGAAGATGCTGGATGTCCCATGGCTGATGATGATGTTCGTGCTGGTTAAGTGGGGAGCGGTGGTGTAGTGGTTAGCGCTCAGCTGCTCTACGAACCTGGCGACACGAGTTCGATTTCCGCTCACGGCCAACGTCGGTGACAAATATATGAACTGGGCCTCCCCGAGATCGACTCAGCCTCAAATTAGTATCTAGTGCAGTGTGTAAACGTCGCCACTAGGGAGGCAAAGGTGGCCGGGCATGGTGCTGGTCACCCACCCCCTTGAGTGCCGTGCCGGCCTTCACAGATGCTTGCTAACAGCATTTGCCCCAAAAGTCTACTCATGGCTATACAGGGCATCTTTATCTTTGGGTAAGGTAAGAGGCAAAGGTGCAGCCCTGCAATTACTTGCTCACGTTACTTCTGATTATGATAAACTTTCAGTTAAAGAACAATGCATTATTCCAGTGGGGGGAGGGGGAGAGTTGGGTCGGCAGGGGGGCTGGGTGTGATAGAAGCCATGGAGAATGCACTGCTCACCTCCGATGAGCATGGCACAGATGGAGAAGATCTTCTCGCCGTCCGTGTTGGCCGACACGTTTCCAAAGCCCACGCTGGTGATGCTGCTGAGTGTGAAGTAGAGCGAGGTGATGTAGGCGCTGCGGATCGGAGGCATGCCCTGCGTTATGTTGGGGTAGTGTGGAGCTACCAGCCGCCTCTGCAGCTCCTGCAGCCATCCTGTAGACAACACACAGACGGCACCACGGGCACTTGCATTGAAGGTTCAGACTGTTATTTTTTTTTATATATGAGGGTCATGAATTTTGGGAGAAATGTTTGGAGAATTCTTTAGTGTGTACGGTGGTGAATTAAAGTAACTTTCCAGCTGAGCACTCCTTGTCCAAATTGTGTTTTTTGTATGGGGGAGAAAGCTGGCATGCCCGCAGGAAACTCACACACAAGATGAAAAAAGCAAATCAAAGGGCTGTACAAATGGGTCCATAAACCCCCCCTTGCTGTGCTGTCATCTCGTGGATCCATAGGGGATCAGGAGTCTTTGGAGTTCCACAAATCTGTGATTTGCCAACCCTTGGCTGCAAAGTGTTGGATAAACAGGAGTGTGCCACCGCACCCTGAAAATATCAATGATATGACATGCGCTAGCTTTCCTGCTATGGTCCTATATGGCACAGTGGTTACTGGGACACACTAATACACAGTTGTTCTACCGACAGAAGCACACGGGTATGTACAGCTCATCTGACAAGCAAGCGCTCAGCGAAAGGGTCTGTGGGGATTGGTGTCAGCCACGATGGCTTGGTACCTGGGGTCTGGATTCTCCAGTGTCTCATGGGAGGAAGAGTTGGGGGATGAGAGGAAGCAGCTGTAAGGAGTTGCTTGTCAGGAGAGTGCAAAGGTCAGACTCCGCTGTGGTATTTATGGAGACCGGTTCGGTGGTAGGTTTGCCACTGTCCTGGTTTTCCCAGAATTAACCTCTTTTTGAGGTAGCTAGCTGCCTTGGGAAATCGGTAAGTCTTCCCCGTACATAAATGTTTTGTTTTTGTCAACAACACACCACACTTGCACACAGCTCTCCCCGCTCCCCAGTACTGTGATATATTCTTCCATTATATGTTCCCGTTTTTGTACATCAAGAGGTGGCAACATTGAGCGTGACACTTTTAGCCAAATTCAACTTGAAATGAGGATTTTCACAGAAAGCTTTCTCAATTTTCAACACAGCCAAAAATACCTCCCCTTCGGCATGGTTATGCGGAGAATATATGTGCCGGCGTTATTTATTTATTTATTATAAAAACCCTTCTTACAAAAGAACATCCCATGCTTGGTAAGTGTCCTACTGTAAGTGGCGAAATTTGACAGCTGTGATTAAAGCGGCTTTACTGGACCGAACCTCAGGCCCATCGCCGCACGGAGAGCTCAACGCTTAGGTCTCCAGCCTCTTCAGCCTGCTGCCGTCAGGGAGGAGACTGCGGAGTCTTCCAGCCAGGACCAGCAGGCTCAAAGACAGTTTCTTTCACCAGGCTGTCAGGAGACTCAACTCCCTCCCTGCTCTACCATCACTCCCCCCCTCTGCCCATCCACCCCCCTTTGCCCCCTGACCCGAACCCCCAAACACATATTCACTCGTACATCCTGATCTCTGGACTGCACATTGCACTACATCGCACTATCACACTGGTTTAAATATCTTATTTCTTTAAATACTTTATTTAAATAATATTTTACATTTTAAAAATTCTTGACTGTTGTTTATTTTAAGTCTATTACATTTTTGATTATTTATCTTGTGTTGATCGCCGATTGTTTATTGTTTATTTATGTCTGTTAATTGTGATTAATTTTTTAATTGCTTGGTTGCACCGTGGGACCAAGAGAGAGGACTGTAAATTCATCTGTGTTGTATGTCATGCATGTAACACACTTGACAATAAAGTGACTTTAAGACTTAAGACTTTAAGAGAGGGGCCGTGGATTAATGACGAAACCCGGCAACGGCGAGGGAGGGATCGTGCCACCACAGGTGAGACCCGTGGAGAATTTTTTGTTGTTTAAATCAGCTCCTCACTCACGCTATCCGTGTCAGTGCCGAATAAGACAACCGCAAATGACGCTGTTAATTAATTAGTTAAATGATATGGTCAATTTTCATTTGTTCGTTTTTTATCCTCCAGGAAAGCTTCATTGAGTTTCAAGAATGTTTTTTTTTGTATTAGGAGAATTCTGCATTGGGATGATGGGACGCTTCCTTCTTAAACGAGTTACTGTTTGCAAAGAGAATTATGTGTATAGATATAATGAGCAATCGGCAAAGCCAACGAAAAAGCCATGCATATGGGGAGATTAAAATGTCCACAGAATCAAATTAAATTATAAATCTTGTATGTGTCCGTGTGCGTCTTTGTATGACAAACTTTAACATTCATCGGGCGTGCGCACCTCTGATTAGTACGATGCGAGAGAAGTTCAACATGCATACATACATAATGGCTTAATGTTGTCTTTAAACAGATGGAAATTGTTATTCTTGGAAAAACATGCACCATGGTGAGTGGAGAAGAATTGAATTTGGGAAACGCTTAATTACCAATTTTTTTTTCCAATAAACGCTGGTCCTACCAATCCATGCGTATGTCGTTAAAAGTGCTTATATAACACGCGCTGGGTTCTTTAAACGTGTCCATGACTACTTTATACCAGGCATTGCTCTCTATGTGACGTTCCCAACATCCAACAGGGTTAATTTGATTTTTTTTCACCAACCCGCACTGACCGGCATGGTGAACTATGGTCAAATATCCCCCACGACCCTTCAGGTGCGGGGTGACCTCGCCCAGCAGTAGATTAACAAAGGGGCGCGACAATCTATGTGACACGTTGCATGAATCTATACATTTGATGTAAATTTGCCAAAGTCTTGGCGAACAACAAGGGCTGTGTAATGCCAATGCACATGACATTCAGGTTTCACATATGCAGTTATATAGCTTCAAAGAAAATTGACAATTCGGTAACACAACGTATAATGACGCAACAATTACACAAGCAACATTCATCGTTCTAACACCGGTCTCTTCCAACACCTGCACGGGAGATTGTTCTTTAATGTGCACTGCTCAATGACAAAACAAAATATGTATCTAATAATGATAACATCAAATTGTAAAGGTAAATATTGCATAGCAAACGGAAACAAGAGAATCCGTTATGCGTGCGATTGGGTGGGTCACCTGTCAAGCGGGAGAGAGCCTACAGGGGCAAAAGGCCCCGGGCAGAATATCACATTAGCGGTAATTAAACCGGCTCTGTGGCAGCTGACGGCCGCAGGCTACAGCCTGGAACCAACACAATCGGTCGCATCTTTTTTTTTCCCCTCCCTCTCTCTCAAACATTAACGACGGTTGCCCATTCGTTTTATTTATTCTGCACATTGTGTGTACTGTCAGCTTGCCCTATCAATCTTCGAAGCGTTTTTATTCCATTTTATGGGGTTTTTTTCTTTTGTTTTTCAACAGAGTAAGCCTTTTATTTCTGGTCGTTTTTTAAAAAAAAGATCCACTCCTGTTTCATAACGGCCACCTTCCGGCATTGCGCATCTTCCATGTGCTTCCCGAGGACGAAATCCAATTAACATTTACATGATAAAACCATTCTGTTCTTGAATAAGCTATTGTTTTCTCAAAAGTTGCTCTAGGCTTTCTGAAATAACAACTGGCCCTATTTAACGATTCTTCACAAAGCAAACATGACTGTTAACATTCGGCACGTATGCCTGGTTGCTTGAAACAACGAGCAATTCACTGTTCACTCCGCTGCAATTATTGAGTGCTCTGGCCAATCTTATGTAACAAGATAGCCCAGGGGTTCACCCATTTGCATTGCAACTTTCCACATTAAATAAATTGCACGAGACTTCGGCGAGTTCAGCGAATCGTTACAAATTCCCACGTAAGTTTACGTTTTATAATCAGTATTCGGAGGCAGCAGTGGTGAAGTGAACAGCGCACCGCACAACAGGCCTAGTGAGCTGAGTTAGATTCTAGGCCAATGGTAATATTATCAACGAGATGTATATCTCAATCAGGCCATGACACCCACCCCTACATACCCCCCTCCGCCCTTGACCACCCCACACTGACCAGCATGGTGAAGCATGGCTCAATATTGTGCATGCCTGATAAGGCACACGTGACCCCGTGCAGGGAGACTTTTAATCAGCAGTTGACTGAACAATGTCGGAAGTTGAATGATTACTTTTAATTTGCATTCAAAATTTGCAAATTAAAAGGAAAAAGATTGGCACGTAA
Organism: Lethenteron reissneri; assembly: GCF_015708825.2. Classification (NCBI taxonomy): domain Eukaryota; kingdom Metazoa; phylum Chordata; class Hyperoartia; order Petromyzontiformes; family Petromyzontidae; genus Lethenteron; species Lethenteron reissneri. The sequence goes on along the minus strand of NC_083798.1, from coordinate 7,525,681 downwards.
ACGTATTCTTCTGCAGATGACATATTAGGTTCAGCTGGAATCTAAACAGTTCTAGTTTTAATTTAAAATACAATTTTCTTATAAATTAATCCATTGCAACAATGAGCTTTGCACTGCGTGAAATTGTGCTGCTTTTTCTATTAAAACTATACATCGTTCCGCCGAAATGTGATTTTCCGCAGACAATTTATGCCGATGCATCTCAAGCACGCTACTAACGTGCTGCTCACGTGCTTGAGATGCGGTTGCATGTCGATGCTTTCGCACTCTGAACTGTATTGCATTTTTAAAACTGCACCAGCGGACAGGATCTCATTCGCTTGACTGCCATGTGCCAAAAGGGTCAGTTGAAGTTAGATTATATGATCGGTCAACCGCTGACCAAAGACTCGTTGCGTACAAATGAGTTAAAGCACGTTAATCATGATCTAAAAAAATTAACCCGTAAAAACAAAGTTTTCCACTCTAAATCCTTTATATGCGTGGCGGCTAGAGTCCTCTCGTCCTCTGGCTTGAGTTGGCTGCCACCTATGGGTCATATGATTGTCTGCCAGAATTAAGCAATTGGTAATTAAATATAAAAAAAAATTCCCTAAACAGTGTAAAATTTTGGAAAAAAAATTTCACGAAAATTAATTGTCACGCACAACGAGTCTGTGTGGAAAATGTGAGCTCGATTGGATCACGGGAAGTGGGTTAAAAAACGAACAAAAGATTTGCACGGTCGTAAGCAAGCAAGCACGCAAGCACGCAAGCAAGCGAACTTAATATAAAGGATAAAAAAAAAAAACCTCTGTCCTAAACACTCAAGCTAGAGAGCGCTGCTCCGTCACACGGCTAAAACATTCGCATCTCCAACTTGCCGAATACGACAGGCACCGACGCTGCGCGTGTTTGAACGGCAAATATAGAATTATTTATCAATAATAATCTTTCGAACGAAATGCACGGACACTGTTGATTTATTTCTCTTCCGATGCGCGGGGTTCTGGAGAGTCGATATTGGATGTGTCCACGTGCCACGTCGTGTACCAAAATCGCTCCTCCGCGTGGGTCACTGCTAAATTTAGACTTGACTCTCATTAAGCGAAGTGGTGTGCCCGGTTTAATTATTGGGGAAACTGCAATGGGGGTGCCTTCTCCTCCTGTGACGGAGTGTCCTGAGCGCATGGAACCCCCGCAGGAGAGGGGAGAGAAGAACTTACATCACGTCTCGTGGCACCCGCAATGATGATGAACGTGGTCAAGGGGATGATGGCGAGGATGGTGGCTGCGGTGGTGGGGGAACGGTAGCGTAGTGATGAGCGCTGTGCTATGAACCCCGGACACCAGAGTTTGATTCCCTCCCGCTCATGGCCAACACCGTTGACTAATATCTGAACCAGTGCTGGTCCTCACCCTAGGTCAACTCAGCTTCAAATGGGTTCCTGGTGCGATGTGTAAACATCACCGAGAGGGAGACAAAGGCGTATGGGGCGTGGTGTTGGTCACGCATCCCCTCGCGTGCGCTGCTCTCCTTCATAGGTGCTCGCTAACAGCACCTCCCCCAGCAGTCTGTTATGTCGGTGATTGTGATCGTGGTTGTGGTGATGATGATGATGATGGTAGCCGGTGATGATAGTAAGGCCCAATTTAAAACGCTTGATACGCCGGAGCTGCCCCCCACCACCACCACCCCCCTTGGGAAGTATCTAAATCCACCTCTGCTGGTGGTAATAGTATTCATTGTGTCTGCGATGGTGATACTTTTGATACTGATGATGACAATTCTGGTAGCTCATCCACATCACCATTATAACAATCAATATTAATAGCAGCATCGAGATAGATGAAACCTGAAGCAGCAGCATTGTGGTTCCCCAAGGGGCGTTGTTGGTTTTTGTGGAGTGACTTACACTTGGCCACTAGATGAGCATACAGTGATGCGAGCGTATGTTGTGTGTTTAGGCTCACAGTGCATCGTTGCTGGTGCGGGAGATGTTAATTGTGCATATGTGCCCTGGGCTAAGACGCTGTGTGCTCGTTTTCATGTGCGGTGTGTTCTCTGGCAGCATTGCAAGTGTCTCTGCTTTCCACCAACGCTGTTGAACAGCGTGCTACTGTGCATGCACGTTCAATTCTGTCGAGATGAATGGGTCCGTGGAAAAATAAGCGCGTCACATTATGATATTGGAGAGCTATGAATAATCTCTGCTTGTAACAATTATCTGACTGCAACCCATATCTGTCCAAGCCTACAGACACGTGATATTGAGGTGATACAACGTAATGTTAAGACGGTTCAAGCACAGTGGTTCTGAGATCCTTGAATACAAGCTTTAGACATCTGATCGATTATTTAAAAAAAGCACAGCGTTCTCGATTAACCTCCCAGAAATTTCTAAATTATGGGAGGTCTATCCTTCTCCTTTGCTGTTCACGTGGTGTTGAACATTCATTGGTATTATCTCCATCTATCTGACTGTACTTTCTCGACACAAATGTCTGCAACTTTTATGTTGCGAATTATTTATTCGGTTCAAATTTCCTTCACTCACTTTTATAGAGATATATAACTCCACAGTGAGGTTATTCCTCTGTTATACACGGCAAATGTCAGTCTATTACAGTTCTAAAATATGAATTGAAGGCACAGCTCAAAACTAAACAGCCCTTATCTTGAAGCTACACACCTAGTCCCGGTGTCCCGTACTGACCCAAACTACTACTAGACGTCTGTCAAAAAGAGCTTCATAGCTCATCGGATTTCTCCAGGACAAATAAAGATTCTGATTCTGACTCTCAAACGTCTTTCCTGGGAGAATTAAACAACTCCTTTCTAAAAGTGCAGGAGGGAAACATTAATGACTTCATGGAAGTGTTTGTGGCGAATTTGAACGTAAACTAAAGAAATAAACCGTTAACTACTCGTGTTTGTTTCGTATTTTCTTTCAATTCAATGCAAAATAATACGGGTGAAATGTACGCAACTGGTAGGTGCAAAACGCACGAGACAAACAAAAACATAACGACGAGCCTGAATAAATGAATGTATACAAATGATAACACTGCCTTGAAATCGCGCCCAACGAGACGGAGTTTCACACTCACGTCAAAGTCCGGGCGCAATTTTACGATGCAGCGCTGTGCATTGTCGTGCGGTGATTTCAAGCTCCGTGGCTCCAGGCTGCACCGCGGAACATTTGTTACATCTTCTCTGTTGCTCTGAACAGGGCCGAGACATGCCCCCCCCCCCCAGTGCTATCAGAATAAATGGCAGCTGCACAAAATGCGCTTTGCAAAAAAATATAGAAAGGGGTGGGGGGCGCAGGGAGCCCGCAAACATGTAATGAATGTAAATGTGCAATATTCAAGAGCGGTGATGGCTTTCATTGGTCCTCGCTGCTCGGAATCTTGGCTGAAATGTTTTATATATATATTGCTTGACTATTTCTAGACTTGAATAACGACAGTAATAAAAAAAACGCAAGTAATTTCTACGGCGAATTCAAGTGCAAATCAAATTGTTAATAATCGGGGACAATTTCCGCTGTTTCAATTGGCGACAATTCCCATGAAGAACTCTGCACACGATAGCGCGAGGAATCCGCGTTGCAAATGTGTCGTTGTATGAGCTTTTGGTGCACGGTGACCTGTGGACAGTGACTGCTGCACTCTGCTTTCAAACTCGTGACGCCAATTAGCATGATCCGGTTTTTCTTTCTTTTACATTTCCTGAACCACGGGCCACAAAAAATAGAGCATCGCATTTTGTGAGCGCCAAACTGCTCCGAGCTAATTTTCACAAGAGGCCCTTGATGAATTGACCGAGGTTCGAGACATAATCCAGGCAACAGTTAACAATTACAAAGCCACTGCTTGTTTGAATTACCATGAAAACAGCAGTGGGACATCGAGTCACGTCAAGCTTCTGTTTTTGCAAACCAGAACCTAACAAAAAAATGCTAAACTGTTGAATGCAATAAAGGATGTTTTAATATGGAAAGCTATGAATTTAACAATCGCACCCATCGCTGCTGTGCCGTAATGACTTTATTACTCAGGCCTTTCAGCAAGAGCGTTCCGTGGAAGCTTCTTGTTAATGCCATTGTTTGGTTGATCAACGGCCCTCAGCGCTGACAAGCCAGCTCACATTGTGCGTATTTCAAAACAGTTATTAAAACGAGGGACCTTTTATGGTGTATTACTCTCTATAATGCCCCGTTATCTACATTTCTCTCTGGCAGCCACCTGGCCGAGTGGATGTCACCCACTGAGAATATCTCAGCCGACTGAAGGTAACAGGGATGGTTTTTTTTCTTTAAACGTATAACCATATGTGGATAAAGTAATAAATACAGATTGCACTAATAAGCATTCATATATGATGTATATACACAAGGATACCTAATTAGACATTAAAGTGCATCATAATAATCACCAACCATGTTTTATCTACTGCTGGATGAAAGCTTCCCCAAGCCGTCATCTTCCCCGATATATTTTCATTTAGCTATATACTTTGTTTGCTGTTGTTAGTTTTTATGATACGTATTATAGCTCTAACGACACGTCAGTATATTAATTGACATCAATGTGTATGCTCACGATATGCGCATCGGACCGTGTGTGTGTATAAGATTGGTAGATGCTGTATGCTGTGAGTTCACGTGAGACGTTCTGCAAATACCACAATGGTAAAAAATGCAACCGATTCTCATATGCAGAGTATGTACGTTAAACTTTTTTTCACACCGTACTTAGCAAACCACGCTAATTGGAGTACGGAATCACAAGGGGTGATTCGTGAAACTCTGGTGTTTAAATTGTACCTAAATGTGTTTTTTTAATATACAGAAATATCTGACAAGGTAATGATAATAATTATTATTTGCATGTGCATTAGGTAATAATGGTGATCACCTTAAAATTGTTTATACACACACGAGCATACCTACATGGGCATTATCGTGCCACTCAATAAGCAGATGGAAAAGTGAAGTTTCACGTTTCTTGGATCACATTGACTCCATTTGTTACTTCTGGTATAAAAGTCAATAGATGACAATGCCATTGTAATTTCTTCATATTTACATGTTGCTCAAGATCCCCTCTCCTGCTTTGTGGTGAAATATTATCTCCCTCGCCTGGCATGCATGGAAGTCGTCAGTTCGATCCCGACCCTGACAATGCCTGTTTTATATTTGTAGTTCACGCGTTCTCTCTCCCCGTGGTCACGTGGGTTCTTCTACGGGTTCCTTCAACTGTGCCCCCTACAATTAGAAACAGGCGTTTAGATAATTTGGGTACTTTAATTTCCCAGATGTTATGATATACGCCACTCCGATGAGCTCTCGTACGTGGTCAGGTCACCTCTGATTGAAAGCTAATAGCTCAGTGGGCTTTCCCTGCTGAAGTAAAGTAGTTTAAGGCTTTCTCACACCGGTTTAGTGTAGTAACTAATTGGCACGTTTTGTTTACGTGACACTCCTTGCTAATTGGCTAACCAAAAAAAAAACCTTCATTCTGGAAAATGAAGTCGTTTCGTTTTAGTTCATACTGTGGACTGCATGTGTATTGATGGTAATACATTTTCAACTCCATTGAGCAACCATTAAATATAGAGGGATTTCCTTTAAACTCACAGTAACTTATGTTCAACAGCAAAATAATAAACTCAGGAGGCGTGACTTTGAAAATAATCAACTAGAATTTTGAGCGGCACCCTATTCGACATATATACACCCATACTTTTCCATAACTATGTCTTGCTTATATTATCTCATATGCTCATTCCGTACAATGAAGATTATAACCCACGCGAAAATAACAAACTGTACTTTTAGTGTTTGTAAAAACTAAAATAAACCAAAAACAAGAATTCAATATATTGACAATTCTTAATTTATCCAGGAATGACTCACTGAGTGTCAAGATTCTCTGGGGTGGCGATCTTACATTGTGATGTTTGCGCCATCCCTTTAACATGTTCGTACCACTAATCGATAGCTGGTTCTCCCCGGTTACACATTTTGTATTGTTCCTTTTCTCCCGTTTTTATCTCGATCGTGCTAACGATTTTGCTGTTGTCACGAGACACAGAATCTATTCAGATATCTTGCAGAGCAGTGCACCGCTTCATGTTAGAGAATGGACCGTGGCAGTGAACGCCACAGAGCTCCCTCTATAATCCCTTCAAGTGACCTCTGGTTCACACAGTCGGGGGAAGGCAGCAGGGGGAGGGGCGGGTACCAGCACTTTCCCATCTGCCCTACCGCTGACAGTAATGTGTGTTGTTCCAAACTCATCTTTTATTTATTCTCATTAACTAAGCTTCAAACACGTGCCAAACATCTCGCGTTACGCAGCCTCGGTACGTAACTTGTCCCTCCTACCCGGCCGACCCGGGGTCACAATGCCTCAAGTGACACCGCTGAGCCTCCCAGAAATTCGGCAGTGCGTCGACGCGGCTTTACCAATATGGTGCGTCACCAAGTCGGTGGACTTCATCTCCTCGAAGCCGATGATGTACCAGATGCACGCCATCCAGTGCGCTAGCAGCGCGAACATGCACATGAGCATAGCGAGCACCACGGCGCTGTACTGCGAGTAGCGGTCCAGCTTCTGGAGCAGCCGCAGGAGACGCAGCAGCCGCACCGTCTTCAGCAGGTGCACAAACGATGTCTGTGCAGCACCACACGTTCAGGGGGAGACGGGGGGGGGGGGTGGTGACACGCGTTGGAGTGGTGGTGGCGGCGCAGTGCTTAGCGCGCGAGGAAACCGGAGGCGACCTGATGGTTCGTACTCCTGACCCACGGCTAACGTTCAGTAGCGAGCAATATCTGAACCGGTCTTGACCCCCCCCCTCCCCCCCCCCTTTCACCAACCCGCACTGACCGTCGTGGTGAACTATGGTCGAATAATCCCCATGGCCAAGACAGTGTGGGGAAACCTTTATTCACACATGTTCTTGTCAAAGGGCCCCACATGACTTGTTTACGAGTAAATAATTAGCATTCAAGCAATAGGGATGTGGAGTTTCAGTATCATGTGTTCAGGAAATCCACTATGAAGTTTTACTCTAAAATAAATAATAATCGTATTCGAAAGCCGAAAAATATTACTCCAGGATGTTTTTACATGAGGTGTTTTATAGGCGTGCAATGATGCATTGATGAGTCACATTAAAACCGATTCTTACACTTACAATGCATGTGTAATGTAGCTCTCAGAAACACCATCTTGTTCGGTTATATGTATATTTATTATGAATAAATTCCACCGGCTCACTGATAACTTAACGAGTAACCGCGAGTGACTATACACAGCTGGGTAACTTCCGTGCCTCTACGCGACGCTCCCTGTGTAGTTGGCTGGCTACACAGGAGCGGACGCGTAGTAGTCACGGAGACAATATTAACTCTAGCCTTCCAAGACTACAAGGTGCCTAATCCAAGATGATGAAGACGACCCGCTCCAAGGTGACGACAGCGACGACAGCTCCTTGGTTCCCCCACAACAGCAGCCCAGAGCCCTGTTCCATGCCGGCTTTTATCCCCCTGACGACCCGGCCACGCCCCTCTTCCGGAACCCTCTCTCACCCCCCAGGTCCTGTCTGTCTCTGTCTCAATAACTATTTACGACCGTTTAGGTCCGTGCTTATCCTCACGTGACCGAGTCAATGCCCATCGCGTCAATCATTATTAACGACCACTTAGGTCCCACATTACCCAAACGTGACCCTGTCTGTTCCCGTCACGTTAATTAGTAACCACGGCCACGGGGACCCATACTGTCCTTACACATGCATCAAATCAAGCGCATGAGAATTAATTATTTGCAATGTACACTGCCCCCATGAGTGCCATCACCCCTAGAGGATGGAGTTCTTGTAAATGGGGTCATATTCCCATCTTGGTAAAATGGCGTTTGTGATTTGCCGCAATTTTATTTCCGGAAAATGTGTTTTCCCGCAACGTCATCCCCAGTGCGCTATGAGCGTCGTGGCACGAGACAAAGTATCCGTTCAGATCCCTCGCAGAGCAGTGCGGCCATTTGTGTTAGAAAACAAGCCCATGGAAGCGGATATCACAGGGCTACCTCTGAGATCCTTCAAGTGTTCGACACAGTTAAGCAGGCGGCACTTGCCTTGCTAATTTTGCCACGCGAAGTCCAGTTAATCAAACGACAGGTAATCTCATCATTCTAACTGTCAGAGCTGGAATATTGCCAAGTTATTTGATCGTGTAATCCACCACTTAAATTCCCCCATTTTTTTATCCTTTATATTAAGTTCGCTTGCTTGCGTGCAAATCTGTCGGTCGTTTTTTAACCCACTTCCCGTGATCCAATCGAGCTGACATTTTGCACACAGACTCGTTGTACGTGACAATGCATTTTCGTGAAAAAAATTTCCAAAATTTTACACTGTTTAGTGGAAAAAAATATTTAATTACCAATTGTTTAATGCTGCCAGACAATCATCTGCCCCATAGGTGGCAGCCATCTCAAGCCAGAGGACGAGAGGACTCTAGCCGCCCCGCTGCCACGCATATAAAGGATTTATAGTGAAAAACTTTGTTTTTACGGGTTAATTTTTTAGAAGCTCCTCCCTGTTTCCTCCTCAACGTCCCCCGTGTGAGAACCAAACTCGGTTTTCATTCGTTCCGTCTAGTGGCACCTAATCCCTGGAATAACTGTGTGAAAATTGTTTGGGATCAAAACCTCACCACCCCTTGTCCTACCCGGAATCACTTTTTTGCACCTCGGGTTTCCTTTCAAGCGTATGAGCAAATTGATCGTTACGCTTTGCAAACTTTAAGTTATAAAGATAGGTTTTGGAACGCGATGCGTTTTTTTCGAGCCTTGTATTTCTGTGTGCTCGTTGCACCATAGTGATACATGGCAATTGCCATTCGGAACTTGCCCGAGTACAGTTTTTGTTTTCGGATGTATATTTATTTGTTTGTTGTTTCGCTGTCACCATATTTCTTTTGTGTCATCAGACCCTCACCGAAAATGAGCATTTATAGGCCGATGAGTTTTATATATGCCAAAATAAAACACTTAACCTAACCCCAACATTTGAGTAAACAAACAAAAAAACTGTATCGGTACATGTATCGAGTCTTTCCTCTCTTTATATTATAATTAAACCAGGTCTTGAATCCCTCCATTCCTGATAGTAATAATAATCTGCATTTGTATAGCGCTGACAATTCCCAAGATTCTGAGGTGCTTGCTAGTTTGTTTGACATCTGCTTCCGAAAGCACTTTGTGAACATTCGTGTTTTGACATCTTTTTTGAAAACTCGTCACAGAGCTGCAGTTGACTGTCCGCTCGAAGGCAGCGGGCCCCCAGCCTTGCAGAGTTCCAGGCGACTGGCGCTGCTGTGATCTGTGGTGTTCGCTTTGCATCACTTTCGGGGGTTGGCGTATCACCGAAAACGCAGCACACGACCAGGGTGTGAACTTTTCTTTAGCCTGCGTCAGAGGTGCGATTGTTGTCCAATTGAGCTGGTTTTCTGAGCCAGCAAGTGCCATCTTACAATCTATTCTGCAGCGCACCGCGGGCAAACCAGTGCACAGGCTTCAGAAGCGGCTGAGAAGGCGATCACTTTGGACATTGGACAACAAATTTAGGGATGGATTCAGGCCTCCAGCAGTACAGCAGTACATGCCTGCTGTTGAAAATGTTTTAGCAGTGTTCTACAAAAACCCATAGACGCAAAGGTTATGCATTCAAACACACAAGTAAAGTGCAGATCTTAAAATAAGAAGGCTGGCTTTCGAGCAGTCCAACTTTTAAGATAATTACATTTATGTTGCATGGGAATTCCTCAAGATAAAGCTTTAAGACCTTCCTATTCCCTGATTCATGGTTCTGTAAAAGCTACGAGACCCATACATTAATTGCACCCTGCGTGCAAGTCACTGTTTACATAATTGTTCAGGAAAACAAGGGCGTACATCTCTACTGGTGGTATAAAATGCTTCATTAATTTATCCCTTTCTCACGAATGTTCACTTTTCGACGTGGCGTCGTGTCAATGTTATTACCGTAAGTGCCACAGCTTTACTCTCATTCTTTATTCGTTTCTTCTAAATGTCGCTTCAAGGCACACGAGAGCTTCCTGAGCCTTAGGCACCACTCGCTGAATCACAAAGAGCGCCAGGATGCTAATGCGAGCATTTGTTGTGCAGCGGAGTCGGTAGCCCACAGCTCATCGCGACTAAAGGACCACTTTGGCACACTTCGTGAGTGAGTGTTCGATGAAGCGAGACGCTGTCATGGGGATAGCGGAACGGTAAGAGCCATTGGTATGTGCTGTCACCGCATTGATTGGAACGTGCCCTGCAGCCAGCAATCAATCAACTAATGAATGATCTCTAACAATGGTGAACTGCACTTACATCTGCCTCGGAGGGAGTACTTTCATTAAAAAAATGAATAAAGGAATAGAACAGTCATCCTTGATCGTATCTCTCCGTCGACTTAAAAAAAATATATATTATTTTAACTCCGACGTGGTTAGGCTCTTGCACGCATTGCTTTAGTCAAAGGGTCTGCCTCGCACTTGAGATTTTCCCAATTATGCACCTGTGTCTAAACAGATGATAATAGAATGTCCCATTCGCTGAGAAAGAAATGCATTAAAGCCACGCTAATACGATTGTCTCAATTAAAAGTCCACTTTTCACAAATTTCCCCCAGTATTTCCACAACGAAATCCATCCAGCAGCGCTGGTGCTTGATTGTTCCCACGTGGATGGCACGTCACTTGTGCACCCGATTCACTGGCATCATCATCATCACCATCAGCCATGGTCAATCCGCTGCTGGATGAAAGCATTTCCCAGCCATTACACTAAAGAGGCATCCGATTAGCTCTGAGCAAAACAGTGATCCGCATCAGAGTGATAGGCATCATTATCCAACACTGAATTGCGATGCCTATCACTTCACAGCCACATTAAACATATTGCTTGAGGACCCACTCACTGCCTTTGATATTTCTCTTTTTGATATAGGCAAGCCCTCGACATGCCTATATCAAAACCATGTTTCTGCCAGGCCAATTTACAATGAGCATGAGGATGTACTCTTCTCCTATTTACAGGCAGTGGTAGAAATTCCACATTCCTATGACAAAGCTGAGTCATTCCACAGAGAGATCCACTGTTGTTTCTGATACCTCCGTCATTTAGCAATTGCATAGTGGTAAAGCTGGTATCATGACATCCTCAGGTCTCACCAATCCGTCTCAGGTTTCCCATGTGTGAGATTACAAATGCGGCTGAATCGAGTAATTGCGGTGCACTAACGCTATCTCAACCAGACGGCCGTACGAAGCCCATGCAGCTTTCCAGAAGTGGTCTAATGTCTAATGGTCCTTGTGCCAGAGCAAACAAATTGAAACCACCTAAAGTAGCAGCAGATCCTTTCGTAGTACCCATTGATTTATCCGGCTTAAAATAGTGAATCACTCGGTAACCCACTCATTTCAAATGGTCGTCACACAATTATTTACTGTTGTTGGCCACATTAAGAAATTGGAACCTATAAGGTAATGTCACGTCAGGTGGTAGCGACAAGTCCAGCACTGGCACGTCATCGTCAACGTTAACATCACTGGGGATTATTTTCAGCTGGATCTGTCGGCACATCACATTCACCATAACCCCTCTCCGTGGCTGTGGCTACGAGTCACGTGCAACCTGACGGCCTGTTCAGAAGATAAAGGAAGCCCTGATTGTCACCCATCATCTGGGCTTTCCAATCATCTTTAAAGCCACCTGTACACGCACGGCGCCTGAGACCGGAAAAACCCCGAAGCGTTTTCTGCCTTCCCTGAACGGCGGCCACGAGCCGCCCAATGATGAGCCGCGTGCATTGTGCGCGCCCAGGGCTCGCTACTCCATAGCCACAGAGCGGCGTTGAGTCACAGGCCACCTCGTTCCATCCCCGAAGAGTGCGCCACTGCATTGGGAGGCGATTTAATTAATTAATAAAAAAAGGACAACTGCTGACGCTGCGATTGAACCTCTGCCAGGACACGGCCTGATATCATCAGCAGGGGTGGTGGGGGAGGTGATGGTAGCGCTTGTACAGCGTTGTGTCAACCCCCGCCTGTGGATTGGAAGAGAAGGCGATCGCACAATCCTCTTCGTTGCTCACAGAGCCACCACCTGCCCACCTCCCCGAGCCTGTCTCTCCCAACTTGGCTACATCAGCCCTATCAGTCAGGCAAAAGTGTCACCTTGCTACTCGTATAGACTAACACTAAGTCACAAGGATCAAATGCTGTACATAAGAAGCTGTGCCTATTATGTAGTGGCATTCAGATACATCTGTACATATATAAATGTGTATCTGTCTGAGCTGTGTGTTTGTGTATGTGTAGCGGTTAGCACAACTGCGCTACGAAACCAGCGACCCGAGTTCGATTCCCGCTCACGGCAAACACCAGTGACGAATATATGAACCGAACCTGGGCCTCCCCTAAGACGACTCAGCCTCAAATGAGTAACTCGTGCGGTGTGTAAACATCGCCACTTGGGAGACAAAGGCGACCGGGCGTGGTGCTGGCCACCCGCATCCCCTCGTGTGTCGTGCCAGCCTTCATTCGTGCTCGCTAACAGCACTTATCCCAACAGTCCGTTAAGACTACGGGGGAACTTTGTATTTTTATGTATGTCGATTTGTTTATGAGTAAATAGTATTCTATTAACTGCTGACTTTCTTGACGATAAGTACATTACTTGGTTCAGTGATGGTTGGAGTCATTAGCGATGTAGAACTTTAAGCTGATCCTGCTTGGCATGCGCATGCAATTAATTAATCTCTTGGCCATCATTTTTGAAGGCTCAAATTTATAAAATGTTTCTCTTTGGATATGTCTGGTATAAATATAGTTGAGTCTATACACATAGACTCAACGATATTTGCACCACAATACTGACTCGGTAACAAGCATCTATACGTATTGGATGTGTGAATGTTGATTAGTGTGTGTGTGTGCACGTCTAAATGTGTAATTTGTAGGGTACAATGGAGTCTTGGGGAGATTTAAACCATGGAATCCACAGGAAATATAAGCGTACAAATAATTTCATCAGACAGCATAAAAGATTTTTCATTATCAGCTCGACAAGGATATATACACGGTTAAGATTCTTGTAAACACTACCCAAGAGAATTGCCGTCATTTGTCACGACCACAAAAAAAACACACAACTGCAGCGCTGTTCGCCGTGTCCATCCGGCAAGAAATGGTCAAAGTATCTGCTGAATTGTGATCGTTAATTAAATGTCCTGCCCGCCCGTTCGGCTCACGAGACAGCCGACACCTGTGAGACCTCACGGGAAAACGTTGCGTAGGAAGACCGGCACTCTTCCACGGTAAACGTCTTGGAGTGGGAAAGGGTTCAATTGTGTCCTCCGAAAGTCCATCGCTTAATAAACTGCAAAATTGGCTCAATTTGGTGTGCGATGTTGAGCCAAAAATGATGTGTCAATGAGATATATACGCAGCTGCAGGTGCATGTTTTTGCACAAAATTTTAGGATCTCTAAACGTTCAATAAATACACCCAATTGTTCAGTTTGCAGTGAGATATTTCGTCGGAATTATTTTTTCATTAAATAAATTGAGCTCTAGTTTTATATGCTGTCATATTTTTAAGATAATTTGCAGGAGTCCTAAAATTCAATGATAACATGGCCAAAATGTTCAATATCCAGTGCAATATTTAGTCATAATGATGATTTATATATTTATTTATAGCTCCAGTTTCAACTAATATTTTCAGATAAACGTCAAGATTTCCCCACAGTTGGTACTCATGCTGACTACAACATATCAAGGTCACTGTCAAATCCAAGCAGGGACTACGCTAACGCGTACACCATGACGATTCATGGTCAACCACGGGAAAAATCCCATCTGTGGGAAATACAATGGGGCACATGCAATGGTTACGAACAGATAAAGATATCTTTATCAACCCCCGACAGCTTGCGATCATGTGTGGGCCTGTTAATTGAACCTGCTCCACGGAGATTAATTGTTCCGCGAGCTGGAATCTATGATGTCTACGCCGAAAGCTTTCCTTGGACAAAAAAATTAAGCGTGCGACAGGATTAACGGCGTTACTAATTATTGTGTTGGCCATCCGAAGGGACGTCCCTATTTATCGAGCGGCGGTGGCACAGGACCCGAAGCTCATTTTTCAAAGGGGCTCGAGAGAAACCAACACATGACAGAGGGACCACACACGAGCGCATTTTAACAGGGGTAATCGAAAAGCCGTTACGAACATGTAATAAGGTCAGTTTAACACGTAGGCTTTCTTGACCAATATCATCCATAATAGAGGTTTCTTGGGTTAGATCGCGTAAACATAAAAATGTGTCGTTAAAACCCGCCACCACCCGACACAGCCAACTAGTAATGGTTGTCACGTAAACAGAACATGGCTCTCCAACACACCGGTGTGCTGTACTAGTGACGAATTGGCATGTTCTGTTTACGTGACAACCCTTAATAGTTGGCTGTGTCGGGTGGTGGCGGGTTTTAACGACACATTTATATATTTACGCGATCTAACCCCCAACCCCCCCCCCCCCCTCTATGTATGATGGATGTAATAAGGTCTGCCTCTCTTTGATTCTGCCTGACCAATCAAGCGAAGTTTCATCGCGGCCAAAGCCATTGATGCTACCACGCCTCGCCAGTTCTCTCTACCCTCAAACCAGATCCGTGGCCGCTGCATCGTGTAGAGGCACGGCCTTCAAAATCTGACCTCAACAGCATCCCCCATTGGCCACCGGACTCATGGAGACCATTGTTCCAATGCCTACTTGACAAAAATACTGGCCCGATTATGTCTTTCGGGGGTTTTTGTTGTTGTAACGCAGTAACTGTTCCTTTTGTGCACTTCTCACCGGGTGTTGTCGATGGTTCGGCATGACCTGCCTCTAAAGCCTTGTCGAAATTATTCCAGCCCCCCCCCCCCCCTACAATAACAGCATTGTCTAGTGTGGGAAAATGTGTTGGTGTTCATCCCAGTGTGTTCTAAGAAAAAGCGTCATTGATCTCAGCAGACAAGGGATTGACAATATCAAGAATCTAACCAAACAAAATCAATAGGACTTATCAGCAAGAGGCTGTCATGCACAGATCCTGCATAAAAATGGAGTTCATACACGTTCCCATGCAGTGTGTTGTGCGAGCATAGAGATGCGTACGTAAATGAATATGCACATGCACACGTTTGTGTAAGGGGCACTGGTGGTCGAACAGCCTTGGTGAGACAAACTATCCATTGTCGATGTTTTACAAATCAAAAGTGTGAATGGCATTGTTTATTGGAACTGTGACTTAAAACATGCCATTCGAATGCCATCCTCAGTCCAACGTTGTATTTTAATGATGACGACTATGAGAATGATGGCAGTGATCATTTGCATTGGAAACCCTGTTACAACTTACGGCCTAACATCATGGTGGCGCTTGTCACAAAACCCCCCACCCAGGTAAAAAAAAATCTACCTTCGAATCGTACCACGCCTGAGTTTTAGTGACTGATTGCTGGCCACGGTTAACATCAGTGGCGGGACGAGGTCTGAACCGATCCCAGGCATATGCCCCACCCAGACAGGAACCCAAACCGGGCAGCTTGGTGAAGAATGGTCACACAACTCCCGCGATCCACACGGCATGGAGACGCGTTCCATCCAGCAGTGGATGGACACAGGGCTGTACATTATTGTATATCATTATTGTTTTTATATCAGCACCGGTTGAGTTGTATCAAACAATAACCTCCCTCACCCCCACTCCATTAGTATTCGGTGGCTGAATGCAACAAAAGCAGTGTTGTGGCACCTCGCTGCTGGACATTGAAACGTCGCAAAAACGCAAAGGATACAAGTGGCAATGAAACGAAAGCGACGCTGAGCGTGATCTTTTTGTCCCCCAGACATTACGTCTGGCTACAGACTGCTCATTATAAACGTGTTCGTTTGCTTGAATAGAATGGCGAAAACGCAGTCTGTTTAAAAAGGCTCAAGCGATCACCGTGCGTGGGTTATATAATTCGCGCAAATTAACGTCTACTTGCTATTTCTACACAAACTGCCTAAAAATAGTAAAGATGTATCATTTGCTTGGTAATTCTAACCAAATTTCATGAGTAATGTAATTACATACTGTGTGTATATTTATACTATATAAAACGTAATTTTTTTAAATCACGTTAACACAAAGGCCTCAAACAAATGAGAAGTCTTGTATGGGAGTGGCACGTTAAATCTCTGCACCAGATAGCTGCTATGAATAAACTTTTAACCCAACTTGGTTTAGGATGATCTTCGAAGCGGATTAAATATTTGTGTATATATATATATATATCGTGGCCCTATGCCACGAAGCCAATTCCCTCTGGCTGAAAATGGTCAGAAAATTGTCGAGGCTTCCCCAGTGCCCCATGGGAAGCTTCGGAGTTGGGGTTCAGGGTAGGGTCGGAGGAAGTGTGAGGCCATGCACCAGTGGTTCGGTCGGCCAGCAGCTTAGAGTTTGGTGTCAAACGAGTATTTAGTAGACTGCTCACATCTACTCTTGGTTGTTAGCTAATCATATTTTCAGTTATGGCTATTTTTGTGTGTGTTTACATTGCACATACACTGTTGGTTCGTGTTGGGGGCTGTGGTTTTAGAGTTGAGGCTGTAGATTGGTATTGAAGCTGTAATTTAAAATGTTGAGGCTGTATGTTGGTGCCAAGGCTTTGAGTTAGCATTGATGCCGTGGGTTGGTGTTGAGTCTGTGGCTTGGTGTTGAGGCTGTGGATTGATGTTGAGGCTGTATATTGGTGTTACGTCTGTGGGTTAGTGTTCAGGCTGTGGGTTAGTGTTGAGGGTCGTATGGAGGTTGGGGTTCGGTCCCGACCCTGACGCCTGTCTATTTTGAGTTTGCATGCTCTCCCCGTGGTCACGTGGATTTTTTTCTTTGGGTCCTCTTATCCCTTCTTCATTTAGAAACATGCATTGAGATTATTTACCTGAATTTGCTGGTATAAATGTCCAAATGGTAAGCCACTTTGTTGAGATATTATTTGTGTCCAGGTCCATTCTGAAAAAGAAGTTCATACCTCAGTGGGATTTGCCTGACAGGATAGGGGTGGTTTAGTTTCATTTGTATGTTTTGGGCGATTTGGTCACCTTTCTTGTACGTTGCACTACGATAATGTTTGTTGTATTGTTTGTTGTTGTAACATTATTACCTGCCCCGACTGGACATCTGCGAAAAAGATATTTATAGCCCATCGGATTCCTCCGGTATAAATACTGATTCTGATTCTGTGGGTTAGTGTTAAGACTTTGGGTTAGTGTTGAGTCTGTGGGGTTTGAATGAGGCCGCATGGATACCTGACTTTAAAGCTGTGTGGTGTTATATTTTACTTTCTAGTTTCAAGTGATTACAGATCACCTCCATCACCTCGCTCACTGATCCCTGAACCCATCACACAAACCGCCGGGCGCCCTTACCACGGCGATTTTGAACGCGCACAGGAGGTCGAACGGCAGGGCGGCGATGAGGTCGATGGGGAACCACGTTGTGACGTAGTGCAGGCAGATGGAGCGCCCATCGTACACCACCTGGCCCGAGCCACTCACATACGTCGTGCGGAAGTTCAGGACGATGTCTGCGCGCTCAGACAAGGAGACAGGATTACCGTCGGTGTTCGCCACCCTCCACCACCGGCCGACGACATCCCGCCCCGCGGCGTGCGTGCCACAGCGGCGGCACACGTGAACGAGCGCGCGCGCGACGGGAACGGGGGCCATTGGGCGATCACGTGATTTCCGATGCGGTTTTATGCAGCACCGAGGCTTTTGGGTACATTTGCTTTGCGCACCACTCGAGCAATTGCCGTGCAAACACAGAATTGTGGCGGCGATTTTGACGTGAAGAAAATCGCTGGCAGCCAGATGGGGAAAGGGGAAGAAAACAAAGAAATAAAAACGAGATGTAAATAAGACGGTTGCAGTTCTTAACGCTGCCCGCGAGTTTTGTCTGTCATCACCTACACTCATTGGGTTGCCACTGTGGCGAGATTTTAATTCCCTCACCTAGTATGCAGGAGGTCGTGGGTTCGATCCCGACCCTGACACCTGTATATATGGAGTTTGCATGTTCTCCCCGTTGTTGCGTAGATTTTTCTCTGGGCCCTCTGGTTTTCCCCTCCATATTTAGAAACATGCGTTTAGGGTATTTGGCTGCTTCGTTGAGCTATGATTTGTGTCCAGGTCGCTTCTGAAAAAAAGAGCTATATAGCTCAGTGGGCCTTACCTGGTCAAATAAAAAAAGTAATTGTGTAGTTAGGTTATTATTTTCCTATCTAACGGCCCACATGCTCGCCCTTCCTTCCATGCCTTAACCACGCAGTCACTCTCACTGCTCAGCAGGAGTGAGAGCTGCAATCTCACGGCACCATGAATGTCATCGAAATGGAGTGGTTGGTGCTTACCGAAAACTCAGAGTGATAAATGTCTACACTTACCCATCAGCTCGTGTAATTGCTCCAGTAGTAAATGGCAACATATATCTGCGTACCAGCAGTAGTCAATCTCTTCACTGCCTTGAGAATGATACTGAACGCATGCTGAATTTTAGATGCAGTGCTCATAACAGCCAGGACGGATATGCATTGCTGTATTCAAAAACCCTATCTCCGAGTGCTACAAATGCCCAAGAATTTACATTTATTACATTACATTTTAGGAAACGTCTTTGTGAACTTGCACTCTTGCAACAAAAGGAAGAGATAAAATCCTGCCATTGACATTGATGCAAATGACTGCGGAGCAGCGTCCGCCTAAGGAGACATATTAACACTGTCGCAGTTGCCGTCAAATTGCCAAAACCCCGCATCGATTGACAGCTCACCCACTTGGCTACGGGTGTACTCGAGAACTCGTTCGCGCAAAGTGTCACGAGATCTGGGCGAGTGGCACCTTGCTTTGACGAGAACGAATGAATGCCACCGCTGCAGCAACATGTTAGCTGACAGCGCTAGAGTCAAATGGACTCTTACCATTAAGCGAACAGATAGGAATTGACTGCATTGAAAAGAAGGCGAGTGGTGGACTCTTATCAACGCGGCGTGACACGGAGCCCTCTGGGAGCAGCGGGGGGGGGGGGGGGGGGGGGACGGTGGCAGGAGGGCAACGTGACGTGCGGGGAGGCTGACCGATGATGAAGAGGATCTCGCTGGTGATGTCGCTGACCATGGTGCTGCGCGACGACTTGCACTGTTCATCCGAGTTCAGGAAGCACACGTTGTAGGGCACCGTCACGGCCACGTAGAAGGTTGCCAGCAGGATGAGCCAGTCCCAGCCGGCCTTGAACGTGCCGTAGTGCAGCAGGATAAAGCGCGAGCGCTGCGCCGCTGCCACCTTGTACTCGGGCAGCGCCGACTTCTCCGGACCAAAGACGTTCTGCACGTGGTGGTGGGCACACGCGCGCGCATACGCACGGCAAGGTTGACACGTGGACCGTGGCTGTTAATGCTGTTGTTGTTGTTGTTATTACAAGGGTTGAATTTCGCAGTGACCCAGAAATATATAACTGCACGCAGTACACCGTGTCCAGTGTATCTCTTGCCATGGCTGTGGATTTCAATCACGTGGCCTCATTTAGTCGACGAGTGAGCTGCAAACTATGGCAGTGGGTAATGAAGCCCTGGTTGTTGTTGTTATTGTTATTATTGGCGGTCTGCCATAAAAGTGTGTTTGTATATTGGCAAATGTGTCTTTTGGTGGGGGGGGGGGGAGTTCCCACATACAAATGTTATTTTTTTTTATTTTACTGGTTCACTCTCTCGCCTGTTTGTTTTTGTCATGTTGCCCTTTAGGACAAGTTTTGAATTGTGCAAAGCACAGTATGATGACTGAATAAAATGATGATGATGGTGGACAGACAGCGGCACACCAACATAATGCTCAACCCATTTATCTCACCAAGACCAATGCTGATCGCATCTGGATATTGTTTTAGGCTGCATTAATAGAGTGAACGTCGAAGATATGTTCATCAAATTCACGTAAAAAAAACTACCACTGGCGTTTCACATCGTGCTCATGGACACTGGGATCGTAGTGCAATTCACACCCTGGCCGCGAGAATTCACTCCGTGATCATTGCATGTATGTATGTTGAATTTCTTTCACACCGTACATAGCCAACCGTGCGTATCTGAGGTACGGGGGAAGGACAACAAACTAAACACAAAAAGCAGCTCTCGAGAAATTATTTTTCAATCTAGATTTAGAAGTTGCGTAACTCCAGTGGCTTCCTAATATCGGAACGAAGGGCGTTCCAGACGGCCACAGATTGGATGATTAACACAGGTGGAGGGACAAGCGCCAGCTTGTTGTGAACTCATAACCCCCCAACCACTCTGCACGGGCGAGTGCTCTCACGTTTTTGAGCTTCAGTTTGCTGTTGTCCTGCCGCTGCAGGTGCCCCGACAGGTGGTAGAGCACGGCGCGGCTGCGTCGTCGGCTCGTGTTGAAACCGGAGCCAGTCTGCCCCTTTTGCCGCGGTCTCTCCTCTGCTGGGGGGGTCGGCCGGCGTGGGGGCGGGGGGACACGACCCGGTCAGTGAGAGCGTCTGTCACGAGCCACCCACGTTGACGTCTCCGACAAAGGCAGC
This sequence comes from Lethenteron reissneri, assembly GCF_015708825.2. NCBI lineage: Eukaryota > Metazoa > Chordata > Hyperoartia > Petromyzontiformes > Petromyzontidae > Lethenteron > Lethenteron reissneri. Next base: position 7,504,986 of record NC_083798.1, on the reverse strand, counting down.
TTAATTAGTGAAAACGTAGCATGAATAATGTATTACTTTCTTGTACAGCTCCCTGTCAAGTCCTTTGTCACGATGGGGGACACTGCCGTTGCGTGACGGCCAGTGCACCACTGGACTCGTGGTCCAGAGGTTGCCGGTTCGATCCGCTCTCCCGGCGCAACATTTGAGACACCGGTGCAAGTTAACTGGCACTCACTCATCGGGGGTGGGTGGCCAGCACCATGCCCAGCCGCCTTTGTCTCCCCAGTGGGGTTTGCACAACGCACCAGGCACTCATTTGAGGCTGAGTAGACCTAGGGGAGGCCCAGGACCGGTTCAGAAAATCGTCACCGTTGAGCGGGAATCGAACTCGGGTCGCCGGGTTCGTAGCACAGCGCACTAACTGCTACGCGATCGCTCCCTGCAATGTGTATATAATACAAATATACCCGTATAGCCTCACAGACTGTTGGGGCAAGTGCTGTTAGCGAGCACCTTTGAAGGCCGGCACGGCACACGAGGGGGTGGGTGACCATAACCACGCCTAGGTCCCGAGTGGCGATGTTTACACACCGCACCAGGTACTCATTTGAGGCTGAGTCGACCTAAGGGATGCCCAGGACCGTTTCAGATAATCGTCACCGGTGTTGGCCGTGAGCGGGAATCAAACTCGGGTTGCCCGGTTCGTAGCGCAGTGCGCTAACCACTACGCTACCGCTTCCCACTGTATGTGTGTGGGTAAACCGAATGTCAACCCACACGGTTTACCTATATTCCTGTACAGGGAAATTGAGTGTTCAGCTGTTTCAGTAGGGCAATCTTTGTTTTTTTTTAATCTATTTGTTTGTGTTTTTCCCTTGTGATGGGATATTGTAGGATGAACGTTGAGAGTTATACGGGGCACGCGGTGACCAATAAGCTCTGAATTGGTCTGTAACAAGGTAGGACACTGATAAGGGGTTGACAGATTTGCATATGCACTGCTTACACGTGTAAGGTGAAATCATATGCGGCAGCTGTGCAGTTCGCGAGAGATACGCACCGGCCTCCTTGACGCCATCCTGCGCCGGCCCTCGCTTGGTGTCCGAGATGTCCTTGAAGGAGGCGAGGAAAAGCACTACCTCTCGCTTCTCATTGCGGATGGGCACGATGTCCAGCAGGCACCAGAACTGGGAACCTACGGGGCAATCATTGTCATCAGCATCATCGTTCCAAACATCGGCATAGTCATTAGCATCGTCATCATCATCGTTGTTGTCATCATTGTCCTCATTTTCATCATCATCATCATTTAACCCAAAAAACCCTCTATTATGGATCATCATATTAATCAGAATTAATATCAGAATTACCCTCGTCACCATAATCAGTATTATAACGGCTGCCATTATAATTGTTATCATCCTACCATCATCATCAGCAGGAGCAGATTATCAGCTTTAACATCAGCATTACTATCATCATCAGCACACTGTGTCATCATCTCTACTTCTAAAGCACTTAATGATGTCTAATCCTTTGTTAGTTATTCCATTTTTTTGTAATTTAATGTCTGTAATCGCAATAAGCTGTCATGGTGAGCGCTCTGCGTGGGATTGTATGTGAAAGGTGCACTGCCCACTAGTGATAGAAAATGATGGGAACTAATAAGGAATAACAAAAGCATGCGTCAAATTACTCGGTCTGTTGAGTCAGTAATAAAAGGGTGACACAAATCAGAGGAAGCACACGCGTGTGATGTTTAAGCATGTGACGAGACAGAGACCAGAGTTAACTACAAAACCAGAGATGAAGCCTCTTCGGCCAGACATGGAAACCAATGGATTATTAATGGTTTCAGTCAATGAGCTGTCATCGAGGGTGACGCAGTGTCTGACATCCAAACCATACTTAACTACATAAACACTCACAAGACAGATGGGCTGCTGTATATTGACGCACAGATAGATGGATGGATGAGCTGATAAAACGGACAGGTAAACAAGGCGGGCATACACAAACCTTTTGCGCTTTGCGGTTTATGTTGTGACATGATGGGTGGGAGCACGCTCAAGAGGGCGACCACAGCAGAGATGGAATGACAAGAATCAGCTCATGATGTGCAGGAGCTAGATCGATTGCTGCATCGAGAACACATGAGGGGATGGTGGCAACTTGCGGAGACCTTCGTCCAGTAGTGGATAGATCATGGCTTATGATGATGGGATATGCAGTAAGAGCAAAATATTTTCTCTTATTAAACGATGATGGTTTTTTTTTATATAATAAAAGAAGAGGCACTGAGTTGTGGATGTTTGACACATATCATAAAGGCATTCGCCATAGTGCTAAAAATTACAAATAACGTATTTAGGTTTCATCATCATTAACCAAGATCTATCCACCGCTGGAGAAAGGTTTCTCAAGCCGTTGGAAGAATCCATGTAGCTCCTGCACACGAGCTAATTTCATCGCTCCATCTCCACGACAGACGTCATCTCCAGCATGTTCCCAATCATATGAAAGCTAAAATGTAAAGGTGCCGCCGAATATTGTATATTCGTGAAGTAGCATTCCATCATTCAGATGAGATTTCAGAATGTATACGACGATACGGTATGAATGCCAACGTCCGTACGTATCGCATGCACGGTAGCCGGGATAATTGTGAGGTTTATAGAGCTCATTTACATGCATTTGAGAAGAGACATGCACTGCAATGTGCATTTAAACGGTGCAGCAATTGGTGGCGAGGGTGGCGCAATGCCATTTCCAGTCTGCACGAGCATAGGATCTTTCATCCGTCACGCAAACTGCAGAGAGTGAAGGGAGGCAGAGAGAGAGAGAGAATAGCAGAAGAAACATGATGGGCGGGCGGGGGAGGCTGAGGATAAAAATTAGATCAGAGAGGTGAACGGAGCGAGGCCAGGGAGGATTGCGAAAGCAATGAGAGGGATTTTGTTGCGGCGGCCTCAGGCGAACGGGACCCTGGTCGTTGCAATTATCTGTAGCCGTGGCGTTGCGATGAGGCTCGTCCGAAAGCCATCATTTTGGCATTGTGAGCGGCGCCGCAGCAGCGCGAGTTAACAAGACACTGGGGAGCTCGTGCGTGTACGATGCACGGGCACCGTCGCTGGTCATCGAGGCTGTGCGTCTGCCCATCTGGAGAGAGATTGCAGAATGTGCATCGCGGCATCGCGCAGGGCAGCCCAGATAAATGCTTCCGAATGCTGATGCTATCTCACATTTGAGCTGCGAGCAATAATGGCGCAGTGCTTAGAGCACGGAGCGGCTAGCAATCAGAATGTTACGAGTTCAAATCTCGGTGAGCCACTTTCGAGGGAAGCCAACATTGGTGATGCTATAGAACGACCTGCCCCTGCCATATTAATGTGCAATTTGCACAACTGGCTTAGGGCCATCAACAGGAGGTGAGTGTCACCTCATTCTCAAGTGAGTGAGATCCGAATTTGACTTTTCTGAATAACGTTGTTCACTACACACCAGATAACCTTCACAAGATGTGGCATTCTCCCTTCATTTTAGCCGAACCAGGGGTTAGGGAACCTCTTCCTTATTCTTAGGTTTTGTCGGTAAAGTCACGTAGGTAAAAAAAATCAAATTAATAAAAGTAAAATAAAAATAAAAATCACGACGTTTCGGAGGCAACACAACCCTCCGTCTTCAGGTGGAACCGTCACAGCACGATAGCTGTATCAAGTGAACCGCCACAGCACGATAGCTGTATCAACTGCAGGAATCCATACTCTCACTTGATACAGCTATCGTGCTGTGACGGTTCCACCTGAAGACGGAGGGTTGTGTTGCCTCCGAAACGTCGTGATTTTTATTTTATTTTTATTTTACTTTTATTAATTAAAATTTTTTACCTACGTGACTTTACCGAAACAACCTAAGAATATGAATCCTTGCAGTCACGAAAGCTTCAAATCTAACCTCTTCCTTATTTCGAGCTAAATATGCCATTCAAATAGCGTTGGTGGGCAACCACACGTGAACACACTCGCACCTCAGTCACATCCGTCACTGCAAGAGGACCTGTCGGTAACCAAAGTGACGGAGCACACTACAATTAGAACGGCAATGTTACCAGGTCAAACGTATTGCCCCTCTCGCATCCGATTAGTGCAGCTAGGATGCGTGTCGTGACGGACAGATGTTGCTTGGGGCCTGTTTCGAAGTTTCGTAGTCCTCATGTTGTTGGTGGGCCACATATCAAGTCGGGACGCGTGATCTGGGGGCTGTATTTTCTCTACCCCTGGACCAAACCAAATACACGCAACTTAATCCGTCTCGCTGGCAACTCCACGCCATCCCACCGCCGCTGTCCACATTTCGTTTTTTAGAATGAATCACGAAACACTCGTGCGACAGTCCCGTGGAAGGGAGCCGAGGGAAAACAATACGAACATCATATTGGTTTACTGTGCAGCTGATAAAGCGTGCTTAATTCACATATAACAAGCTTGTTGTTGTAATTAGATCTTTTAATGGCGGCAAAGTTTACAACGGAGAACATTACACGACTTTTAAAAGCACATCCTAATTTCTGGCAGAATCAACAGCAGTGTATGCCAGCAGTTGCTATTACATTATTACTCGGATACTGTTAGTCGTGAATGATAAGATGTCCATTTGTATGTAACAAAAACAAATATATCTCATTTATCCTTGAACTGGTAGGAAAAGTGCTGTTCATGACCACCTACTATGCATGCGTTGAACGATGCATCTATTAAACGAATAATAATAATAAGCCATAGACAATCTACTGCTGGATGAAGACCTCTCCAAGTCCCCGCCATCTCTCACGATCGCAATGCGAGAAGTCATCGAGTGTCTGCACACGACCAATTTCATCGCTCCATCTCCTGGGTGGAACATTCCTCTTTGGAGACGTTCCATTCCTTGACTGCCCCTCCTTTATTAATCTTGGCCAATCGGCCGTCATCACTTCTAGCCGTGTGTTGTACCCAAGTCCACTTTATTTTCTTAACATTTTGGATAATGTCGTTAAGCTGCACATGTTCGTTAATCCATGCGTTCCTCTTTCTGTCTCCCAGTGTAATCCCAAGCATGCATGTCTCTGTGATGTTTATGCGCATTGAGAGATGCGCGCATGGAATTATGGAGCAGTGGCATTTTTCATCCTAATCATCTTACTTTACACGCGATTAATGCTCTACGAAGCAGAACACAGTCCACGACTTAAAGTCAATCATTGCACGAAAAGAGTCTTCAAAAGCAAGCTAACGCACGCAACTTATTTAAAATAAAATGAAACGTTTGGTTGGTCCCGAAGACGCTGACCACAGATTTGTATTCGCAACGCAGCGGGAGCGGCGTCGTCGCACGCCTGACAGTGGCGAGTTCGAGACGACGGGAGAGAACCTCCCCTGGGAGCACGGAATAGTAACCACGCCGCAGGCTCGACACAAAAGCAGACACCACAGCAGCCACCGCTGCTCACCAGAGCCGAAACAAACAAACAAAAACGCGCGTGAACATATCCAAGCGCGACAGTAACGACTGCGACACTGCGAGCGGAAGAAGCGCGAGGGCAAAGGCGCAGCACCGCAATTCCCGGCTCGCACCACGTGCTCGTGGAAGGGTCGCCGCGAGACGGAGCTCTGGAGAGCCCCCCCTCTAGAGGGTGTTTGGCCAACTCTTCTACGCTGGCTAGACGCAAACACCCCGCACTCTGCACCACCACAAACCCCGACCTGCCGTGCCGTGTTCTTGTGTCTATACTGCTGGGTGGCCAGCGATGGGGGGGGGGGGGGGGGGGGGGGATTCAAGCAACTCACACCATCGTGTCACCTGCTGCACGACGAGGAGGTTTAATCGAAGCGGTGACCTCCGCATTGCAAGTCCGCTGCGCTAACCGTTACACCGAGGGCTGCGGCCCCGGTGCGTTGCAGCGACGTAGGAATTACCCAGCGCTGCGGTCGCTGCGCGCGGCGCGGGTAAAGTGCCGCTAATGTGAGCGGCGACGTGTCCAGCGGACAGACACTCCGTAAACCAACACCGGCTCTGCTTGTGTAAGGTGATCATTGCGCGCTCGGCGTGCGTTCGCCCCCCCCCCCCCCCCCCATCGCGTTCCACTAGATCGTTCGACGGTGCCGCACGCGCCGCAATCAAATTTGCAGGCACCGTCGTCGTCTTCCCCCCCCCCCCCCCCCCCCCCGCTGTATTGATAGTTTTAAGAGCGCGCATTTAAGGACTCGATCTTTTTATGCGCTCAATCCGCAACTCGACGGTGTCCCGAGCGCAGCGCTGCGTCGCAAGGGAATTTTAATGAGGAGCGCGCGGACGAGTCGATCGCTGCACCGCGCCGGGTGCAACGTCGGCAACCGCTGGAAACGCGCAGCGTGTCCACTCGTGCGCGCATCTTCGACCGTGTTACCAACGCCTTTGACATGAGCCCAATTCCCCCGCTGCACACGTGCGCGTTTGTCAATCCACGGCTGGATGAGGACCTTATCCGCACGCTGCACGGGGCGTCGCGTCGCGTACACGGGTGGCACGATACATCGTCAACACACACACACCGCCCTGGTTAGTGCAAGTTGGTGGCAGCAGAGAGGATGCACCACCCCCACCCTCCCAGACATTGATTCTCAGCACTGCCCTTTGCTGCCCACCACGTAGCCTATAGCAACCCGTTTGTGCACGGTGACCACCCGTTGCATGCACTATACAGGGTCCATCGTGCTTCGATGCTTTTTTTCCCACGGGTGATTTGGTCGCGGGCATTTCTTCAACACAAGTATTTTCTATCCGGCCAATTGCCTTGTTAAGCATTCGCGTTTTTTTTTCACTGCGTCGCACAACGAAATGCTCCGCGTGATCTCCACGTGCAGTAAAAGCAGCACGTAAGGCGTTCGATTCCATTATGCGAGCAGGGTCATCGTGCCGCCACGGAACACGAGCAGCGGTGGCGGGCGAGCGTGTGGGTTGGCACGCGTGGGGCACAGGTGGCACATTCAAAGAGAAAAACCGGAGAGGCTTGTTGTGAACCATTGCCTATGGCCGACTGACAAGAAAACCGAGTCAGTCCGTTTTGTGCCGCAAGTCCGGTAATGGTTGTTCGCTGGCTGTGAGGTTTCACACTCGGGTTAACAAAAAACAACCGAGACGGCCATCGCTTCGCATGCTTAGAGCATATATTGTCAGTGTCTTTTGTTTGCATTCTGACCACAAGTATTGTGGTTAATGCGCACGTGATTCCTTGTAAAAGGTTTCAGTTTGGTGTATTAACGTCTCAACACCTGTTTTGTTTCCAGAAAAAAGGAGACAAACTATTCTCATATTTTGGTACTGGCAAAGGAGATCCCATGATGTAGCTGCTTACCCCGAGCTCTCTTTACTCTGATAGTGCTTTGTCTTTGTGCTGTACGCCTTTTGGCGTCTTCTGGTCTAACACCATTTTGAGACGAGGCTCAAAAGAAAGCTGTCTCTGGTGTGGACCAATCAGTTTCAAAGACAATGCATACATTTTGAGAGTATTTTTTTTTGCATTCTGGCCAAAAATAGTGTGGTTAATGCAGACATGATTCCTTGTAAAAGGTTTCAGTTTGATGAATTAACATCTTAACACCTGTTTTGTTGCCAGAAAAAAAGGAGAAAACCTATTCTCATGCTTAGAGCAGTACCGCAGCAACTGTCTGAAACACTCTTGCTTCTGACATTAGATGCCCATCGGAACTGTGCACTTTGAAATCTAAGTTGAAAACGCATTTATTTAGGACAGCTTTTTGTGTATAGTCTGTTGTGCTTCACTCGCACCTCGAATTAACACGGTTGACTATGTACGATGCGAAAGAGGTCCAATATACATTCAGTACATACATGAAGAGGTTAGTTAGTGTGCAGCCCTTCATGTGCCAGGAGTGGTGACGGTGTGTGGAAAGTTCTCAAGTCTGTTTATTTTTTAACCAGGGCACTACCCTCCCCTGAAAGTTGTATCATCATCACTAGCAACTGCCATGGTCTATCCACTGCCGAATGAAGGCCTCTTCAATTCTCCACAATCTCTCATGATCATGAGATACAGTAAACCATGGAGCTTTTGAACGCAAGCCTACTTGATTTCCCTTTCTCCGTAGTGGATGCACTCTTGGGCAAGTTTCCTCCATTAGCAGCCACTCCGTAATTAGTCTTGACCACTGTCCATCATCCCTTCTAGCAAGATGTCCTTCCCAAGCCACTTATATTTCTCAACTCCCAAAACGATCTACTTTATCTGCGTGTGTTCTCTCATCCATGTGTTTACTGATGACGCAGTCGCTAGAACAACGAATGTGCATAAACTGCAGGAAACTATTTAGGAATCTAAAAAGGAAGGTTAAGGAAGCTGCCCTCCTTTAACAGGGTTCCCACACAATTCATAACGTAAAACACACACCTGGTAGAGACACATATAGAGTATACCATTATAACTATCCTATCTTTTTATAGCGAGGAAAAAAAAACAGTGATGGCGATGGAATGAAACAAAGCCACTGGGATGCTGACAGGGTTGGTTTGTCGATGTCAAAGGCCGCTCTGAAAGCTTCTGAAGTGCTATAGGGTGAGCGGCAACTGGCGATAGTACACACTAAACACACGTGTGTCGATGATGGAAAGCCTGCTCTAATCTAGCCAAACAAAGACCCTAAGTATCATTGACAAAATACCAACCTGGGCTAGGCTGCAGCCTTAATTCATATATTGTGCCTTGTGATAGGTTTTTACCCTTTCAACTGGTACAAAAACTGACACCTTTATACAAGGCATCATGTTTGCAATAACCACAACACAAGCAGTCAAAATGCTTAAAGGTGTCAGTTGTTGTACCAGTTGAAAGGGTAAAAACCTATCACTATATTTTTCCACTGGTAAAGGAGGTCTCATAGAGTATATTGTGCCTTGTTGACACAATCATGCTCACTCCATGTTAGCACCAGGCCAGACCAAAGAACATGGGTCCCCAAAATCTCGCTCAAGCCAAACCCATCCTGTTTGGTGTTAGGTGAAGGCCTCTCCAAGCTGTCTCTTTAACAAACAAAAGAGACCGCGGTAAACCTCATTTGCAAGCATCACCTTGAGCATTAGTCTGCCAGCAAGAGCTGCTGATTGTTATGTATACCCTCATTGAGTAAACTGCTGTTATTATTTTTTTGTCCAGTTTTGACCCTGACGCCGTCACACAAACGCCTATTCTCTTGCAAATCTTTAGCGTCGACTCTACAGCAGAATGCTTGGTCACTACACCCGCAGTAAATAACAATGACATCCGCCGTATTCGAACAGTGAACCTCGGCTAGATTCGGCAAAACCACTTTCACTCGGGCCATATCACCAAATCAAATTTTGCATTTCTTGATAATTTAATTTTGAAAATGCAAATATATTGGGTTTTTTTTACTATTTATTTTAATTATACACTAATGTCACCTTCAGGAAGAGGCGGATCTAGAAATTTCCCAGGGGAGAGAGGTGGAGGGGGGCAGACCCTGAAATGTCAAGATTTTAAAATAGGAATGTGAGAAAGAAGAAACGCAATAGACAACACAAACAAGATGGGAAAACCGAGACAATAAATAATCTAGTAATAGGGTTTAACCCTTTCAACTGGTACAAAAACTGACACCTTTATACAAGGCATCATGTTTGCAATAACCACAACACAAGCAGTCATAATGCAAACAAAAAGAAACAACTCTGATAATGATATGCACTGTCCTTGAAGTTGATTGGTCCACACCCGAGACAGCTTTTCTTAGAGCCTAGTCTCCATTGGTGTTGGACCAGATGACGCCAAAAGGCGTTATTGCAAACATGATGCCTTGTATAAAGGTGTCAGTTTTTGTACCAGTTGAAAGGGTAAAAACCTATTACTATATTTTGCCACTGGCCAAGGAGATGTCTCATAGAATAAATAATCTATTCATAAGTCGATTCGTAATACTGAATCGTGGCAATGTATCTCATCACAGCGGGGTGAATTGATGGAATGTAGCGTGAACAGATATGCGGAAAACCAGTTGTTACATTTTATATTCCGCTTTTTAGCCCACGTTGAAATTGTTCTGAAAAAAACAAAATGCAATTGATGCAGGCTAAATGTTCCTGCGCTTCTGTCCGGTAAATTCCCAAGCCATTGCTCGGTCTCCGGTGTCGAGAATCCACAATCATTGTACCCAGTGAGGTTGATAACGGTCAGCTCAACACAACCTTGTTTTTAGTCTTTGATGATATTTTTCACTCCATTCGCCACATCTTGCAAATATGTTTTTTCCAAACCTGTACATTTGCATATAAATTGTATCAATGGCTCAAAAAAACCCACTCGAAGATTGCAGCACACGCCACGTGGAGGCTGTGCATGTCTCGATTTAAAGCTTTCGTGACTGCAGGGATTCATCTTCTTGGTTCTTTCGGTAAAGTCACGTAGAAGGGAAAAATAAAATAATAAAGTAAAGTCACGTAGAATGGAAATAATAAAATAATAAAAATAAAACATAATGAAATAATTATCACGACGTTTCGGCCACAACGCAAGCAGCCGTCCTCAGGTGGAGAACAGGTCTGTCATTCAGACTCTGTCTTCTCGACAGACCTGCTCTCCACCTGAGGACGGCTGCTTGTGTTGTGGCCGAAACGTCGTGAGAATTATTTCATTATGTTTTATTTTTATTATTTTATTATTTCCATTCTACGTGACTTTAACGAAAGAACCAAGAAGCTGTGCATGTCGTTGTATCCCGAGAATACGTGGTGCGCGTGGTGTGTGTTCGTTAGCGTGCTGTGCTACGAACCCAGGCACAATGTGTAGATAATCACCACTGGGGAGACAACAATAGCCGGGCGTGGTGCTAGCCACTCACCCCCTCGTGTGCCGTGCTGGCCTTCATAGGTGCTCGCAAACAGCACTTGCCTCAAAAGTATGTTAATGTTTACGGGGGGTTTTGTCTTTGTAGGCATGGAGTGGTGGCACAGTCGATATCAAACTGTTCTGTAAACCCGGCGACCTGAGTTCAAATTCGCAGCAAGGGCAAACAGGGGTGGCGAAGCGATATTGGAACCAGTCTCGGAACTCCTCTAAGTTAACTCGACCTCAAACAAGTACGTATTCGGAGTGACGTGTAGACACCAGCACCTGAGGAGACAGCGGCAGCTGGCCTTGGTGCTGACCACATCACCCCCTTGTGCACTACCGAGGCCTCGATATGTTAGTCAGCACAGAGATCCGAGTGGATTTGTTTTTTCTCACGGTAAGACGTTGATAGAAAAATCGGGGTGAATTTAGGACGAATTTTCTGTATATTTGTTTTTTTATCGAGAAATTGATTAATGTTCGATTTAAAGCTTTCGTGACTGCAGGGATTCATCTTCTTGGTTCTTTCGGTAAAGTCACGTAGAAGGGAAGTAATAAAGTAATAAAAAATAATCCTTCAGACGCTGTCGCCTCGACAGACCTGGTTCCACCTGAGGACGGCTGCTTGCGTTGTGGCCGAAACGTCGTGAGAATTATTTTATTATGTTTTATTTTTATTATTTTATTACTTCCCTTCTACGTGACTTTACTGAAAGAACCAAGAAGATGAAATTGATTGATGGTTTGATTTTGAGTGGAAATCCAGCCACGTGTGCACTCAAAGTTTGGCTCTTGTCTCTCTGTTAAAAGGCTCAAGCAGTGATTGTCTCTGTTACTTTGAGAACATGTCAAAAGTGGATTTCATATCATCTGAGTAGGCATTATAATTGACTGCTTTACGTAGAGATGCCATGAAAACTAAAGATTCAGAACTACAGCTATTTTATTTACAAGCGGAAATTGCCAATTACGGTATAGTTGTCATTTAAATACATTTTAGCCTAATTTCCCTACCGAGCCTGGAAACCACTCCCTCCCACCCACCTCCGCCCCCTCCCCATTCAAATGTGACAAGGCTCCCACAACGGAATAATGGGCACCACTCTCAAATTAATCACGTAATTTTCATTTGCTACGCAGGGCTAATTGGATGCAATTACTTTTTGTTTAATGCTCTCACACAGACAGGCGCGTGTGCGCGCGCGTGTGTGTGTGTGGGTGGGGAGCGGTAGTGTAGCGGTTAGCGCTACGTTGCGGTACAAACTTGGCGACCCGGGTTCGATTCCCGCTCACGGCCAACACCAGTGACGATTATCTGAACCGGTCATGAGCCTCCCCTAGGTCGAATCAGCCTCAAATAAGTACCTGGTGCGGTGTGTAAACATCGCCACTGGGGAGACAAAGGCGGTCGGGCGTGGTGCTGGCCACCCACCCCCTCGTGTACCGTTCCGGCCTTCATAGGTGCTCGCTGACAGCACCGTTAAGGCTATGCGGGGAATCTTTGTCTTTGTGTGTGTGCCCTCTTTTCACGTTTGTGCCAAGTGTGTGTTGAAGAGTCAATGCGCAGCCCTGCGACGTCTCTCACGTCACCCCTGGCAGAAGACCCTCCACTAGGGGGGGGGCTCTAGAGGGGGGGGGGGGGCTCTAGAGAGCCCCCCCCCTCCTCTATAATGTATTTTCGTCTGCTCTTCCACACTGGACAGATGTCTTTGAAGAGGTGGGCAAATCTCATACTTTCCCCCCTCACTTGTATATTGCTTACACTGTTTACGCAACTATTCCAAACTCACAACTGACATCTTTTGCGCAGATGTCGATTTGATGGAAGAATGCGCATTCTCACCAATTGTCGTTGCATCACTTGCGATCCGACACACGTGACTACTAAAACAAACAGATACAACACCTGGCACGTTACGGAGTGGCCAAGGAGGTATCCACATCGGTTTATAAAACAATATAAAAATTATACTCTTGGTTCTTTCGGTAAAGTCACGTAGGTATAAAATACAATAAATCACGACGTTTCGATCGCAACACAAGCAATCATCATCAGGTGGGAAACCAGAGCAATAATTTTTTTTTGCTGAAGTGGGAGAGATAATTTCCAACTGCGTGAACAATTGTGGTCATCCACATGATGTTTTTTTAATAACATAAGCACAGTCATTTTGGCAGAGCTCAGCAATATATATGTACTATATATCAAAATAAAAGTCAAGGTGTGTGAAACAACGGATTGTGCTGATACTGACGTTTGGCTCTGAGTGCTAGAGTATGAGAAAATCTGACGAATAAAAAAAAATTGGAATGTCAGCACACGAGCAGGCGAGGAAGAATTCCAAAAGTGCTTCGACTACAGAGAGCAATAACTGCAGCAATAAGCAAATGCCCGCTACAATGGGGGACACCTTGATAGTTCCAAGAGGCATGATGACGCCGGTGGTTTGGGACACGTGGTTCTAGAATGGATCGGGAGAGAATACCAAACGCGACGTTGTACGTGCACAAGTAAGTAAAAAACAAGTCGAGGATGCGCAAAGAAGAACCGTATTGGCTCGGTGAAGAACCGTATTGGCTTGGTGAAGAACCGTATTGGCTCGGTGAAGAACCGTATTGGCTCGGTGAAGAACCGTATTGGCTTGGTGAAGAACCGTATTGGCTCGGTGAAGAACCGTATTGGCTCGGTGAAGAACCGATCGCGAACAAAACGGGCAACTAGTCAAGGACGCCGTGGTAACTGCTGCGAGGTGACGAGGTCTCTCTCGTTCAGCCCCGGTCGTCTCTACAAGAAGATCGAAGGACACTGAAGGATGTTCTAAGATATTCTTAGGTTTTTTCGGTAAAGTCACGTAGGTAAAAAAACATTAAAAAGTAAAATAAAATAAAAAATCTCGACGTTTCGGAGGCAACACAAGCTTCCGTCTTCAGGTGGAACCGGAAGCTTGTGTTGCCTCCGAAACGTCGTGATTTTTATTTTATTTTACTTTTTCATGTTTTTTTACCTACGTGACTTTACCGAAAAAACCTGAGAATATGAATCATTGCAGTCACGAAAGCTTCAAATCTAGAATTGATGTTTTAAGAAGCAAATACAAACAAGTCGACACGTTCTAAGTCTTCCACTGCCACTCGACGTTAGGTAAGCAATAAAAACATCTGCTTGGTTCTTTCGGTAAAGTCACGTAGAAGGGAAATAATAAAATAATAAAAAATAAAACATTATAAAATAATTCTCACGACGTTTCGGCCACAACGCAAGCAGCCGTCCTCAGGTGAAGAACACGTCTAAAGATAAAATAATAACCGAAAGAACCAAAGAATAAGTCCTGCAGTCACGAAAGCTCCAAAATTAAGGTGAAGAACAGGTCTGTTGGAAAGACAGCGTCTGAATGGGCACCACCAGGCTTGGCAGCATATATTTAAGCTGGGTTGGAGGGTGGAAGGGGTGCCTTGACAAAGGAATTTGGATATCAAGAGAAATTTAGCATATTTATGGGAAATGCTTGCGTTGTGGCCGAAACGTCGTGAGAATTATTTTATTATGTTTTATTTTTATTATTTTATTACTTCCCTTCTACGTCACCACCTCTCTCATCCCACCGTGCAGATGGAACCGAGGCCAGTGTCAGCTTCTTCGTGATCATCAGACAATCTCTATCTACGGCCTCTCCACAATGTGACAAGGCGTACGCTTGTTGTGCTATTTCACTGATTTGTTGACCTGTCCTATGCTCTGCACTCCTATCGTGTGTCTGTACTGTTTGTCGCTGTAACGTTTTGACCTGTGCACTGCACATCTGCGAAAAAGAGCTTTATAGCTCATCGGATTCCTCCTCCAGTATAAATATTCTGATTCTGAGTGCTAGATTGCAAACGATGCATCGACGAAATATCGATCTCTACGCTCCCGGTGCACGCACCGAGTAATCGGCATTGTATGTGAGGGCCGCTTATTCACCACATGCTTTGCAAATCACGTGCGAATGACGAGTTAATAGCGCTGCATTTAAGCTAACGGAGTGAACAAAGCTATACAAGCGAGACAGAGAGAGCAAGAAACAAAGCAAACGAGAAGGTGAAAACGAGACAAGAAAGGTCCATTCTTGAATTTGATCAAGCCCTGGATTGTGACAGTCCATCAAACTGCTTAAGCGAGGTGGGTGCGGGAGGCATCGTTTTCATCCTTACAGAATCGCATTCATCAACGTGTAATTCACCCAACTTTCAGATTCGTTCTCAAGGTCAGTATAAGACAAGCGCAATTTTTTATGAACTGTAATCTAATGAGATCTTCCCATCAGCGCCTAGCCCTGTTCGAGTGGGGTTTTTTTACTCATTGTATACGCCGCTGCGCGCTAATTTGACATCAGGGCTTCTCTCCGTCTGCTGCTCCGGAGAAATGACCAACCCAGCCGAGTCGCTCTCTTGAAGTCATTTCCCTAAGTGGTGCACGTTTCCACTTATTGCAATGGACACACGGTCCTGCACCTTGACTGTGGAGAGAGAGAGCGAGAGAGCGAAGCACACGGAAACCTGAAGAAGAAAAAACACGCCATTGGAACCCCATTTTTTTTCTTCTGGCAAATGAGGTTCCAATCAGGGTTGCGATTTCCGCATGGAAAATGCGGAAGGAGAGTTCAAATTTTCCCGCATTTTTGCTAAAGTCAACCGCAAACGGTGGAAAGACTACTCCTATGACCGCGCGCTTTTAACAACACGTTAATGCGTTCTATTGGAAAGGATACATCATGTACATGTGCTCGTAATCACGGCTCCGCATTTGAATAAAGTATGTGGTTCTTGTGCGGAAATGCGGAAATCATATATTCATTCCAATCAGTAACTCAAAGCCCTACGTGATGCTAGGCCTTGCATGTATCCTTTCCAATAGAACGCATTAACGTGTTGTTAAAAGCGCGCGGTCATAGGAGTAGTCTTTCCACCGTTTGCGGTTGACTTTTACAAAAATGCGGGAAAATTTGAACCCTCCTTCCGCATTTTCCATGCGGAAATCGCAACCCTGGTTCCAATGGTGTAAATGTTTACCCCGAGCTCTCATACTCTGATGGAGCATTGTCTTTGAGTTGGGCGCCTTTTGGCGTAATCTGGTCCAACACCTTGTGAGACTAGGCTCTAAGGAAAGCTGTCTCGGGTGTGGACCAATCAACTTCAAGGACAGTGCATACATTATCAGAGTTGTGTTTTTTGTTTGCATTATGACTGCAGGTATTGTGGTCAATGCAAACATGACTCCTTGTAAAAAAGGTGTCAGTTTTGTTACCAGAAAAAAGGGTAAACCAATTATCAAGAAAAAACACGTTTAAGATTTGTTTTCGCGGTCGTGCTGTACATCATCGGAGTGGTTATACAGGAGCGGCGGTTGCGCTGCTACGGCTCTATGATGTGTTTCTGCACGATCCAGCGCGTTGTTGTTCGGCGTGACGTTTCACTTCCAAAATCAGGAACCGATTCCTTTAGCTGAAGAAGCTCGCAGCTCGTGGGAGTCAAGCGTCACGCAGGATGCCGAACAACCACGCGGCAGCAACCGCCCGCCCCCCCCACCCCCGACAACGCATTTAGTTATTCTTCTCCTCAACAGGCCACTCAATCTCCACGCCCGGCAATCTGACGACTGATATATTACACGGCAATAAGAGGGGAAGAGGGCAAGTAGGCTAAGCGATCTTGTCGGAGGCTTTATTCCAGTAGCTGTCGACGACGCCGCATTTCACTCGCGCATACGCAACGTACAATTTAGACGTTACTCATTCTGCTACGTGGGGACTGTATGACGTGGCAGCTTAAACAAGCGCACGGTACCCCGTGTGGCTATCCGAGGGTGCTTCGCGCCGTGTGCATGTTTCAAAAGCCTCGTTTTGCGTGACAATTTGATAAACACCATAAAATCGAAATTCACCAAAAAAAATTGTTGGAGGGCTGACGCAGTGGGCTGTAGCGACATGCGTGCAAAGAACCCAGTGGCTTGTGATGCCAATTCCACGGATATCAAGGGGGATCTGGTTGTCTCCTTCAACACTGACTATCGTGGTGAAGTATTGGCAAACAACCCCCATGACTGTCATCATCGAGAGGCCTTCATTACGGTAGTAGCAAAAAAAAAGTCTAGCAAGATCAATGCTTGTTTGTTTTTTTCAATCGGATTATTCTCAAAACTCTTACCAGCCCTGACACAAACTGACCATGTGTTTGTGTGTGTAACCTTCTCTCCAAACAGAGCTGCCACCTCAGGATAGGGTTTCCAACTATTTAAAAAGTAATCTGATCATAAACAGACACACACACACGCGCGCGCGCGCTCCCATCAAAACACCTGCAGAAAATTGCCATTTGTCCCAAAGCTGCGACAGTGACAGCACAAACCACTTCAGCGATCCCTCGAGACTTACAGCTTGCTACAATGTAAATGTCAAACACGAATCATCATTATTAGTATCATAATTTTTTTTGTTCCCATAGCTTTTGACGCACACGAAAAAAAGCACCCACAATCGCCACGGTAATTCGGTGCGCGCCTTTCAACCGGAGCGGCAAACGCATCAGGACGATTAGAATGCGAGGTGGCTGACACGCGGGGAGGCATATGCTGCCCCCCCGCCCGTCGGTACGGAGGCGTCTCTTTGATCCCAGAGGACGCTCGTGGGAGACAGCGGTCCGTAGTGCACAGGACGTGCGGCCGCTGTCGCCACGCGCGCGGTGTCGTGCAGGAGCAGTGTGGCCACCGCTCCGTATCGTCGGGGGAAGGGGGTGGGGGCACTGTAGGGGGCTGAACCCCCCCATAGCTAGAGGCTCAGGCCACCCCTTCTTAATTATTATCGTCGAGTCAAACGCTTTCACGAGTTTGGCAAACACCCATAAACCGTGACAAAAATGTTGAGCGTTTAACGAGTACTCATCTAAAGTTTATTGAATATTTGTTGTCGCGTTCCCTTGTTTTTGTGTTGGTATTCCCTCCTTTAAACAAGGTCACCACCGTAGAGCGGCATGCAGCAATGACAATAGCATTCGATGCGCTGGCTACTCGGAACAGCAACAATGGTTGACTTCTAAATAAATAATCATCATTAGTCCTTGAACCGTGGGGTTATGGGGCCACCAGAAAATCTCTCCACCTCCCGCGGTCTTTTTCGATCTGTGCAAAGTCTACCTCCGATCCCCCTATCGAGAACGCTTTGTTCTTCATCCAGCACAACCTTGGTCGACCTGCCTTCCTCGTCCCTTGATGCTCATTGTGTGCACGCCAGAGTGAGGAAGGGCTGTGTCAATCCTCGAACCAGGTTCAGAAATGTCAACCTTCTGGTTGCAGTCGGAGTGAGGCCCCAAACCCAGGCTTTTATCAATTGTCAGAGCTTCTTGCAGAGTTTCACCATACAAAAAGCAGCGTTGGCAGCTTTGCAAGATAAAATAATGGATCTCAATTACTGCCCTGTCAAGAAAGCCAGCTGTCAACATAACAGACACCCAATACTCGTGGGCATGTGATAGCAATGTAGCACTCATAAACCACGCGCAACTTCGTAAATGTGTCGGCCCCTTCTTTACGAACGCCCTTCTTTAGCAGATAAAATGTCGTGGTTTCTTCGCGGTGTGTTGCAACCGTGTGTGTGTGTGTGGCAGATACATTCTCTAGTAAAATTAACACGCATTGAAGAGTAATCATTTGTTTTGTCTTTCTCTGTGAGCAATCACAAGAAGGTCAAATGATCCTGGCTCCAATACCATCCCTCCCCTGGGGTATGTGAATCCTATTTCACGGTGGTTACAAACAAAAATAAAAACTGCTCCATAGCCAGGAGCGCTGTTTCGAACGACAAATCGGCTCCAAGGCCGGTGACACTCCACCCGGGGAAAACAACCGGGCGCATGACACTACAAGGTAAAGGTGCAGCCCTGCAATTGCCTGATCGCCACAACTGGCGGAAGCGTTGCCACTCGAAGGAGCTCTATAGAACCGCTTGAGAGGATATTTGGCCTACTCTTCCGCACTGGCTATACATACACGACCTGCCAATCAACGAATCGTAGCGTACCCATTTATACTGCTTGGTAGACAGAAGCAGTGGAGGGAGAGGAGGGGCGGGGGTTTAAGAAACTCATACCAGTGGTTCAACTGCTGCCCCAGGAGATCAAAACAGGCCGGCAAGTCCAATGTGTCGACCGCTACACGTAACCAGGCTAACCTGCCGATGCCAAGTTACAGCGCAAGCCAACCCCCACCACCTCAGCGCCGCCACAAATTCTCCTCCGAGTCAAATAGAGAGGCGCCCCTGCTCGCCGTTACCCCCCATCGGACGCGTCCTGATTGAGTCCTCGAGGGCTGCCGATGCTGCGCCATTAGCTCCCATCAGAGCCGGCGGCGGACGAGCCGGCGGAGCGATACATCACCGCACGCCTCGGCTGCACCCCAAACACCGCTGGGACTTGCTCCCCCCCCCCCACCGCCTCTCCCAATTGACACTGCTTGGCTTTAACTGCCAAGTCGATCGTTGAGGAGGGTAGGTGCCCGAGCACGGCGGGCGAGTGTTTTACTGGCCGCAAATAATTTCACCTCGGGACAATTAACCTTCCGCCATCTCCCCAACCCCACCCCGTCATCAGCTTGTGGAAGTCCACTAAAATCCCACTTAAAGTCCACAAAAATCCCACTACAAGTACACTAAAATCCCACTAAAAGTCCACTAAAATCCCACTTAAATCCCACAAAAGTCGCTCCTCGCTGCCCACCCGCCCTGGCCTTCTCCACGAGGAGCTTCGTCAATGCCTCCACCTCGTCCGGTGCCATGTCCCCTTGGCCCTCGAGACTTCTGCCGCTGTCACTCTCGTCCTGAAAAATGCCACACTGGACCCTAACGTCACCGCAAATCACTGTCCTATCTCAAACCTCCTTTTCTTTGTAAAAGTCCTCAAAGTGGTCATCTTCTGCCACCTCTCCAAACTCGTCGCTCTCTCTCTCCATGGTCTCCGTGACCTGTTGCAATCTGGTTTATACCAAGGACTTTCTACAGACACCACTCTGCTACATTTTGGTAAACGACCTTATTTTCGCTTAAACATGTAATATTATTTTTGGTGATGCTGTATTTGCAGCGGTGAATAAGTTCACATCACACAATATCAACACATTTTACAATACCGCTGCCTTAAATATATAATAGGTGACGTTTTGGGCAATGGTCCTTCTTTATAGCAAATAGAGAAAATATATATTGATATATTTGCTATGAACAGGGCTATTGCTAGAAACGTTACTTATGATATACAGTAGATTGTTTTTCCTTATAAGGCTAGTGTTATTGTCCCAAATGTTGAGTTTTTGCTAATTATCCCTTCAGACCATGGATCTCTCTTACTTTAGTTATCCGAGACCTTTCCCTACTTTCGATGCAGATCTCCTCCTTGAGCATCTAACTATGTAGACATCTCTTCTGATTTCCACTCTGACCTCTCAAACTGCTCATTCTACATTTCCATACAAGCACTTTCCTCCTCTAATAAACCTCTGTGCGATGACATCCCGCAAGGCTCACCCACGCTCTGCCTGCCACTCTCCTCAATATATGTCCTCCTCCTTGGCAGAATTACCCGGAGTTGTAACGTTAACGATCACTTTTATGCTGATGCCACACAGTTGCGTATCGTCATTCAACCCCGCCTCACTGTGCACTCTCACGTCTATCCCTGACACAGCCTTATATTAGATTGGTTTTCTAACTCCCTCTGGATAAACTGTGCCAAGACGAAAGCGATCCTTTCTACGCATAAAATGAACACATGAGCGCCCTTTTCTCAGGACAACCGTGGTCCACTGCGTTGTACAGCATCTTATTGTACAGGGCGCCATGGTGATGAGCTGCTAACTACCTCACCTGGTATTCAGGAGGTTGTGGGTTCGATCCCGACCCTGATGTCAGTTGTATATTTGGAGTTCGTACGTTCTCCTCGTGTGGATTTTTTCTCCGGGTCCTTCGATCTCTCCCCCCACATTTAGAAGCATGTGTTTCGAGAATTTGGCTGCTCTACATTTCCACATTAATGAGCCACTTCGTTGGGCTACACTGGTCAACACACTTTTTCTGACATAAGGTATTCCAACAGTTTTAAGGTAATTTTGGGGTGCTGATTCCAAATCTGGCATCAGTTTTTGTCTATCACATCAGGTTTTTGAGATATCAAATATTGCATTTTCAATAAAAACTGCAGAAGAAAAATATTAAATAAATGTGGATATCTACATAAAATGATATTATAAACACACTATCCTAAAAATACAGCACCATATTTTAACACTAAAGCAGTCACTGACTCGCAACAACTTGCAATCATAAGTGACAGAGTTAATTTCGGGTAAAAATCAATGAAAATGGGGTATGATAGAGCAAATCTGAGATCAGATTTGGAATCAGCACCCTGAAATTAGTCTAAAACAGCTGCAAAAGTCCAGGCCAGAATTTTTTTTTTTTTGTTGACCAGTGCTATCATTTGGGGCCAGGTCGCTTCTGAAAAAGAGCTGAATAGCTCAGTGGGGCCTTACGTGGTAAAAAAAGAAAATAGTTTTTTTTATAGTTTGTATCTTCAAATACACTCGCATTTATATGCCCATTAAATCCAAATTGTCCTGGCATTTTACTGAGAGTTCTCAGATTCATTGGCTGTGACCAAGCCAAGACTCTACACACTGCATGTAGGATCACTTACACATTCAAATTGTTAGGTAAATAATAAGAGAAACCAATACTCTTTCCCGCCCAGGTCAATATGCGGTCCCCAATAGATTGAAATAAATACATCATGTTGACAGCCAGTAACGCTGCCATAAAGAAGAGCATGCAGTGATGTCCCACAGAGATAATCCTCGAGAGGGGACATTACAAACTGCTGTGATCTTCTCAAAACACACACCCACGCATAAGAGCGAATAGATCCCCATTTAGACGGACTGGGACAGGGCTGATAGTGAGCACCCACAAAGACTGATTCTGCACACGAGGGAACTGAGTGACCAACACAAAACATAGCCACAATTATCTGTTCACGTTTACACTGCACCGGATACTAATTTAAGGCTGAAATGACCTAAGGAAAGGTCAGTACAGACTCAGGGTTCGCATACCACTGCCCATTTATGTTATCCATGGGCAGGAATCAAATCCCGGTCAACGTGATATGTAGCATTGTGCACGAGCCATTGAACCGCTACTCCGCATTACAAATATACAAAGATGTCTCGTGCAGGGGTCAGCGACCTGCGACTTCGCCGGTGCACGCGGCTCTTTAAGGACTGCTTCGTCACGTGGTTTATTAGGGAGGACCATCGTCTTGTAAGCGCAGTGCATTGCGGCTCTTGAAACTATCGAGTGTGGTGTTTTTACCGAACTCGGAACACAAAAAAGTGCTTTGCTGGTGATTTTGGTTGCCAACCGCTGCTCTCGAGTCTGTAACAGACTGGTGGTCCAAGTGCTGTTGGTGAGCATCAACGAAGGCCAGCGTGTCACTTGAGGTGGTGGCGGTGTTGCCAGAAGCACCTTTGTGTCTCGTATGCTGATGCTTCAACACGTCGACCTACGGGGGAAGCCGATCACCAGTTTGGATATTTGCCACCGATGCGGTCCATGGCCAGAAATGAAAGTCAGGAGGCCAGATTCATAGCGCACGACACGAATCACTGTCACCTCTAAGAGGTTGCCTTTCATTAACACACCCACAAAGACGAAGATCCCACGTACTGTATAGCCTCTCGCAGACTGTTAGCGACTACCACACCCTCACTTACGGCCGTGTAAGTTGCACTAGTTATCCAAACGTCTAAATAAGTAACCATTAATGTACTGGTTGGACGGAGCTTCGCATTTATTCGCCTTTTACGCATTGGGTGGTAAGTCGTACAATTGGCCACGTGTTTCACAGCTGCATCGCTCGCCCCCGCCGAAGGGTGAGCGCGGAAACCCACAAGCGTGCCGATCCACGAGGCCTGCGGTGCATGTGCAGTGCGATTGGTATCATTGCGGCTTTCTCAGCCCACGGTTGGCAGATCCCACCACCACCGCTACAGGGCCCATACAATTGTCTCATATGTTAATGGTGCTCCGGGGCATGGAGTTATGAGCTCGTCGAGCTATGTGATCCCGCATGCGGCCAGTTGCCAAGTGCTCGAGAGAACAAACTCGTGCCCCTTAATTACGAATCGTCTCCTCTTTTATGCCTCGGTGAGTTTTCATCGCACCGACTATATCCGAATGAACAAATGGCATTTTATTCTTTGGTTCTTTCGGCTAAGTCACGTATAAAGATAAAATAATAAATTAAATAATAGCATACTACGACGTTTCGACTGCATGTCATCATTGACATGCTAATTTTTTCTCTGCCCCCTCCCTCTCTCCGCCCCCGCCCCCTCTCTATATTTAAGGCCTCGTCACAGAAACGACGTCTCTCTTTCTGCCGATACGTGTTCTCCCTCTGTGTGTCCTTGTGATGTCTGTCTGCTTGTGTGTCTGTCTATAGTTTTCTGGTTAGTTTTTTGTTGATATTTCTTTCTTTTATGCCTGATGATGATTGCTTGTGTTGCAGTCGAAACGTCGTAGTATGCTATTATTTAATTTATTATTTTATCTTTATACGTGACTTAACCGAAAGAACCAAACAATAATTCCTGCAGTCACGAAAGCTCCAAAATTGAGATTGGCATTTTATTTATCTCGTTGAAAATGCGTCACGTGTTACATGATTCACAAGGAGTCTGCCCGCCTCGGGTTCATGCTACCAGCACGGCGCAAATCACTCACACCTAACAGACCGGCGGAGCATTCTCGCTGATCCAGTGTTCTTCTCTGCACCCACGACAATTTACAGGAGAAGGAGGAGCAGGAGGAGCAGGCGAATTACACAGATGGGGTGGTGGGGGGGCGCGCACATATTTGTTTTTCCAATTGCTAAACTTCCCAGACAGCAGAAAATAGCAGCAGATTAGCCCTCAGCAGATGGCGCGTGCAGGGTCCGGTGAGGCGGCGGCGAGGCTGTCGGCCCCCGCCGGCGTGATTGTGTGCCGGTAATGTTGCGTGACGGGATGTGAAAATAAGCAACGAGGCTTATTTTTAGTTTCCTGTTCGCGGGGCGCTCCGGCCCGCAAGCCTCGGAGACTCGTTCGCACGATTGGTTTGTTCCCTGACCTCATTATCTCCAGGCCACGCCAGAGCTAAGGAAATGAATAAATCGCCTCAATATATCGGGGAAGGGGCGGGGTGGTTTCTGGTTAATGGGAATTACAGCGAAACTTAATGTTATTTCATCGCTGCCCGGGCATGGAGCGGCCATAGCCGGAGGCATAGTTTGGATGTGGGCGTCGGTTCGCGGCATGGGCCCTGGTGCAAGAAAATAAATGGGGGTCTTCTGCGGTCCACCTCCCCCCCCCCCTTCTCTTCGTGGCCCGTGTGTGTCCCTGTGCCATTACGCCACCTGCACCCTCGAGAGCAACGCCACTGGCTGAACCCCTTGGATCAGAGGTCGCAACCGGGTACCCGATACCCGTACCCTAACCGATACCCGGCTACCCGTACCCAGCCGGGTACGGGTACCCGTTTGCGACCCTGGTGCGGCCGGGTACGGGTACGGGTAGGCCGTGAGTCACTGGTGAGTAACTGTTTGTCACTCATTTCCCAACGTCTTGTCTCTTCTCACAATTCAAGTTCCTAGAATCAACCCACCAGCGCCTGCAACATGGCTTCATCCCAGAGGTCGCAATCAGGTACCCGATACCCGTACCCTACCCGGCTGGGTACGGGTACCCGATTGCGACCCTGGTGTGGCCGGGTACGGGTAAGGAATCAAAACCCGTTTGCGACCTCTGCCTTGGATTAGATATCACCATCCGGAGAGGCACTGCTTGCGAGCACCACTTTACACTCTTAAACTGTGAAGCGTTCCCACCACAGCAGCTTGCAAATCGTTGCGATGTTTGTTTTATAATGATATGTTTAAAAGTTGTTATCACGATGTAAATATGCGTCACGATTTTACACGTTCCCCACGACAGCAAGCAAAAGATTGTTGCAAGCACAGTCTGTTCGTGGCGGAATGCACATGAAGATTTGTAAGAAAGTTTTAATTGTTATTATTTCTAATACCAATGGAGTGCATATTACCCACCGTGAAATATGAATCACAAACACGAACACGGATTTAAAGTGCGAGCAAAAGCCAAAGAGTTTGCAAAGGAGTTAAATTTAGAGACAGAAAGAGAAGAGCGTGACTCAAGAGAACAAATGCAACTATTTATACGTTGGGTTGGGATGATGGCTGAAGACCGAGACTGGTCATGAATTCGCGGCCAATGGAGCGAATGTCGACAACAGGGCGACCGGCGGAGGGACGGAGCGATGGGTCCGTCTCGTGGCCAGCAATGAGACGGATTGTGCTTTCACAGAATCACGAGGAATGACGATGGCCTTTAACCAGCAGTGGATAGACAATTTCGGACGATGATGATGATAATTCAGACGGTGGGGAATAACTTTTGTTGCTTGGCCTCACAGCAATGCAATCACTGCAGCACTACAGTATCTGTGCACAAATAGTTAACTTTCTGGGGAAGGACAAATGAACACTCAAAACATAAAAAAGCTGATAGTTAATTTACAGCTTTAACTACTTGTTTTTTTGTTCAATTTGGCCTCGACACATTATAGCAGCTCTAACTCAGCAGCTGTTGGGGTGCTTGGGTTATTGTTTAAACGCTCAGATAATTATCAATTACAATTGATGGAGATGACTCACTCCAGCAGCTATTGCGATTAACGAGAGTTTGAGTGAAAAAAAGGTGAATCTTTACGACGCTAATGTCCCAGTAAATCATCGAGAACTTTGAACAATAACACTGTGCCATGACACACTGCGGACTTTCCTTATATAATCGTCGAAGTGATTTCCGGCACAAATGAGCAGAGGCAATGGGCGTCTCCCACCTAGTGGTGTAAATTCTGCGTTCCTATGGCAGGGATGATTATCTCCATAGGACCACCACAAAGGTGGCACTCATTGTATTGACCCCCCAAGGAGTGATAGGGTCGAGTCAATCCCCAACCAAAATGTCAACTCACACCTTCCGATTGCAAGACACTCGTTTTACAGATAAGCTACCTGGCGATTGGAAATAGAGGTCAACAGAATCTTTAAAATCCATATTGTTTTCAAATGCCAAGGAATGATTGGAATTAGAAATGAGACATGACTTACTCAAATCATCGATTTAAATCAATTCTCTAAGGTTCCGATGCATGCATTGAAGTCAACCGTATGCTTTAATCGCTATTACTTTCCACACATATACGTTGTATTCTTCACAGCTATTACAATGTTTCCATATCACGTTTGCTCTTTGATCCATATGTTCCACTTTTTGTCTCTCATTTCTATTTCCCAAAGTAAACATGCACCTCCCCTAGTTCTTCACAGACTTGTCAACTTTCTTTGGAGCACGACACGTCCCCAGGAGGCACGGTGGTCAGTGGTCGAGGCTATTGATCAGAGGATGTCCACCTCTCGCTATATCCCTTGCTAGCTTCTCTACTGCTAGCCTCTCGCCATATACGCTGCTAGCTTCTCTACTGCTAGCATTCCGCTATATACTCTGCTAGCTTCTCCACTGCTAGCCTCTCGCCATATACGCTGCTAGCTTCTCTACTGCTAGCCTCTCGCCATACACGCTGCTAGCTTCTCCACTGCTAGCCTCTCGCCATACACGCTGCTAGCTTCTCCACTGCTAGCATTCCGCTATATACTCCGCTAGCTTCTCTACTGCTAGTCTTCACACACTCACACTTAGGATTCCGCTAGCTTCTCTACCGCTAGCTTCTCTCCTGCTAGTTTCTCTACTGCTAGCCTTTCTACCCTCGCCTCTCCAACCTCGCCCTTGCCTCCTGTGGGGTTCAGCCATCGCCGCTGGAGAGGGCGAGCAGGGCCTTGGACTTCTCTCGTCTTTCCTCTTGTCTTCACTCCGACCAACTCAACTCTCTCCTCACACGCTCCCGTGTTTATCCTCCTCCTCATTAACTCCTCTCTAATGAAGCTGGCGACCTCCTGTCGTCTCACGCCCCGTGGCTTCCGCCGCTATCGCCTCAATCTCCCGTCAACCCGGCGCCTGTTCCGCGCCTGCATTTGCAGCCAGCCAAACACTGCCTTGCATCTTAATTGGCCGTCTGCTTCCCGTTGCTTTCTCTCGCAGCAACTGTTCGCCCTGATGCGACCTCACTGTCCGTAACGCGCACATGCGTGCACACCGTTTGCAACCCCCCTCCCCCCCACGCATTACTTCACTACACATATACTGAGTGCCACGATGGCGGGATGTTAACAACCTCGCCTGGTATACAGGAGGTCGTGGGTTCGATCCCGACCCTGACGCCTGCTGCATATTTGGAGTTTGCCCGTTCTCCTCGTGGTCGCGTGGATTTTTTTACGGGTCCTCCGGTTTTTCCCTTCACATTTAGAAACACGCTTTGAGAGTATTGGGCTGCTACACATTTCCAAATGATAAAGCTGCTTCGTTGAGATATCATTTTGACCCGGTCGCTTCTGAAAAAGAGATGCATAGCTCAGAATGTCTTACCTGGCAAAATGTCCAAAAAGTGTCGTATTTTTTTATATTTAATACCAAAGTGGGGAGATCATGGCTGATGATAACAAATATATGCAGTGGGTTCGTGTTAGCCCTTCAAACATGTTGATTCCAGCGAGTGGCGACCATGCCTGCACAGAACACTGCAATATTTCCAGTGTATGCTCCAACGTAGTTATTACTTCCACCAACACTCAATCCTAATGCGCCTTTCACAAGTGTCAAGGTGGCTGCGCCCACACCAGCCAGCCAGCCGGGGCAATGCGATAGAGCATCCATCAGCAGTGACTCACAAACACGACGAACCAAAGCCGAGTTCAATTCTTATTTTAGGCACGGGAGAATTTACGGTGTTTGGCGGCGACACTGCGACACAGGGACCTACTCTTACAAATTACATCCACGATGTGTTTTTTTTTTAAATTTCGACTGTACAGCCGATGGGGAGCTGTGGCAGTGAACCCCATGAAGTCGGTGGGCACCGGGAGCAGGATTCGAACTGCTGCCCCCCGTGCCAGCTGCCCCCTCGGCAGTGAGAATGCAGAGAGGTTCCGCTAACTGATCGAGGTCCGACACCACAACATGGCGCACGGCCTCCCGTTGCCGTGGGCGAACGAAATGTGACAAGGACATGTATCGGGTAAGTGGGGCGGCATATGAGATGAACACACACACACACACCACTAACCAACCGAACACTCTCCCTGTCCATAGCCCTAATAGGGTAGCTAATCAGCCCATCACAATAGCTCTTTATCTTTAACCCCTAAATATAGCCTCTCGCCTTAAGCTATCCAATGAGCCCCTAAGAATGACCTACCCCTTACCCTAACCTTAGCAGCACTTCTGGTGAGTCACCCTGGCAAGTTTTCCCATTTTGGTGACTTTTGGGCCTCGAATTTCATCTTGACGAAACAGTTTAATACCATTCGGGCAAATCTGCCTCATTGTCAGTGCCTAAGAAATCGAAATAATTTTTCAAGAAGAGAAAGAATAAAAATAACGTAAGAAAATGGCAAAGTGGAGAGATCATGGCTGATGATGACTAAGTATATGTTAGTGGGTTTGTGTGAACCCTTCAGCCGTGTGACTCCAGCGAGTGGCCACCACGCCTGCACAGTACGCAGCAACATTGACAGTGTAGGAGTGCAACACAGTTATCACTTCCGCCAACACTCAATCGTCATCAGTGCGGGATTATCCTAATAGTAAGCGTAGCATATGCTACGGGCCCCACGTTCAATGCTTTCAAGCTATCAATTACAGCTCAGTGATTCTGCACTTTCTCTATTACTATAGTCCTATACTGCCTTCAACTTTTATGAACGACTGGGTGTTTAAGGTTAGCGATTTTTCGTATTATCTTGCTGCATAGCAAATGAAAAAATACAATCACTTTACAATGCAAGTAAAACATGTCTTTTAACATTAACGTTTTTTTTTAAATTCAGGGGCCCCTATACAAGATATGCTACAAGCCCCGCACTAGCTTAATCCGGCACTGATCCTAATGCCCCCCCACCCAGCCAGTGTCCCCACGGCGCCGTCACCCACCGTCCTTCTTGTAGAAGACGATCTCGGTCTTGAACTCGAGCTGCGCGTCCAGGGCGCGCTCCACCTGGCGCGCGAGCGGCGCCGCCGTCTCGACGCCGTGCAGGAAGCAGCACGAGCAGCTGCGTTGCATCACCTCCGTGCGGCCGAAGCCCGTGAGCTCGCAGAAGCCGTCCGAGCAGTAGACGATGGGGAACCCCTGCGGCACCTGCGCGTTGCCCAGCACGAAGTTACTGTCTGCAGCCGCACACACGCACACACACACACACGCGCGCGCACAAAGACAAAGATCCCCCGTGTGTAGCCTTAACAGACTGTTGGGGATAAGTGCTGTCGGTTCAAGATCATTTATTAGGTATAGCCCTGTGAGCCATTCGGCTCTTGAATCGGGTGCAACCGAAACAAACAAAAAACATGAACAAAAAACATCTTAAAGTGAATATGTAACTGAGTGCAAACAGAAAATCCAAGAAAAGACAGCAAAATATTTCAGAAAAAAACACCGTACACCAACGCTGTGTGCAAAAATCCCAGTGAGATGCAAGTCAAACAACCTATGAAGAGTGGAACGGCACACGAGGGGGTGGGTGGCCAGCACCACGCCCGGCCGCCTTTGTCTCCCCAGTGGCGATGTTGACACACCGCAACAGATACTCATTTGAGACTGAGTCGACCTAGGAGAGGTCCCTGACCGCTTCAGATAATCGTCAATGGTGTTGGCCGTGAGCGGGAATCGAACCCGGGTCGCCAAGTTCGTACCTCAACGCG
Source organism: Lethenteron reissneri (assembly GCF_015708825.2). NCBI lineage: Eukaryota > Metazoa > Chordata > Hyperoartia > Petromyzontiformes > Petromyzontidae > Lethenteron > Lethenteron reissneri. Next base: position 7,475,197 of record NC_083798.1, on the reverse strand, counting down.
CTAACCGCTACACCACCGCTCCCCACAGACACACGGTCACACGCACGCGGGCACACGGGCGGCCGTGCGCGGGCAGACGGGAGGGGAGAAAGAGAGAGGTCAACGGTGGAAAACCAGTGGAGTGGCCAGAGCTGGATTTGATGTCGTATCGGGCAGGGGTCGCCAAACCAAAAATAACAAGGAGAGGCATTTTTTTTGTTCTAATTCGGCAAAACCAAAAAAAGCCAACCCCTCGATATTTCAAGAGCCGCAATGCACTGCGGTGGTGAATACGAGACGGGTGTGGGTCCTCTAATAAAGAAGTGTCTCGAAGCGGTGCCTTCAGGAGCCACCGCACGCGGGTGAGGAGCGGCAGGTGGCCCGACCCCTGATGTCGGATGTTCCGGAGCTGCGGCCCAGAGCCTTGGATCCACAAAATCCCAACAAATATGCGGAGCTGTATTGCACTAAAATCATATCTTCCTCTTAGTTTTGTCGGTAAAGTCACGTAGGTAAAAAATGAAATTTAAATTAATATTTGTATTATTATTTAATTTGATTAATTTTTATTTCATTTTTTACCTACGTGACTTTACCGAAAAAACTAAGTATGAATCCTTGCAGTCACGAAAACTTCAAATATATAATTAAAATCATATCTGTCAAAGGATAGCGTACATATCCTCGTTTGTTTATATATCAGTAATATGGTCTACGTTAACCTGTGTAATGTTCAATGATTCTGTAGCTTCGTTTTTTTCATTAATGCCGTGACAAATCTAGAGGTAATGTGATCAATCGAGCCAATACGCGCTGTAGACAATGTAATGTTTAACTTTGAATTATGTTTGCAATATTTTCCATTGTTCTTGTAATGCGTATGGTTGTTGTTTTGTTTTTATTCTGTCTATTTGCTTCGTTTGTATTTGTTTAGCTTTCGTCACTTTGGTGACCCAGGCCGCCCTTGCAAATGAAACTACCCTCGTCTCCCGAGTTCGTACAAAATGAACGTGCAACTACTACTACATCCACGGCAACGGCTGGCTACTCACTCGCCACCAAGCCTACTGTTTGTGCTCTTCTGTGCATTTAAAGGTCCCTTCATCAGCATCGACAGCATTAATGTCACCTTGTTGAAGGGAGAACAACACAGACTTAAAACTACCATAACATGATTGCATTCAAAATTGTGTGCACACCTCCGAGCCATATCTAAACACGTTAGGGGTGTCTGGACACCCACAATGCCCACAGTCGCTGCTACCCTGGCAGGCTGCGGAACTATCCTCGGGCCCATGGGCAGGAGCGGCCAAGGTTCTGGGTTACAAACTGTGGGCTGGTGGGAGGGGTGAAGAGGGGATTGGACAGGGTGTCCCATTTCATTCCTTGCACGAGGGCCCATTGCAAGTACTCTATGGCAATGGTGGGGACAGGAGCAGCGAGAGGCAGCTGTCAACTGGCGCTTGTGCCATACGAGAAGTGGTTGATGATTGTACGAGCCATTGAAAAGTCGCCGGGAGGAAAGTCCTTCCCGTGACATGTTTTGTTTGTTTGTGATAATGAACCCGATTCTGTCACTCCAGTTCTCAGCCTTCAGCAGTGGTGTTATGTATAATACATGTGCGCTGTGCATGTACACACGTGCACCGACAATGCTCGATGTTCATCTATAACACGGAACGTAGTAGGTACAAATGGTTACACCATTGCGCATGCATGTCCGGGGTAGATGTGCCGAAGCCCCTTCCTTTACACACCGGCCTTATGCGGCGCTGTCATAGAATGCGTGCATCGTCGGGTTTTATGGGCGATTATACGAGTTCGCGCAGCGCAAGCGAGGCTATGCAATGGTTTTGATATCCTGCTATGAATGCATTATGAACTAATCTATGCACGTGCTTGACCAGAAAAGTGGTGCTCCACGCTCGGAGAGGTTAAGAGGGGGTCACCCAGCTCAGTTCCTACAAATTGCTTGCACGTCAGCAGCCTTAACCCCCAGCAAAGGCACGCACACACAAGCGCGCACACATGCATACACGCATACACACGTACACACCTTGTCACAGACATCCACAGCCATCAATCGGAATACTTGGAGCTGTCTGGATCTTGTTTATGAGCCGGACTCATTCACCTGCCATAGAGTTGTCTATAATAGTGATATGGTGCGTACTGCACATGTACAGCCCTTTGTAAATCCACTATTGAATGAGGGCATGTCATGCCCTGCGGGATCCTGGGAGATATTGGACTATACTTCACCGTGCCAGTCGGTGAGGCTTGGTAAAGGCCGGAAGCATAAATGTGGAAGCACAGAAGTACAGTGCAACATTAGATGTTGATGTACTGCCCAGTACTGCCTATCACATAGCCCCGTAGCCTGGTGGTCACCCATCCAAGCACAACCCAGACTCAAGCCTAATGAGCTTCCGAGATGTGATGAGATTGGAAGTTTTCTGGGAGATTTGGTCACATAGGCTTGATGTGTAATGCACATTTATTCAAATAGTGCACAATCCATAGCATACATCATTATATATCTATATGAATGCGAAGTAATATACGTTTAATTGTAAGCTATGATATACTGTATGTAATATGATCGTGTTTTTATATTGGAAAATGGTTAAAGTGTTTGTGGGGGGGTTATTGATTAATTGTTGCCATTGTAGAATTCCAGAAAAAATAAGTAGGCTAATATTTAAAGAACACATAAACAACTTGAATATTTTGTCGTGGTTTATAATCACGCAAAAAATTACTACAAACACTGGTCTACAAGATGATTTAAAAGAATACACCATTTCGCAGCATTTCACGGTGCGCGGTGCTCGCCGCGACTCTGCATGAGGACACCCACGACACCGAAAACAAACAGGGGCTCCTCGTGTTCCCAGTGCGGCGTGTGTATTTGGACAGTCGGGTTCAAGTTTCAAATTTATTTTGTATGACCAGTCTAATTTGCAAGAGTCACCCGGGGGCATTTGGTCTGCCGGTAGGGGGCGCACGTTTGCTGTGTACAATCCCAATTGAGTGGTTTGGTGGGAATTTTATAAATGGGCAAATTTGGACCCTGATGCCGGCACACAACGGCCTACTCTTACACACGATGGCAAGGAATCTTCAAAGTCCACCGTGAGGTAGACGCGCACTGCCGCTAGGCAATGTCACCATCCAAAGGGTGGTGCAGTGGTAACGCTTTTGTGCATCATGGCAAGAAGGGTCTGGGTTCGATTCTCTGCAGAGTTTGTATGTTCTCTCCCAATTCTGCATGGGTTTCCGCCGGATCCTCCGGTATGTAAACTGGTACTTGCCAAATATCCCAATGCTGAAAAATCCCCTGCAAACATTACTCAATTGCGATTACACATGGTAACATCGCCCCTTCTGCGGCAACTGGACAGGACCCTCTTGAAAAGAGCCTCGAGACTTAGTGAGACTTTCCTGGGTAAACAAGTGTAATAATAACGACGATGTAGTTTCCATTGCATAAATGCCCCTCGCTAGCCCGTGGATTTTTGTTTCACGGGCTAGTAATTAAATTCCACCTGGAAAAAGACATTTGCGGATCGAGGAGGAACCTTTGTGATGGAGGTTTGCTGCACAATTTATCGAGTGAAATAAACATTCCAAGATCAAATTACACACACACACACACCATAGTGTTTGGGGATTTAAGAGCCAGATTTGATTATGTTTGCAATGTCAATCCATTGAAGGTGCGAATTTACATGCAAGCCGTTTAGTGAGTTATTCTTAAAATTTGCGAGCAAAGGTTGCTATTTAATTTAAATTACATTGACTGTTAATTAATTGACTTTAAATGCACGCAGTTTAGCTGCTCTAACACAGTATTGAATAGTCTATGAAAAAAAATCACTATATAATGTTATTGGGCACAATTTGGTTGTGTGATGATTACTTATTTAATAATGATATTTGGTGTTACAAGTCTTCCCAGATCAATATTTTAAAAGAAATATTGATGTTGCCTGATTCTACAGGACAGCAGTGGAAGAGGAACATGGGTTGGATCGGTATCTTTATCTCCAGAATTTTGCCCGGGCTAACTCTGAACTGGCAATACTGCACACACAGAGCGAGCCCATGCAGCGCTGAAAATAGTTTGCTATTTTAAAACAAACAAAGTTTACATTTGTATTCCAGATGGAGACGATGGCGCCTGCTGTGTTGGCATGCGTGTGTTAGCGCACGTGCGCTGCATATTGATGCGCCCGCTCGCATAAACGCCGTTGCGCGCATTTTTCAGTGCGCATCAACGGCGGAAAAATTACCTTCCTGCAGCGACGCCGTTCGGTTCAGAGGGCTGACGTGGACAGTTCAGACGGCTGATATGAGTGACAAAAAGGCCAGAATGCCGAAAATCCGCTCCGTAGCTATTTCACGGCACAGCGGTGGCATTAATACTCCATCTCGTGTGATGTTGTGCACACGCTGGCAGATGGGAGGCCATAAACACGTTTCCCTATGAAGATTACGGCGCTGACAATCTAAGGCAGTGACTATGATGTCATCGGTCTGTGTCAAATCCAATAAATGTATATTGTAAGCGCGAGCGTGATTATCAAAACAAGTACACCAAAAGCGCGAAATCGATGCCACTAATGACACGCACACGCGGAGAATGAATGGTCAATCCATTAATTCGCAACATCGATTCGAAATAGAGCAAGCGATTCCGGATCACAAAATGATTTTGGCTATGTCTTAATTCAAGTGAGCAGCCGTTCATCACGATATATATTACAATGATTGATGGTGTATGTTTTTACGCACAGAGGAGTCGGGCTCATCGTCTACAGAGCATATTTTGATTAACACAGACTTTGCCAAAAGGCCATTTGTCTCTCGTGACATATGGAACCATTTGGGAGGCAAGTAATCATTTCCGAATTCATAATTCCAACTCGTGTTGATCTAACACAGCGGTTATCTTACTAAGTCAAGTTGCGTAGCGCTTAATGTTGTAATTGGTTAATGCTAGCATTCTGCAAGTCTACCTCTGTGTCATCGATTAATCTTGACATTCACTGCTCAAGGTGGAAGGTTGTTCGACAAATTGTCTGCCTATACGGCTCACGCGTGCACGATTATGCACAACACACTCACACACGCTTGTCTCCCGAGTGCTGCTGTTAAACAACTACACCGATTACTCAATATAAGCCGAGTCAGGCTCAAGGAGGACCAGGCCAGGTTTGTATTCCAGCCACTACTGATGGTAGTGCGCGTACTGTAAAAGAGAGAAAATAAACCAGTGTTACTGGGGCAGCAGAGCAGTGCGCTAATGACTGTCACGACTCCCACTAAGCCTGCCTGTGTCTACAAGCACATACAACAATACAGGACAGAGATCACTCATGAAAACCTCATAATGTTCGGGCATGTGACTTTAGCGAGCGCCTATGGAAACTGGCACATCGCTTGAAGGCTGGTCTGGTCGACACAATTCCTGGCTGTCTTTGTCTCCCCATTGCTAATGCTTACACACACCACACCAGGGACTCGTCCAAGACTGCGTCGCATTTGGGGATGCCCAGTACCTGCTCAGATATCACTCGCCACTGATGTTAGCCATGGTTGGCAAATTAACCCAGTTTGCTGGGTTCGTATCACAACGCGCTAACCGAAACACCACGATTCCCCGCATACAGACGCAAAGGCAACACGCGTATGTGCATGCGCCTCCGTTCATTGGCACACGTTCAAAAACGCACAGACACTTGCTGACTCCCGCAAAAAGACTCAGAGCTTGGTTGCGGCAACGAATCGTATATCTGTCCAGCACTCTCCCCATTTCTCTTCCCGCCTCCCCTCCCCCCGCCCCACGTCGCCCGCGTCTTCACGGCTCTCTCTCTCTCTTCTCAGTCACTCGCCGTTCCACTCAAGAGGCGGAGCCGAGCTCTCCGAGCCACCGCCGCCACCACGACGTCGATATCACTGCAGCGGGTGCACAAAGTCGTTCGCCTGCAGAAATGCGCCGCTGGTGAGAGCTCCGTCAGTGCGTAACGATGCCGGGATCCTGCCCGCATCTTCCACTTGATCAACAGACGCTCGCTCACTGAACCCCGCGCCTGTGATCGCGCGGCTCTGGCTGATGGCTCGCGGCCGCTGCAAACAGAGGAGAGGGGTGCGTGCTTGCGAGCTGACACCGTCATTCTTGGCCTCTTGCTCATTTTGGGGGATTGTCAGCGGCGCCGGCGTAGCTATCAAGTTTCTGACCGAAATTCAAAGTCACTCATTTCGGGGAACACATTTTTAAAGTGTATAAATTATTGTTTTCGTTATATTATATTTTATAATTATATTCATGAAAATTTTAAAATAAATGGTTTATAACAACGGCCATCTAAAAATGTTGGCAGGAGCAACTGCCCCTTGTGTGCTTATGGACGAGATTTGGTGGTGAAATGGCATCCAAAGGAGTGAACGCATCCAAGAAGGCGATCACTGCGTAGATTGAACGGTGAGACCAGTTCATCTGCAGGAGCGAGATGGATGGTGGCGGCACTGGACTATGAAGGATGGCAACCATATGGGGAGGCCTTTGTCCAGCAGCGGATAGGACTATGGCTGATGCTGAAGGTGCTGATGATGAACTACCCCTTTGGCGCCCCCTCCCTCTCCACCAGGTGTGCCTCTGCTCTTGAGTGTGCAAGCAATGCAAGTGCACCGGGCCACATGGCCCAGAGGGTCCCAGTCTCAACCCCCCCCCCCCCCTCCCAGGTCAATAATGTGATTTTGGACAGGGGGCCTCATTTAATTCCTTGCACTAGGAACCATGCCACACCACTTGGGCTCAATTGTCATGAGATAGCTACCGAAATCCCAATTGTAATTGCTGTTGCTTGGCCTGCAGTGGTCAATTCAAACCCCTTTCCCAGGTGCGTGACATCTGGAGAGGGTTGGTGACACCAACCAACAGAACTTTAAGTCCGCGCTCGCTCAGTGTGTTCAGCGTAAGGACGGCGTGAACAACTCGGCAATCACTGCTTGCCTGCAGTAAAAAAAAATACATATTCTTATGTTTTTTCGGTAAAGTCACGTAGGTAAAAAATTAAAATTAAAAATAATAAAAGTAAAATAAAATTAAAATAAAATTAAAATCACGACGTTTCGGAGGCAACACAAGCTTCCGTCTTCAGGTGGAACCTACGTGACTTTACCGAAAAAACCTAAGAATATGAATCCTTGCAGTCACGAAAGCTTCAAATAAAAAAAATACGGTCAATCAACTGCCTTTATCCAGGCAGGCGAGAGCCGCCCAAAGAGAGCTCATCGAGATGTAGTATCTCAACTTCACTTGGACAATCGTATAAAGGGAGATGCGAACTATGGCGCCCGCGTATAATAGTACACGCTTGTATCTGATGTCACCTTCGCAGCCAGTTAAGATGAAGCAGGAGGACACTATACTCAAGCAGTGAGGCAAGAAATGCCAAGGGCGCTTTTGCTCGATCGCATTTTCGATTTTCGGCACGGAGGAGGCAACTTATTTCTCAGAGTGGGGGGCGACAGTGCCTCCGCTGTTCTTCCCGTCACGGGGGTCTCTAGTAGTTATGAACCCGTCGACTTCAGGCAAACCGGCTGCTGCTCCGCGAAACCATCTGACGGCAACACCGATTGTTCAGCGTGCCCATCCGTGAATTCAATTAGTCGCGCGCGCTAAGATCGACGCAACTGATCGAAGGCAACGTCTCGCGTAAAAGGAAAATTGCCGCGGCGCGAAAACGCGGCAAGCGTGGGAAGTAAATGTTAAGGTGCAGCCCTGCAATCTCCAGCTCACACAACTGCTGGCATCCGGTCGAGGAGGAGTCATCCCAGCTGGCGGGACACGTCATAAAAGACATGAGAATCCACACGTGATCCCACTACACAACACCTGCTGGTCACCTAATACAAATGAGACGGTACATGTTTATTCTGCTGGGTAGACAGAGGCGAGGGGATTTAATTAGTTTGCCCATTGTTTCAGCTTCGACGCTGGAAGATCGAATCGGCGAACTCGGCATTGTGCGTCCAGCGCGCTTTCCATGACGCCACGGTAGCATCCGCGGCGCAATGTGGAGAAGAGACCCATGATATGGCACGCCATGAATAACGTCTTAACGTCACGCTCTTTATGACTGCAACATTAAACGTAACGTACAAGCACTCCATTATGGGTGTTTCACCTGAAATTAAATAAAACAACAGAGTTATGGAAATTAAATGAGTACTCTTAGCATGGAAATTGTTAAGGCCCTCTGAAATGTTTTTCTGTGTGCGCCACTGTGCCACGCGCATGTCTTTTCATGGCGGCTCGCTGCCATAAGGAACCGAAGCCCACACAGCAACATAAGGAACCGAGCTCTCAGGTTTCTCGCGACACTTTTGTTTGCTGTTGATGCACAGTATCACGAGGCGGTTTGCGCTGACACGGTTGGGCTTATCGGACGTGTAAAAATGTACCTCGCACGGTACACTGATGAAGTGTCACAATGTTGGGTCAAGAGGCGATTTCAAGCAGCAATTATTTTGAGTTTCATTTGTACCCTCACGTTCACATTCCCGCCTGTCCGTCATGTGTGTTCTGTCTCGTTTGATCTGCCTCGTTCAGTCTATTAACCTAACGATGCGTCTCTGTGCCAAAAATAAAGTCAGTGATTTCCTGCTCAAGTGAGCATTGAAGCAGTGCTCATCTCCTGCTTACAGTGCCGAGTCAATTGTGAATATTGCACATCCGTCTGGCGGGGGTGAGTCTCTCAAAAAGACGGTCACTTTTGACTTCCCCACAAAGTGATACTCGTTTTATCAGCCATGGAGGGATGATGGGCTGCGTTAACCCCCAACCAAGATTTGACTTTGCAACATTGTGATTGCAAACCGCTCGTTCTACCACTGCGTCATTTGTGTGCCGTTCACATGCATCAGTGGTAACACTTGCGCGTCACAGCACAGTAAAAAAGAGCCTGGGTTCCATTCCCATCTTGGGCACCTTTCTGAGTAGAGTTAATACGTTATCTCCTTCTTCTACATGGCTTTCCTCCAGATTCTCAGGTTTCCTAATGATGGAAACCAGATTCTCAGGTTTCCATTAAAATTAATACTTTTATTAATTTTAATGTTTTACCTACGTGACTTTACCGAAAAAACCTAAGAATATGAATCCTTGCAGTCACGAAAGCTTCAAATCTAGAATTCCTAAAAAGAACCATTCAAAATAGCTGGTATCGGCCAAACTTACAAATACAAATTACTCAATTGGGATGGCACATTGCTACATCACCCCCTTGGCAAGGCCCTCCTGAGACTCATTGAGGATTTCCGGGGTAAAAAGCAAAGCAATAAGCAAGATGGATGGGTCAACAGATGCATCACGACTATCAGGATCAATTTAATTGATGCCTCTTGAGTAAATATTCGAATGCAAACATTTTATGATGAATACAGGTACACAATGGGAAGGAGCGGTGGGATAGTGGTTGGCGCACTGCGCAATGGGTCCAGCGAATTGAGTTGATTCCCTGGCCGCTGCTAACATCAATGTCGAGTGAGATCGGAACTGGTTCTGGCCCTTCCGCCATTTCTTACCAACAAGCACTCACTGGCGTGGTGAAGAATGGCAAAGCAATAATGATGTCCAGCAGGGCATTATGTTTTAATTAAGCAGTGGAAAGACAAAGCTACGTGCATTGTATTACTATTATAGATGTATGCAAAGAACGTTTTAATTTGACCCTGCCACATAAATCACAAAGAGCAGAATCCATCAGTAGCAATTTAAATGATAGCAGCCGGGTCACAACACCCACACAGTCAAGCTGTGTCAGATTACTGTGAAATCCCCGACAATGATGTGCTGCGAGCATATGGAGTTCCCCTAAATAAAATAAAGGAATTGTCGACGCAGCTGTTTTCAATCAAGCACAGAGTATTAAATTATACTTCTGGCAGGAAATTACTGCCCATGAAATATCAACATTTATTTTGTCCATTACCATCAATGTCATCATTAACATGGCCATTGCTGTGTTTGCACATGGCCCCCGACTATCAAGCCTGCGCGTTGAAGAGCGGAACATTTGAACTGAGTAATGACACCAATTGAAGAAATGGAGGCCATTGGAGAAATGCAATGCCCCACTATGATTAAATATAGTTTCCATAAGTGTCTGCAATAAGAAATGCAAATTTTCCAAGGAAGGCCAAAATGAACGCCCAATTAAACGAATATATGTAAATCTAAAAGTGATTCACAGCCGCACATTCGAAATTGCAACCTTGAAATATTCATGTTCCATTTCGAAGTGTTATTACGGTACAATAGTTGACGCGATGGGTTTCTTCTTCCTCAAGGAAACCATTCACAAGCCAATTTGAGAAATTAACTCGTCAACACGAAATCTAAACAGCAAAGGGACCGCTGCGATTCTGACCGCGTATGATAATGATTAAATTTGACCGCGTGGCCTCGACCGAGCAGTACCCCTTGCCGTGACAGTGATTTGCTTTCTGCAAAAACCGCTCGTGCGAGGGGTATTGTGTAGAGAAGTCCATGCCCGCAGCAGGTGGGATGGGAGACCTCATTTTAACGGAGGCACCACCTCTGCGTGCGCGACATTTCTCACGTGGCACACGGACACGCGCACACCCTTGAAGATGGAATTCCGGGGGGGTGGGGGGGATCCTATAATAATAACCACGCACCTGAGGAATTTTCTATGATTCTAAGGATAGAAATATTTTTGGTGGATGCTGCATTCGCATGTAGATTTTCACTCTGTTAGTAATTTCAGGAATTATCACAATTTATGGATGCGATTCGATTCAGGAATGGATTACTATTTTCACCACTTTTTATCGTCTTCTTTGTATGTGTGGAAACTGCAGTGTCCGGAGAAAGCCATGCATAATAGAGGGGAAAATAGGAAGCTCTGCTCAAAATAGATTTTAAATACACAGTGCACACTGCACTGTATATTTTAATATAAAGCGCACGCTACACAGAGAAACGGGTTTACAGATGACGCTCAAGGCAAGGGGAGGAGGGTGGGGTAATCATTTAACAGTGTCACAATCTCAGTTATCTTCAGCATTATTTCACAAGAGCTGAAATAATGCATTTAACAAGGCGAAAAACTCCTCGATGTCGCACTGAAAGCGTGCCAAGATGTTCATCTGACGGTTACCTGCGTTGAAAAGAACGTTAGTAAGTGTTATTCGCTGATTTAACGAATTCGCTAGCGTTCGACCAAAGCCGTTGTACTAAAACCCATCGCCATGGTAATGGTTACAGATTATTAGCCTTGCGATGCAGAGGTTGCTGGACCTTCCAGCTCAGCAGTTGAATCAATGCAGGCAACTCTACGAGATCTTGCCGCCTCTGTCAACCCAGTAGAATTAAGTGGGTGCACCACAATCAGTCAATCTGCAGGTCGCAAAGTATCGTCGGTACACACAACTCTTCCCGGCACGTCTGTCCAAAACAAAAGAGTAGGCCAAAATCACCTTTAAGAGGGCCTCTCTCTCTCTCTCTCACGAGCTGCATCGATTGGAGACCCTTCGGCTGGCAGCAATGCGAGCAAAAAATTGAACGCGCGACACCTTCGCCACCTTTTACCAAAACAACACTTTTGATCAGTGCTATTGTGTGAGAAGAGTAAAAAAAAAGCACTGACTCTACGTATGTCACACTTCAAGCTGAGTCAAGTGAAGCACAGCAAGCCCTGTCCTGGCTCCCCGCATCAGTGAGCGGACCCTGCGTGGCTGCCCGCAAAGCAAGGTGATCTCTTCACTGTGAAGCAAACTTTTTCGAGAGATTCGCACGCAGAAAAATGCAAACCTCAGACTACTTATTACGCCTGAATATTTCCTGTTGTGACGGAAAAAAGTCTGACGAGTTTCATCTGGTGGACGTTTATCCCATGCCAAATTTTGTCATGGGGTATTGACGATGCCCTCCTTTGCCCCACTGGTTTTTGAAGAGACCGCGGTGAGAGTATTCCTATGCGCGGACAATAAACACAGTTTAAATCCAGGTGGGTATATGACAATGCATGTACAAGAGCTCTTGTGCTCTCTGTGCCCGTATTATACAATAGGTACGCAATATACAAGCGCACACATCAACAGGAAAATGCAGACTGCTTGCAAGGGCGTGCAGGAAGGGTTGCCACCTGTCCTGGTTTTCACGGAATTGTCCTCTTTATTGAGGTAGCTGCTGTCCCGGGAAATCTGTCAGTTTTCCCAGGATATTAACGGTAATATCTATTTATCCGTCGTGTGCTAATATGCCACTCACGACAATGTATTTGCGCGTAGTTCTCCCCTCTTCCGGCATTGCGAGGTATTTTTTTATTTCTTGCGATGTCCCTGTTTTCTTTTGTAACCTCGCGCGCGTGCCGTAGTTTTGGTCAACAATCAGTGGGGAATGGAATGCGAAGACATTCACCCACGATTTCGGAACGCGCCACGGGCCGAGAGAAAACAACGCCTTTAATAATTCAACACCAACTTTCCACCACGACCGTGGCAATTCCCCACCGGTGTCGGCTTCCAGCAAGTGTGTACACAAGCTCGGCGCATTGTGCGTCTGAAAGCTCCGAATGTGGGCGTATGTAAAACGACATTTGGTGGAACCCTGAAATGTTCTGCTCACGCAACTTCTGCCAAAAAGGGCCTCTGCTCGAGGAAGTTCTAGAGATACCCCTCCAGAAGGTATTTAGACTGCTCTTTCACGCTGACCAGATAGATGTCTTAGGGAGAGGTCGGAGTACCCACACTTTATCCAACCAGATATACGACCTGCCGATCGACTTACTGTGGTGTACTCAATTATAGTGCTGGGTGGACAGAGGACGTGGTATTTAACAAACAAAAAAACTCGCCCATTTTTTCAACTACCGTGCCAGGAGTTCGAACTGAACCGGCAATATGTCATTTTTACAAAGCATAATCTTTGAGGTATCAATGAAGATTTTTTTGAATGGGGGACATCTTCTGCTGGAACTATTCTTGATTTTCTGCTATACTTCATGACAGCTTCCAGATTAATAATAGGAGTTTTCCCCCTTTTTTCTGGCAGCAAAACTGATGCTAGTCCAGAGGACGCCTTCTGAGATGAGGCTCAAAAGAAAGCTGTCTCTGGTTTGGACCAATCAGTTTCAAGGACAATGCATATATTATCAGAGTGTGTTTTTGTTTGCATTTTGACTGCAAGTATTGTGGTTAATGCAGACATGACTCCTTGTAAAAAGGTTTCAATTTTGTTGCCAGAAAAAAGGAGGAAAACCCTATTATAATATTTTGGTACTGGCAAAAGAGGTCTAATGATGTAGAAGCTTCCCGATTGCTGATGCACCCGAACTGGATATAATTATGCCATTAATTCCCAAGTGCTTGTAGATTGTGTTTTTTTTCTTTCTTTATTTTTACAATGTGCTTCGAGGCTTTTTGTGAAAAGTTTTGTACAAACTGAAATATTGATGACTGATGCCATTATATATCCAAATGAGTTGCGCCTGTTTCCTGAAAGGACAATGCGACGTCAGGTATTATTATTCCTCGGCTTTTATTCACGTGGCTGTTTCATATTTAGATTCCACAGGTGATGGGATATACAGACACAGGCACACACTGCACATATAGTGGATGGGGGGGGGGGGGAGCCGTGACACAGTGGTTATCACACTGTGCAGCTATGAGCCCGCGTAACCAGGTTCATAGCACTCATGTTCATCGCGAGTGGCAGATAGCACTCGCCACAAACGAATAACATTCGTGGCAAGTACCCTTCACCAACCCGCACAAATGCGTTCAAATGACCCCCACAATCCGCATGGAGTAGGGGGCCCCTCATCCAGAAGTGGATTGGCAAAAGGGCTGTACATGTACATTATGAAGGAGGTGTTCTCGCTACATCTGTCTGACTTAGGTCGTGCGATGCCATATAAGCAGTATGGTTTTCATTTGTCTTGGTTTTCCCAAGATTCATCTCTTTATCAGATAGCTTCTGTCCTACAAACATCTGTAAGTCTTGATAATTAGTTTTTTACCCTTCTATCTGGCAACAAAACTGACGCCTTTTTTTACAAGGAGTCATGTTTGCATAGACCACAATAGCTGCAGTCATAATGCAAAAAAAAACATAACCAGATATCTGGTCCAACCCATGTGAGACTAGGCTCTAAGGAAAGCTGTCTCGGGTGTGGACCAATCAACTTCAAGGACAGTGCATACAGAGTTATGTTTTTTTGTTTGTATTATGACTGCAGGTATTGTGGTCTATGCAAACATGACTCCTTGTAAAAAAAGGTGTCAGTTTTGTTGCCAGATAGAAGGGTAAAAAACCAATTATAATATTTTTTACTGGCAAATGAGGTTCCAATCTGTCAGTCTTCTCAGAGTCCCATTTTTTTGTCAATTGTGTAACAACAATAATAATAATGATGATAAGACAGCACCTCTTCCACTTTCCTGAGGAATTATTTTCCCATGGTATGCTCCTGTTTTTTTTGTTCCTCCAAGGTGGCAAGCTCGAGTGAGCGGTCAGCTCTGCTTGCCCCAGGACCCATCAGCAGCTGAGTTGCAGACCCATTGCATGCTAGCATGGAATGACAATCCAAGCTGTGATACGTGCGCAACGCACGCGTCTACACGCGAGCATATGCCCAACACCGGCGGTGGTATTATAAATAAGCAGCCGTGTGGGAATTGGTAAAACATTATTGGCGAGCCTTCGAGCACACGCTGTACCCTGCCAACAATGTGGCCGTCTAACAACGTTCCGCTCGAGCTGACGTCATGCGATTAACGTTGCCGTCAACACAATTACCTCGCAGAATTCGCAATTTTAGGAAGTAAAGTGGTCATTTCTGTTTAATCGCTGCGCGCACTTCTGCTGCGCCGGTGACATTTGTCAATTTCGCCGGAGTTGGAGGTGAACAATGGTAATCAGTGGTGAGAGGTAAACAATGGTAATCGGTGGTGGGAGGTAAACAATGGTAATCGGTGGTGGGAGGTAAACAATGGTAATCGGTGGTGGGAGGTAAACAATGGTAATCGGTGGTGGGAGGTTAACGATGACAAATATAATTATTCGGTGGTGGAAGCACTGCTCCACTGCTGCTGCAGCACCATCCACCCTCTTACGCTGTCCACGAGAACAGCTCAGAGCTGTTTGATCATTTCAATCCACAGTATCATGGTGGTGGCTGAGAAACTGGAACGCATTTTTTTTTGCTCGCGTGGCTGACTTGCAGCCAAACCGCTTTCTTTTCGTAAATCAATATCGTACAACATGATAATATACTATCCACAGCGCAAGCTGTAACTCTAACATAAAACGCGCTAATTATTCTTTATGAACCTCTTCTATTGAAAAAAATCCTTTAATCTCGTAAATAATGAATGTTTAACAGATTTCCTGCTGTTCTGTAATGCACATACACACATGCATTTCTGGCCAATTATGCAAGTGGCCGATTTAAAAAAGAATCCTATTAACAACGGATATCATATTAAATTTCAAATGCAGCCTCTTCCCACACAATGTTTAAGCACATTAGGTCTTGATTATTAATGCACATGATTACCTGCCTGCAATTCACTGAATAAATAGCATTGCATCCCCAGGCGAGAGCGAGACATCATTACGAGGGCCCACAGAGATGCCCCACTCCGTCACACGCACGGACATAGGCTGACTTGCAAAGGGTGGGTTTTTTTCTCTCATCTCCGTAGTACATGCATACAGTGGCTGTTGAGATTACAAGCATGCTGCACTCTTGCGCTAATTTGCTTCGTCGTCGGTCGAGGTCAATCTACTGCTGGAAAAAGCCCCTCCCTCAAATCCACTGCCATTTGTGTAATCGTCTAACCCAGCTCGTGCATACGAGCTCATTCATCGGCTCCGATGTCCTCAGTTTAGAGACGTCATTATTTTTGACCATCGGACGTCATCCCATGTTGTCATGTGTCCAAAATAATGCTTCGTCCGTCCTTATTCTGTACCCCAACGTTTGAAATGACAAGCAACACGCAACCTTTCCACTACAATAACCCCATAGGCGCAAATGCCTTAAATGACAGATTAGATTGTTATTTATTCAATTCAAGTTGCTAACGGGGTGCTTCTAAATAATAATATTCATGAGTTTTGTTAAAATTGCTCTGAGGGGTATTCATATTCTGCGGCAAAACACATCTCAGCCATTCTCAATTCACTGCTGGATGAAGGCCTCTCCACACAATGTGGGGTGATGAGTTTTTTTTTTTTGACCACGCTGGTCAGTGTGGTTTGGTGGAGGGGGGCGGGATAGTACGAGCAGTTCCGATATCACGAGTCACGAATATTAGCCGTGCCTGGGAAACGAACTGGGTTCACCGGGTTCGTAGCGCAACTCGTTAACCATTGCACATCTGCTCTGCCAACTCCTGCATAAGCAGAGGGGGCAATTCTAAATAAAATTCGACGGACAGATTCTTATTCCCATTGCACGCATCCCATCCGAAATAGATAACTTATTTAAACCACCAATAAAGGCAGCATTTACAGATTGCCCTACAATTCCAACTTTTGGATGCAACATCAAAACGTTCGTTGCCGACCTAATCAATGCCACTCCGCACATTCCCGTTCCGACGTCATCCGAGTTTGTTTGCCGAGCTCAGAGAAGACATCAGCATCAGCACATCAGCAGCAGCAGCAGCAGCAGAAGAAGAAGAGGCAGCAGCGACAGAAACTAACGACGTCTGGCTCCCTTTTGCGCGACAAGCCTCCGGAAGCAGCGAGGCCGTCACTTGGCAAAGCTCGCAAAAAAATTGACGACCGCTGACCGCGAGAAACCATCGGAGAGAGGGCCCCGAGATTGGGGTGGGGGGGTTCGTCCGTCCGCCTGTTGTGCGAGAACAAAGTTTGGCGACAGCGGGCGCAGTCGCCCCGGCAACAAGCCGCTCTGATGCCGCTTAAAGCCCCGCAGCTGCGCCCCAACGGAGAACGAGAGGCGCGCGCGGTGGCCACTTACGCGGCGCGGGATTCTCCTGCCAACACCGCAGCCTCGTGGCACACCGGCTACCCGTGGAGTCGTGCGCGCGCCGGGGGCAGCGGTAGCGTTTAGCGGCCGGCGCTGCGCTGACTTAACCCGGCCACCCGGGTTCGATTCCCGCCCACGGACCGACACCAGTGACGATTATCTGAACCGGTCCCGGGCCTCCCCTAGGTCGACTCGGCCTCAAATGAGTACCCGGCGCGGTGTGTAAACATCGCCGCTGGGGAGACAAAGGCGTCCCGCGCGTGGTGTTGGCCACCCACCCCCTCGTGTGCCGTGCCGGCCTTCATAGGTGCTTGCTAACAGCACTTGCCCCGACAGTATGTGTAGCCTATACGGGGAGTCTTTGTCTTTGCCAGGGGTACATTGTGGGAGACGTGGCTGTCCACATACCTCCTGAATGTTTGATACGACTAAGAGAGCAGGCAAACTTTCTTTATTGCAATTATGGTCATTTGAATTCCTTCTATTAGGTGGCATTAATACCGATTATGCTGATGGCAGAATATTTTAATAAACAGTGGGGCACGGACAGTCGGCTCAGCATTGAGCCAGTAGTCAATCTCTGTGTAGATTTAATATCTGTAATTGATACCCACCAGGATGCATTCGTTAGTTGGTCGGTACACTTGCCACACCACAGACGGTTTGTATTGGGATGAGTAATGTCAAAATCCCAGATTGGTAAATAACTCACTGCAAACTGACCAGCATGGCGAAATAAGGTTAAAAAAACATGACTGAAATTGCATGAGGCGGAATGCATCCAGCAGTTGATTTGACAACGGGCTGTACAATATCATTGAAACTAGATAACTGTCCACCCTGCTTTCCACCGTGCCCTCACATCTATGGGTTATGCGCCGTCGTAAGCCTCCTGTGACGGTCATTAGATTACAGATGGATGATGACTTCTTGCTGCATTCGAAATGCCTCACTTGTGAAATATAAAAGGCCCTTCTCGTGACAGTTGTGGAATTGTCAGCAATAAGCTGTCGTTATTCTACACCCATCACAACTCCTTCCCTCTCAAACACTTTATTGCCACATTATAATCCAAACCTCCAAGTTTCTTACCCTATCCTGACATGATGCTCCTGCTGTTGTGGAGTGACTCATGCAGCCAACTACGGCTACAGGGTTTGGTGGTACATGTTTTTTTATGTCGTTTATTGTGATCACTGTTACATTGCTTATGGCTTTATTTTGGTGATATTGAAAACGTGTTTTGGTTTGGCCATGTTTGTTTGTTGTAGTACGGAGTTAGAATGATGGCTTTAATCTAAGTTGTCTTGTGGTTGTTGTTGTTGTTGTTTGACTTGCATCCCACTGGGATTTTTGCACAGCGTTGGTGTACGATGCTTTTTTTCTGGAAGACTGCAATGTTTTCCTGCATTTTTCTGTTTGCGCATAGTCACTTTAAGATGTTTTCTTGTTCATGTTTTTGTTTTTTGTTTGTTGCGGTTGCACCCGATTCAAGAGCCGAATGGCTCACATGGCTATACCAAATAAATTATACTGAAACTGAATGATATTCCTAGTTACCTTGTTAAAGTCCACGCCTCTAATTAGACAATAACACGAACATCATTCCTACCTTAAGCGACAATATTTCTGACTCCAATCATTAGTCAATGGTGCTGCTGCATGCATGTGTTAGGTAGACATGACATATCATGGGGATAGGTAGTGCACTGGTTAACGCACTCCGCTATGATCCTGGCCAACTGAGTTCGATTCTCTGCCCCAGCTATCGTAAGTGGCATATGTTATTATAATCGGGTCTGTGCCTCCCCTAGGTCTATTCAGCCTGAGTACCTGGTCCAGCGAGGAAACATCAACATAGACTAAAGTGGCTGGGCATTGTACGGGCACAATAAACCCATAGGGCGCTGGGCTGGCCTTAATAGGTGCTCGCAAATGGAAATTGCCCCACCAGTTGGTGAAAGGCTATAAGCGAAACTTTGTCATTGATCACAGGGGCTGCCTTCCAACTCGACTTCCTGTGCATCTCTAATCCAACGCCTCTTGTATTGTGTCAATTATCAGGCTAAAGATAACTTATTTAGGGAGTGAGGGCAGGTTGCTGTGTTAACTCGTGAGCTACCACAATATACGATGCTAATCACCTCGTTGTGGTAAAGCTTTAATGAGGCAACTGAATGTTGAATGAATTTCAGGATCACCCCTCGTATCGAGAGGGTCAGTCAGTGCATGTGGCGTGAACATGTGAAATAAATTTAGCGTGAAAGAAGCAGCTCGCGGGCATCATCAATTGTGACAATGTTCTCTCTCTCTACCTTTTTCCTGCCGTTTTCATACATCCACCATCACTCCGCTCCTTGAGACCATGGGTGCTGAATAGCTGACAAATATTTGTTTTGACCACAAATAACATCCAATTACTAACTCGTGTGTTCTTGTATCGTAGCTTCATACTCTCTGAATTCCTCTCACAGCTGGGAACAAGAAGGAAAAAGTGATCTTTTTCCACTTCAACATGTGAACCTTGCCGACACATCATGTTCTCTTCTTCAGATCCTAAGGTCCACCACTCACATGTCTGATCTGGATTCTCCCACCGCTTTGACGGATGAGCGTTCAGCTATTGTTGTCTTGAATTCTGGATGTAATTTAAAATCATTTATTCATGGCTTCTCATGCGGGAGACAATTCCGACCCGAGCCGTAGCAACTGCTTATATAAAGTAAAGATAAAGAGGCTTGTGTTGCTTCCGAAACGTCGTGAACTTTTTTAATTTGTTTTATTTCACTTTTATTAATTTAAAATTTTTTACCTACGTGACTTTACCGAAAAAAGCTAAGAGTATGAATCCTTGCAGTCACGAAAGCTTCAAATCTAGAACTATAATATCTTGCTCAAGCCACTTCCAGAGGAAGGAGCCCCCCCCCCCCCCCATGAGGGAGTTCTGAAGAGCTCCCCTCTCGACCGACTGCTCCACCTCTTTTAGAAGAAGTGGAAGCACCCACATTTTACCCACGCCACAGGCAAACCTCCTGATCAACTCATTTACATGGAGGACCTCTTGTTTTTAAAAAAAAAAATCCTTTATATTAAGTTCACTTGCTTGCTTGCTTGCACACTTAAGACCGTGCAAATCTTTCGGTCGTTTTTTAACCCACTTCCCGTGATCCGATCGAGCTGACATTTTGCACACTGACTCGTTGTGCGTGACAATTTATTTTCGTGAAAAAAAATTCCAAAATTTTCCACTTTTTAGGAAAACAAATAAATTCATATTTAATTTAAAATACCAATGTGATAAAAATGAAACTCTTACTCAAGAAAAACAGAAATGAATAATAAAATAAAACCGATGCCACGCATATAAAGGATTTATAGTGAAAAACTTTGTTTTTACGGGTTCATTTTTACGGATCACCAAGACAACTATAACTAGCCAACATGTAGCATGAAACTGGGGGGGAAACGACTATAAGGTGGGTGTGTGACCCACATGCTGCTAACGCTCAATTGTTTCTGTTTTGACAGCAGTATTACGATTCGGATTCTCCATGGCATACAGCTCTGCATCTGCAATGATCGCTGTAAATCCCGGCCCATTGTTAGTTAGCAAGGTATTACTGCAGCATACACAATGATAGAATGGATACTATGTTCACAGTGTTTCTTTGTATATTTAGGGATATTGTCACTGCACCTGTGCACCTGTGTTTGTTTCATTCACTCCATCAAGTGTGTATAATATGAATACCATAATAGCCTGAGTATGGTTTCAAAGGTAATCTAAACTTTACCAAACTCAATGGTATTAAAAAAAAAGATTTCACAACGTTTGATGTTATAAATAACATAAATCATTGTAGTTTAATATCACTGTCATAGACGGGCATTTGCATTTGGTACAAGCTACATATAAACACATTCCTGCGGAGGGAGCTGGTAGGAACGTTGGGTTACTCGGTCAATGGCCAGGGTCAACGGCGGCGTGGTGTATTCCGCAAATATGCCCGACTGTGAGGGCGGGCACAAGCCGGCGTGAGTAGGTTAAACGTTGAGTTTTATAAGGGCACCACGGGGTGACCAGCCCCACCTGTCCAACCCCCCACTCAGCCCCACCCTCCCCACCCAGCCCCTCCCCACCCTCCCCACCCAGCCCCTCCCCACCCTCCCCACCCAGCCCCACCCTCCCCACCCAGCCCCTCCCACCCTCCCCTCCCCACCCAGCCCCTCCCTCCCCACCCAGCCCCTCCCTGCACGACAGACAGACGGACACAATAATCCCCTGTGGGCTGGTGTAACCAGGAGGTTCCTACCAGTATAAGAAAAGTGTGTTATATATCACAAGTCTCTTAGAGCACCAAAAATATTCGGGGGCATTGAGGGAACATCTAGGGTCTTTCTAGTTAATGTTAATAATATTGTTGTCGTGCTTGACCGACTGAAAGTTTGTTTTCTTTAAACATACTCTATAAAGATAATTTGATGCCTAAAGGTTGTGAGCATGCACTCAAAAGCGCTGTGCCTTCTTTCTTTCTATCAAACATTTCTCTCACAATTCATCCTCAATGTGCTATTGGCGTCATGGCACGAGATTAAAAACTCTCGCAGAGCGAGCAGTGCAACCTTTTGTACTTGAGAATGGTCCATGAAAGAGAATATCACAGAGTTTCCTCTGTGATCCCGTCAAGTGATCTTAATGTACACAATGGAGGGAAGCACTTTCCCACCCGTCCTGCTACAGATTTATATTTATCAGATGACAAACATTCCTCACCTGGAAATTAGGCAAAATAAGTGCAAAATAAAATTGACATTATTTTTTGTGCATTTATTGGTAACTAGGCTGAAACCATCAACAAACTACACTTCATATATGTACCTATGTTGAGCTTCTTACCCATCGTACGTAGCCAACCGTGACAATCAGTCAGTCCGTTTATTTAGGGTTAAGCCCATTGAGTCAATAAGTTATTTTTCAATGGCAAACCCAGCCAAAATGACTTCACAACTCAGTTTAATCATAGGTGGCCGCCTGGATTCTAACCAAACTCCAGAGGTGACACCTCAGCTCCAGTTAACCTCTGAGTCACTCCAGCCACCTCCCACAATACTTTATTTAATGTAGAATGTAACTCTGCTATAGTGAAATCTGCACTCGCCTGCAATAGAGTTACAGCTTATGTAACATACATATTACAATCAAAATTGGCTAAGGTTAAGAAATTATAATGGTAATTTAGCCACCCCAATCAGACAAGTAAGCCCATGAGTCATTTTCGAGCAAATTAACCTGGTTTACGAAATTCTTAATTAAATCTGCATGTTGTTGCACTGACCCATTGCGACTGGGCTGCACTATTAGCCGTGCACTCCAATGAACAGATCTGCAGTGAAACTGTCTTCTGGGATAAAGGCACATGTAGCTTCAGTAGACACACTGACTTGTTTATATCAGAAGGGAGAAAAAAAAACTCAAAGCTGCAGTGTCAACGCTGCGGCATTTTGTGGTTCAGGCATTGCAGTGTGGATTTCGGCTGTGCACCAATGGCGATTTTTAGCACAATACTCCAAAAGCCCTTGCTCACCCCGCAATCAACAACATCTTATCTACTCTACGGCAGTCCCCCACCACCCTCTCCCACTATACGGTCCCTCTTGCATCAACAAACAAGGTGCTGCCTTTCCATTGTGCTAATTTACTCTATTAGGGTACAACACAAGACCTAATAGCCATTCTGAATAATTACGTTACAAGAGACAATGATGTACTGTATTAGGTGTATGGGCACACTGCTTTATCGTTCAGAGTTGAATTTATGCTTGGTGCACCTGTGATAGAGTTCGTTTCTATATATGTTTAACACGTTAAAATGTAATTTACCAAACGGTAATTTCTCATTTGTTGCCTGACTAGTTTGCAATTCAGTACCGATGTTGTTCATCACGAGGCCATCGTGTTATAGTGATGCCAGAGTGATTGAAACGCTATCAAATACTTAAAATACACTGTGAACAGAACACCTCCTTACCTAAAAATGGTTAACCTGAAGCTTTTGCATTTCAATTGAGTGGCCATTCATAATACATCTTTCAAAACTTGGATTGCAAAATGCTGCAAGCTCTTTTTAAGACTTGATATTAAATCACTGTTATGTTTTGTTACACAGATAGTTTCAGCTGCAGTGAATAATATAATGGATTTTGGTAACCAGGCATGTTTCGACAATGTACTGAAGAGATATCTAATTTCCAAATGTCACAGTCACGAATGAGTTGTTAGATATCCTTTGCATGCTTCAGACTGCATCAATATAGGGGCATTGTATACATGTCCTGCCATACATTTTAAGACTGAAAGCAGATGGCAGCACAATAGAGGGCAGATCGGAGAGGTGAGGTGTTTGCACGCTTAAACAATTCACTTGAACGCACCCTTAACACTTTTCAGACGAGTCAGCGGTGCGGTAAATGAAACACTGATGAACCAGGAATAATTAGATGCTGGCAAAAATGATGAAATCCCATTCAAAAGCGTCATTATAAACAGTTTTAATTTTTAGTGCAGGTGTACTAATGTGCGATTTTACATTCATTTCGCATATAAGAAAATGTCCCAACAATAACATGTAGTCAACGGTGATGCGGTACTGTGTTTTCAGAGCTGAGCCAACTGACAAACACAGACACGCACGTTGGAGCAATCAGCGATGCGCACACCACGCACCCCTGTGAACGCATTGGATGACGAGGAGCCTTTTAAACGAGCAGAAAACCCAAAAGTCTTTTTCAATCACAGCAGCAGAAGATATTAAACAAAAGTAGAAAAAAAACACATTAACATGGTTCTAGATCATAACTCTTAGATGTCAAAGCGACATCCCAACAATACTGCACATTCACGTTAAAGCCTGCATTGCATGCTGGTTATACTTAAGCGAAGCCAGGAGCTATTTGGGTAATCACATGCAAGAACGTGCTTTGGTGGAGATGGGTTAATGTCCTCGCGTGAATGGCCATCATCTGGCCGTGACCAGGCATCGATAAACAATGCACCACGACCGCCTTGGGTTCCCTATGGATGCGGATGAAACAGTCGGGGTTAGGGTATAGGATGGGGGGATGGAGTCTGCGTTTCGCTTCCAAAGCGCTGCTCATTTATAGACTTGACAGCACACACGGGGGCTATCTCGTGCATTGCTGGCCTCTGTAATAAGCAGGGTTTGGGAACCCACATTTTTCTGGCTGGACAAACAGATGCACGACACAAAAATAACTTAGTCTCTGATCGTGTCCTACTGTTGCCGTGAGTTATTGCCCATCACAAGCCAGCAAACGCGTTATTGCCAAACGTATAATATTAAAACGATGACGGTGCATACCTAAAATGAGGCGAATGAGTGTCAATAATGTTTGCAACAGTACGCGTCGTCCAATATTAATGACAAAAACGCACTACATTAGTGTAATAACCAGGGCTCAACAGATACAACGCGAGCATCTAATGTTATTACCCCCATTGAGATATTTCAGCAAAAGTAGGTATTACTGCACGCAGTCAGATTGGGCAATATCGTTGCACACTGTATAACCGCCGCACCGCGCGGGCGCTATCCATGGTACTGAATGCGAACGCCAATGGCCACTTAAGGGCTACAGCACGGGGGGACTTGCAAAGCTCAGCACAAAAAAACATGGTAACGTCTGTGGGTGACTCATTAGCATACCGCTCCCTTCGTTGTCCACTTGCACGGTTTCAATAATGAATGGCATTTCGTTTTGTGTAACGTGTCAGCAACGGAAACGCGATCTGGGCATTTATAAAGAAAGAAAAACCATTGACCAGTCATTTCTTCATGTGCATCAACTATTGCCAGCAATGACAGGGCATACAATAAAACGCGACGTGCGTGTAAACACGAAGGTCTGCGAAATTATCTTAACATTTTACACATTTTGAAAAAACCCCACTATAGTTCAGCTTTTACTGTAGAATTACAAACACGCACTGCTATTGAGTACGGCAGGCTCACGTTTCACACTTAAACGTTCAGTCTCGCTGTTGCTGCTGCTGTTGTTTGCAACTTGCGCACGCGCTGTAAAAAAAATGGCAAAGCAACAAGCAAAACAACAAAACAATACATAAAACATCCCCGCCCAAAACAAAAACCAACGTTAAAAAAAACCACGCACACTTGACTTACGTGTCCCATCAAACCGCGTTGCAATCGTGTCCAGGAAAGTATTCTGCGGGGCAAGCAATCCTTTCATCACTGGCATCTTGGTCCAATGTTCTGGGTGCAGCCATCAAATAAAAAGTGCTAATCTCGCATCCACGCGGACCGGGCACGGGTCCCGGAGACCCGACGGTGTCTCTCGCACTGGGTCAACCTCTCTGCGCTCCACGAACGCAGAAGTAAACACAGCGGCAGGGCGCATTACATCCTCACGTCGCCGCGGCTAGCGCGCAGGGCACCGCTGGTGATCTGTGTTACTTTATTATAAAAACAAAAGAGAATTAAATAAATAATTGTGGGGGTGGTAGCGGTGGTGCTCGGGGGATGGGTTAGGGGCTGTGGCTGTTTGCGGGGAGGGAAGCGGAGGAGGAGGAGGGGTGGGTTGGCCAGTAGCACTAACACAGCGTGGACATAAACTGAGCGTCGTCGGGTTGATGCGAGCTGGTGTGACAAAAAAAAAAACCTGACATGTATCTTGCGGCAACGAACGAGCCGTGGAGTGGTGCCCGACCAGCCCCGCCTCTTACGATTATAACCCTTTTATGGAGCCCCTGCGCTAACAAAAAAGCCGGGGACCCGGTATCCAAGCGGCGCCTGTATGAGCAGCTGACATCATGCGCCGAGTCGGACTTAACCATTATGCGCGCCTAAGCCACGCCGCCCACTTCTCGCGGTATAATTATACAGTATATATATCCGTGTGCATTACACATTGGTGTGGGAGGGTATGCCAAGCATTGTAGCGCAGATTGCACGTTTTATTTTTAACCGAAATGATGGTGCGAGAACAACACTGGTGAGGTTCACGCAAACAAAATAGGGTGCCGATGGTGTTGATGGATGGTGATGTATCTTCGACTAGGAGACTCGCTAATGAGCATTGGATCCACATGTGATGCATGAGACTTGGGTCCGATAGGCAAAAGTACTGGGGAGAGCGGGGATTGTAGCTTCCCCAGAGCGATGTGCACGTTGACACTGGCTCATTCGACTCTGTACGCGCGGATTCGATCCATGCCGGGTGTTCAGGCACTACCGCTTTGCACAGCTGCTGAAGCCTTAACGCAGAGACAGCGCTTCAAATCTTGTCTGAAGACACTGCAATGCGAAATTCCGAATTTGGTACCGCCACTGCACCCATCCCCGGGAAGCTCCCGCGGTAGACTTGCAAATCAGAGGTCGGCCGATTCGATTGAAACAATGGGCACAGTTAATCGATTAGCTGGTCGCCCATGATGGGGTCAAATGTGGAACTCCCACTTCTCCCACAACGTCGGGCACATGTGGAAGAGTTGGCCAGAATAGGGGTCTCTCTTGAGCACACTGCAGTGGAGACCTATCCGTCAACAGCAAGAAAATGCAGGGCTGAACCCTTAACCTTTTCCCGCTGTTGGTTCTTGAAACATCGGAACATTTACGCAACAACAACAAAAAATCGACGAAAGGCCGACATTTGCAGGTGAGTAGGACCCATAGTGTTACAATAGAAGCAACGTGACTTCATGCTATGAAGCTCGCTCTCTTCGATCTATATGAAAATAAATGTGGTCGCTTGAATAGATCCGTATTTAAGTGAGTGAAAATCGCTGATCAGTGAATGAGACCATTTATTTTACCGGCGTTACATTGTTCACCTCCTTTGGGGATGTCCATAAATGACGTCACGCACCTGGGGGGGGGGGGGGTCAGACATTCGTGACGATGTGTGACGAGGGGGGGGGGGGTTGAGAAATGTGACGTCACGTTCTACTTAATTAAATATACTTTTTAATAAATGTTTTCTCCTACAACATTAGAGAGCAGCGCCACATTAAATACGCACTACAATGACAATAGTTTAAAGCTATTTGAAGCATGTTTTATATTTTTTTGCGGGGGAGAGGCAGAGCTTTGTGACGTCATATTTGAGAGGGGGTCTGACTTTTTGTGACGCCGTGTGACGAGGGGGGGGGGCGGTCAAAAATCGTCCAAAATCGCGTTACGTCATTTATGGACGGCCCCTTTACAATTCTTCGAGGGGCTGATTCCGGTACTGCTTACACTTTAATGTCAGTTTTTTTTCTTCCTGTACGCCGTGGTCTCTGAACAAAACATTCTAGTTTAGGAATAACTCTACATTTGATTAATCGTGACCATCCACGAATGTCTCCCCAAGCTGTCGCCGTCTCTGATGGAGCCGCGATGACACAATCTAAATCCCACACACGAGCTAATCTCCACGTTCATTTTCGTGGTCGACATTCTCAGCCGCGTTCTTTCCTACCTTACAGCGACTGGCCCTGCCCAGACTCACGTTAATGCACGTGTTCTTTGTCCATGTACACGTTTCTGAGCCATGTTATAGCAGGATATTACATTTTGTTGTTCTTCTTCTTTAGTGACATTGGTAAGTGCCTGTTTATTTTTATGATCAAGTTCAGTTTTAGAAATGTACCTCCAAACGTTCGCGCTCGCATTTTTATTTCGTCGATTGGATCCCAGGCCCACCTTCAATAACTGCCCGAGGTATATGTGAAGTGTTTTCCAGTTGTGTCCCAGTTGTAATCGTGAGAAATGGTGAATGGCTTTTGTTATTTTCTTTGAACCTATCTTCGTGACTTTACCGAAAGAGCCAAAGAATATATATTTACCCTCATGTTAATAATTTATCACGAACACTGTGACCTTCGTTGGCAGCCAGTGGGGGTATTGCATTGTTCACACCTTGGTACCTTCCACTTCAGATGCCCAATCCCATCTCAAATCGTCCCATTGTACCCGCCGCTTCATAATAAAAACACGAGAGTCCGAAGATTGAAGTATGAAACTGTAACATTTAAGTGGTAAGGCGAGACTAAGCCTTAAAAATCACTAGGAGGTACATGCAGGGTTCGACGTGATGGCTTGGACTGCTAGAAAACTAAGCTCTCAGCCGAGCTGAAGGCATAATTACACAGAGCGTATGTGGCGTTCCATTTATTCAAAAACCTTTCACCGACAACATCATATTCGTTTGTCAATTTATGATCGAAATGGACGTAAATTTGCTTTCATACACTCAGGCAAGGCGCCCTGTTAAAGTTTATTGAAATGTCCTGTCGAGTGGCCTGATGGTACAAAATATAAAAACAAAAGGTGGTAAAGAGACCAATCTCGCCGCTGCGCGAGTGCTCCTGGCGGTGCACGTGTCCGCCGGGTTGACATTTTCTGGCAAGTGAATAATTACGCGGTTGCATCTGCATGAGAAATGTTTTTTTGTTTTGTTAACAGACGCTTCATCCTGCTGCGTCGCCATGGCGATAATTTTCCTCAAAGCCCTCGTGATGAAAGCGTGCGGTCCACAATGGCCAACTGGTGCACGGAGCATGCCATGAAAAATACAGCTGCTCAGAAGAAAAAAAATCACGCCACCAAACGCGTGGGGTTTTAGGGCTGAGTTGACGGGTGTTGGGGCAGAGCAGCAGTGCAGTGGTAAGCGCATTGTGCCACGAATCTGGCAACCCGAGTTCTAATTTTCGTAGTCACAGCTCACATAAGTGGTAAGTGATCTCTAAAGCCGGTTCTGAACACACACTCCATTTTCGGCACAGTGGGCAGTGTGCCGAAGTATGGTAAAAAATAAAATACACCCAATGATCAACACGGCATGAGAACATCATCCAGCAGTGGGTCGATAAAGGGTCTGTAATTATTTGATGTAGTTTTTATTAATGGTTGCATTAATCGATACGCCATATACATGAATTACCAAGGAAGGGGCATAGCGGTTTTTGGTTAGATATGGATTTACGGTTATGAGGCTGAATTAGCACAATTTTGCAGAGCATGATAAGACAGCGGCTCATATTTATGTGCAACGGGACCTCCTAGCAAGGGGTCTTATCAGCTCACACAGCCTGACCGGCAAAAGTGGGGGTCGGCTGATTGTGGTGGGGGTGGGGGAGGCGCAATGTATGAACAATAAAAACCTCGCTGACGTCACCACAAGTCTAGAGGCGATGGCAGAGAACGCTGCGAGCAAGCAACGCCTCGATTGTTTTCCTAAGCGTCAGGTTTTACGGTGAAATCGATCCGGTCGGTTGTGTGCGTGTGTGTGTATCACTTTTTCTCTCTCTACCCCCCGTCCCCCCCCCCCCAAATACATTTTAAAAAGACAGCATCGTGCGGGAATGGGCGACTGGGGGGTCATCCGTAGGTCAGCAAATGAAACACGGGAGCTGTCGATGAACACGTGGGTTGCTGTGCAGGTGATGCAAGCGCCGGGATAAGGGCTGGTCTTGTCACTTGCGGGATTAGAGGAGGAGCAGACGCCGAGGACGAAATTGTCTGGCGACCTGAACTCAGTATTAAATGAACCCTGTAAGTCCGAGGAGACGGTGCCCGCCTTGAGAATTAAATTCCCGTTGTCGTGTTTAATATTCACCTTCGGTCGATGGAATAGCAGCCAGCGCTTATGTGTGTACTCATGGCGCAAGCCATTTAGCGTCTGAAAAAAAGAAACGCACGCCTAAGCCGCGCTGCTGCGGTAGCAATTTTCCAGAAAAGAACAAAGCTGTATGCGTTGACAGCAAAGACTCGGAGAAAGCAAAAAAAAAGCATAAAATAACTGCTGTCCGATGTTTTCAGATTCTACCACTTGTTGTTCGCCAATGAGGTTTCGCTCCACGTGCTGTTAAATTCCAGTCTTCATGCCGAACAACGCGTGGTACAAACTGAAAAGATATGGGAGTGTTATACAGAATAACTACAGAAACTCAATGCAGTTATATAGAATTTTTTTAAAATACCAAATCCCACTCGTGGACAGGTCAGGAGTCATGAGCTGGTTTAGGCCTGACCATGTATGACTTGTGATCAAATGCAGTCACTTGATGACAGAATAAAAAATAAACCCATAAATATATCACGAATTAATGACGTAAGAAAAAAACATTACCATGTATACACGCAACTAAAGGCTGCGTGTCTGACACAATGTTCAAGCTCTATTATTTATATTTTAAATTGAGATGAATGACATACGTCGAAGAGACATCATTGCAGTGCTGTAAAGGAACACAAACATAACCCTAAAGTTTAAAACGTATCAAAATCGGACTGCACAACCAAAGACACGGCGGCTTTGGCATGTACACAAATGATATATTTTTTAGGTTGCAACTTATCTGAACTTGCACAATACAGTGACATCAAGATGACATTTTCTGTACCTTTTGTGTGTTCTTGGCCAAGCCTATTCTAACACATGATAATTCACTGGCATCAAACCTTGCCTGCGTTCACCTGTAAGCCATTCAGTCATTCACAACTGGCGAGGGCGATTGCAAATGACGCAGACTCGTCAGCTCTGCGAAATGAGGACCCATGCCCCACCCCACGCTCGTTGTTATTTTATAATGTAACACGCGTCGAGTGGGATATGAAGACCAACCACCAGGCCCTCCTTAAGTCTGCTCAGGGGAAGTGGTAAATTAGATTTGCCTTGACATGTTGGGGTCAAGAGTTAAACGTATTAAACATTGGTCCCTGGCTGCAATGCACTGGCAAGCACCCCACCAGCGTATAAAACTGCCTTATTTTAAGGGATGGAGCATAACCTACTCAGTCACGCCGCACTTCACTCAACGAATTCACCGAGGGCATACATTTACGTAACTAAATTCAAAATATAATCCAGATATAATTTAGCGTTTCATAAACACAAACTATTGCATTAAATAAACATGAATCCAGTGGTTGCAAACATATTAAAATTATCTAATTTGTTTAGTGCAGCTATGGAGACGAACACAGGATGTGGACCTATTATGTCAACCATTCACCTGGCCAGGATTACTTCAGCCTGAGAGGCAGGTGTGCAGCGCAAATGCTCCTCCGCTTTAGATAGCACACCATTGTATGTGTTCCCCACTCATGTGTGACCAGACAAGACACCTTGAGTCACCTCATTTAACGTGGGAGTTCGCCAGTGCCTGGATGCATTCGCCACCCAGCGAGGAAAAACCCCTCGGATGACTCACCTCGTCTAACAACTCCCTATTCCATAAAAGCTTTAACAAAATGTATCCAACCACCCATTGCTACGAAGAGCAACGCTATTGTAAATAAAATGGTGCAAAGGATTTTAGACGTTGTATGTCAATGTGACATGTATCCATCACTACACAAAAACCTTACAACCGACTTTAACCAGTTTAATGCATCCCATAACATGTATTTGTATGCATTTATATTCTCATTTGCCCAATATGTAGTGTTTTACGACAGTGCTGTCGTATGATGCTGTATAAACATGTATGTTTGCTGTGCTGGTTTTTCCCACTGTAAGCTTTTGCCTTAGTTACTGAAAGGCTACAGGTTGATAAAAATCAACACGTGGCTGAATTAAACAAGTCAAGTTTTGTCATGGGACCTCCTTTGCCAGTACCAAAATATAATAGGTTTTCCCCTTTTTTCTGGCAACAGATGTTAAAACACCAAACTGAAACCTTTTACAAGGAGTCATGTCTGCATTAACCACAACACTTGTGGTCAGAATGCAAAAAAAAAACATACTGATAAAATATGCATTGTTTTTTTTACTGATTGGTCCACACCAGAGACAGCTTTCTTTGGAGACTTTTGGTGTCCTCTGGTCTAACCCCATTTGAGACCTATTCTCAAGTCAGGCTTTGCTGGTGCAAATATAGACGTGCAATGTAAATTTTCCAAAAGGTCTACAAAGGCTTCACCTTGCACAACATGGTCTGTCACCACACATCCACCAAGACATAAAAATAAGCCTTCAAGCACTGAAAATTTACTAGACGCGAGCCCTTAAGTGGATGAATGTGATGCCTTCTCTGTCATGGGGCAACAAATGGTTCCATGGCCATTTGAGCATCATATAAAAACTAGCCACCCGAAATGATCCTTTCCAAATACAAACCACAGACCTTGCAAATGAAGACATACCACTTCACCTTTTTAGTCATTATACTTTCTGAACTGTGCATCACTGGTGTGATATACTTGTTTTAATTTAAAAACAAAACAAAGTGCATGCAAATGAGTAGCACCCTGTTAACCCAGGCAAAATGTTCACTGCATATATACGAGCCTGCACCGTCAGAGGCACGAACTTTCAATAATCAGCACTTGATTTCTGCTGTTGATCAGTGAACACGAATACCGTAGTGTTGTTACTGCCACTGTCACCTATAAATGTTTGGCAATGTGTGACGCAGTTACCTTTCACAAGTCTCTATTCTCTGCATTATCCACCTTGCCGAAATAACCTGTGGTAAATTAATACACGTGAAAATAAGGTTTGTTTAGCACAGTGCCTAACTTGTTGCACACAATAGCAAATAAAAGTTACGTGTCTCAAAGATGATACATAAAGAATTTGCCACGCAGGTTAGTCCATTCGCATTATTTTATTTTAAAACATTACCAGTATCAGCGCGCACTACAATTTCAGGGTCTGCTGGACACTAATGGTATTCACACAACATTAATCAAACCAACACGATGTTTTCAAGTCCGCTCATCTGTAGCATCAGAAGCTGGAGGTACATTGTTGGTTTCATTTGTTGGGGAGCCAGACTGGTTGGCATATGGCGGTTCAGCGGCCTCAACATTGCCTTCGCCAGGCTGTTCCGTGGCCTTCGCGAATTGGATCCTCTTGATCTTGATCACCCGTGTGGGTGCTCCAGACCTTGGCGCCGTACCTTCCAACACGTCTGCCCTACTCGTATGTGTTTTCAGCGGTTGCTGCCGTACTGACACGTCTTGGTTTCGCTGATCTGACGTGGAAGATGTAGGAGCTACAGTAATTCGAGGGGACATTGGCACAGCTGGTTTGTCAACCACAGGTGATTTTCGTTTCAGGGAAATTACATTCCCTTTGGTGACCGAGGAATTGCTGCCCAAAAGGTTTACGTTGCAGCCAGTGACTCGTATTTTTGTGGAGGTGGATGAGCCGGAGACTCTGATTGGTTTTCTTCCATCCTCTACTTTCACATTTATACACTTCCTGGTTGAAACAAATAGCAAAAGTGACACTCAGGAGGGAAAAAAAAATCCCATTAGACGTTTAAACCAACACCACCCAAAAGCCAGAAATGCTGGTGCAATTACACATATAAAATTTGTATAACATGTATGCACATATATTTGACAGATTATATTACTACATAGAAATATGAAACTAATAAGCCTTTTGAAGCATGCATATGTGTTAACATAAGCCATTGTACAATGCAGTACAAAACATTGTCAGAAAAAAATGTAAACACTCCTTCATATTTTTTTAACACAGCACTGCAGAGTAAAAAAATACCACAAAAACAAGCATTGTTGCTGGCAAGTGGTGAACACACTGCCAGCCGTTGCCAAGGCACTGTGCATAATGGGCTCACCTCTTGGGAATGGGGGATGTCGTTTCATTGGGAGCTCTCAGGGTCCGACCCTCAAGGGTCCAACACTCCACCAACTCACGCTGCAGCCGCCAGTAGCTGATACCTAATGCATGGGACAGGGGAAGACGGTGACAACTTCGCGGTGATCTTCCGCGTTTATGTGGGAAAGCAACAAATAACATCAAATCGGCAACTGAATGTCCATAACCGACCTCAGTCATAACAGTATGGGACACACACTCTATTTGAAAGCTGGCCCCCAAAAATTTGCTCTTGAAATGTATTCACTCCCATCAAAGTATTGAACTGCTTCATGCTTCAAAAATGGTTACAACAATGGACAAATTAACCATATTTGTTATACTATACGATTAAGAAAAATATTTCAAAAAATCATTAGGTTGTATTTTTTTTCCGCCAGATGTACGAAAGTAGAAATACTGTAAACTTGCCAACACTAAAATCTAATTAGGTTTTAATTCAATTTGCTTGTTACAGCAGAATCATAATTTCTTAGCCAAAGCAAAAAACCAAGTGAACAATAAATTACTTAAGAGGCCATTAGGTGAAATTAACAAAGTTATAGTGAGCACATTGCATATATATGTTGAGACATACCCCTTCCTTCCCAGGAGCCGAATGCATCCATCATGCTTTTCAACTCAACAGCCGTGTAATAGCTCCAGATGTATTGCAGATTGTTTCCGGACTCCCTGGTACACAAGGAACATTCATAGACATTTATTTAAGAAAATGTTGCATGTGCACGGGCACATTTATGTCGTGTACAAAACAGACAACTAGGAGTACATCTAGCTAACAAACACTGACATTCAAAACATTCGTTCCAGCAATTTAATCGTAGCACACCACCTTCTGCAGCAAGGCTAAAACAACAACGGCTCAATGCAATGTGCAGGCAATATTGTTGTGGGCATTAATGTGATGACACACCAGTTGTGTTGAATGTAACAACACTTGTTTTGTGGTCGAGCTAAGCTTATCGTTTATCTTTTCACGAAAGTACACCGCGTTTGGCAGTGTCCTGACCGTTTGAAGATGGTCTTGCTTTTAAGCCTGCCTCCCAGCTGCTGCTCGATGGCCTGCACGCCGTCGGCCTTGTTCACGTACAAGCCGAGCACGCGGCTCTCGCAGCTGGCATCACACGTGTTGAGGTAGTGCAGCACCCACACCGTAGGCTCCGTGCACACCAACCCATTCTCTTCACAGAGCTCTGACAGCACCTGTCCAGAAAGAAAAACGTATCCTTACTTACGTACGTCTACCGCCCTTTTGTCAATCCACAGCTGGATAATGGCATCCCCTATGCTGTGCAGGTCGTGGGGGTTATTTGGGCACACCTCATCGTACTGGTCAGTGCAAGTTGGCAAAGGTGGGAGCACAGAGGTACAGTGCAACAATACATTTTTCTGTGCTGCCCTTGTTGTTCATCAAGTAGTCCCGCAGCAGCCTACAACCTGGTTGTGCATCGTCCTATATTTGCTGAACAAAGAAAGCCCTGAAGACATATAATTTGTTATTACATTAATGCATGGTTGTTGTTTCCTAATGATAAAAGTTTGCACGGAATAATTAGGAAATTTTTCAAAAGATGTATGAATGTTCGCAACATTTTGGAGTCCTGGGAGTGGTAAGTTCTACCTCGTTAATCATTTTCATGAGATTTAAGTCCATGGGACTTTCATTTGTTCCCAAAAATAAACAAAAATCAGTTAACCGGAAGCTCTTTTGGATCAGCTGAAGAGGTTGACATGGCCACATACACTCAGTTCAGGACATGTCAGAAGGAAGGCTTCTGTGCTAAGGTCTTGAAGTTGGTTTACCGTTGGAATGGAGCACATTCAATATCATGGATAATCCGTCAATTAGAGTGATACGAGAACAACTTCAATAGTACCATACATCTTTTATATGGTGGGTGACTTAAACTTTTTGGATGCTCATAATCCTTGGAAAATAATCTGCCATCGTAAATGTATTTGGTGATACTGCACAAATAACAAGAGACACATAGCACACTACAGGACAGATAGGGTAAATAAATGAGTGAATAACAGTTGTGGAGACATCACTATTCAGTTAACTGTATGGGGCTCTGATGAGAATAAAAAAAAATCTGAAGAGTATTAAATAGGCATATGAATAGTACTTTACTATCAAATTGGATTGTCCTTACATTTTGTATGCTATTCGTTTTCCAGTACTTCCCTTTTTGTTTGCACACAAGCAGCACATGTCCAATCATCTTAAGACTACAGTCATACCTGAGGAGTGTCCACCTTTCCCCTGGACCGGTAAGTATCTATTTCATGCTGCAGATGTCCAGACAAGGAGTATGGA
Source organism: Lethenteron reissneri (assembly GCF_015708825.2). Classification (NCBI taxonomy): domain Eukaryota; kingdom Metazoa; phylum Chordata; class Hyperoartia; order Petromyzontiformes; family Petromyzontidae; genus Lethenteron; species Lethenteron reissneri. The sequence continues at coordinate 7,439,206 of NC_083798.1, read as the reverse complement.
TATGGGATTCCAAAGTAGTCTGCCTCCCCCTGCAGGGCAAGTCGGGTTTTCTCATCAGTAGGAATCCTCAGCACTCCATGCAGGTAATCCAACAGGTACTTAAAGAGTTGTCCATCCCGTTCAATTACACAGGCACCTGTGTGAAACAAACGTTGCGTTATTCTTCGAGTAGTTTTACAAAGTTTAACATGAACCAAACTTTTGTCAATCCACTGCCAGTTGAGGGCCTGCCCCATCCTGTAATGAGAATTCAGGATAAGAATATTTATTTAGACTGGAGAAATCCAATGGGCTATAAAAAAAAATATTATCACAGATACAAAGAGTATGGATTCCTGCAGTCACGAAAGCTTCAAATCAAGATTATCACAGATATTCAGTAGGGGCAGGTAAGAACCTTAAAATAACAAATACAAAAACACAATAGGAGTGCAAAGTATAGGAAAGTTAAAATCACTTTTAAACAATATACAAATAAAACCATTTTTTTCTCATGTGAGGGGCTGGTAATAACGATGAATAGTGAGAAAGAGGATGGCTTATTTCAACCTGTGCTGTCTTGTTTCAATGGGAAGCGGCCACTGAACATTGCACCGAGCATGGAATCTTTGTATCGGCACAAAGATTGCCGTCGAGCAGTCATGGCCACTCCACCAACGTTGAGTCGCAAAATGTCCTCAACATGACAATCGTCTGCACCCAACCCGTTCATGATCTGCATCCATGAAGAGAAAACATAGGCTCCCAATACATCTCAAGTTTGCGATGCTGCATTTGCAAATGCTGCGCAATCACAATGCACAAAAATAACAACACATTTGTCAATAAAACTGCAGCCTTAAATGAGAACGTATATAACTGGCAACGTTTTGGCCAATAACCCTTCTTCATAAGCACCATGAACAGTTAATACATGGGCAATACGTTATGTCCAGTGGTTGGTGTGAGAATTCCTGGGATACTTGTTAAACGTTGTAATCAAAGTCCTATTTGATGAAAACGCTTGTAAAAAGGTGCTTACTTACAAAGTTCCATGTATTTCCAACTTATCCAAACAAAAAAAGCAGGTCAAAACGTAACTTTCATTAAATTAATATTAAATGAGATGGAACAAGCTACACACGATGAATTACATGTTGAAGCTATAATCTGGAAAACACTGCCCAAAACAGCACGCACCATTGCCTTTCCATTAGCAAGCAAGGAGAAACAACAGCTCTGTGCCTATTATTTCGCACCAAAAGAAATGTCAACTCGCTTATTCAAAGCGAAAGTGCTTGTTTTTATTAGATTCTAACGGTGCTGCACGCCTGTGAAACCGGCAACTCTTTTTCCTTTTAAGGGGGCCACGGACTATAATGCCCTCCACACGTGCCACCGTGAATCACGCGTCTTCACACAGGGGCAGCTGGCCACCCCCTCCCCCATCATCTTTGCGTTCGTTGATGTATTTGAATCTCTGGCCGGGGGATGTTGGTTGTTTTAGTCGTCTTCCTGGCGGCCCCACCTGTTTTAAAGGCCGCGTGTTTTGCATGTTTACGCCGAGACGACGGCGGTAATTGGAAGTCATTAATTCTAGATTTGAAGCTTTCGTGACTGCAAAGATTCATACTCTTTCGGTTTTTTTTCGGTAAAGTCACGTAGGTAAAAAATAAATGAAAATAACTATTTTCATGTATTATAATAATAAAATAAACTATTTTCATTTATTATAAAATAAAATAATAAATGAAAATAACTATTTTCATTTATTATTTGAAAATAACTATTTTCATTTATTATTTTAATTTATTATTATTTAAGTCACGTAGGCAAAATAATAATAAATGAAAATAACTATTTTCATTATTATTTTCATTTATTATTATATTATTATTTTACCTTCGTGACTTTACCGAATAGTATGTATGGAAGTCATTAATCTGAATGCGGCTATGCGATCAGTGGAGCGAAATGCCGCACAAAAATCCCCGTCTTTCAGGGCCAGAAACCCATCGGACGAAGGTCGTTTTGAGATTACAAACTACTTTATTGAACCACTATACTCTTTGGTTCTCTCTGTAGAGTTACGTGGGTATAAAATCAAATAAATCACGACGTTTCAATCGCAACACAAGCAAGCGGTCGTCCTCAGGCAGAAAAAATAGAATCCAGCAGCTGAAGGTTCAGCAGTTCCCACTGATGGATTATATTCTTTTCGCCTGAGGATGACCGCTTGTGTTGCGATTGAAACGTCGTGATTTATTTGATGTTATACCTACTTAACTTTATTGAAAGACTCCCTAAAGTAAAAACCACCGTAGCCTGCGTTCCTTCAACGAAAGAGGAATTTGCAAAACTACACGAACTCTCTCCTGAAAGCAGTCTCGCTCTCTCGTCGTGGTTATGAGACCTGAACAAATTCCCATCCGCAATAGAAGTAGAATCCGTCACACATGGAGCTTTTGTTTTTAAAAAGACATTAACTGCGTCCGAATCGCACTAATTTGGCACTGTTTAGAGGTATACACAAGCACGTAGTCGGAATGTTATTGTAAATAAACGTCAAACACGGCGTAAGTGCTGTTAAAGAGAACACAACGCGTGATTTGTGAAGAGTAAATTTGTTTTAAAACATGTAAAAGCAGAGGCCGGATCCCACACTGTTAAAGAAGCCACTCGAAACTCACGAAATGTGCCACCCCCCTCAACAACCACCAGGCTGCATAAACAATTAAAAACAAGCGAACGTGTGCATTAGTCGAAACAAAAGCTTCGGGTGAACGTCTTCCTTAGTTTATTGTCTTTTTAAAAAACCGTGTAAGTTGCTAGAATACGAAGTAACTATCGGGTTATGTTATACGCAAGCGTGTAGTTGGAAACAAGCTCGCACACATCGAGGACCATAGCGGCCATCTCCCGACAACAACCCACGACACGACGGTTCCCAGCAGCAATTACCGAACAAATTTAAACTTTACGGTCACAAACACTTGGCCGAGCAATGTCGATGTACAACTGTAAACAAATCAACCGTCCAAACACCACGGACAACCTAATAAATGCCGTAATTATACGATTGGGGCGTGGGGAGAAAGTGCCGAGCGGGTGACGTCGCTTCACGCTCCCCCGGGTCTTGCGTCGCGAAGCCCGCCAGAGATTTAGGAAAATTAGGGGGGTTGAGCCGCGGCCTACACGGTGTCGATCTCGGGTGAATTTTAAACTGTCGACCCCCACTTGAACGTAGAGAGCAATGTTAAAGTTATATTATCGGCGATAGCTTAACCTCAATACTCACACTTGTCTTCGAAAGGCGACGAAAATGTAACGATCGATTACAGATCGGCACCTCTTACCCTCAACGGGTTGGCAGCAACTCACCACGGTCAGGCCACGTGTGGCGCTGTTGAGCAATAATTGCTCTTCCTTATGTTTAAAACTTTAGAACTTGCACGCATTTTAACACTGGGCAGAGATTAAAACACCATTGGAATCTCATTTGCCAGTAGCAAAATATGATAATTGTTGTTTTACCCTTTTATCTGGCAACAAAACTGACACCTTTTTTTACAAGGAGTCATGTTTGCATAGACCACAATACCTGCAGTCAATGCAAACAAAAACATAACTCTGATAATACTGGTCACACTTTTTCTGGCATAAGGTATTCCAGCGGTTTCAAGGTAATTTTGTGGTGCCGATTCCAAATCTGGCATCAGTTTTCGTCTATCACATCAGGTTTTTGAGATATCAAATATTGCATTTTCAATAAAAACTGCAGAAGAAAAATATAAAATAAATGTGAATATCTACATAAACTGATATTATAAACACACTATCCTTAAAATACAGCACCATATTTTAACACTAAAGCAGTCACTGACTCGCAACAACTTGCAATCATAAGTGAGAGTTAATTTCGGGTAAAATCAATGAAAATGGGGTATGCCGATAGCATAAAAATGAGATGTGATAGAGCAAATCAGAGATTGGATTTGGAATCAGCTCCCTGAAATTAGTCTAGAACAGCTGCAAAAGTCCAGGCCAGAATTTTTTTTTATTTGTTGACCCGTGTAATGTATGCACTGTCCTTGAAATTGTTTGGTCCACACCCGAGACAGCTTTCTTTAGAGCCTCGTCTCACATGGTGTTGGACCAGATGACGCCAAAAGGCGAATAAACATGTGTGAACCCAATTATGCAAATTTATCATCTTTTACTTAGAGTTTGACACAACATTCTAACTTGAATTGAAAAAAACATTTTATTATAAATTGCATTACAGATTTCAACAGTAGTTTTTGTGCAATACAGCATTAAGAAGTAATATTTTACAATTTGTAAACTTTTCAAAAATGTAACAGTCTGCAAATTTCCAACACTGAAAGCAACAAAATATTTTTCCAAGGTTGGGAATCTGGAATGTAATATAATCATTACAAATACACACTCTGCAACTCTCTGACTCGCTTGAGAGAGCAAATGTTGTCAGGCAAATGGCAGTAAGCTAAATTACAACCATGTGTAAGTCTTTAAGGGGTGTATTTCATGGCAAATGCCCATAAACACCATGGACGAACAAACTCTCGACTTTGAATGCTACGCTTGATAAATCACGATCTCAATTGGGGTACAATCTGTTTTACATTTTGAAAGAAGCAGTGCGAGAGAGCCATGTTTGCAGTGACTCTTTGGTTGGGATCGTACTGCAACATCAGCTGTAAAAAAAAGACACAGGACATGCGTTGCATTTAATTAAAGCAATCCAATTATAAGCCTAGCAGAAATTACATCTTATATGCACATGCAATAACTGAATCTTGTTACAATATACTTCAAAGGACAATCACTGTAGTAATGACTATTAATCATGTTTCGATTTTTACATTGAAGAAACAAATTAACATGTAAATAATTAAAGACAGAGTGAGGTTTTTAATTCAATTTCAAAGTTAGGTTTTCCTAGTCACTTGTAATCCAAGTGCAGTTTTCCATGTTAGGTGGTTGTGTTGAGCATTCCATCTCTTAACATGTAGCATAACCCAGAGCACAACACTTGGTTTTAGATACAATTTTCTCTAACATTTAACGTGAAATTAAATGAAAAAATGCCTTTGTTCATGACCCTTAAGAAGTATTTGAGTGGCATTTACTCACAGCAAGCAAGCCCCTTCCTTCGAAGTTAAGGGTGGGCACCACCTTGGTAAGCTCCTGATTAGCCCAGCGTGGGAAGGTCGACTTGTAGTCTGGCAGTTGTGAGACACCCGGCCATACACCCTCATCTGGTGTACCCAGCGTCCGAAATATTCGGAACAATTGATCAATTTCTGAGTCTCCGGGGAACAGTGCCCTCCTTGTCAGCTTCAATAAAAAAAGAAAAAAGCATGTCACAATATTTCTGCATTGGCCTGCATTTAATGGCATTCTAAACCATAGGTGATCGGGGTTGAGCAATGCACTTTATTGACCATTTAATTCGCATCAGCAACAACATGCACATTTTCTCATGTTATACAGCTATAACAGTTTAATTTGAGGCTACTGCAAAGTTACTGTGGTGTGAGCTAAATAAGTGACATGTATTTTTTTATGTTATGAGTTTTGAAACATACCATTTCTGCAAAGATGCAGCCAATGCTCCAGACATCAACAGATGTGGAATAGTGCTTGCAACCTAGCAGGATCTCTGGTGCACGATACCAAAGGGTCACCACCTATTGACAAAGTGTGAGAGCTGTACAATGTCGCAATGGAACACAAGACACTAATCTTCAAGGTGTATAATCATCAAGCAAGTGTATGGGCCCGCTTACCTCATGCGTATACGTGCGCTGTGGGACACCAAAAGCCCTTGCAAGCCCAAAGTCTGCCAGCTTGATCGCACCTTCGGCATTAATAAGCAGGTTCTGTGGCTTGAGATCACGGTGTAGGATACGATGGGAATGGCAAAAAGCAATTCCTTGTAGCAGCTGATACAGGTAGCTCTGATAAACATTAAATAAAAGTCAAAAAAGAATGTGCCATATTGGAAAACATAGTACTTTAGAAACTTGTTCCTACATTTGTATGCATAAATTGTACACATTGCACAAAAATAACAGTAGGATCTTACTTTCACCAGTGGCAATGGGATTCCTGATGGCGTAGCATTATCCATAAACTTTTTGAGATCCTGATCCAACAACTCAAAGACCAAGTAAAGTTTCTTCTCGCTGTGTATTATGGTCAGAAGCCTAACCAAGCAGAAAACGAGATTCACGATGCTCAAACAATAAAGTAAAAAACGAGTATTTTGTTTAAAACGTAAGCACATGAATTTGAACAGTTTTTCACACCTGACAATGTTTGGGTGGTTGAGTTCCCTCAAAAGTGATATCTCTCTGATGGCTGTACTTGGAACGCCTTCAGTCTCCCTGTACATAAAAACAATATGGTACAGTAAAATGTATACAATCATGTTAAATCACAACCACTGTGCATTCCGTAATATGACTGCCACTTATAAAATCAGTGCCACTGAATCATTTAATTCTGGAAATTAAGGCCTAAGGTCACATGCAGTACAACATTATTTTGGCTTCATACTTATAATATGCTTATTAAGAGCACAAACAGCCCCTGCGCCCAGTGACAGTGAGCTTCAGCAAAGGTACCTTACACCCTTAATACGAACACAAGCGAGATGCCTGGAAATATGAACACATGCCAATTTGTTTGGGCAGACCAGTCTATATTTAAAAAGTCTGACTATGGTAAGGAGATCGTAGTATCGAGTGCAAATCTTTTTGCTTTAGTCAAAACGTCTCACAGAAATATCAGTCTGCCTCCACTCATTGTCATGGCACTTCTGGCTTTCTACAACTGAAATACACAAACAGAAACTTTATGTATAAGCGGGTGCGAGCGCACTTATACAAGTCTCTCTTACCAGGCCTGCTTTACAAAGTACGACATATAGATGATCAATGCATGTTTAACACATAATAGATGCCGCATGGGGCAAGCAGGGATTTCACCTGGTACCTTACACCCTTAATACGAACACAAGCGAGATGTCTGGAAATATGAACATATGCCAATTTGTTTGGGCAGACCAGTCTATATTTAAAAAGTCTGACTATGGTAAGGAGATCGTAGTATCGAGTGCAAATCTCTTTGCTTTAGTCAAAAAGTCTCACATAAATATCAGTCTGCCTCCACTCATTGTCATGGCACTTCAGGCTTTCTACAAGTGAAATACACAAACAGAAACGTTATGTATAAGCGGGTGCGAGCGCACTTATACAAGTCTCTCTTACCAGGCCTGATTTACAAAGTACGACATATAGATGATCAATGCATGTTTAACACATAATAGATGCCGCATGGGGCAAGCAGGGATTTCACCTGGTCAGACCGCAAGTCTCAACAGACGTGTTTTTGTTGTGCTCTTGCACCCCGAAACAATTTAATTAAAATTCGCATTGTAAGCTGAAATTACTACAACGTTGCCATTGATCTTCACGGGGAATTAAATGGCACAGTGAATTATAGCCATTGCAACTGACCTCACATCTGCACATGGGCAGCATGCCCCTAATAACCACACACACAGGAGTCTAGCCCACAACACATTCAACACTATACGACTGGCGACACGGCTAACCCCACCAATCGTATTCCAACTCCAGTTTCTTCATCACCATCCCCAGCCATGATCAGTCCACTGCTGGACAAAAGCCTCCTCTATCTCTACGTTGTTTCGGTCATGGGTTGTGTCGACCGCACACGCTAGCCAGCAAGAGTAGAACGCGAGAGCCCTATCCGACTCGGAGCCCACGAGTTCCAGGTGTAACTTCCACTGGTTTCAATCGTTGCCAGGAATCCAACTCCAGGCGGACAATTTAACAGCGCAGTGCGCTAAACCACTCCACCATCTATCTCTAAATCCGGCAGTACAACCAGTGTGTGTGGGGGGGGGGGTGTTCAAGCCTCCATCGCGCCTGAGAGAAGACAAAGGGGCTGAAAAGGCAAGCCGAAGCGCGGCCTTCACTCCCAAATGCTGCTGCTGCTGGTGGCACAGGGGGTGGGGTTGTGTGTGGGATCGAGAGAGGCCGCGTTACGTGTCGAGTCGAATCTTCTTGAGGGCCACAGCTTCGCCCGTGAGCTTGTTGCGCGCCTTGTACACCACGCCGTACGTGCCCTCTCCGATCTTCTCCACCTTCTGAAAGTTGTCCATGGCCGCCCGGCGAGCCTAACCACCCCTAACCACCACCCCCCCCCCCTGTCGCTCCTCCTCGAATAACTTTGCCTGTCGATTCTGAAACAACGGCACCGATAACAATGGTGGTAGTAACAACGACAACAACGACGACGACAGCGGCAGCAGCAGAAATAGATGTTCGCAACAACGCCGGGAGAATGGTGGCGAGTCGTTCCGAGGTTGCAAGCGGCGCTCAAGTTGAACCGAGTTGTTGTCTCCGCCCACTTTCCCGCGAAATCAACAGCTGGGTCCTTGTGCCTGGGCGGTGACGTCACCTCGACTAGGCTCCTCCCATTGGAGAAAAGTTAAAGGGGGCACGGTTAGGGGGCGGTTCCCGAGCTCATGAATATTAATTAGGCAACGGATGTTGAGTACAAATTCTACGGATTCGTCAATAAAGCCGCATTATCGGTGAAGCCCTTATCAGTGGCTATCTTATTAAAGACCGATTCAGACCTTCTTGATCACCCCGTGCCGTCACATAACTTAAATGTTCATGCTACAAAGTCCCATCACAAGGGAGAGGCACAAATATACAAAGCATTTTTTTTTGCCCGTTCATAAATGACGTCACGCGATTTTGGCCGATTTTTGACCTCCCCCCCCCCCCCACATGGCGTCACAAAAAGTCAGACCCCCCTCAAATATGACGTCACAAAGCTCTGCTCCCCCCCTCCCCCCCCCCCAAAACCATATTTTCATTTTGAAAATTAAACATGCTTCTAATCACTTTAAACTATTGTCATTGTAGTGCGTATTTAATGTGGCGCTGCACTCTGATGTTGTAGGAGAAAACATTTATTAAAAAGGACGCGTTGGAAAGCTTAAATTTAGCATAAAATTCACTTGAAAATATTAAACGTCTAACTAAAACTGCAGATGTTCAGAATATTATATTGAAATTATAACTATAAAAAAATACTTGAAACTTTGTAGTAGAACGAAGCAAAATGGAGAGTACAATGATAACAATCATATATTCATTCCACAGAATGAAAAGCCCTGGTAGAATGATTACAATCCAAATGTTGAATAACAATCATTCAAAAAATTTACAAAATTTATGCTTCTCCATTCTCTCATGGAGAAGCAAAATGCTCCTTCATGGAATAAATAAAGGTGATCTTAGTAAATAAAAAAACCAAATAGTTAATAATGAAAATTAATAAAAAATTTGTGTTGTTATAACAATTCTATATTTATTTAAAGTTGTGCGTTTTGACGTGACGTCACATTTCTCAACCCCCCCTCCCCTCCTCGTCACACACCGTCACAAATGTCTGACCCCCCTCCCCCCTAGGTGCGTGACGTCATTTATGGACAGCCCCTGACGACGATGTGACAAGAGTCGCCTTATTGGGACACAGCCACAACACGGGACCCTAGGCCTTCGTGATTTGCCCTCAGCTTGTCACTTCTGTGGTGCCACGACAGCGGAGCAACTCCGCAAGCGCCGCGATCCCCTCCCGTCCCCGCACTAAACACACACCCGCACGCAGCGCACCCACGTAATGTCCTGGCGGGGGGTTGCCTGGCACATCGGGTTTTAATCCAAAGGGCCCCTAGAGGGAGAGTGCCACGGTTTCCCGGTGCCAGGAGATTGGCCGACCCTCACAGGACAGGTTACATTGCGGTGCCCCTAAATTGGCTTAAAATTGTATGGGCGCAGAAGGAAAAGGTTCACTGGGCCAACCGCAATAAGTTATTCACGACATTGGGAGAGGCGGAGGGTGGAATATTAGGCAAGAAGGGCAGACCAGTAGGTTAAAATTAATGAGCACGGGAGAACAATGGGTGAGCGGAGCAGCAGAACACTCCGTGGCACTCCATGTAGACGGCGCAGGTAAGCGCGCGATTGGCTGCGCAGTACAACATCACCCTGGGCCTTTGAAGTTAAGGGAATACAAAGAGTAGCCGGGGACGATTTTGGGCAGTTGTCTTCAACCTCCGGGCCATCAAGACCCACCCCCCGCCGTCCTGCCTCCTCGAGCCGCTCGCAGCATCCATGTGATGCCAGCGAGTGCCGCTACGAGGCTGTGATAGGTAAAGTTTTCTCTCGTCCTTCTTCCTACAACTCTAACAGCGTCTGTGCGACGCCGTGAGTACAGCTTCGAGGTACGTGGTCGGACGCCTGAGTGACTGGGTACGCAGGCAGAGTCAGGCTGAGCTCTTCTCGCGAAATATTGCCCCTCCAGGTAGTGTGTATTTGCGCCGTTAAAAAACTTTAGTTCAGAGTATCGGCGCAATGTGAGTGTGGGTAGAACATTGGCGTGGTGTCTGTGATTTGTGGGTAGTGCGACCAGCGCGGGGGGGATGGTGTGCGCGAGAGAGCGAGCGCAGGGCTGCAGCGTCGGTGTGGTGTTGGTAATTTGAGGGTGCGTGTGAGGCGCACGCGTGTATTAAAACATAAGCGCTCGCGCGTGTTCACGCAACAACAATAGCATTGACGGCGAGGCGCGCGCGCAAATTCGCGCAGCTCTTTAGCGCTAGCCTTTGTGTGCAAGCGGATTAGAGCTAAACCACCCGGAGGTGCGCGTGCATATTCATACCGCCGTTTTCTTTAGCGCTACCCTTTGTGTAAAACGAGCGCCTGCAGGGGCGCGCGCGTGCACGCAGCCGCCTTCGTATTAGTGGTGGTGTACGTGGGCGTGTGCGAGATAACCCCGGGCGGTGGTGAGCCAGCCACTTAGTTATGTCCCTCAGAGACGGCGCTGGCGCAGGGGGGCCGATCACTCGATCGGCGGGGGCCCCGCGAGAGGCGGCCGACGAAGAGAAGGGGGGAGTGGAGGGGGTGGACGTCGCGCCCTGCCCGCTGACAGGGAGCGGGGAGGCGGGCGTCGGCCCCCACACTTCCTCCGAACGTCCCCCACTCCTCGTGCTCTCTCTCTCCTTTAATATTCCTCGAGCCCCCCTTCTGGAACCTTCTTGTCCTCGTTTTTTTTTTCCTTAGCCAATCCCTGCCCTTCCCCTCTAATGGATCCTCTCTGTATTCCTATTTATCCCTTTAAACGTCTGCCTCCCGACCAATCACCGTAGAGGCCTCTTTCTAACAATCGGAGACCTTTGTTTATTTTCAGATCGCCGTTAGGCTGTCTATTGGCTTTGGGGTCATTTTTCGGTCATTACACGTGTGCACCGCTGCCAACGCACTACTGACAAAATATGAAGTGCGTCAAAGAAACCTCCCATCGAGGGAAGAATTCGAGCCCGGCTATATCGATTATCGGTTCAGTTACTCAACTCATCGGATAACAAGAAAATATTTTGGGGGGAAAAAAATATTATGTTCTGCCACGTGTGCCACTGGACGGGAGGTTATGGGTTGGGCTTACCTACAACATAATCACTATCAGCGGCGTCACTTTGTGCATGGCTCGTATGGGGTTTCCAGACTTCTGGAGGCCAGATGAGGGAGGCGTTATATTTTAAGGGTCACCGCATCGGCCAAAAAAATAGTAATCACAATTAGTCGGTGAGTCGACTTCGTTGACTATTTATCCCAACTACTTTTAACTTAAGCCTATGTACACATACCTCAAAACAAACACGTGCACACACATGTACATGGACACGGGTACCGGTACATGTGAAAATATCTTACCGTTTAGAGCAACGCAAAGGTTGGGCAATTCCTGGCCCGGGCTTACCACTTTTCTGCGGCCTTCCAATGTATCTTGTAGTTCACCAGCGATTGTAACATTCACTTTGCATGAACGACGCTATTTAAAACTAAACAGTATTATTCACATATACTGCACGTTTGTGTACGCATGTTTATGCACACACATGTACATAGACATCTGAGACTACAGTATTCGGAAGTAAAATACGGCAGTAGCTGAGTGACTACTGTGTAGTTGTGCGTCCCGACCGAATTCTAAGGCTCTGAAGAATATTCTGACAGCCATTAATGCCTCAACGAAAATCGCGAACAGGCGACAGCTGGTGGCAAATACTTTTGTCTGGTTACCATCTGGGGCCTCTTCTTGCTGTCCATTCAAATTCATAGTAGTGGCCGGCAAAATGTGACGCCATTTGGTACGTTACAAATACACGCATCGAATTTATGGCGTGCAAAATAGGATTGTTTTCAACTGTGTGCAAATGTTGCATTTAAATGTTTTATGCTAATACTGTCGTAATGAATAGGGCAGAACAAAATAGGAAAGACGGGACGAAAATTTCAAATGAGAGTGTAAAAACTGATAGAAACAATACTTTGACTAAAGGTATTCTTGGATCAGACCGTGCACGTAAACTGACCATGACATCAATTAATAAAATCGCCAGACGAAGGGGGATCGATATATGATTCATGTAACAGTGAATGCATGCGTTAACATGTTAACTAGGGAGTGCAGCAAATTGGAAACCGAAATTCTAACTTCCATGTAAAACAAATGAAACCAACTCGCATTCTTTGACAAAGATAAATGATCAACTACAGTTGTGTGCACATTCGTGTTTATTACAATATTAGGTGAACTATGTAAATCAAAAAGGCATATGGTAGGTCACGAATAGGGTTGAATTAGAAATTATGATCTATATTAAACATATAAGAGCTTAACAAGCAAATCGGCAACCTGACTGGTGTCTTGGATATGCGAATTTCATGAGCGAGCTAGGCACATTCTGTCCTGTGTTTACAAATGCAAGGTACAAAATAACATCTATATCGGAATATAACCAAATAAAAACATATTTTGGTCATTTTTGATCGTGCATTGGGTGTTTTGTTATGATCACATCAGCATACTTTGTTGTGAATGTATGTTTTCTGGCATATATAAGCGCGTCACTTTCGTGAAGAACACAAATCGTGAAAAATCGATACACAGTTTTCAACCTTTCATGTGCAAGTGTGCATTGCTATTAATTTAAATTTCTCAAATCCAGAATGCATTTTAATTCTTCAAAATATCTACTTACGTTGTCCATATAGACCCAGGACCAAAACGTTGTTCACCACTGATGTTATCCGTGGAGGGAAATGAAGCTCAGTTCGCCAAGTTTATCGAACACTAACTACTGCAACATTGCTCCATTCCACAAGAACAGTCGACTTTCACAAGGTGAAAGCCCATGAAGACAACAAGACTCTCTTGCAAGAGTGATGTGATTCAACAAATGACAGCAAAATAGTGGATTTCAGACCTAAATGTGCAGAGGTGAAGAGGTCAACACGATACATGGAGTCGCACAACATTATTAAACACGGATTGTCAAATGAATAGAATTGTGTAATTTAAAGTGTATAAATTTCGATTTAAGGCTTTCGTGACTGCAGGCATTCATATTCTTGGTTCTTTCGGTAGTCACGTAGAAGGGAAATAATAAAATATTAAAAATAAAAATATAAAATTCTCATGACGTTTCGTGGTTTTCACACCTGATGATGATTTCTTGTGTTGCAATCGAAACGTTGTGAGAATTTAATTGTTTGATTTGTATTATTTTATTATTTCCCTTCTACGTGACTTTACCGAAAGAACCAAGAATAAGAAAGTGTATAGTTTTTATTAATCACTGCAACATCTACTTAATACTGAGTCGTCTCTGATAAACGTCTGGGCAATTCTCAATTAAAGTATATTCATCACAACATCATGGATAACTGCTCATGTGATTCCGGACGGGAATTTGCGTTCCTTTCTAAATCTAGACCACGCATAAATATTGTGTGATCATAAATAAGCCATCTCTCTGATGGGGATTGTGTGTGAGCATAGAGCACATGACAAGTCACATGCTTGCATCTTGTTTGCCAAGATCAACATCCATACAGCAAGATGTTGCGTGAGTATATAAGAGCAGAGGCACAGTGCCTTTGCGCATAATCTCAGCTGGACCAACACAGCACATGACCTATGCGTGTCGTATACGACATGCACATTGAGTGAAATGAAAATGAACCGGTGCGGGTCTTGGCTCGTGTGCTGGCTGGCGATTGTAATGAGCGTGGTGTCAAGGGAGGCATTTGCTAAGCTAAGTACGAGCTGCTTGTACATATGCAGTTTACCACACCCATTGATTTCAGTTTTGTTGTTTTAATATTGTTTAAAGTTTGTGATCGCACTTTAAAGTAAAATGCGGGGCGCGGTGATGCACAGCTGTGATTTAACGCTTGGTGGCAAGGGTCGGTGGGTCACATAAAGATTTGTGAAACTGCCAAGCCCTTTGGGCTGTGTGATAGCCAGCATATTGAAACAGAGACAGTGGACTCGTGAACCCATCTGTGTGAATCTTTGATACCAGATCATATGCATGGTATTTATTTTATTGCTTCAGTTTTCTCCCATATAAAAAACACTTAACGATAAATTGCTAAACATTCCAATGTAGGATGTTTTACATGTACATTTTTATTCTGAGTTTTCGTAGATATAGCGTGCCTGTCATAGGTCCAAATAAACAATAATAAGATTGCAGTTCTGTTACGCGACTCAGACCTCTACACAAAAGCATCCGTTATTTAATTGTGCTAAAGTGGCTTCATGAACTAGATTTGTAATGTTCTTGCCTATAATTAGCATTATCGATGTTGCAAAGTAGCTTGCCTCGCCCAGCCTGTAAGAACACCCTGTGTTAATTGTCATTGCTAATTGATCAATATTCGCTCTTGAATAATGACATTATATGTCTAATTTTCTCTAATTAGACATTTATTGCATTGAAAGAAATGTGTAATAGACATTAAAAATTGAATTTAGACGCCAACCAATCATGAAAGCAAGAAAGTGTTTTTTTTTTACTATTGACCACATATAACATATTAGATGCTATTAAATACCACTGCATATCAAATTATATTACGCCTAGCTTTGTTGAAAAAAACATACTTGATTTCAAAAGGAGTCAGGCAAAGAGATATGCTCTCGCCCATCCAGTAACAGTGACTATACAATAAATTTTTGACCGTGGAAAAAGGAGGACTGAATTTGGCAGTGGATAGATAATTTAATTGCTGATTATGATGATGTGGCAGGACATAGCAAAGACATCTGTGCCAGGATAGGTGTACTTTCAGGATCCATGGAGTAAGTGGCGAAAGTACGCTGGCAGCTCGCAGCAGACCTATGCACACACAGAGCTTGAAAGCTGTGAACGTATTCTGTGCCTTGCAGCTTACCGTGATGCGATGGGTAGATTATCATTCCCATCCTCCTACTCCCCCGGTGCCAACTGGATGCCCGACTCCAACGGATGGTCTGACAAGCACTACCCCGTCACCCAGATGGGTGGCTCAATCCCTGAATGCTGGCCCGGTACTCATTTCTAAGATACATACATGGTGTACATTATCATGCATTAACATAGAGATTCATAATGTGATTCCATTCACCTTCGATTTGCACGATTGGCTCCGTTTGGTGCGAACATTCAACCGATACATTTCAGTACATACATGTTTTTTTAACACAGATCAATGAAATGTATCACGCCCGTAAAATGTACAACGCTATTAGGCAATGTAAATGATGTGTGGGTGTCTGTGTTGTGTGCATACGGCTGTGTGTAGTCTGTGTATGTGATTCTGACAGATCTGAGAGTAAAATGAGATGTCTTGACGGCATGACAAAGATGCGGACGAAAATATTTCACAGCGAGTTCTGACATCTCTCCATTACCGTCAATACGACATTCGGGGCAATTTATAATAAAAGGACGTGAATGTGGCCTCAACAAAACCCCGAAATAAATGGGACACCCAATTGAACCTCCCACTGCGCTCACGCACCGTCTCTCCCACATTTCACAGGCGGCTCCTTGAAGCTGACAATGACCAACGATGGGCCCGCTCTGCAGGGCTCCAGTCTCACCGTGAAGACCAAAACCATCTTCCCCCGGGCCATGTGGATCGCCGACGATGGGCAAGTGCGCTGGGCGCGCGACCTCTCCTCCCGAGGTAGTCGGTCACGGAGAGGGCCCGCTCTTGCGATTCGCCACTGTGAATACGACTTCGGCGCGTGACTGTTCATTGATCGTGCCTCGTCTTGAGAAGTGCGCATGTTGAACTTCTTTTAGCACCGTACGTAGCGGGAAGGACAACAAACTAAACACAAAATGCAGTTCGAAAGAAATTCGTTTTCAATCTCGATGACTTCAAAGGGAATCGCTCCAGTTGCTTCTTAATATCAGAAGGGAGAGCGTTCCAGACAGCAGCAGAAGCGCATCTGAAAGCGTGCGATGCGGTAACCGTCTTTGTGACGTGAAGGGGTGGACAATCAGGGTAGTCGCCCGGTGTACAAGGAGAGGGTGCTGAAGATTTCCAGATGAGGGAAGCGAGAGACCCAGAGAGACGTAGAAAAGCAGAGACAAAGAGCAATACAGACACTTTGAGACAGTACCACGCCCCCATTCCAAATTGTGACCACAAGAATGGTTTCCCCAGGACATGTTCTGTTGAGACATGGCCTGCTCAGTAATTATTTTAATTGGGCATGCATCCAATGATTTCGCATGTAAGGTTTTTTTACGTGGGAATAATTAACGCTGAATATTGATGTCGGTAAAAGGGAGATGCCACCAAGAATTGCTCTTACCTTGTAAATACAGTACTTTATGTGCCGTGGTTGTGTGTCCCTTGGCTTCGTGTAATTCTTTTTTTTTAATTAGAGAGAGAGACTTTCAAGTGACTTTCATGAGCGCCACCTCCCTACCCCGCGCGACACGTGCGCAGGGCGTCTGCGAGTCATCGCTCGGCGGCACGTGGCCTTCGCCCTGGGCGACTCCCCGGACTGCAAGCAGAACAATAACAACAACAACAACTGGGGCCCGTGGCCTCCAGACCGGAACGGCAACAACTCGTACCCCATCTATCCCGACGGAATGCTCATGCCCCAGCCCCGCGAACACTACAAACAGCGCGAGTTTGTCTACGTCTGGCACACGCAAGGTGCGCGCACGCGTGCGCGCACTGGATGGCAACACCAACACTCTTGTATCAGATCGAGCCGCATGCTGTCTGCCTCCTCTTGGTGCCCTGGGACCTGTTTGTGGAGGGCCCTGGGACCAGAGGCGGATTAAAAACTTCCCAAGGGTTTGCATTGGCGGGGGTAGTCCTGAAATTTCAAGATAAAAAAAATTGCTCAATGTTAATAAACAACAACAATGAACGCATTTACAATTGTAAGTATCACTAAAATACACATTTTTTTCGGTATCTCAAGGGTATAGAGGGTGGGAGTACATTTTCCCCCACTTCCTCGCCTCACCGACTCCCCGAGGAATCGCCACTGGCTGGGACTCGTGGTGAAGCCACCACCACCACCACCCCTTCGAGGGGGCCCTGGCTGTCCGGACTGTGCTGGGTATCCCTGGGGCCCGTTATCTCTCCCCCACGTTTTCCATCCTCTAAGCTGCTCGCCTCCCCCAATCCCCCTTCCCGCCCCATATGTTGTAAAGCCTCTTCAGATGCGATTGCATTTAGATGCCGTATGCATTCATTTGTTATCGTTTCTCCAGTTTTGTGCCTTTTATTGGAGCAAATAATTCTCCCATCAGAAATGTATTCAAATAAAGTTCATCGCTACGCTCCTGCTTTCCAAGCGTCTTGAAGTGCATTCACATTTGGACCTAATATACCGGTAAATGTGTTGTATTTTATTTAATTGCACTGACGGTTCCTAAAGCTTAAGTAGATGGCTCTTACCGATACAATCTGCCAACTAAGCAGCTGTTATTCGACATGCCTGGTTCTGCTGATGAGATCCAAAAGGTTATAACCGGTTCCGAGTTTTCCAATTTAAACAAATGCTGCTGGAAGATGTTTTTTTCCCCCCACCAGAATGTCTGTAGTCTGATGGGATTGGAAAAAAGCACGTTATCGTTTCGTGGAGGCGTGGGATCTTCTCTGGGTTTTTTTGTGCCATAGAATTGATTCAAACAGTGTTGCGTCTCCAGTGGTGTAGCTCTGGAGTGTGCAGACAGTTCAATTGCATCAGGGCTCGTGGGCTGAAATGGCTCAGACACTGGGCTACGAAGAACGGCGAAGGCAGATGGCGCAGCATGCTACTCATCACACCAGGTTCCATGCCAACCACGCCCACTCTGTCGATTGTGTCTGAGCGCAGGCAACTACTACCAGACAATGGGGGGCACGGACGCGAGCGTGGAGCTCAAGACGGCCACCATGGACGTGGGGACGTTCCAGATACGAGTGTTGGTGTACCACGAGGGCTCGCAGGCTGGCAGGTTCTGTCCGCTGGCCAACGTCTCCAGCACCTACACAATCACCGGTAACCCCGGAGCGTGCATCTGCCCAGGCCATTATTATTACTCCAGGGCCACTTTCATCATTGCCATCAGTCGGGATCTTTCCACTGCTGAGCACACAATTTGCTGGGATTTAATACTGTGGTACAAGTAGCATATACCGCTGTCCACTGGGGAAACAAATGTGAATGGTTTAAGTTGTGAATCTTTGATGTGATCATTTATAGATGAGACTGCAAGGTGGTCATGAGCTAAATCTGTTTGGACCATTGCATCTTGCCCTCTTGCATGCGTGGTGAGTTTTCTATTGGTGCTTCCGTTTGCTCCCACATAAAATCAAACTTTTATTCATGGAATTGGCATCTCAAATCTCCCAACGTAGCAGGACCCTCCTAAAATATAGCTTTAGTTATCACTGAGCATTAGTGTAGGTTTATCTTTATTTTGTAACGTCCGATATTTGTTGTGCTGATGCCCTGCGCTTGCAGACGAGGTGCAGCTGAGCATCAACGTGTCTCAATCTGGAGACCGCAATCCCAAGGACAACGTGTTCCTGGTGGGCAAAGAGGTCAAGCTCAAGGCCACGCCGTACGACCCCACCGGGTATCTGCGCAGCAGCAATGTCACTTACACGTGGGACTTTGGGGACGGCACGGTGAAGTCGGTGCCTGGCGAGAATGGTAGCGACAAGGAGCACGCGAACCCAACAGGCCACACGTACGCCACGGCCGGCACCTTCCGCGTCTTCGTGGAGGTGCAGGCCGTCATCCCGACGCCCTGCGAGCTCCTCAACGCCACCGTCCTGCCTGACTCCGCGCCACAGAAATTCTACTCGGCTGAGATTCGTGAGGAAATGGAACTATTTGAATCATGATTATTGATGAGATTGTGTGCAAATTTTTTTCATTATTATTGTTGCTATTATGCTTACCCAGGAAAGCCCCACTGAGTCTCAGGATTTTGCCGTCAGGGGAATGTTGCTATGTGTAATCCCATTTGAGTAACTTTGCAGTTCAATTTTCAGCAATGGGATGTTCGGCCAAAACCAGTTAATGAGTTTTTATAGCTATTAAAGGAAACCGAATAGCCCGGAGGAAACAAACGCAGAGCAGGGGGAGAGCCGACAAACTCTACACATTATGGGACCCGAGTTGGGAATTTAACCCAAGTCCCTTTTTGCAGTGAGGCACGAGTGTGAACATTGTGCCACTCTGCCACGCTATAATGACAATAGAATACCGATTTTATTCCAGAGCAAGATATTAGTGGTGCAGGCTCAACTCCGATTGCAATTTTTGTATCAAATAAAAACTACACCCCAAAAATAGATGAAAACTAATTGGAGATTAAAAGTAATTCAGGCCATGCAGGTCTCTATTACAATATAATGTATATCAGTCCACTTTTTTTCTATACAAAGAAGGGAATAATATGGCCATGCATCAGGAGGGATCCGTGTCTTTCAACTTGGAAGCTAATTTGCTCGCCGACGAGTTAATTCCCAGCCGCTCGTCTTCCACAGAGGCCGTGGAAGAGCTCGGAGAGACCGCGTTCCGCGACCGCCAGGTCAGTTGGCTCTTGCCAACGAGCGTGGCCACCACGGCCTCGCCATCCCTGTGCCAAGTGGTGAAGCGTGGCAGGGCCACCACCAGTGTCATGGTCGTGCGTGAGTCACGCGACGAGACCCACCTCACCCGCACGCGGCACGGCACGACGGCTTCCTTCTGAGCTCGTACAAGCACGACACGAACACGAACGTTTTGGAGCTATAACCATTATCATCGGCAAACGGCGGCAGACTGGTGCCAGAAGTTTGCGAAGCCAGTCGCCTCCATAAAGAGGCTTTATAGGAATAGAGATAGATCATCATTATCATCAGCGATTTTTAGCTCTCACCCCAATGGTAGAACCCTGGCTCAACCGCCTTCCATCTCATCCCATCGTGCTCCCCGACCCTTCAGCTCATAACTCCACACCACGGTTCTTGAGCCATGACTGGGCAAGCATAGTCGGCGTGGTTTCATGTTTTAGGGGCCGTCCATAAATGACGTCACGCACCTATGGGGGGGGGGGGTCAGACATTTGTGACGATTTGTGACGAGGGGGGGGGGGTTAGAAATGTGACGTCACATCAAAATGCGCAACTTTAAATAAATATAGACAACACGTTCTATTTAATTAAATATACTTTGTTTGTAAATGTTTTCTCCTACAACATCAGGGTGCAGCGCCACATTAAATACGCACTACAATGACAATAGTTTAAAGCGATTTGAAGCATTTTTTGGGGGGGGAGAGCATTGTGACGTCATATTTGAGGGGGGGGGGTCTGACTTTTTGTGACGCCGTGTGATTAGGGGGGGGGGGGGTCAAAAATCGTCGAAAATCGCATGACGTCATTTATGGACGGCCCCTTAGAACACACCACCGCCCGGTGCAGTTTGACATCGTGACCAGGGTGGGCTTGAAATTTGATAATTTTTTACTCAGCTTCGTTCCTTTTTATGGTTGCATTGTTGTTCCATTTTTACAATTCACGGAGCTCTTTTGAACACTTTGTTCCCGAGGTTTCCCGTCCTTGTTGGGCTG
The DNA here is from genome assembly GCF_015708825.2 of Lethenteron reissneri. Classification (NCBI taxonomy): domain Eukaryota; kingdom Metazoa; phylum Chordata; class Hyperoartia; order Petromyzontiformes; family Petromyzontidae; genus Lethenteron; species Lethenteron reissneri. The sequence goes on along the minus strand of NC_083798.1, from coordinate 7,418,178 downwards.
TCACCTCGTTATAATGTCCATGTGTGCATGTGTGTGTATTTATTCAATAATTCATTTTATTAGATTTGTATGGGCATGCAAACACAGTGGCCAGTGGGGGAACACGTCCCACTACTTTTGAACGTGAGAGCAAGACATACATTCGTTGGGTCTTTCGGTAAAGTCACGTAGATAGGTACACATTTCATTTTCATTATTTTATTAATTTGTACCTATCTACGTGACTTTACCGAAAGACCCAAAGAATATGAATTCCTGCAGTCACGAAGTCAAGCAAGCCATATGTTGCGCGCTTCAATTTAAAACCCTTCATGGGCCGCTCCCTTTGGTTTATCAACATGAGCCCATACCCACCCCCGTGACTAGTTGCTCACGTGATTCAGGATATTTATGTTGTCACTGTTAGGCGACATTTTTGAACTCTATATAAAGTGTGTCCCATACAAATCAGCATTTTTATTTGATAAGAGCGTTATTGTAATTTCATTTTGTGTTCATTTGATTACAACAGATGTGATTATAGTTAATTTGTGCATAGCCGGCTGAGTGGCAATGTTGTTAGGAAGCACAGCTTGCAATTATTAGGTTGCAAATTGAAATCCTGGCAGAGGTACAACATTGTCATTCGTCCCCCCAGGGTCAACAGTGAGTGTCCGATAGACATACTCGGTTCTATTATGAGAATGCAGAATTTCCACCATTTGTTCGTGGCTGTAAACGGGCTCTGCACATCACACCACTCTCGTTTAGGCAAAAACACCACAAAGTTTCAAAATAACACCGATAATACTCTTTATCCAGGAAAGCCTCATTGAGTCTCAAGACTAATTGTTTTTTTTTTGAGTTTCTTGCTTGCCATATATCGTCGGCAATGCAAGTTCAGTAAGTTATATTCTTGTGTGTCTCTCCCCGCTCAGAGGGCATCAATAAATTGCAGGTGGTGCAGACGGTCAAGTCAACGAACTCCTCCAGTGGCCTGGACATATTAATCACCTGTGAAGGCAGGTCGGTCACCCAGTCCGTATGATGTTTGTGTATGCGTATGTACTCGGGAGTGGTAGCAGAATTCGCCTGCTTTAGCTTGGCTTCACATGGCTCAATGATTACGGGGATTGTACAGTTGTAAGTGTTTGACACATGGCTTAATGCAATTTAGATCTTTAGGGTGACCCTGCCCTATGATTGAAACCAGCAAGCCTCTGCTAATTGGTACCATGTTGGATTGTTTTTAAAGACTTATAAGCGTATGCGTTACTTGACTATGTGCCCACCTTCATCTTCATAGCTTTTCTGGAACATTATAATCGACGTCAGTCGCTGACTCAGTCATGATTGTTCATTACATGGAGGGTGATGGTGTTTTGTAGAGTACATCACACAGTGTTCTGTACCACGAGTAGAATATATGACACGTGCTTCTGGGCTAATGGTATGGGAGGCAATAAAGAATGCCGATCTTACCTATGTAAGCATTCCAACATGTTTTTGATCACATGGTCAGTGCGTCACTGACCCTTCGATGATTGAGGAGCGGACAGCAAATAATTAAAGCAATGCACGCATGACGGAATGCTTATTTATATCTTCACAAACGCGGATTGTCCCAGCCTCACGGATAATCAAGAGTACAGGATGTGATTATGAAAAGCACAGACTGTCACCTCTTCACCCATTTCCTCCTTTTTAAATCCTTTATATTAAGTTCGCTTGCTTGCTTAGGAGCGTGCAAATCTTTCGGTCGTTTTTTAACCCACTTCCCGTGATCCAATCGAGCTGACATTTTCCACACAGACTCGTTGTGCGTGACAATTAATGTTCGTGAAATTTTTTTCCCAAAAATTTACACTTCTTAGGACAAAAGTATTATATTTAATTACCAATTGCTTAATGGTGCAGTGCAATCATCTGACCCATAGGTGGCAGCCATCTCAAGCCAGAGGACGAGAGGACTCTAGCCGCCACGCATATAAAGGATTTAAAGTGAAAAACTTTGTTTTTACGGGTTATACTTGTTTATTCTCCTCCCTCCTTCATCCCACCGGCGTGGCCGCCCCCAATCCGGCACAGCATTCCCACCGAGGTGTGCACCGTGATCGCGGATGAGCTGTGCCTGGAGATCCACAGCAGCTCGTGCGTCCTCTTCCATCTGCCCTACACCTCGTGCGCACTCACTCTGCACCAGGAGTTCAACACGTCCGGCGTCTACTGCGTCAACATCACGGCCTACGACGACGTGGGCGTTTCGGCCACCAGTACCAAGCTGCTCGTCGCTGTTCAGCCAGGTGTGTGTGTGCGTGTGTGCGTACGTGTGTCTTGTTGATGTGGGGGAGCGATGGTGCGGCGGTCGGCGCGTTGCGCTACGAACCCGGTGAACCGAGTTCGTTTACCGCTCACGGCCAATTATCTTAACTGGTTCCGGACTATTATCTTCACTGGTTTTGGGCCTCCCCGAGGTCGACTCAGCCTCAAATGGTACTCGCAAACCCATCCTCTCGTGTACGGTGCTTGCCTTTATAGGTGTTCGTTAACAGCACTTGCCCCAACAGTCTGTTAAGTCTATACGGGTGATCTTTGTCTTAGTGTTGTTGTTTTTGATTGGGGGAAAAGTAGCAGCACAGTGGTTAGTGCACTGCGCCAAGAGCCTGTTGACTTGAGTTAAATTTAAACCGCCATCGTCAGCAGCGAATATTTGAATTAGTTATGCCCTTCCTAGGTCGACTCAGCCTTAAATGAGTATGATACCTAGTGTGGCGTGTAAACACTAGCACTGGGGATAAAGGTGGTTTTGTCGTAGTGCTCACCACATCATGCCCGCATGTGCTGTGCCTGCCTTTAGAGGTGCTCGCTAACAGCATTTCCGTGGGCTGAGTTCACACAAGCCGTTACATTATACTGCTATTGATTGTCAATATCTGTATATTTCCAATAATAACTGAAAACCGTCAAAGCAATACAGATATGAACAATGCACCAAACATCACTTAAATAAACTTAACAACAAATAATAAAGTACGTTGTTATTTTTTTTTACGTGAGAGTTAGGATCTTGGATGCGTCGGAATCGTGTGTGGTGCGTGAACGCAATGGGCAATGTGTGTGTAGCGTGTGAGAGGGGGTCAAACACGCGTGTGTCGCAAGCGTGACGCGTGAGTCTCGCTGGCCCTGCGAGTGCGGAGCGGCGCTGGTTGCTGAGAGGTCGTCCGTGTTCCCCGTGCAGAGCCCAACTCACGGTATAGGCAAACGCTGGGACCTGCGCTCTTGGCTGGAGGGGCGCTGCCCTTGGTGCTGGTCATTATGGCCGTGTTCGCCTACAAGTAAGGACGTGTACATTCACGACAAAAAAATGTGTGCATTCACCTCTTGTGATATTTAGGGGTATGTGCAAACCCAAAAACGAGACGGCTCTAGGTTATGTGTACCGGGATGTCCCACATGAATGTGGAGCTTTTTATTCCGCACTCTCGCACTTGAGTGATATTATTGCATTGACATTTTATAGGATTTGCATTGCAACAGAAACAACAATGACCCACATCACACTAATGTTAGAGAGCCTGGGGCACACACGCTTTCGTGTGTCGCTACTGGAGAGCTGTGTTTTAATTGTGACTTTTTTCACAAACAACGAAACACATTCATCAATAACATGCACCGACCTACAAGGAAAAGTATATAATAGGTGATATTTTGGGCAATTGCCCTTATTCATAGCACGTAAATATCAATTAAATAGATTAGAAAGGCTTCTCTAAAGCGTTGCCTATTATATAGCTTTACACATGGGTCAGGAATTTAACTCCGGTCACGGTGTTGAACAGTGCACCGCATGAACCAATGCCTCACCATTAATTCCACTCACCATCAGTAACCAATTCAGATGAGATACAGGGCTTGTTTCAGTATGCACATGCTACCTTGGATCCTAATATTATACAGAGCGTCGTTTGGTTAGTGCATTGTTTTACTATGGGTCGGGTAACCCATGCTGCTTTAAGGGCAAAGCTGCAAGAATGATCAATTATGCGCATGGCACAATGATGCCCGTGTTGGATTTACACTCAAACACGGGACCGTTCCTCATCGGATCTCATCTCCCAAGGGCTTAATTATTCACGGAATCATCTTCTTGGTTCTTTCGGTAAAGTCACGTAGAATGGAAATAATAAAATAATAAAAATAAAACATAATAAAATAATTCTTCCAATTATTTTTTATGAGAATTATTTTATTATGTTTTATTTTTATTACTTTATTATTTCCATTCTACGTGACTTTACCGAAAGAACCAAGAAGATGAATCCCTGCAGTCACGAAAACTTTAAATCGAAATATATTCACGGAATATTTTCCCGGTTACTCGTCGACTGGAGTGGGCACACGACTCGTCGCCGCAGCCATAAACGAGAGCTATTCTGGATGTTGCGTGACAGGTGTTGAAATATTTTCCGGGTCAATGCCATTCTGCTGCACATCCCTCCGACGTGTGTTTTCCGGTTGTACCAACTGTTGTTGGGCATGAGCAGCTCACATTCCTTTCAATTCCGAAGCAAGCTCCCAGCACGTGGAGCGAAATCTTAGGACGCCATGCCGAGCAATACGTGGTACAACCCCAAAACGCATCGGAGAGCCAAAGCCCTATCTTCTCCGTGCAGACGGCGCCAACGACGCAACTCGACGATGCTGCCCTGCAAGGTCAGGGCATACATGGCTCCGAGCAGTGCTCACTTCATCACGCAGACGGGCCGCGTGCCCGGAAGGAAAGCGTTGGCTGAGAACAATCCGCTGCTGGACGCGTACCGACTCCGCCTCGTGTGACCGCGCTTGGATCTCCTCGTCCGTGGGAGGGGGGGGCCAGACCGGACGTTTCTTGTTCTTTGGTTTTTTCGGTAAAGTCACTTAGGTAAAAAAATAAAATTAATAAATCACTTGATACAGCTATCGTGCTGTGACGGTTCCACTTGAAGACGGAAGCTTGTGTTGCCTCCGAAACGTCGTGATTTTTATTTGATTTTACTTTTATGAATTATATTTTTTTACCTACGTGACTTTACCGGAAAAAACCTAAGAATATGAATCCTTGCAGTCACGAAAGCTTCAAATCTAGAAATACGGACGTTTCTTGTTCTTTGGTTCTTTGGGTAAAGTCACTTAGATAAAAAAAAGTGAATACAATTAATAAAAAAGAATAAAAAGAATAAAAAAGAATAAAAGCACTAATGTAGACTGTAGCCCGATTCTTAATCGGAGTGAGTGTACTGGCAATCTATAATGTAGACTGTAGCCTGGTTATTAAGTTTGGTGAGTGTACTGCTAGTCTATAATGTAGATTGTAGCAATGGTTATTTAGCTGAATGAGTGTACTGACAATCTATAATGTAGACTGTAGCCTGGTTATTAAGTTTGGTGAGTGTACTGCTAGTCTATATTGTAGACTGTAGCCCGATTCTCAATCGGAGTGAGTGTACTGGCAATCTATAATGTAGACTGTAGCCTGGTTATTAATCGGAGTGAGTGTACTGGTAGTCTATAATGTAGACTGTAGCAATGGTTATCAAGCTGGGTGAGTTGTACTAGCAGTCTATAATGTAGACTGTAAATTGGTTCTTCTTGTTTTATTGTAAACCTCAGAATGAAAAACAACAACAACATATGCTGCAGTACTGAGAGCATATCTCAGTTAATTGACCATATAAAGAAATTGGTCCCACTCGAGTGTTTCCACCTCTAGTTGTATCGATGCCTAGGGGCTATGAGATTAGCAATTGAAAAACCACCGAGTCTTCGCCCCCATGCCCGTCACCTCTTTCTTAGCCAACCTTAGTTTTCTTTAAATCGTGGTCTGCTCAGACAATATGCATGTAAGAATGAGTGCGAAAGTGCTACCCCCTTATAGAGGCCCCTCGAGAATCTCCGAGATCACTCCGTGATATCCACTTCTGTGGGATGTTCTCGAACATGAAAGGTCACACTGCTCTCTTAATAGATCCGAATAGATGCTGCAGCTCATTATATAATGCCGATAGCACAAACAGTAACACATTTTGAGAAAATTACCCGAAAAAAAAGATAACACTATTGTTTGTGATAAAATCCATAGAATAGCTATGTAGTGATCCAAAAATAAAATTGCTTGACGAGGATTGTTTGAACTGTGGTGTTATTTTTTTTTTATAAAGGTGAGTGTTTGGGTCAATGTTGTAATTGTTTGGGCTGGGGTCCAAATGTTAAGTTCTAGAGTAATGACTCCCTTGCAGTGCCATCGTGACAAAAAATTAACCCTAGAAATGTGTAATGCACAATTAGTTGAGCAATGGACTACTATAACGCAATACAAATGCAAACATAGCAATTAAGATTTATGGTTGGGTTTTACAGCTGAAAGTAAATTGAATAAATCACCATTGTCCCCTTAGTGATAGCATATATTTGACAGAAAATGGGACGAAGATGTTTCTTTACAGCACACCTTCATGTAACTTGCCGAGTGAAAACAAATATTTGTTACAAAGATTACGTTTTAACTCATGGGTTTTTTTCAGCAAACACTTTATTATACTAGCATCATGAATTTTTCCATGATTTATTATATACTTGTACTGCAGTCGCCAGAATAAATGCTGTGCTTAGTATTAACCATACCCCTGTTTTGGCATGCACAGTTTATTGCAGGTGAGTGTTGCGAAGGTGCAGAAGTATAAATGGGTACACAAAATTGTGTGGTTCGGGTATAGTGGAGGTCCTCCCACCGATTCCAACACGTCTGGTTGAGTGTAAAAGAGTAGACCAAACATTTCTCTCAAGATGAGCCCTCTGGAGCCTCATCTAATGGAGGTCTTCATGCCAACAAGTAATGTGAGCAAGACATTTGAAGGGTGACACCTTTACCGACACTTTGGTATTATCACATTAATTCACTGCTTGAGCGTTGCTGCTTCAATTGGTACCGATGGTAGTTTAGGCCCATACGTTACGTGGGTCTGCTTTGTTTGAATTATTTTTCATATAAACAGTTGAAAGCGCGTGATTGTTCAGTTGTTTTCATGATGCATGTGCATATGATAAATCTTCTTTCAAAAATAAACCGTGACCCGAGAGCCCAAGGCGACTTTATTTTGAGAGAGATTCACAATTGGTCGTGCCCAGACATCAGAGGCAAGATTTCCTGAGGCCTCCCGCATGACCACGATATAAACGCGCTTCGTCCAATCGCTTACAGACCAACTATAGTCTTGCTAAATGTATGAATATAATGCGTGTTCTCCGCACCCAGCAATGGCAAATTGAAATAAGTGACTCAATTATCCTCGCTTTATTGGTGCTTAAATAATTGGTGAAATACTCATCATCTGCTTTAGCGCATTAATGTATAATTTTAGAAATCCGGAATTAATTAGCTCTCTCCTGGTTATTACAGAAAGGACATGGGTTGTAATTGGACGCACACCTGTGCACAGAAAGTCACAGCGTATTTGCGGGCATTGAAAAAATAGGGCCTTTTCTGAACGCAAACCATACACGGTTGGTACGTACAGTGCGAAAGAGTTCAACGTACACACAAGGCTCAATTTGTTTCATGCGTTGTGTGATTATAAGAGTTATGGAAGCTAATAAATAATCAAGCCTTGGGAAAATGTTCTATCAATTACCAAAGAAATTATCATTCACACGTACGTTCAACAAGTAGTACAATTGTGTGTAGTGTTATTAAGGACATTTAAATACAATACCAATACAGTTATAATGGCAATACTCTTTTCATTTAGTATTATGGTTCACCTTTGACTGAGCTATGTGCCACCTTTAGATACTGCTTCAAAATGTTATTTTTCATGACATCTTTGAAGGAAACATGCTGTGATGTTTCCATCACTGACAATACAGTAAATTCTCAAGATGGGACTCTGGCCAGTAATTTCTTAATCAATACACCATACATTGACGATATAATTACTTTATTCATATATTACATAATACTTAGAAATCGTCATATATACTGTAGTCTAAAACAGTCAAATGTACTCTATATTTTAAGTGCAATCACTGGAAACAAGTTTTTATTGTAAATTGAAGGTTATTTGTAAACATGGAGTAATATGCACCATTAATTGAACAAATTAAACTTAGTGACAAGCTCTTGTGATATTTAATGTAACGGTATCGTTCATGAACATCGATTACAATTAAAAATACTGAACCAACACCTTCTTTATTGTTTTTATTGTAAACACAAACATAGTTAAAGAGCAAGAGCAATGACTAAGGTAACAATCAGTGAGTTATTTTAGCACCATAATTGTTGATTTGATTGTGGTTAAATTAACAAATGAATAAAACAAATCTATGTTGTTGATCCATTGCTCTATGACGTGTAAATTAAAATGTTTCCTCATCGTTTGAAACTCCTTTCATACATGCTGTTCAAGTTTCAAGTTTTCAAGTTTCATTTATTAGGTATAGCCCTGTGAGCCATGCGACTCTTGAGTCAGGTGCAACCGCAACAAACAAAATATGAACAGAGAACATCTTAAAGCGACGAGGCGCAACAGAAACATCCTGGCTAAATCAGCAAATCTTTAACTCCCTGATCCTATTCTCAATTCCACGCCAAAGAGCTTCCACTTTTCCTCTGCCTATGACTCAGTTGCTTGTAAAAAATAAATATCGAGATTCTGTACAGCATCTGAAAATGTGGTCACATTTAGACGAAATATTAGTTAAAAATTGCATCATATTAAATGTTGACTTAAAACTTTCGTGACTGCAGGAATTAATATTATTTGGATCTTTCGGTAAAGTCACGTCATCCTCCTGATGACGATCGCTTGTGTTGTGATCGAAACGTCGTAGTTTTTATTTACTTTAATTTTTTCTATCTACGTGACTTTACCGAAAGATCCAAAGAATATGTATCATATTACATGAACTTTACATGCTACTGCGGTGCTGCCAATATAATTTGCAGCATAGAACACAGGGGTGCCACCAAATTCCACTCATTTTTGCACCGTTATCTTAAAGCAAGATCCACAGGCTGGTGGTTGTTTATACGGAATTTACCGATGAGCGTACTTCACCACCAACACCACCACTATTTGCTGCTGCAGCCATCCTCCTTAACCCCATCACATCCAATATCCATAGCAGATGAAGACGAACAAGCTGCTCCTGCCTGCTCCGTCTCCTGACCCTTGCCCGCCGTCGGTGCTTTGCCGTCGAGGTAGCGAGCAGATCCGAGGGCCGAGCGCGCCGTGAGCGTAGGCCAGGAAGAAAGCGTGGCCCATCACGACGAAGGCGACGGACAGCAGCACGAGCAGACCGAACGCAGGAGGCTCGGGCGCTAGCAGCACGGCGGTGAAATGCAGCAGGTCGAGCAGGTAGTTGAGCGAGCTCTGCACGCCGCTCACCACGCCGCGCTCGTGCTCCGCAACCGTCTCCTGGAGCAGCTGCTGTCACCGTCAAGTCAAACGACCACAGCCCTGCCGGTGCCGAAAACGCAGACAGACTCGTTACAATGCAAAAGGGATGTTCGGCAATTGGCTTAACTGTTGAAGTCAGTTATGCGGTCAACTCCTCAGGTCGGAAATGCTGTGTAGAGCTTGTAAGGCATAGACATAGCAGCGTCTTCACAATAGCTGTCCCAGGTTGTTTGTGTAATCAGGTGAGAACTCACGGGAGCAGAATAGCCTCATTTGCGAAAGTAAACCCAGATCGTAAAAAATAAAAAATAATAACTATGAAATGAAGCAGAACCATGACGAAACAAAATCAGAACAAAAACAACTAAACATAAATTAGAGCAAAAAACATGCATTCGATATAATAATGTTGCGGATGCCAAATGTATTTTCTTTTAGTCATGAACGAGATACTCCCCTGTTGTTGTGCTATTTTTTGTAAAAACAATTATGAAAATGTATTTTTCTGGGAAAGCCTCACATTATCTTAAGATTCTCAGGTGGGTCCTGCATTGAAATCTTTGTCCAATTCCATTCAAGGGTATTAGTGATATCACTCAAGTCTCATAATAATACATGTGGGAGTGACACCCCAGTAACATCGCAAGAATACTCCTTTTTGATCATTAATGAAGCATCAAACTTCTTTTCAGACAGCCCAGTACAAACATCTGGTATAGCTACTAGAGAAGATCTAGTTTGTCTTTTGAGATCTGATCTTTCTTTACTGATCACGCTATCGCGGACTCACCGATTCGAGCCGCAATCACTCCAGTGAAGAGCAAGGCGACGGACACGTAGGAGTCCGGTGGTGCAAAATCCGGCTCATCGTCCCACGTCGCATTGGGCGCGACGCTACTCGACATCGTGGAAGCCACGAATTCACTTTGATTGCGCTGCACGGGCGCATCTGTAGAATCCCCCGTCATGCCGACCCCGAGCGAGCGGAACGGTGAGATCGACAGGTCCAACGGGCTGCCGGGTGCGAAGACGGACACGGCAGCAGAGAGAAAGGGCCGCAAGCTGGGCCACGCCTGACAGCAGCCCTGTGCGCACCAGCCCCACGGCCCGACGCAGCTGAGTGAACTACCACCGTGCCCAGGAGCCCCGCGACCGCCGACAGTGCTATGAGAATGCCGAGCAGCGAGGCAGAGATTCCCTGGGTATAGGCATAGCCCGTGGTGATGCAGTCGAAGCCCAGCACCGTCATGTAGAGGCAGGCCAGTCCCACACCGGCCAGGTACACGGGCTGCCGGCGGTACGTCACCCAGCCACGCCACAGCGTGCGGAATGGCTCCGTGACGCGAAGCCAGCGGCTTGTGGGCGCAGGCGGCTCCTCTTCCGTGCCCTTGCCGATGAGGGACTTGGCTTCAGGTGGGGCTCCTGTGAGTCAAATCAGCAACGTGGCGATCACACAAAGCACCCAGCTGCATATTCTTAGGTTTTTTCGGTAAAGTCACGTAGGTAATTTTTTTAAAAAATTATTTAAAGTAAAATAAAAATGAAATAAAAATCACGACGTTTCGGAGGCAACACAAGCTTCTGTCTTTAGGTAGAACCGTCACAGCACGATAGCTGTATCAAGTGAGAGAAATTCCAAGAAAACCGTCCTTGTATATATACTGGTTGAGGGTGGGAGGAGCCAAGGCAGGCTCCTGGATATTATTATTATTGTGAAGTTGGTGCAGCTAAAGCCGCTGCTAGGAATGAGCCTTTGTTGTGTAGACTGGTTGAACTGGCAGGTTCCAAGAGTTGGTAAGGTGCGGCTGATGTAAAGGTGCGGCTGCTGTAAATGGGACTGAGCCCTTTGTTATGTAGAGGTGGTGCGGCTGAACCCGCTGCTAGGAATGAGCCTTTGTTGTGTAGACTGGTTGAACTGGGAGGTTCCAACGAGTTGTTAACGGTGCGGCTGCTGTGAATCCTTGCAGTCACGAAAGCTTCAAATCTATAATTAACACCCAGCTGCATGCATCCCGACCGCTGAGGCTTGGTGTGGCATCCATCGTCCCAGCAACATGACGAGTCTGACCTGTCACGTCGGCCCCCAGTGGCTGCATCTCGAGTGCGGATGCCGGGGGCCACTCCGCGTTGCCCTTGTGTGCCAGGGCGGGCACGGCGAGGTACACACGCCGCAGCAGCCAGTACTCGACGGCCATCGAGCCGAGGTTCCAGACGGCCACGAAGGCGCAGGCCACAGAGGACGAGGCGAGAGACACCAGCTGGCCCACCGCCAGTGGCGCCAACACGTTGCTAACTTGGTCGATGCGCCGCAGAATGGCGTTCATGTCTGCCGGGATAGGTAGCAGCATTAGTGTTGCATTTAGAGCAGTGGCGGCTCCTGTAAAATCTCTCAGGGGGGGCAAATGTCTGGATGATTGATAAGGATAAGGTCCACCCATGCAATGGATAAATTAACAGCTTAAGCATGTAAAGGCAACTTCACTTCTTTAATATTCATGAAAAATAAAGTGACTCTTACAATACATCTTGTTTGTTTCTATACTCACTATTAATACTAGGTGGCGACAAATTATATTGTTGGATGAAACGTGCTTACGTATGATGACGTAAGCACGTTAGTGCGAGCCCTCCCGGAAGCCATAGAGAATGCATTGGAGCGCCCGCCGTTCGAAAAAAACATCTTTGAATGTAAGTCTATGGGGCCACTCGGGGCGATTCTCAGCCGGAGTGAAATCGCCCAAAAAGAGGCGGTACTCCACAGAACGTGACATGACGCTGATTGGACTATATCCAGAGGCACAGTGACGGCTAGCGTGACTCTGTGGTTGAATGACATTGGTGGTGCGTCGCCCAATCGCCCTAATGAAGAAACCGCCCCTGATTTAGAGGGATGGGTAATGGCATTATTTCTGATTCACTAGGGGTGGAATGGCGATTTAAGCACTGCCCTTGGAACCTGGATGCCTGTGTTCGATTCCCAGCCACGGCCGATATCACTGGCAAGTGATGTCATCTCATTGTGAACCTTAAAAAATCAGCGGAGGCATTTTAGACATCCATACAGATTACCCCGAGGGTGTGCTTTGGTTACCAAACCTCCACATGGCGTTATGAGTTGCTATCCCAAGCAATACACAAGAAGAAGAAGTGGTATCAGAACTTGTCCTGGCCCTCCAATGGGTTAATTCAGCCTAGCATGGTGTATAAACATCAGCTATTGTTGCCTTTACAACTTCTCACTAACAGCACCGTAAGTGGTCAAACGGTGGTGAGCACATCGTGCTATAAACTAGACAACCTACATTTGATTCCCGGCCATGGCTAAAATCAATGGCGAATACTATCTAAACTGGTCCTGCGCACCTTCCCCACCAACCTATACCCTCCGGAGTGGTAAAGTTTGGTAAATTTCCCCATGACTGATACAATGTGGAGAGGCCCTTTAACTACCAAGTGGATTGCCAAAGGGCTATAAATGAACAGCACTAACATCAACAATATGTAAGGCTATACGGGAGGATCTATGTCTTTGTGCGTGATTGGACCTGCCAGTCGTCCGCTGTGACCCTCTGCCAGCACCACCACCCAGTCGCGCTGGATGGTGATCGTGGTGGCTGTGCTCGCGAGGTTGGCCACGTTTGCTGTGCCGATCACCACCACGTAGCAGAAGACCTTGAGTCGGTGTCAATCACTGCATGCAGGACCAGAGTAATACCTTTACACATGCAAAGCACTAGCCACCATTGTCATACATAATCGTTTAGATGGCTAGACATCCTGGCATCCTGCTTTATTCTGTGATTTGATCACTTCTAATAAAGACACTTCGCATTGAGTTGATGTTTAAATCTCCACACCTGTCTGGCATTTTTAGCTGGATGTTACCAAGCCAGCCATCTGCTGTTGAGTGGTTGGTGGTCTTGCTTTGACATCATTCAAATAGCGGTTCCACTTTGTGACATTGTCACGCCCAAATAGCGAACAGGTGACAAATACAATTAATAATGCCCTTCATCCAGGAAACCTCACTGCGTCTTGGGAGCATTTTTCATTCAGGTTTTGAATTGAGACATTTTGCCAATTCCAATGTGGAAGGAAACTGGAGTACCCAGAGAAAAAAATCTATGCATACGAGGATATACCATTCAAAGCTCGATACAGTTACATTCAATTCAATTATGTACTATCATCTCCTGACCAGCTAGCAGTCAAAATTTACAAAACTTGGTATTCAATTGCAGTCTCCCATCAAAGTACTAACCAGTCTCACTTCTGCTTAGCTTCCAAGATTAGACAAAGTCTGGTGCGTGAAGCATGATTTAGGCTTAGGTAAGTCATCCTAAATGACTATGTGTTAACATTAGTACTAAATGTTAGAAATGTCTTGTTCTAAAACAGATAATAATTACTCACAAATATTGCACCCTTTTGCCTTTATAGACTCCAAAATGCTTATTCTGTGACACTCTCTTTGAACGGACACATTGCATGCCTTCAAAGGAATTACTGACATCAGTGTGGTAATGTCAAGGAGTAAAATATTAATATGTAGTTGAACATTGTCCTCCCCATTCCCTGACCACACACATTTAAAAGTATATTGGATGAACTTTATGAAGGTGTTACCTTTACCATAAACTACAGACTTTCCATGTCTATTATTTACAAAGCTTATTTTAAACTTAAGGGCTTCATAAGACAGATATAATGTATTAATATCAAAGAACCTTACGATCAGCCAGCCATCCCATATGTTGGAGATGTCATTTCTATACATGAAGATCATCATCAAAACGATGCCACAGAAAATGACAGAGGAGTTTTGTATCACGAGCGATGTCTGCGCCACTGCAACACAGAAACAACAACACAGTCATACAATGGTGAACCCGTGTGACATTTCACTGGTAATATCATAAAGGACAGGACATGCACCACCAAAAAAGTGGGATTTTGATTTGAACACCCATCATTTTACATGTCTACAAGTGCCTGCATGTAAATTGTTGACTAAATTCCCCAAAACAATATTAATATTTGATCTCTTCGGAATAATTAATTGTCAATAATGATATTATTTGAGTCTTTTGGTAAAGTCAAGTAGATAGGTTCAAAAAATAATAAAAGAAACAAAAAACTATGACGTTTCGATCGCAACACAAGCGACCGTCATCAGGTGGAAAAAGGGGAGGGAACCCACTAAAGGCAACGCTGTTTACAAGGTTTAAAATGGGCGTGGCCCAGGCGTCCTGGCATCAGAACGAAGTGGGCGGGGCACAAGCGCCCTGGGGTCAGCACAAGCGGAGATGGTTATGTTCATGTGAAATCGTAATTAGGAGAGGGGGAGCCGCATGAGACGTGGATGAATTAAGAACTTGTGGTACGCCCAATGCAGGGGCGATACCGCAGGAACTGGAATTGCTTGTCCCATCTTTGGCAAAATAAAACTAACATCGGAAGTTGACAAGATGTAAACATCACAGCCAGTTATGACTTAAACTGGTTGATGACTTCCTTCCAATGATTTCTGAGTTTGTACCCATCCTCTCGGTTGAAATTGTTTCTGTATATATGGATGGCTTCATGAACGAATCTTTGTTGATATCCAGAGAAATCAATTTCGGGAGAGCCAACCGCATTAAAACAATGATCAGCCACGGCTGAGGTGTTGGTCCTCCCGTGTTTCAAATCTGCCTTATGTTCATGAACACGATCCGAGACATGTCGCTTAGTTTCCCCAATATAACTAATGCCGCAGACACAGCTTAGTTTGTAGAAGCCGGGTTTATTTCATGTCAGGGATATTATCCTTCCCAATTTTATGCACCGTGTTAAATCGAACCTGGATCTTGTGTTTGCGCATGATTTTGGAAATATTTTTGGTGACCCCTGCTATGTATGGCAAGGTTATGGTTTTGATTGGGTCCTCAGATGGCTCTTTCCCAATGGTTGGGGTGATAGCTTTACGGATTGTGTAGTCCAAATATCCATTCGTCTTGAGAGCTTGGTGCACGTGTTTCAGTTCACTTGCTAGGTGATGATGGTCGGAGATACATCGAGCTCTATGGTGTAGTTTTTTATGAGGGAATTCTTCTGGGATGGGTGGTGGTGGGAGTCGGAGACACATCGAGCTCTATGGTGTAGTTTTTATGAGGGAATTCTTCTGGGATGGGTGGTGGTGGGAGTCAGGTTTTAGGTAGGCATCATTACGGGTTGCTTTCCTGTAGACAGAGTAGCCCAATCATTAATCAGCTGATGTGTGGTGCTAGATTTACTTTCTTGCTACATCGCAGGACAACGAGAAATGGAGGTGGCTTGGGGAGGTCTTTATCCAGCAGTGATTTATCGTGGCTTATATTGGACCTTTCCGGCTTTCGAGAACACACATGCTGTTACACCGCTGTGAGACTACGCTTCTCTCTGCCTCACCTTCACCAACCCCCACTGACCAGCATTGTGACGTGTGGCCAAACAGGCCCTCATCCAGCAGCGGATTGACAGAAGGGCTGTACATGTAATGTAAGATATACTGCATATAAGCAGGATTCCACTCTGTGCCTCCACATATAAATACAATACGTGTTAAGTGCGGCTTATTGTAACTCCAGATCAATGGTATCGAGCAGCATTTGTTTAACCAAGCAAACTCTAGAGTGGTTCCAATCTTCTGGGTCTCATCAAAAGAGCCAGGCTTGTTATACAAATGCTGCCATGTTGCCCGATGTTAGTTGTCAAGAACAATGCAAATAAACCATAGGTCCCTATTTAACGCAAAAAAGCATTACAGAAAACATATGGACTACGCGTTATTGTCGAGCACTACGAATGTAAGCATGACACTGGGCAAATCTATGACGGCGCCGCTGATGACCGAGTACCCTTGATCCTGGAGTTGGTGTCCACCCAGTGGCCAATGAGGGCCCCGCATATCAGCACAGAGAATGCCACCACCAGCCCGTACGCTGCCGTGAGCAGCAGGCTGTTCCCGTAGAGCTCCACGAGGAAGAGAGCCACCGCAAAGTGCCACATGCGGTCCCCCTGTTCTCACGCAGCACCACCACCACCCACCACCACCACCGCACATGTGCTCTGCTCAGTGCGGTCACTTGAGTTTGGTGAAGATCTGTGCCATCCCCCCCCCCCCTTGACAAAATCTGTAGTGGTGCTAGCCCTTTAGGGATTCTAGTTCTACACAGATATCTGTGAACTGGACATCTGTGAAACCTACTGAACAGCTGTGAAAAAGAGCTTCATAGCTCATCGGATTACTACAGTAAAAAAAAAATCTGATTCTGAAAAAAAGAAATTCTGATATTATGTTTGGGTGCATGTATGTTAAACTTCTTTCGCACCGTACATAGCCAACCGTGATAATCGGAGGTGCGGGGGAAGGACAATAAACCAAATAAAAATAGCTGTTGCAAAGAAATTGGTTTCAATCTAGATTTAAAAGTGCCATAGCTCCAATGGCTTCCTAATATCGTAAGGAATGCACATATCTAAATGGTAGTACTGTTGTGTGAAACAAATAAAGTAAAAGGCTAATTACAATTATTTTAAGTGTTATTAGCATTATGGGAATGTTTCTGTTTACAAGCATCTGAGTTCCAGCTAATATTTGGAAGCACCCCTATTATGTCATCAATCCAAGGACAATTGAGTTACTTACTAGTGGCCCTAAGCTGTTAGTCTATGCCAGCACCACCAGTGGGGAACGTGCAGAGAAGATCTTATGACGATGCATTATTATATTACAGTATATATCTGACCTGTTTCATATATGAAGCTGATGCTCCCAAACTTATGAAAAAACAATCTGAAGATATAACAGATCAAATCATTAATATTGATTTAACTTAAATAATGGATATTGAATTAATACTGACTTCACTTAAATATCTGATTACACAGTATTTTGTGTAATTATAGCCTCCAATACATTATTACATGCAATTCATTACAGAAAAAAACGAGTTTTGCATTTAAGAAACACTTTTGTATTATTCATATGTACAGCAGTTCTATGTAATATTAGAGAACGCACCCATGTTGACAATGCATGACAGATGTAAATGAGAAACCTTGAGGACCTCAAGAATCTCAACGTGTTATCTGCAGACAAGGAACGTTTAATACACAACAAAGGTAAAGCATAAGCCACATACGTAAAAATGTTTTATCTGTATATCTTGTAAAAAAAATCTGTGCAAGAAATACATTATTCCATCATATTATAATACGAAAAAACTTTGCAACCGACAAAATATTCAATACAAGCATCAGTCACCACAAGGCACAATGTGGCATACAATACATCGAATTCAGAGACCTTACCCCAGCAAGTCACCGTCTCCGCATCTCCCGCAGGTAAATCTCTTTCACTATGTGTATTTCTGGAACTCATGTTGCGAGAGTTTCTCTTGAAATAAAGGTGGCAAACCTAATGTGCGGGTCTAGTGAACAGACACTATACAAAACAATCTTATATTTTATATTCGTATTGGATAATAAATTGTTACTTCCAATTATACCCCAACAGTACTCTTCACAAAACTGTGAAAACGTATACCCTGACAAAACTGTGCATGCCTACACAGGGCAGACCATCGCTGTGAAGTCGTCTATGAATCATCATCTACGTAACAGAGAATGCATACAAAGTACTGTGCTGTTGTAAACGTGATTCATAAAAAAAACTAGCATTAGTTGGTTCAAAGGTGTTCCATTTACTCCAGCGAGTTAAATATTGCAGGTGTCCATGTGCGCTCACCTTCTCACGTGTGGCGGAATCATATATTTACATCGCAGTGGACTTAGTAATAAATGTACGAATAGCCAAACGTGGCATACAATACTAAATGTACATGCTGCTTAAGCATACATTCAGATAAATAGCAAACATAATTTAACAGGGCAACGTATATCATACTGTGAGATTTAATGTGCAAACCCTCATGAATTGAACTGGCTAAACGTTGTAAATCCAGAACGTTCTGCAAAAGGTTTCAATAAATACTGATAATTAAGAATATGATTTCGTGTGGCAAGCAGTATAAACCTCTATTGGCAGTTTTCAACATAGTTACACTTCAATTTACATGATCTTATTCCTCAAGAATGTTTACTGCATGCACGTAGGTAATATATTACAGGGATGTCAACATATTGTAATTTAAAAACTAGGAGTCACTTTCAATAGACACAAATTATATATTGGTACAGTTACATTTGCATCTAGAACATCCACTGGAGTTGGTTCAGGGGCTTGCAAAAGATGAATCTGCCTATTTGTATTTGATGAGAAAATAAGCTCATCTACACAACATTAAGCTCATGAATTCTGCCTTGAGGCAACGGTTAGCACACTAGACCTGCAATCCGAAGGTCACTAGGTTAGATCTCCCAGCCACAAGTTGAAATCAACAAGTTTGTTAAATTCCTCCATACTTCTGTTCACCCAGGAGTATAAATGGGTACACCATACTCTTTGGTTTTTTCGGTAAAGTCACGTAGGTTAAAAAAGAGAAAACAAATAAATTAAACTGCAACGTTTCGAAGGCAACACAAGCCTCCGTCTTCAGGTGGCACCGTCACAGCAACGAAACGTCGTGATTTAATTGATTCGTTTTCTCTTTTTTAACCTACGTGACTTTACCGAAAGAAACAAAGAGTATGGATCCTTGCAGTCACGAAAACTTCAAATCTGGGTACACCATAGTTAGTCACTCGTGCGGTGGGGCAAAGCGTGGATACTCTCATCTCTTCCAAGACGTTAGGTCATTTTTAATCAGTAGGCCAAAAATAGCTGCTAGTAGAGACACTTATAGGTGCAACCCTGCAGTTGCTTGTTCATGCAAAAGATCAATCCTCACATTGGCACTAACCTCATAACACATGCAGTGCATCTGCCAAAATGACACAGGAGGTAGTTTATCTTTTATTGGCCTCTGTAAATTGAACTTAGCGAAGATAGCTGCATACGAGAACCTTTACCACGAGGATTAAAAGCCAGCACGTGATGGGCACGTGGTACAGGTACATTCTTGTGCTTCATGTGTGGTCACTGAGTTGCTCAATACATATTCTGCTTTCAGTATTTTGTATATATATTATGCCAACAGCGTTGCCATTGTTGAGTATATAATAATCCTTCTAACATATTATTTTGTTGTGTCATCTATTGTCATGTTGAGATCTGGATAGAGAAGTTTCCTGAAATAATGTCCAACTGTTGGCTCCGGATGATTGAGAATGGATTTTACGTATTATTTCCAGAGTTTGACAACTTTTCCATGAGTCCTGATCATTTTACAATATTGATATCTGATGAATCCAACTTATCATGTCCACTTACCACAGTTCCTTGACTATCCTAAATCGTTTTGGATTCTCCTTTCTTTGCAGATTCTTCAGCTTCAACTGTTACTTTCAGAAATCACCCGTTTTTGTCTTTAATTGTCCTTTTCTCTCTACAGTGTTTATGCTTCTGACTTTTGCTACCCTGCGATATAGCTTGTGATTAATTTACAGGGCAATTGCTTTCCATGTTGTTTCAGAAATCTCTTCTCTCTTCTAGAACTCGTGACTTCTTGAGCCACATCAATCAGGTATGGATATATGACAAGCACCACGTGACTCTAGGGACGAGATTATAATCCCACTTCCCTTGAAGAATTACCTGAGCACGATGCGTATTTTTTTTAGGTCCAGGTTTTTAGTTAACTCCATATTCAATTAAGCATTAACCACAACCAAGGGCACTTACACTTTTACTGCAACGACTTCACCTTGTGGTAAACTGCACTGTGCGTGCCTCTTTCGCTAGGGTTCAGCAGCGTCAGCACATTCAACTTTCCTCAACATTACACATATTCTGTCTATGTTCTACCTTACTCAAATTTGTAAAAGATAACACTCATCATGGCAGAAAATCCATAAAGTGTGAAAACTAAAAATATTTAACAACACACAACGGTGTGCATTGCATGTACAAACGCTCTCAAGCCTTATCCACACCACCAGTTTGAAATAACTAAATGTGTGGCCATTATCGTTTAGACCACACACTCAATACGTGAATAAAATGTGGCCACATTCCAACGGGCAGAAGTGAAACAGACGCAACTTTAGACCGGTTTTCGTTTTCATTAAGGCTCATCAATACAAGTAGAGTCATCAATGTTCCTTGTTGCATTATGCCTCTGGGTGCCCCATATATGAAATGGCTTTAATTTTCACTGCTTATTGAGTCATTGTTGCCTTCAGCTAAGTGATAATCGGACCTCGCAGTGAGCATCTTAGTATACAGTCCTGTACTATATACAGGGTGCTTCAATTTTTATTTTATACTTCTGAGAATTTGTAACAACACCACAAGAAATGTGCCTGCGGCACAAGCAGAGACTCTTTGACTTTTTGAAGCGATTAACAAACATTTGATTATCATTTCACAGTGTAGTATCCGTTCTTTTTCCATTAAAACAACCATAGTCCCATATGAGTGTGAACCTGTTTTGTATTTGCTATTTGTGGGGCTGAATGTCTCATCTCCGCCCTCTGCTGGTTTCTTGTCACAATACAATCAACGCCGCGTCCTTGGTTCAAGCAAAGTTGTCCCGGAGCAACATTTATCATTTTATCCAAATGCAGCATCAAACGTAAAATAGCCTAAAAGTTCAAACACACACACACATTCATATAATCGTAACATCACGACAACATCAGCAAAAAAAACCAATGACAATAACAACGACAACGATGAGCAACTTCACACGAACGCTACGCGGTGCGAGCCTCACGGTCTCCGGCCTCTCTCGACTAGTCGCCCCGCGGGGCTGCCGTTCGCCCTCGCGGGCAGAGTCCGGCGGAGCGAGCCGTAGGCCCCAAGCGGTGGCCACGGGCGGTGCACCTAGCCTGGTACTGGGCTTGGAAACGAGCTGCGACGAGACGGGCGCGGCGGTTCTGTGCGCTCGCAGCGGCGCGCTGCTGGGCGAAGCCCTCCACTCGCAGAAGGAGGTTCACGTGAGGTGATGGGAATGCCTCGTTCATAGATGTTTGTGCTTTATACCGGTAGGAACCTCCTGGTTGCACCAGCCCACAGGGGATTGTTGTGTCCGTCCGTCCGTCGTGAAGGGAGGGGCTGGGTGGGTTGGGAGGGGAGGGTGGGGAGGGGCTGGGTGGGGAGGGGTGGGAGGGTGGGGAGGGAGGGGCTGGGTGGGGAGGGAGGGGAGGGGAAGGGAGGGAGGGGCTGGGTGGGGTGGGGCTGGGTGGGGGCTGGTAGGGAGGGGCTGGGTGGGGGTGGGCTGGGTGGGGAGGGGCTGGGTCGGGAGGGGGCTGGGTCGGGAGGGGGCTGGGTGGAGAGGGGGCTGGTCACCCCGTGGTGCCCTTATAAAACTCAACGTTTAACCTACTCACGCCGGCTTGTGCCCGCCCTCACAGTCGGGCATATTTGCGGAATACACCACGCCGCCGTTGACCCTGCAGGCCATTGACCGAGCAACTCAACGTTCCTACCAGCTCCCTCCGCAGGAATGTGTTTTTGTGTCACGTTCGGACGCCACGGGGTTGCTATAACGCTGTGACTGTAACTTTCAATTGTGGGTTTTTCTTTCTCCTTCCCTCACACTGACTGACATCAAGACAGCGCTGTGTATTTTCAGTTTTGTTGTAAAAGTATATCCTGGAGCAGAGGGAAACAAAACACGTTTTCCATAAGTTGTAGCTATATAATAATGTCATGTTTTCACGTTTCAGTAATTTCGCTTTGCACGTACGGAAGCGGTTGCTTGCAAGTCACAGATTTCATAAATTAGCTGTAATTTTAAAATGATCATACAAGAATGTTCGTACGTTTAAAAAGTCAAAAGTTGTTTCTTGCTCAAATGAGCATTGAGGCGGTGCTCATCTGTTTGCAGCCTTGATCTCGTAGTGGTCATTCCATGTTCATATGACGGGGCGAGTCTCTCCATCGTACAGCCACTGTTGATTTCCTCACAAAGTGGTACCGATATTTTTACACAATTTTATTGTTTTGTTATCAACCCCCATGAGTGATGAGTCAATTTCCTGTAGCACTGATTCTTCACGTTCTGCCGACGTAGGTGCCACTGATTCTTCACGTTGTGCAGATGTAGATGCCACTGGTTTTTCATGTTCTGCAGATGTAGATGCCACTAGTTTTTCATGTTCTGCAGATGTAGATGCCACTAGTTTTTCATGTTCTGCAGATGTAGATGCCACTAGTTTTTCATGTTCTGCAGATGTAGATGCCACTAGTTTTTCATGTTCTGCAGATGTAGATGCCACTAGTTTTTCATGTTCTGCAGATGTAGATGCCACTAGTTTTTCATGTTCTGCAGATGTAGATGCCACTAGTTTTTCATGTTCTGCAGATGTAGATGCCACTGATTCTTCACGTTCTGCAGATGTAGATGCCACTAGTTTTTCATGTTCTGCAGATGTAGATGCCACTAGTTTTTCATGTTCTGCAGATGTAGATGCCACTAGTTTTTCATGTTCTGCAGATGTAGATGCCACTAGTTTTTCATGTTCTGCAGATGTAGATGCCACTAGTTTTTCATGTTCTGCAGATGTAGATGCCACTAGTTTTTCATGTTCTGCAGATGTAGATGCCACTGATTCTTCACGTTCTGCAGATGTAGATGCCACTAGTTTTTCATGTTCTGCAGATGTAGATGCCACTAGTTTTTCATGTTCTGCAGATGTAGATGCCACTAGTTTTTCATGTTCTGCAGATGTAGATGCCACTAGTTTTTCATGTTCTGCAGATGTAGATGCCACTAGTTTTTCATGTTCTGCAGATGTAGATGCCACTAGTTTTTCATGTTCTGCAGATGTAGATGCCACTGATTCTTCACGTTGTACAGATGCCACTTGTTTCTCATGTTCTGTAGATGCCGCCACCACCGCCAGCTATTGCGCGGCGTTTGAACTAACAACACTCAGGCCGAACAGTCAACTGGACATACGGACCAGGTTTGTTCGTATCTCTGGCGTTCCCTGTATGTTTTCCACCAGGAATGGTGGCATCATCCCGACGCTAGCGCAGCAGCTGCACAAGGAGCACATCGATGGGGTGGTGCAGGAGGCGTTGAGGGCCAGCGGTGCGAGCCTCTGCCACCTGCATGCCATCGCCACCTCCGTGCGGCCCGGCCTGGCGCTCTGTCTGGCCGTGGGGCTGGAGCATAGCGCCCTGCTGCTGGAGTGCGCCGGGCCGCACGTCAAATTCATCCCCATCCACCACATGGAGGTGCACTTGCGTGCAAACAAGGGCTGTTGGTACAAGGCATCATCACTTGGTCCGAGTGGGCATTCTACGAATGACCCCCCCCCCCAACCCGAGAGATTTGGGGAATATTTCATAATTCGTGGTCGTGATTTGATGCGAGAAGTAGCGTGTATGTCTCGTACTTCTTTGTTCTGACTAATTTGCACTGTTTTGTTTTTGTCCAATTACCTTATTGAAATACCAGCAGTTAATTTGGGGTATTAATTACATAATCTGTAATCAAACTATTCTTCCATGCATGAGCCAATGCATGTATTTCTAACTCAAGAATACATTTTAATACATCGATTGTTACATGCCTCATACCTGGCACTCTTATGAATGATTATACAGTACTATTATTGCAATCTTTGGCAGTCTACTTTTGCTCCTAAGTGTGGATTTTCTTTGTCAGTTCCCATGACCCAAAGTGTGCCTGCCTGTGGGATAGTTTGCTTGCTTTGCTTTATACCTACATATAGTAGATACTATCCAATATAAGCATTGTTGATTGACACATTCAACTGCCATTTTCTGATTCCAGAAAGGCCTCTTTGCGTCGATTCAGCTGCATTTTTTACCACAATATGACTTTGAATGTATTGCTCTCTCTCTCCTCTCTGGGTATCTGGTGCGATTGTTTCTATGTGGTCAGGCCCATGCACTGACAGTGCGGATGATGCAGCAAGTGGAGTTCCCATTTCTGGTGCTGCTTGTGTCAGGTGGGCACTGCCTGCTTGCTGTAGCGCGAGGGGTCAATGATTTCCTCCGGCTCGGGCAGACGCTGGATGAGGCACCTGGAGATATCTTCGACAAGGTGCTGACATGTGGAAATATTTTTTATATGCTGTGGCGATTTATGAAGCAATGGTGTTGCGTTTTGGTGGGTATTACATTTAGCTAGGACATGCGATAATAGATGGGTAAAATTAGCAAGGGAATAGGGGCTGATGGAGGAAAGGATTAAGAGAAGTAGAGAGAACATTTGATGGTGGGATGAGATTAGAAGATTAGGAGCTTACTGGATGGAGGTGGTAAGAGATTGTGAGGAGTGTAAGATATTGGGTGTGTTGCATTTTAAAACATTAATCTATTTATATATATTTTAAATGTACAATCATTGAAGTTGTCAACTCTTATCAAAGTGTTTTACAACACACATTATTTCTGTTTTCTGCAGGTTGCCAGGCGTTTATCGCTGCATAATATTTCAGAGCTCTCTGCAATGAGTGGTGGTCAAGCCGTGGAACACATCTCAAAAGATGGGAACAGAATGGCGTTTCATTTTAAACAGCCTCTTGAAAAGTACAGGGACTGTAACTTTTCATTTTCCGGACTTCGCACCCAAGTCAGCCAAACAATAAAGCAAAAGGAACTTGAAGAGGGTAATCAGATGCAGGGGAAAGACTAAAATGCACACTGTATGACTCTTTTTGTCCTAATAGCAGTTGAGTGAATATGCTGTATTTGGTTCATGTTCAGGAACTGTTGAATCTGTGATAACAATGCAAGTTCTTATGTATCATTACAGGAATTAAGGAAGGACAAGTATTAGAGTGTGCCAGTAGCATCGCAGCGGCTACTCAGTACACTGTGGCAGCACACATCGCCAAGCGCACCCATCGTGCAATGGTGTTTTGTCTGCAAAACTCCCTCATCCCTACGGACAATCCAACATTGGTGTGTTTGATGCAACTTTTTTGGCTTTACCACAAACGCTGCCGTCAAAAAATGTCATCCAAATGTTAAACAAGTACGTTTGGGTGGGCCCACAGGTGGTGTCAGGTGGTGTGGCAAGCAACAGCGTCATAAAGGAAGCTTTAGGGCATGTGGCTACTGCTGTAGGATTCTCTGTCATCTGCCCTCCCCCACATCTCTGCACCGACAATGGCATCATGATCGGATGGTAAGCACTTACTATTCAGAGTTATTGATTTTCAAATCTTGTCATGTCATTGAACTGATAGACAGTGCAACATTAGCCTTCAATACCGTTTTTTTTTCAGGAATGGTGTAGAGAGACTGCGTGCCAACGTCGGGATACTTCCAAATGCAAATGGAATTCGATTTGAACCCAGGTGAGTTGGCATCACTGGCACACAACTCTTGACTTTTAAAAGTAATGCATTGCGTGAAAGTGATCTTGTGATCTCACTTTACAGGTCTCCCTTAGGAGTGGACATTTCTGAACAAGTATCAAATGCTTCAATCCGTGTGCCATTGGTTAATCTCAAAATATAAGATACTTTGAAAAAAAAAACCCGAGGAGTACACGATGTAACACATTTACTTTGGAGTAATGGATTGTTGATTCTGTACTGTAATAAACATTTTTAATTCAATCTCGTGTATTTGATTTAAAGTATAGATACATGTCATATATAGCACCATTAGCCAACAGAATTGGTTATATCGGCTATGGGGATGGCACAAATGAGCCAAATTGTTGGTCTTTTATGCAATTTGTGAAATGCCTTGTAGAAAAAAGACAAGGCTAGTGTGGCACACTAATCATTCCCTGGGGTTAAGGGGGGTCCCATGAATAGCCTTTAGCCTTTCAACAACGCCAAGGCAAACATTCACTCCCAAGTACTGCGGGAATGAGTGGGGAATGAACATTTAAAGGACTCATTGACAAGACAAAACCGCAGAGCATTACAAATGACATGAATTCTGTGGCAATGCTTTTAACTCCCCGTGCCAATTATTAGACAACGGTCAGCAGGTGGCATCGCAGAGAATGAAATTGTTCGTGAACAGTGCGAAACTTGCTCAGTACACACGCAGGTGCTAAGGGGTTCGTTACTTTACAGT
The DNA here is from genome assembly GCF_015708825.2 of Lethenteron reissneri. Lineage (NCBI taxonomy): Eukaryota > Metazoa > Chordata > Hyperoartia > Petromyzontiformes > Petromyzontidae > Lethenteron > Lethenteron reissneri. The sequence continues at coordinate 7,391,661 of NC_083798.1, read as the reverse complement.
ATTGCAACATGTCTACAGCTTGGGAATGTCTTTATCCAACAGTACTGACAGCTGCTGCTGATAAAGCTTGCTAGTGAGGCGTGTTCACGGCAATGCAGTTCCCTGGGTTTGAGCTTCCACATAGCTCATGGTCTACCCTTAACCGCATCTGCGCAAAGCATGGCAGGTGCGAATACCTGATCCACAAATGGACAATTTAAAACGCTCCAGTGTGCGACTGGTCATCCAGAACAAACCATACATTTGACGACACAATGCCCGATCCTGACACGGTTATTTGGCTTGTCTATTTGGATGTGAAATTGGAGTTGCTCTGCATCTAATCAGCCATTTGAAAGACGACTCCTGGAGCTGCTTACCTAGGGATGGGCGTTGTAAACCTTCCCACGGCTTTCAAAAGAAGTCCCATTATTGCATTGGATCAGCTACTCACGTTTCTCTCTCCACGTGCATCTATTGTGCTTTAAAAGAACTGACTCAAAAAATTAATGTTTGCACCCGATATGCAAAATTGCAAAATTATGAAACCAGACGGGGTTGACTTTAATCAGAACTGTTTTAATGTGAAGCATACTTAGTGTACTGCCTGCAGTTTTAAAGGATATTAGGGTGCAATATTGTGCATGTACATATTCTGTGTATGTATGAAATAAAAGCTGTACATTTTTTAATAGATTGCACCTGGATATCCTTTGCTCAGTATTCACAAGAATTTCTGAATCGTAACAAATGCGAAACGTATCGTGAATCTTTGGTTTATTAAAAGCTGAAAATATATTACATTATTTTTGTAATTAATGTATTCAGTTGTTACATGCATTGCAAATGCTGAAATTCTGTATCATTCTGAACTCAAGATATATATTAAAACATGCAACATTCACAAGGGTTTTTGCAATTAAAATAAGTATTGAACTATGTTGTCACTTTTATAATCACCATATTGTTATTACGGTAAATCATATTTCTGTATAAAATGTTAATGGTTGTCTAGTTTATGTGTCCTTTGTGGGCATTACAGTATTGCAGATGTGGTTTATTTAAAATGAAAGCACTTTCCAAAAGCACAATTGCTCAGAAAAATTAAATTATCTATGCATCGACTTAATGCCTTGACCTCAAACAAATATAATTCACATCAAGCAGCTTTTCCAAACTCAACCGCAAAATCAGATACGTGATATATGGCTCAATGTAATTTACTGCATATATATCTCTATCATGCATAGACTGGCATGGAGTGATGAGAGTAACATATCTTTTTTACTTTATCCATATTTGCTCCAACTTTCAAAGATCGTCAGTGCATTTGAGTTCCCTGTACAAAAATAACAAACCTTTTATGTTAGACACCAGCAGAACATGCAAGGCCCTGAGATGAATGTCTTGGATAAATGGGTCATCGATGCCATTGCTGCAAAGTATTTCAATGTGAGCATACAAGTGATTAAGAAACAAAAAAATGTAAATGTCAAAATGCAATCCAAGTTGGGGTCAGTAATCTGCGATTGTTTTAAATATAATCTTGCTCCTTGAAGCCACTTTGCTGAACAATCAACAAGTCTACGTAATTCAGGGACTGCCATGTATATTGCTCACCTGTGTAGGGACGCATCGCTCACTTGAGTTATCGACACGCAACTGAACATCACAATGCGTGCCATCTCAGTTACGCTGAAATCGACACCGACCCTGTTCAGTGGATCTCAGTGCTCACGCACATCGCTCCGCAGCAAATCTGTCGTGAAACAGCAGCCGGTCCCGAGTACAAAAAAAATTCTCATCAGCCCACACCTTCCGATACATTGGGATGTAAATCCAGCGCTGCCTGTTCACCTAAAACCATGCCACAGCTTCTGAATCACAGCAGCATCACTCCACACCACAAATGCAAATGAAGGCGAGAGATGGAAGCAAGTCTTGACTGCGGCCGACGTCAAAAATAAACATCTAATACAGGAGCCGACCGTCGAACCTCCCAATTTCAACCTTCCACGCTGCCAACGCTCGACCATCAACCGAATCAGGATCGGGCATGGCCAATGTGGCCACCTGATGCACAAATGGAGCATCAAAGATTCGGTGCGAGCACGGCCACATCCCAAACCATCAATCGCATTGTAAACACCTGCTGTCTTGATTCCTTCAAAGGAGGAATGGACGAGATCCACTGTGCTTAACAGCCAAGAGTGGATAACACATCTAAAATTACATCTTTTATCTGCTATGAATCCATACGAAAGTGACTGCCATTATACATTTCAGCTGATGTATTTCAGGTGGTGCATTGATGTCACTGTTATTATGCCAGTTAAGCTAGACTGTATTAATGGCATCATACATCTATAGACGTACGTAGATTCACCATGGCAAGAGGCCATACATTTAAGAGCTGATATTTAATAAACACACTTAACAGTGCTAGGTTATTGCTTTATGTTTCAACCACATATCTGGTCCACTTACCCTTCCAATCGGCATACTTTAAAGACACCACCACTTTTAACACTCTGAAACACGAGTTGTACATATCCTCTGAACCACTGGTCTTCCACATGAGTGCATTTTTTTCAGCCTGAAATTTTTAAAACTTCAGTGCACAACTTCCAAATTTCTGCATTTCGGTGGAACGTCTAAGGGTACGTGGCAGATAATGCACCAATGGTATATTTGCTCCATACCCAGTCACAGCCCACTCACGTCACACAGGCTAAGGACCGACCGTTGCCTCCTCCACATCGGATGCATCATTATTGCTGATGGTCCTCAGGCCACTGGCCCTGAGAGAGACGATGCTGGGGCAGGCCGTTAAGAGAGCCGACAAACCAGCGAAGGTGGCCCCCGTTTGGTCCAGGTTCAGCTGCGCGAGCACCGGCAAGCGCAGGTGTCTCAGGCCTGGGGAGGGAAGGGGGGCAGGGCAGTGCACAGCTCTTAATAAAGCCTGTGCCAAATATTTCTATACGGTACAAAACAGTGCAAAGAAATGCTATGCAGTGTCCTTGTGACACTTTAATCCATTTGTTAATTTATTCTTAAGAAAAATTAATGGAAACAATGTCATACCAAATTACCAAATGTTATGCCTTTCATGATTTTAATGAAGTGTCATTTATAAAAAGACAAAACATTCTCGGATTTGCCAAGCAATATGCAGAAATAAATGTTTAATTTAATTTACAGTCCTGTCAATCCACTACTGGATGAAGACCTCTGAAAAATGTGTCAATCACAGGGTTATTTGACAATATTTCATCAAGCTGATCAGTGCAGGCTGGTGAAGGTGGGAAGTCAGGAACAATTCAGATATCAATCGTCACTGACGTTTCGTGCACTGTGCTAAGTTCATGGCACAGTGTGCGAAACCATGCCACCACTCTGCCCTGAGTGTACTTAATTTCTGGCCAGTGTACGAATGTATAGAATGTGTCGCACCCTTGTCTGTGATGCGCGTGCGGCTCAGGTTGAGCTTGGTGAGGCGGTTGCAGTGGCGAATCCCATGCTTCAGGACACTGTTCCCCACATTCGTCTCCACCAGGCTTAGCACCTGCAGCATGAGAGATGTGGGAGTGCCACTGTGAGACGAGCAGGGCACTCTTCAACCACCATGTACATCCCTTTTGTCAATCCACTGTTAGATAAAGGCCCCCCCAATGCCTGTGTGGGTCATGGAGGGTTATTCGAGCATATGAAATAATTAACTAAATAGTTTCTTATTTTTTTGTATTAAACTTTTATTTTACCAGGTAAGGCCCAGAACTATATTAGCTCTTTTCAAAAGTGACCTGACCACAAATGATAGTTCAACAAAGTGGCATATCACGTGTAAATTGATAGCAGCCAAATACTCTAAACCCACGTTTATAAATGTGGGGGCAAAAACCGGAGGACCCAGACGAAAATCTACACGATCACGGGGAGACATTCAAACTCCAAATATATAGGCACCGTCAGGGTTGGGATCGAACACATATCCTCCTGTATACCAGGCACGCATAACACTCGTATGGGCTGGTGAAAGCAGGGACAACAGACGGTGAAGTATATACAGTAAATCAGCAGATTTTGCTGCTCACAAGCCATCATGCATGGTAGTCACCCATTCAAGCTCTATCCAGGCTAAAACCTCCGAGAACTGATGGGATCAGGTGAATTTCAGGTTAATTAATCACAGAGCTTAATACCATCATTCACCCACAAATATAAAAGTAAATGATTCAGAAGTCATTTCCATCTCTTATTGTCTCTCACACTGTATTTTCTGTAATATGTTTGGACAGAATACATCACCGCCAAGCAATTAATACCCAAGCACTTCCGATAATACATTGGCAACCGCAACCAAAATACATCTCTCACGATCAATTTGGAGGTCTACCTGTCACCCAGGAATGCATTAATGGCAAAAACATCTACAGCAGAATTTTCATAAATTATGTGATCTCTCTATTACCATAGCTATGTGGAGATAACTCTCTGTGGGGCATGAGCAGATGGCTAGTAATAGCGGCCAGTGACCTGCAGGTGTGGCAGGGAGACCACGTAGGCTGCCACACCGCGACTGGTGACGGGCGTGCGGTCCAGACTGAGTTCCTCGAGCAGTCGAAGACCACGCAGCTTCTCGAGGCCACAGTCCGTCACACGAGTGTTACTCAGCACCAGCTGCTTCAGGCTGGAACAGGGGACCAGGGTTAAAGGCAATTGTGAACAATTCATATCGTCTGCTAAAATAATTTTCAAGTCCTACGACCCAAAAATATTGTACATATCAGATAAAGGCTTCCGCACACCTTGTTGGTTATAGGTGTTGTGATAATGCAGATATTGAAGCATAGTACAATTAATTTTGGTGCAGTGCCTCCTGCTGGCAACTTAGTCCCACACCAGCCTACATCACCTATCCAGGCTGACCTCTGCATAGCTTCCGAGATCTGACAAGATCCGGTGCATTCCAGGTGACTTGGTCACAAGAAAAATATTAACTGGGCTTGAATAAGTCAGAGCTTATTTGAATAGCGGTGGTCAAATAACCATTTGCATGTATTGTTTACATCAGTGCTAAAAAATAATCCCCACTTATGCCTCAAAAGAAATCAATTACATGACATTTTAATATTGCCCAATTATTAATATTACATTTATTGTGCAGTGTACATCACCAGGAAACTTTAGAAGCAATAGCAGACTGCTGTTTATTATCCCAAGGGGACCTTTTGAGAGAACCCATTCACGTTGCATCTATATACGAAGAGGAAATGTACTTTTGTGACAAAAAATGAAAATCCACATCTGTTGTTGATCACTACAATGAGGCTTCTTGCAGTTGCTGTGTGCATGTGTGTATGCACACGTGTATCAACTCATAACACTTGGGTCTGTCCTGTGACCTCCTGTGACTTAAGACCTCAAGACTCCTTGTGGACTCGGAGTCCATCTCGCTTGGCAAAATAGCCATGGTGACATCACTGATATTTAGTGGTAAATGGAAGTTGCTGTGTGTGTGCACGTGCGGGTCCATGTGTATATGTATTAGTGGTTGTGTGTGTGTCCATGTGTGCATTACCCCTTGAGGCATGCAATGTGCTGTGCGCCGGCATCAGAGATGTGAATGTAGTCCGTGAGGTTGAGCTCTGTGAGCAGTGTGAGTCGCGTGATATGTTCCAGGCCTGCATCCGTCACGGTGAGCCTGCACGGCAGACGCAGCACGCTGAGCCTTAGCCCTGGTGAGAGGACACATGTAGGGCATGCGTGAGCAATGTTAAATGGAACACGGGTGGGATGTGTGTAGGGTGTGGACAAATAAAACGATGGCAGTGCCATACAATGCGCATTTCCGTAAAAAATATATTTTTTAAATAATCAATTTGAATATCGTTATCGTTAGCCAGATGACAGCCTCCCTAAAATTTTGCCATTGCACAAGCTACAGGGTTTTTTTTACACAGTTGAATGAAGCGGTGATGCAGCAGTTATCACATTGTGGTATGACCTGAGATTGATTTTTGGCTGCAGCTAATATCCGACATGGAATCAAGCGAATTATTAAATAATACAAATTACAATTCCTTATAGGGGAAACACATACTAATTAACTGATTACTAACGTAGCATATAATTACAATAACACACATTACATCTCATTACTAATCACAAAAATAGACTGATTACCAATCTTTTATACAATTACAATACTCCCCCCACCCCGCCTGAAATCGTCACACGTGCATGAGTTAAATGATGACGTCACCCTGCTGCTCTATTTAAGAACGGGAGCAAGTGAGGGCTTCACCATTCGGGCGAATTGCCTGATGATGCTGGATGTAATTACCAGTGAAACGCCGTACTCAAAAACTGTAAATGTTGTGGATTCACTCTTCAACACAACGGTGGGCTAAAGTAGTGAACTAGCAGTCTTTTGTCAACGTGACACTTTTTTTCTGATTGGCCGTGTCGGGTGGTGGAGGGTTACGACACATTTATAAATAACGCGATCTAACCAAACAACTTTATTATGAATATTGGTCGAGAAAGCCTACATGTTAAATGGAATCAAGAGGTCTCATCTACCAGTTGATTGATAAAGGGCCATGAAAAATAACAATATAAAACTATATATTATCCTATTGATCCAATAGTGTTTCTCAGTGCAGGCACTGTTCAGTGACTTACTTTACATGTGGATAGAATAGATAAGTAATCTTGAAAAGGTCAACCGTGAGAGGTCGCAATCGATGGGAGTTAAAAAAACACTGAGGTCAGGAAAAGTCTATTCTAATCCATGCGTCATTAAACAGGTAAATATCTAATATTTGGTTTACCAACCAATACAATCAGAGCCATAAACTGGAAAGGTAGTGCCATAACCTACTAGGTTATAAAGGCTCCACCCCGCAGGCTCTCCAGCTGATATCTACGTAGATGATAGCTGTAACTGCACAGCTTGAGCAAATCATTGCAGGCTTTCTATTGCTGTGTCACTAACCTGAGAGAAGACGCAGAGCCTGGTCGCCTTTAACTGAGCGAACACCAAACAGACTGAGATATGCGAGCGTAGGGTGGTCCGCTAGTGCGGCCAGCGACTCCTCGCTCACCGCCGTGTTGTCCAGGCTGAGTGCATGCAATGATAGCAGCTGGCACAAGCAGGACACGTCCACAACCTGGTGGATACAAATAATACATTGTGTTTTAGTTTTTTTTATGCTTTCCAACTAAGCATTAAAGGATGAGCTGTCTTTCGGAAATGTTTGGCTCACGATAACTCTCGTAATGGTCACCCAATATTAATAACATTTTAGTTTAAAACACTATAGAAAACTGATTACATTGATCTAAGGGTTGCCTAAAACCTGTTGATACATAACTGCACTATAATCATTTGCCTTACCGGCAAAGGCGATGATGTCATCACGCGACATCACACGTTTTACATTGTGTGACATCCCATTGGGCTGCTTGAAATATAACAGTATTGTCGCAAATCAAATACTTCCAAGGACAACCGTATACAGTAAAACCTTGGATTGCGACCATAATTCGTTCCGGAAACGTGTTTGTAATCCAAAGCACTCGTATATCAAAGCACTCGTATATCAGTTGTGATCATGTGACGCTCGGCAGACAAAGCGTATACGTACTACTCGTATTGCAAGACCTCGCTCGTTTATCAAATTAATATTTATTTAAAACATTTGCTCGTCTTGCAAAACACTCGCAGACCAAGTTACTCGCAATCCAAGGTTTTACTGTATTGGAAACATCACAGAATCAAAGACTACGTGTGATTTTCTTCCTTTTTTAATACTAAGAGAAGCTATTCATTTGATATGCTTAATTTTTATGCACGGCTGATCTATAGGAGCGCGCGATTGAAGAAGGCGACGAGTGACTGGGCTCCGTACCGCGGTGTTTTTGACGCTGAGTCCATGCAGTTGTGGCACGGTGCGCGGCAGCTCCCGCACGGTGGCCTCGGTGACAGCTGTCTGGTTCAGGCTCAACTGGACGAGCGACGGCGGCGCCTGCTCCAGGTACGCAAGCAAGCCTGCATCGGTCACTCGCGTCCTGTCCAACACCAGCTGCTTCAAGCTCCTCAGCTCTGGAGCATGATCAGTCAGGAAAGAAGTGTCAGAAGGTAGCATTCACTGTCTAATGTACACTTAAATCCACTGATGGAAGAATGCCTCTGCACACCATGTGGATTATTGGAATTATTTAACCATTCCACCACGATTATCTAAGTAGTTGGATGAAGGTGGGGAACATAAGTGCGGGAGCATAGATTTTGCTGTACTGCCCTCTGCTGTCCACCACTTTGACCCACAGCAGTCTGTAACACACCTGGTTTTGCATGCTGATTACCCATTCAAGCACTATCCAGGCTCAACTTTGCTTAGTTTCAGAGATCTGATGAAATCAGGTGCATTCCAGGTGATTTAGTGATCGGCTTACTTTACGATACATGATATTAATTACATAGCTGTTAGCACAGTCTAAATATGACTAATAGTATAACATTATACCTCCTTATATAAAAAATAAAAAAATCTCACGAGAAAAGAACACTCGTTAGATCAGTCTTCATTTTAAAATAAAGACTGATATCTAAAACTTCAGAGATGTCATTGCCAATGATCCATATTCATATGTAATAACTCGCTTTTATGGCAAAACAATGTGCCAGATGGCCTGCACGTGTACGTCAATGACGTTTTGAAACTTGCGGTTCAAGGTTGTTCTACATGATTATGAAAACGTCACTGTCGACTACAAGATTTGGTTTACAGTTCATCACATCAAAGAAACTATGAATGAAAAATTATGTACATCGTAAATCTGCATTACCTTTAATGTAAACGAGACACTTGTCGGACAGCATAACGCAGGACGCCAGGTTGAGGTGGTGCAACCGCGACAATGATGTAAGGCACTCGAGACTCCGGTCTGACAGAATGACAATGATACGTTTCAACTATCAACACATGCAAACTGATCTCACGTAGTGTGTCGTTGCAAGGAAGGTGGTGGATGTGCACAGACCAGTGATGAGTGAGGAGGAAAGAAGGCTTAGGCTCTTGAGGGATGGAAATAGCCGCAGCTGATGAAGCAGTTCATTAGTGGTGAGCGAGTAGCAGTCCAAGCGCAGGCACTGCAATGGACAGCCTCGGAACAAATCAAGGGTCCTCGGACGTAGCCTCTCATCCTTAACCAGATGAGCAATGATCTTCTCGGCTACAGATGGGTTCAGCCCGGCCAGGCTGCTGGTAAACTGCATGCTGGGGTCTACATTTAGAGGAGGAAGTGGGGAAGAACACATGTATAGCAATTGTTACAAAAATTGTGAAATAGTTCAGGTCACTGCATTCTATGTCTACACGTTTTATATATCACCAGATTTAGTTTCCAAATCAGAAAATATATATTGTTGTCAGTCAGAGATGAAGCTGAGCTTTTGTTTTCAGAGTAAAGTCACATAAAAATTCTATGTGACGCAAGTTGAATTTACACCAACACAATCACATATTCAGAAAATGTTGGTCTAAAAACAGAAATTCTTACATTTACATATGCACGTGCAGCTGTGCTAACAATGCACACAACATGTGGTATTCTGAGCTCACCGGTAATCAGCACACACACCGTGCTCAATGCCAACTCGCCAAGCGGTGAAATAACCCTGCCACGTGTTGGCCTCAGTCCAGGATCAAAGTTCACACTGGGAAAGGGGGGCAGCGCCATCTCAAAGTGCGGCGGCTGACGGTCAGGCCCATCACCATCTGCACCCTCATCCCTGCCAAAAGGGCCCAGGACATAAACAATTTAACATTGTGCCGCAGACGTCTGTGAAAAAAACTCACCATCTATCACTCCTATTCACATCCCAAACGCCTGTGCTGAATGAGTGCTGGTACTCACTGTAGCCGGTGTCCTTGCCCTGGGAAAAGATCGTGGTGCTGCCTGGCTCTTGGAGGAAAGCCCAGTCCTGTAACACCAGGTAGGGGTGACATCAAACACGAATGCATTAAGTGGTATTGTGTAAAGCACTTAGGTCATTTGCTGCGATTCTCTTTAATCTGTTTTCGTAGACGTAGCTAACCTTGTAGCAGTCCAAATCTCTCATGAGGATCAAAACGGTGGTCATCATGCTCCTCCATTGCATCAAAGTTGAGTCCTCTCGCTAAAAAACAGAACCAAGCCAGAAGTGTTGCCACCATTTATGCATATTGAACTTCTTTCGCACCGTAAGTAGCCAACAATGCTCAAGCAATACATATCTCTATATTACATCTAACTGTATATTTATGTAATCGATTCCTCATAGCTATTTGTAAAGAATCACTCATGCCTCCCAGTGATCAACTATAAATCACGATCTTGACTTTGATTTTTTCATCTTACGCTTGCTTTTTATTTTGCTTAAATGTAATTACAATGGAACCCGACAATACATTCTAAACATTGGTTCTCTATAATGGCTAAAGGATGGTGCACATAGCAAGCCCAAAGTGAACAGCCGTGTCAAGTTGCGTGAAGTTATGCTTACCCCAATTGTGATGGAAGCCAAACCTCTGTGGTAGCTGTCCATCCTCGTCCAAGTCTGGGTGGGGTTGCTCCTCCAGCTCCATCTGCCCAACGGAGCCGCGTGCTGCCTCCTGTGCTGCCTCCTCAGCCGCGTCCCCACTGTCGATCTCGATGTCCATGGCTTGATCCCTGCCCGATTCGTGGCTCCTTGGCTCAGTACTTCTCTCTGTATGTGCCCCGCGTCCCTGCTCTTGCTGTGTTCAGAAAATAATTAGCCGACAAGTTCTGCGTTAATATTCTAGTTCAAACAAGGATGCTTTATTCACGAAATTGCTTCCAAATTATTTTCCAGTTGACTTTAAATTACATTTTGCATAATGCTGCCCACACACAACTAATCACATTGGAAATATGGCTGTCCAGTGACGGGACAATTCCAAAAAGCTTCACACAATGATGACATACTCCAAGTCTGTCATTAATTACTTAAGAACTAGCCTATAGCCCGTCCAATGACGGGCGTATTGCAGTAAATGTGAAACATTCAAGTGAAAAGCAGACCGCGACGCCATATTAATTGAATCCATTCGTGTGCAATTTGTAAGGCCGCGGTGACAGACTTATTTCATTTAAAGGTTATAATCCCTTGTTCATCAAGATGTCCTTTTTACTTTGATGTCTCAACAGCGTTATGGAGATCGCGTGACGTGAGGGTTCTGCCTTTGTAGTGAGGGTTGTAAGTTGACGCCGAGGAGGAAGGAGGAGGCGCCTCGGCCCCCCATGTGGAGTGACGTCACCCGCTAATTATTATTAATGGAGGGGGGGGGTGTCCATTTGGAGGACGTCACCTTATAATGATTATTAATGAGGGGGGCTGTTCGATGTGGAGTGACGTCACCCGCTCATGATTATTAATGAGGGGTGGGTCCATCTGGAGGACATAACCTGTTCATGATTATTAATGAGGGGGGCTGGTTGACGTAGAATGACGTCACACGCATTACACACTGACATTCTTGAGCATAGTAGTAAATACACGTTCATTACTGTGTGCTGTATTACAAATGAGCTTAGTCACCTCTGCAGAGGAACATCCCTCACCCTCTCTGGCACCCGCGCTGCAGTCCACAGTTGTATTAACCGTCACGTCTGTCACAACAGGAGTGTCGACTCCAACAGCGTTGCCGCCCTGTGTTGTGATAGCTTCATTATTAACAGCCTCTTCATCTTGTGACACACATAAGTGGCCCTGTGTTGACTGAGTGACACCACCCTCTTCAGGCATGGGGCAGGCACAGCTTGGAGATGCATCTGCTCGGGGACTCTCCTCAGGCCGACGCACGCACAGTGTGCCATTGGGCACAAGCCCCAACTCTGCGAGCGTCAGCTCTAGTTCAGCGGTGCCAAAGTCCTGCCGTGGGTATGGCTGGAAGAGCTGCACGGGCAATGGGAGCCCAGGACGGTGTTCGCTGAGGTACGCTTGCACATTGCGCAGAGTGGACGCGCACGGGAAGCGGTCGCGCAATAACTCTCCAGATGGAAGGCGAATCTGCGTTGAACATCAAAAAAGCAGTGAGAAACATTTCAACAATAGCACAGGATTCTGTAAATGAAGCTTGTTGAACAGTGTGCTCAACACGTCTGTATGTTGTCAGTGGCGTAGGGAAAGGAATGACCTGTAGGAGGCACTGTCCAGACACACTGGTCTGGCGGCGGCCTCCAAGCACGCCGCCCCCCTCTGTGCTTGGTCCAGACCCAAGCGACGATGGCTTTTCTTGCTGCTGCTTTCTGTCCTCCTCAATCCTCTTCAAAACCATTTCACGCTCCTAAAAAAATCCCAGTTGTGAAAAACAGTTTGTCAATAGAACATAGTCCATATTAAAAAATATTCATGACATTTACAAAATGTTCCTTCCAATTTCGACTTTCCTGGTCCTTGAGTTCTCTCCTGGTTAAACAAAATAAACTTCAACTTTGTCAATACACAGGATGGCTCAAAAGTTTTTCAACCGAGGTAAAGTGAAACATTATTTTAGTTATCATCTCAGTAAAATAACTTTTGGGTTAACTTGTATGGTAATTGATATAGATGTTGACTAAGAGGGAATGTGAAATATGGATACTTGTTCTTTAGACGTGTCCTGCAGCTAGGATACCTTGATCTTGCGCTGTTTCTCTGCCTTGGCATCAATGGCTTCTTGCTCTCTCTGCTTGTCTCCAAAATTTTCTTTTTCGGGGTTCCGTTTTCTGGAAACCACCTTGAATTCTTGGCTTCCTGCGAACAAAATAAATATATATGCAGAATTTTTGTAATAGATAGTAAAAATGCTTTGTATTTAATAGTTCCCTTTATACAGGAAACTTAAATTTGGATGTTTTGCCAATTGCATTAATGCTACGCATCTGAGAAGAAACTGGATTACCCAGACAACCCAAACATATGCCGGAATAAGACTTAAAAGCTTCAGACAGATGGAATCAATTCATTCATGTACTACCATCTCCTGGCCACCTTTCAGCTTCAGCTTACAACACCTGGTATTCCTGAGTTATCTCATGCAAGTATTAACTAGCTTTAACTCTGCTTAGCTTCTGAGATTTGATGAGATCAGGTGCGACAAGGGTTATATGGCGATGGTTCTGACACTATGTTGGTCATCGTCGGTGATAAACCTTTTACACTTGTACGAGACAACTTTATGAATTTGCATACTAATATATAAAAACACAAAACCATGGCTGCACTCAAGCGTCTTGGATTTGTATTCAGTTGTTGCATCTGATTACAGTGGGGTAAATAAAGTTATAATGGATTGAATACACAATACTTACGAATATAATTGATAATCATGTACAAATGACAAACTGACAATTTTTAAAAGCTTTTGGGAATATGTACGATGGTGAGATAGCCAAGATAATGCATCATAAAGATGAAATGTCTTTTAACCGTCAACCACGACCGCAGATTACAAAACGTCACACATGCATAGTGGCCAGTGGTTCGCACGCTGCACTATGAACCCGGTCATCCGAGTTCTCAGCCATGGGTAAAATTAGTGGTGCACGATATCTGAATCAGTCACGGGACCATCATTAACGAACCCGCACACAGCACCATGATTACTGTAAATATGGCCAAACAACACACATGACTGACAGAGCTCGGGGAGGCCTTGATTCAGCAGTGGCTTGACAAGCGGCTACAATATTTATTCATACAGCAACGGTTAATCAGTAATGGGGAAAACCGCACCAGCTCCCAGCTGTGCAGAATCCATGCTCTGGGAAGTTCCAGGTAGCTCGGTTGGATGGTTGAAGGCTGCCATGGCGCCCTGGCTCACTGACGTAGCGGGCCACTTGAGGGAGAGTTGAGCGCTGCTGTCCGGCTGCCGCCTCACGCTGTCGCCAGGCTGCCGCCTCACGCTGTCGCCCTGAATTAGCCTGCAACAACAGCCACCGATCAACTTGCACGTACTCCCTATTGTTGTGGTATACGAGTTATGAAGTTAAAATGCATTCAAATTTAGCAATAAAATATGTGTTATATGGAACCAGTTGCTGGCTTTCACAGAAATAAAACTTAAACACTACTGGGTTTTGTAATATCATAATCATGTCATTTATGTATCTAGAAATACCTTTTTAAGGAAGGTACTGCATTGTGATATTTGGCCAAATTAATTAATGTCCGCAAAGATGTGCTCACAACGTACTTGCTGTACAAACACTAAATGTCAATTTTGCATCTCAGCAGGTTTTAGAGTCAGAAATCTGCCTTTGCCTCCCAAATGCTGGCTTAGTGGAATATGCCCCCCTTAGCCAGCCAATACACTAACACAAGGAAGTAATTCGCGATGTGCCAATGTAAAACATGCTGCACTGACCAGTCCACTGCATCTTGCAGTGACACGAAGCCCGCGCTCAAAGCCTCCCGCACACGGGACTCCTCAAAGCCCATGGCCGTCAGGGCCTGCATCACCTCCCCCAGTGTCTGCTGCTCAGTGAGGAGGTATAGGGGAGATACAGACACAGCAGAAGTGAGGTAGCGAAGTGATTTGTGAATTTATTATGGAGTGGAAATTTGACTGTGCCTGCCTTAGTGCCCAGACGTTAGTGTGCTTCATGCATACGGGCAATTCTAAAGTTGTGTAGATTTTAGCCACTCTATAAAGATGCGGGTATTCATTGGTATAATTAAGTGACTCTTTACTTGGGCATGGTATGCGAATTATGGTGGCGAGTAAGATCGAAACAAGGTTAGGCTAAAGTGGCACAGTATAAAAAGACTCATGGTTTACAAGGGCTCGCCGCCATCAGAGTATACATGGAGACATTTTTACTATCCACGGCTGGATGATGGTCTCCCCACGCTGTGTGGGTCCCAAAAGTTATTTTACCATACTTCACACCGCTCTGGTCAATGTGGGTTGGTGCGGGCGGGAACATAGACTCAAGATCATAGAAGTACAGTACAACTATGTATTTTTATCAATTGCCTGATGTTGGGCGCCACTGCTGAAAAGTATATATTAACAAAATAAGCGAGTGACAGTGTCGCGTGAAATGTCAGTTCTGATTGATCATATTCACGATAAACTTGCACCACATTACTTCTTCCCTCACTGGGTGGCCGAACGACGAGTGGGCTCGCTCAGGCGTGCACACCTCCCGGCCTTTCGTACCAGCAATCCTAAACTAAACTTACTCAGCTAAACAATATATTTGTTATTTTACCAAGCAAGGCCTATTGAGCTATATAGCTATATTGTGAAGCGATCTGGCCACAAATGACAGCTCAACAAAATGGATTATCATGTGGAAATGCACGCGAACACGGAGAGAAGAACATGCAAACTCCACATATACAGGCATCGTCAGGATTGGGGTCGAACCCACGATTTCCTGTATACCAGGCGAGGCGATTAACATGATTCATATAAACACCAGCTGTTATTTCTAGATTTGAAGCTTTCGTGACTGCAAGGATTCATAACTCCTAGGTTTTTTCGGTAAAGTCACGTAGGTAAAAATAAAAATAATAAAAATAAAAAAAATTATATAATTTTTACGATATAATTTTTGTTATTTATTTTTATTTTGATATCATTTGAATGATACAATTTTTATTTTTTAATTTTATTTTTACCTACGTGACATTACCGAAAAAACCTAAGAGTACCAGCTGTTATCTCAGCGCTACACAGCTCGGCTGCGTGTCCCGGACACTACTTGCCACCTGTTGAGTTTCAATATCCGCTCAACAGCGAGAAAGACAATCATTTTGTTCAAAGTTGTTACGGTGAAGGGCATCTGTGGTCGACTTTGGAATCTCTTCGCATCGTCTTTTCTCGAGTTCTCAAAACTTTGCTCAAATCAAGAGCTGCCATCTCGTGTATAACAATCTCAATGGTACCGTTTGTTGCTGGTCGCTTGCACATTTCTCAGCATTTCCTATTCTTAGCATGCGTGACATTTAAAGCAATCCCGTGGCACCCGCCAGCTCAGCAATGCGTTGTTATCACCAACTGCGGAAAGAGCTTCATAGCTCATCGGATTCACCCGAAAATAAAGAAGATTCAGCCGCAGCAAGGGGGCCCGTGATAAGTCACTTTAAAGAGTCTTGTTTTGAATAATTGACGAAGCCACGAACTCGCGCGAGGCGCACAGCGATCGTTGGTGAGAGGCCGCCAGATAAAACAAAACATACACACTTGACACGCTCCAGTCAACATCGTCTAATTTAAAAGTAATAAATTGTTTAACTTCATTTAAATTAAATCAAAGCCGTCCCCCCCCGCCTCACCTGCCCCGCTGTTGCGTCCATCGCCTTCCTCTCGCTCGGCGCACAGCACTCTGGGGCATAACTCCAGGGGGGGGGGGGGGGGTGGTAAACATTGCAAAGCGCGACGCGATTGGTCGAGAGCTCGACCAATGTAGCATACGTCACGAGGGGGGGGGGCGATCGGGCAGCAACAGCATCGCCGCACGCGATTGGCTGACGGGCCACCCCAACCAATGGGAGACTTAGTGGCGTAATCAGAAATGAGAATATTTATTCAAAAATAAGTAATATTTAAAAATACTTTTTAAAACACGCTTTAATTAAATGTACCTTCTTAATAAAACAATAGAAATAAAGTAATCAAAAAAGATTTTTTTTATTTTATTATTTCCCTTCTACGTGACTTTACCGAAAGAACCAAGAAGATGAATCCCTGCAGTCACGAAAGCTTTAAATCGAAAATAAAAAATAAGTAATATTTAAAAATACTTTTAAAACACGCTTTAATTAAGTGTACCTTCTTAATAAAAAAATTAAAATAAAGCAATAAAAAAATATTAATATTTTATTATTATTTTATTATTTCCCTTCTACGTGACTTTACCGAAAGAACCATGAAGATGAATCCCTGCAGTCACGAAAGCTTTAAATCGAAATTTAAATGTACCTTACTCGTAATGGCAAAACTCCACAACTCCAGGAAGTGGCCGCAAAGCTTGCCATAACGTAAGGGACCGTGGTGATTTACAGGCAACGTCAGTTGAGAGTGGACAATTAGACCCAAGCCGAAACATAAAAAATGCTTTTAAATATATACTTTTGATTTTTAATGATAGCATATAGTATTGTCATCAGTATGACGTAAGTATACCAAGTTTGCAGTCGATACCACATTGGGAAGTGGCTTAAAATTGAGTTACAAGAGTTTAAGATACGACAACAACAGACAGCGTGAGTTAGATAAAAGCGTGTAAGTAACACATTCCTGCGGAGGGAGCTGGTAGGAACGTTGGGTTGCTCGGTCAATGGCCAGGGTCAACGGCGGCGTGGTGTATCTCCGCAAATATGCCCGACTGTGAGGGCGGGCACAAGCCGGCGTGAGTAGGTTAAACGTTGAGTTTTATAAGGGCACCACGGGGTGACCAGCCCCTCCCCACCAAGCTCCACCCCTCCCACCCCCCACCCAGCCCCACCCTCCCCACCCAGCCCCACCCTTCCCACCCCCCACCCTGCCCCACCCCTCCCCACCCTCCCTACCCAGTCCCTCCCCACCCCCACCCTCCCCACCCAGCCCCACCCCTCCCTCCCCACCCAGCCCCTCCCCACCCTCCCTACCCAGCCCCTCCCCACCCACCCAGCCCCACCGTACCCACCCAGCCCCTCCCTCCCCACCCAGCCCCTCCCTGCACGACGGACGGACGGACACAATAATCCCCTGTGGGCTGGTGTAACCAGGAGGTTCCTACCAGTATAATAAGAATATGCGTTTACCCTTTCTGACAATAAACAGCGTTAAGATGTTCAAGCAGAAAATGGAGACCCTTTGCAAGGAATCGAGTACTGTGTTAAGCACACGTACTTGTCGTGAACATGCAATCAGAAATCGTTGTTTACGTGTTACAGTGCTGGAGGAATCCGATGAGCTATGAAGCACTTTTTTCACAGGCGTTCCAGTAGGGGCGGGTAAGAACGTTAGAACAACACATTTAAAAGAAGTAATAAGGGGTGCAAAGTTTATGAAAAGTACAAAAATCACTTTAAAATATGCAAACAAAACTAAATTACATATATATATTTTAATTTGACCAGGTAAAGTCCACTAAAAAATTAACAATTTTTTTTAAAAGCTACCTGGCCACAAGCTCTATAAACGGGACAGAATGCCCGGTCTTGCAGATGTTAGCCAATCAGAAACAGGGGGGCGTGTCACAGCACGCTATACCAACCAATGGGATTACTCGATCCATGGATCTGTTGGCAATGAATCGACGCAGCGATTAACCCGTAAATATAAATTAAACCGGTATTTTGGATGTGTTTATTATATTGTTGCGGCAATTTCTACATTAAATTGAAGATGATTGTATTTTGATATCCGTTTTTATGTTAAGCTTGATACTGAGTGTCCGATTGTATGTTCAACTTTATTCAATGAGTGCATACAAAGCAGTGGTATTTTTACGTCCCATTGTATATTGATTCTGCTCGTGTGCACAATAAAATTGCGGTGTAAGAAGTTTACTCCCTCGCTTTGCAGAACTTATAAGTATAGTTGTTTATATGCATTTTTTTTAAACACAGGCCTTTTGTCAATCTACTGCTGGATGAATGCTTCATCGAGCTTCCCCCCGACCCACCACCTCTCTAATTCAACATCAACATCATCGGCCAGGGTCTCTCCACTGCTGGATGAATACCTCCCTCCCCTAGCCCCCCCCCCCTCTAATTCCCAATCAACATCATCAGCCAGGGTCTCTCCACCGCTGGATGAATACCTCACTCCCCTTGCCCCCCCCCCCCCCCTCTAATACACCATCAACATCATCAGCCAGGGTCTCTCCACTGCTGGATGAATATCTGCACCCCCCACGCCCCCCCCCCTCTAATTCACCATCAACATCATCAGCCAGGGTCTCTCCACCGCTGGATGAATACCTCACTCCCCTAGCCCCCCCCCCTCTAATACACCATCAACATCATCAGCCAGGGTCTCTCCACTGCTGGATGAATATCTGCACCCCCCACGCCCCCCCCCCCTCTAATTCACCATCAACATCATCAGCCAGGGTCTCTCCACTGCTGTATGAATATCTGCACCCCTCCGCCCCCCCCCCCTCTAATACACCATCATCAGCCAGGGTCTATCCACCGCTGGATGAATACCTCCCTCCCCTAGCCCCCCTCCCCTCTAATTCACCATCAACACCATCAGCCAGGGTCTCTCCACCGCTGGCTGAATACTTCACACCCCTAGCCCCCCCCCCTCTCTCCACCATCAGCCAGGGTCTCTCCACTGCTGTATGAATATCTGCACCCCTCCGCCCCCCCCTCTAATACACCATCATCAGCCAGGGTCTATCCACCGCTGGATGAATACCTCCCTGCCCTAGCCCCCCTCTAATTCACCATCAACATCATCAGCCAGGGTCTCTCCACTGCTGGATGAATATCTGCACCCCCACCCCCCCCCTCTAATTCACCATCAACATCATCAGCCAGGGTCTCTCCACTGCTGGCTGAATACTTCACACCCCTAGCCCCCCCCCCCCCTCTAATACACCATCATCAGCCAGGGTCTCTCCACTGCTGGCTGAATACCTGACTCCCCTAGCCCCTCCCCTCTAATTCACCATCAACACCATCCGCCATGGTCTCTCCACTGCTGGGTGAATGTCTGCACCCCCCACCCCCCCTCTCTAATTCACCATCATCAGCCAGGGTCTCTCCACTGCTGGATGAATGTCTGCACCCCCTACCCACCCCGTTGTTAAAATCTGGGGGGGGGTTTGTTTCCGTTTGGTGACGTCACGACGAGCCCACGTTTGCCGCGCGCTGCCATTGGTCGAAGGCGCGCGGGTTTTGAATTGTTGAGGGCGGGGGGGGGCGGGCTGTGGTTGGTGGCCGTGTGGGGGGGGGCCGCTTCACATTCACGCCAATGCCACTAATATCAGTGGCCCGGGTAATCGAACGAGATGATTGGCTGAGCGAACCAAGTTGCAGTGGGCTAACCACTGAGTCACCGCTCACGCGGTGAGAGCTTTTAATTCAAATCAAATTCGTCCGTAGCAAAGTTTTTTTTTTGGGTTGACGCGTTCTAAAGTTGGGCATGTTGTAAAGCAAGCAAGCCGTGTTCCCCGAGTATGTTGCATTTTCACAGGTTAGTGTGAAGTGCCCATTAAATATGCAACGCGTTTCCATGCCGTCTGTTGAAGGCGCTCGGGTTTGAATTATATCGAGGGCGGACGAGGAGGGAGCCCCACGTGGAGCGGCGAGTGAGAAGCCGGGGTGAGTGCACAGCTACCACCACCACCCCAACGCCTTTGCTCAATCCACCACTGGATACAAGACGTTTTCCCGAAGAACAACATCGTTCACCTCTGCTGCGATGTGATTAAAACAACTCGACACGCGGGATGATGACACGTTGTTTTAGTTTCTCGTCGCTACGTCTAAACGCGCACGGCCGGCGTTTATTTTCGTTGTTCCGTCTGCCGGCATTGTTTAATGTGTCGTGCTAGTGCTGTTATTACGTGTTGATTTTTTAATACTTCGTAATAAGCGTGGTGTTTAAGTGCAAGCGTGTGCTTGCATTTATATTTCAGCTATAATATCACGTTCTGCAACGTGTGCATTGAGGCATACAGTCGGCGCTTTGAGCCTATATAACGCACAGCTTAATCGTGAGTGTAAAGGCATCGCTTATTCACTCTTTGTGGAAACAGTACTCTATACACGTTCAAGTAAGCAATGTGTTGATGGCAGTGGTACGGACGAAGCGACATACAACACACGAGCACAATTATCGATACAGTACCCTATTTGATTCGAATCGTGGAAGGGAAAATCTGGGTATTTTCTAATAGGATTGAGACAAATTGTGTAACTTCCAGGCTTCTGTTATTCCGCGGCCGAATTAAATGATCCCCCGTGCCGTGCTTTTAATAGGGGTATACTCTTAGGTTTTTTCGGTAAAGTCACGTAGGTAAAAATAATAATATAATAAAATAATGATAAATGAAAATAATTACATTTTACTGGAGCAGTTACACACCTGATGACTGAGGCTTGTGTTGCTTCCAAAACGTCGTGATTTAATTTGGTTATTTTCATTGATCATTTTATTGTATTGTTATTTTTACCTACGTGACTTTACCGAAAGCTTCAAATCTAGAATATAATATGGGTACTTTGAGCATCCTCCCCGCTGGTCACTTTGAGTTGTTGTAGTAGGTTGTCGGTGGGGGGCACCGGTTCAGATATCACGTAAATGCCACTGATATCCGTGGCCAGGTATCGAACTCGGGTGGCTGGAGCTACCAAGTTGCAGTGCGCTCACCACTGAGCCACCGCTCCACGAGGAGAGAGGTTTTACTTGAAACCAAAATCGTCGTTGATGCCTTCTAAAGTTGGGCATTTGTTAAGCGCTGTCTTCCCGAGTGTGTTGCGTTTTCAAAAGTAGTGTAAATATCCATAAAGTAAATGTGAAAAGCGTTTTTAAACGCAGCACTTTGGTACATAAAAAAAACATTTAATGACTTGCCGAGTTGCTTGTAAATAAGTGGGAGGTTGCGAAACCGGTTAACCACCCCCTGTCTGCGTGGTGGCCAGGAGATTCTAGTACGGGACAGGTTTTACTGGTAGGAACATCCTGGTTACACCAGCCCACAGGGGATTATTGTGTCCGTCGTGCAGGGAGGGGCTGGGTGGGGAGGGTGGGGCTGGGTGAGGGTGGGGCTGGGTGGGGAGGGGCTGGTCACCCCGTGGTGCCCTTATAAAACTCAACGTTTAACCTACTCACGCCGGCTTGTGCCCGCCCTCACAGTCGGGCATATTTGCGGAATACACCACGCCGCCGTTGACCCTGGCCATTGACCGAGCAACCCAACGTTCCTACCAGCTCCCTCCGCAGGAATGTGTTATTTGATCAATCGCTGCAGAGCTTTGTTAATCCCGGTACTGTACGTAATGAAATTGGGCAACGTCTGCAGACTCGAGGTTTCATAGCTGGTCAAATAAATAGTATTATTGCTTATGACCAATTCAACCGAAATGCGTCCAGCCTCGACATTTCCGAAGTTAGCCAGTGGGGTTGTCCCGCATTTATGTTGAACTTCTCTTGTACCGTACGTTTGAGCAATGATGATGCTCAGACGGGTGATCACGCCATGCACGAAATTGCTGCTGCTATATTCGGCGGGGGGATGCGTTGTGGGCAACGGGACAAGGCAGCAGCAGCAACATCTGCAGTTGCTCTGCTCCCCCCACCACTTAGGCTCCCAGACTGCATTTAGCAGTGTGGAGTGTCCGTATCTGTCAACCCACACGGTTTACCTCGTATTTTTGTACAGGGAACTGAGTGTTCAGCTCCATACGGCGTACAAACTTTTCAATACTAGGGGAAAACACATCTATTTGGGTTTCTCCCTTGCGACGGGACTTTGTAGGATGAACGTTGACATTTTAAGGGCACGGGGTGACCAGTAAGGTCTGAATTGGTCTGTGAAAGGGGAGACGCTGATAATGGGTTGACAGGTATGAGTGTCTAATAACCCCCATCGTGTGGGGAGCCCCCCCCCCCTCCATCCAACAAGTGCATTGCAATACAGTTTGTATCAAATAACCATATACACGCTCACCTGGTTAGAGTGATAAAAGGTCATCGAAGGTTCAACGTCATTTGTGTTTGCTTGCAGCTGCTGCTGCAACCCTGCGGAGATGGCGAATAGGATGACGGTGTCGTCTCTGCTCAGCCTCTTCGACCAGATCGTCAGTCAAATGGAGCTGCTCAGCTGCGGCATGGAGCCCGGTTCGTCGTTTCCCCTAAAGCTCTTGAGACCAAGCAAAATCTGTTGCAGCATGCACAAGTGTCGGCATATGTGATGGTTCGGCCGTGGTGGCTTGAGCAGCGGTTTCAGCCTAATTCCTGGTGTCCCGAAGCATTTGTGAAAATCTGGATTGGGTACGGATGGAGGACGGACTTACTGCCAGCTCTCGGCCGTGTGTCCAGGCTGAACCTCTGGGAAATGTTGGTAGCTTTAAGCATGGAACATGCAGCACCTGGCTGATGTGGATGTATGTGTTTTGAACTTCTTTCACACCGTACGTAGCCAACCGTACTAATCGGAGGTGTGGGAATGGAAAAAAATACGTAGTGAAGTCTGATATTAGCTGAACTTACGTGTCATCTTTAGAACGCAATGTACGAAATGTGTATTCGTGCTCTTGCAACGCACCATCACCTAATTGTACGAACTTATATTGGCCACCAGGTGTCATGTATGACCCAGAGGAGGTGGCACTGTGATGAAGCCGAGTAGGAACTAATGTTGTTCATCCTGTCCCAATGCAGGAATTAGAAAGGAACTTTCTCCCCAGAAATTGCAAATTCCTGGAGTTAGCTTGCATGTTTATTTTCTTGAGAATATAGTTGGTTGCCTCTACCCACATGCACCTCAAGGCTTGACTGGAACCTGTTATACATGCTATCTGCCTCTGGCTTGTACAGTGTATTGTTCAACAAGCTATGCCAAACAGCAGTAGCATGTCCGCAGTGTTTTAGTCCGGCCCAACTTGTTGAGTGAATGTGTGTGATTATGACTTGGCTGGTTATTTGACACATCCAGAGTTTAATGTATGGCTCTATTGCACTCTCACGCACATGACAGAGTGAGGAGGCCCTCATCCAGCAGTGGATTTACAAAGGGCTGTATATATACATGCCTTTGTTGTTCGTAAAAGAAATGTATGCGGTGTATTTGGGGGCTGTGATTTGGCCTATTGGTAGCGTGCTCGCCGTTTGTTGCAGGGGTTCGCTGTGCAATCTTAGCAGCTGCCCTGGTTAATTCTATGGGTGTATTCAGCAAAGATATTCGCTGTCTGCTTCACAGTCGACGTTAAATATCCTGTAATGTATATATATAAAGGAGTATGCCTTTCCTGCCATTGTCAGTCCACATTTGATAAGTTACTCATAAATTACTTGGCAAAGGTCGCATATCAACATCGTACTGACAAACTAATGTCCGCTTGCAGCCCAGTGCTGCATTCACCTTGGGACAGCCTCCACCAGGGGTCTCCTCAGCTAGACTGTACCAGCGGCATCGACATGGTTGAGATGAGATGTGAAACGAAGCGCTCGGGACTTGCCGAGCCATTTTACCGCTTTTGTAAATGAAAATCCTCATCCTCTCCACACCTTTGCTTACGACTGTGACGCTCGTGCAGAGTTCATAAAGCTTGCGCGCAGCTTCCAGGAGTTCCAGGTGCGCTCGCGAAACATGGGGCAGCTGCTCGCTGCCAGGGAGGAGCAGCTGGCCCAGGCTGAGGCGGAGCAGAAAGCGCTCGAAGTGAAGCTGAAGCACGCGCGCAACCAGGTGGACGTGGAGCTCAGGAGGAGGCACAAGGTGGAGGCCGAGTGCGAGAAGCTGGTGAGTGCGCTCCTTGTGGGGGAAGAAATCGGCTGCTGGACGCCACTGTGGCGAGATGTTAACTACCTCGTCTGGTATGCAGGAGGTCGTGGGTTCAACCCTAACACATTTATTTCTGGAGTTTGCATGTTCTCCCTGTGGTCGCGTGGATTTTCTCCGGGTTTTTTCCTCCACATTTAGAAACATGTTTTGAGCATTTGGTGGCTATACATTTTCACATGGTAAACCACTTTGTTGAGCTATCATTTGTGGCCAAGTCGCTTCTGAAAAAGAGCTATATAGCTCAGTAGGCCTTACCTGTTAAAATAAAAAATAGTTTAATTTACATAGTTTAGTTTGGGATTGGTGGTATGAGAGGCCAGGAGGTGTCGATTCCTGAGCAAGCTCACTCGTGGTTCAGCCACCCAGTGAGGGGAGAAGTCACGTGGTGCAAGTGGGTTTGGTTCGGTGTCCACACATCCCAACCTCGCGCTTCACCCATTATGACCCTCGTCATTTGCGCTCGACAAAGGATGCCGCTTAAGACCTAAAAATGGAACTTCTACGTGTACACGTTACATGCTTTGTCGATCCACGGCTGGATAAGTGCCTTCCCCGTGCATTGCAGGTTGTGGGGTTATTTGACCGTACTTTACGATGGTCCGTGTAGGTTGCTGAAGACAGGGAGCATAGATGGAGTAAAGTACAGTATAACAATTGTTTTTTATGCGCTGCCCTTGTCTGGGAATGTTGCTCCGGAGCAGCCTATAACACCAGCATCCAAGCACTATCCACGCTCAACACCTGCTTAGCTTCTGAGATCTGACGATTTCGAGTGCACTCTAGGTAATTTGCTTGCAGGCGTAAACAATAAAACAGCTTCCCAAACTCCAGTTGCGCCTATAATCAAATAAAGGTAACACGATTACACATTTCACTAATCTGATTACTAATGATTATAATACATGAAGACTTGGATTTTAGAGTTATTGAGGACTGGAGTATGGTTAACTTGATAGAAACGATGCTTTTCCTTGAGAGAGCTGGAAACCTACAGAATTAATACGTTTTTCTATGGCATAGTCTTAACACAAGTTTGCATGGTTGCCTGTCCGCAGGAGAGTCAAATGCAGCTGGTGAGGGAGGTGCTGATGCAGGACTTCAGCCAAAGCCGTCTGCTCTTGAACGAGGAGCAGAGAACCGCACTGGCCTTCCTTGGTGGATGCGGCCCGACTTCCACCACTCGCAAGTCGCATGGCAGGTCGGTCAATATGTCACGGCCGCAGTTATGCATCAGCCAAAGCACCTGGGTTTTAAATTTAATTTAATACTCAAATCGATACTCTTGTCGGTTAAGTTAATAGAGGAAAAAGTAAATGGATCTTGAAATTGAAGCTAAGACATTAAGGAAACCACTAATCTCATTCTTATTCTAATTAACCCCCCCCCCCCCCCCTTACCTGATTTTCCCACTGAACATCCTTGCAGCAGCATCTAGAAAGTCTGGATTTTGTGTAGGAAATCTGTTTTGTGTGGGGAAATTGTTTTGTGTAGACAGCACTGATGGCCATGCACTTTCTGATAATACATAACGTCGTTTGTGCTTGACATCCTGAGCTGGTATCTGTCATCATGGTAATGGCTTTCCTTTTTTGCAGGATGTCCGCAATCAGGGAGTCGGTGCTGTCTACATCCATGCTTTCCGAAATCAGTTATGATCACACAGACGATGACTGGGTACGTGCAATGCCTCGGTTAAAACATCGAGTGTCGGCAAAACAAAAGGACAGCCGTTATATTTGGTGGCAGAATGTTCACCAGAACAGGGAGCCAGGGAATTGGTGTCTGTTTCAGTGATGCGGTTAAGATGTGCATTGCACGGACAAGGCTGGTGCACAATACTCTGCAAGAGTAGATCAGTGAGAGGCCGGCAGTTCCCAGCACATCTGCTGGGGCATCCCAGGTCGTTCCTGCAAGTTCTATAGCAGGCGATTCTTGATTTGGTCTTTTCACAGATCTGTTTTACATGGTGCTTCGAGGTCAGGCTTCTATCCATGATAATACCTATATATAATGGAGTGGGGTCATAGTACTCTGGGCTATGACAGAAGGACTCGTCAAGGGTGGTGTCTGCTGCATGATCTGTTCAGGTGGAAAGCACTTGTGGTGGTTTTAGAAGTATTTGGTCAGTCTCCAGCTACGGAAATATGCCTCCAACATTGTTGTGCCAGTTTTCTTTTGACTCTGGAATCCAGATTCTATGAAGGTGGTGAAGGCAACAATCTGTTTTCTGGCTTGTTCAGGAGTAAGCTGGTGAAATATGGTTATGCAACTGCCACGACCCGCCCACCGTGGAAAAAGCCCTCATCCACCAGTGGATTAACAACAGGGCTGTACATGTACTCCCATCTTTCCGAGTGGATGTGGAACTTTTGTGAAACTCTCTGCAGCTAGGTGTGGTGTGTCTTGTGAGTGCTAATGATTCTTGTACATGCAGGATGCTGACACTACACAGAGGGTTGAGCAACGGGCAACGAGAAGAGAAAGGCGGGTAAGGAAAATGCAGGGGATGATCGTGTATATGCATATAGAGCTGGGACGATTCGTCGATTAAGTTTATTAATCAGCAAAAAATTGTAGTCAACTCCTTTTTTGTAGTTAAACATGCCCCTTTAAAAATGGCGACCGCCTCAATATCCTGCTTTCCAATGGTGGGAAACCCCCTACAAGCCATGCCCATCATGACGAGCCGATGATGTTACAAAATTCTAGATTTTAAGCTTTCGTGACTGCAAGGATTCATATTCTTAGATTTTTTCGGTAAAGTCACGTAGGTAAAAAATTAAAATTAATAAAAGCATTCGTGCTGTGACGGTTCCATCTGAAGACGGAAGCTTGTGTTGCCTCCGAAATGTCGTGATTTTTATTTTATTTTACTTTTATTAATTAAATTTTTTTACCTACGTGACTTTATCGATGTTACAAAGGCCTGTCCATCACCTAGCCAGCTGTACATGGGAGGAAAGAGGTGAGACTTTTTTTCCACAATTGTTTTTCATGTTATTTGATTAGTTGAGTAATCGAACCGAAAACCTGTAGAGTAACCCATTACTTATAAAATCAGATAGCCCATCTATATATGCACACACACACCTGTTGGGCCATGCTTATGTTCAATGCAGTCTGAATATATTTGATTGCCTTCTTAATTGAGTTATTACATTAATTATGTATGTATATATCATATAATATCCCCTCGTGCATTTTACAGCTGGCTGTGGGAAGGTAATGAATCATGATTCATGTCTGGAGAAAGCCATTTGTACATCCCTTGGTATTCGTTTGTATATCTGTCAAAAGTATGTGACTTGTTATCCTCTGACCCCAATAAAGCACTTGGTCCATGAAAGCACTTAACTGCCTCACTTGAGAAAATGCCATAAATTCCTCATGACCGCTGCTGTCAGTGCACGCGAGGTCTGAAACATGGCCTGGAATTCTTGCATCTTCCACCAGAGGTCTCTCGGGGTCGGGCATCCAGAAGTGTGGACCATGCAGCCCAAAAGGTCCTGCGTGCCTGGAGAGATGCCCACAGCAAAGGCATTCAGTGACAAGGTCTCTCACCACTTTACTTGTTTGGTTAAAAAATATGCCTACTGGAGCACACTTTTCAATGCTCATGGTCACATTTCAAGAATAATCGCAGGCCGAGTGACTCGGCAGTTTCGAGAGTACGGCTCGCATTGAGAAGGTTGAGAGTTAAAATCCTGGTCAGGGGGTTGATCAGCACATCATCCGTCCAGGATCTATTAAACGAGTCGGTGGGCTCATCAATTTCACAAGTACGCTCGCCATTCCACCACATTTAATGTATTAGAATTACATTCATGTTCAAATTCTCCTTCATTCCATTTGCCTAAATATTTTCCTTGTTTTGTTGTTTGCTGCTCCCTACTTGCATAGATAATTTACCAGGGTGAGGGTGAGGAGATGGATCTGAACCTGACGGGGCTCGTGCTGGACACTGACAGGATCCGAGCTGACCCCACGCAGCTCAACTTGAGCGTGGAGATGCTGTCCAGGCGCCGGACGAGCCGCGGCAGACGCCTCTCCGCTCTCATTGGTGCGGTGACATGGCCTAATGGGACACTTTTCAAATCCAGCAGCAGCTCCAATTAATCACTCACAATGAGGCCACTGTTCATGCAAATTATGCAATTGGGATTGTACAGAGCAATCATTTCCCTCTATTGCAAAAACAAATTTGGTAGGATCCTCCTGATATATGTATGTTAAACTTATTACGCATCTTGTGTAACCAACCGTGCTAATTGGAGGTGCGGTATGTATAACCGTGAGACTTTCCTGGGTAACGGCTATATCTTTATATCCAACTGTGAAGCTTGGTTAGAAATCTTCAAATATTAGATGAGATTCACAATGGGCTTCGTGCCCTTCTCCAAGCTCATTGCCATCCACTAGTTTTAACACTTTCCAACTACGATTGTTGAAGGTTTTCCATTAGCTCCCTCCGTCCATTCATAAATAACGAGGTGGGCCACTATAGATCTTTTAAAGATAATCCAATATGAACAAACCTGTATAATAAAGATGTTTTTGGGCATGTACCCTAAAGACAAATGGACACGTGAAATTTTTGTCCAAATTTGGAAATACAAGTCACCTATAAAGAAAAATTAAACTATTCAAATCCGTTTTGCCCTGACAACTAACTACCTGTTTATTGGTTTCCATACATATAATGAAACATTTCAGAAGGCAAATGCATATTGGAAAGTGTTACTCAATTATTCTATATGCATGAGTCATGAAAGAAATGTTTTTCCATTTGGAACTGTCGACCAAACTACGTCAGAAAGCCGCACCAACGAGGATCACACCATAGTGTATCCCTATGAACATTGTTTAACGCATAGCAATGGAATGGATTTCTGTTTATAATTCTCACAGCTGGAAAAAATAAATTTAAGTAAAATCCACATTTTATCCAATGGGATTTTTGTAATGCATTCATTGGTGACTGACAATTCGCTACACTAATCGTGGTTGGGGTGCCTGGATCCAAACACAGGGTGTTGGTGGGGCCGGCTCGGTGCTCGTGCGCACTATTAAACGCCGTGGCTACCTGACCACCTCATGCTCGTCTAGTTTCTAAAGCGGTCACAACTTCGTCGTTGTGGCAACAAAGATAGACCAATGCATGGGAAGCGCACTGTTACTACCATCCCAGTGGCTTCGTGCACACATTGGTCTGTGGTCAGTGTTATTTGTTCATAGTAGTCGAATCATTGATCCTCAACTAAAATGTTGTGAAAGGGTCATCTAGTACATTTATTGCTATTCTTATGGCAAGTTGTAAGCTTATGCAGCCCATTTTGTGGGTTTTGAGCAGATTATACGAAATGTATTTCAACTTATTGTACGTAATCTGCATGAAGATGTGGACATTAATTACGGTGTTTGAGGATTGCAAACACACATCTCTCCATGCCTCTTCGTTGCAAATGTTTATTTCTGATCCATATGTGTCAGCAGGTAGTATAGATTAATGAAAAACTTTGTTTTTCAGACATTGGTGTGTTGCTTACATCATTAAGTTAAGTTTTCCAACAACACTTTTCTTGTCAGGTTGCTGTATTTTTAATTGTATATACAAGTATTTCATCCATCAACATCTCGACGCAAACCTCATTGTGTGTGATAGAGCAATCCACCATGGAGAACTGTGGAGGGGAAACCTTGCAGGGTACTGTGTCCACGCTGTCCATGAAGAGCAGCCCCCCTTTTGGCACGGAGTTGGAACGACAGCACTCCTTTGTCCCCAAAACGGTACGCACTCGATGCAGCATTTGTTACAAAAGTGTATCCAGATCGGTCACGCAGCTTGTGGAGTTGCATACACGTTTTTGTGGCTTTTGTAAAATTTTGGAAGAAATGAAGACAGTGATATAGTCTGAGGCCAATGAACGATCCACTGTGGCTGTTGGGCATGCAGTGAATTACCCCATTCCCTCTCCTCCCAGTGATTCGGTGAACTATCACAATTTGGGGTTGCAATTCAAATTAGCCCAGCAGTGACAGAGTTTCACATTTTTAATCAAGCAGTCACCCTAGTTTTTACTGCGGGTGTATTAACCGTAAACGTACCTGCCATCTGCTTCACAGTTGAATATTCCTTGATGTCATTTGCAATAGTTGGCCAATGTGCGTAGGTGCTATGGATCAAATTTTAATCATCGCGACTTGAGTCATTAGATTCAGTGTAGCTTCAAGACTCCGTTTTTTTTTTACATTTTTACCGCTTGTATTTTTTCTCTTTATTTCTTCTAAAAGTCTATTGGCTCAGTCTAAATGTAACGGCGTATAATCGAGGTACCTTCGGCTTAAGAACCAAGTTAATTCATGAATTGATGCTTGGCTATGGGTCTGCCGGCCATGCACCATTTATGGGGGCATTTTTTTATTCTGTTTCTCTGTCGCCACTGCCGCTGCGGCCGCCGGGGTCACAGGTCATAAAGCCAGAGTCGTGTGTGCCGTGCGGGAAGAGGATCAAGTTCGGCAAGTTGGCACACAAGTGCCGCGACTGCCGCATGGTGGCGCATGTGGAGTGCAAGGAGCGCTGCCCACTCCCCTGCGTGTCACGCCCGCTGGCATCGGCATCCGCCCACCCCAGAGAGGTGCTTACCATTCCCCCTCCACCTCACAAAGAGTACCCGTCTCGTTAAAAAAAATAACTCTGACTCGCATTCATTCTCAACTGCTGAATGAAGGACTCCCTAACCTGTTGCCGTCTCTCAGAGTGTTGCGATGCAACAATCCATCGGGCTCTTGCACACGAGCTTATTTCATCGCTGCATATCTGTGCTTGACATTATCCGGATCGTATTTGATCCTTTATTCATCTTTTGCTCTAACAAAGCAGTGTTCTCATTTCCCCATTTACGAGATTCATTACTGTATGAGATATCAGTCAGTTGATAACTTTCATTGACAACCAAGTAAGATATTACTTAATTCATGAATAATAACGAGCAGCAGTTGTATTATTATTGTTGGAAGGGTTGTTTGTAGGCACATGTAAAACAGGTAAAGGTGCAGCCCTGCAATTACCTGCACATGCCACTGCTGGTGGAAAGGCTTCCACTAAAAGGAGCTCTGGAAAGTCCCTCTTAAGGATATTTGGCCTACTCTTCCACTCTGGCCAAACATCTTGTAATAAGTGGGAGTACTCACAATTTACCCCTCGCACGAGAGCTGCCGCTTGAAGAACTGCGGTGTGCCTACATCCATATACATACTGCTGGGTGGAGAGGTGGGGGGGGCATTTAAGAACATTTCCCATTGTGTCAACTACCACGCAGGAATATGAAATCGAACTCACGATCTCTTGATTGCAACTCAATTGTGCTAACCATTACACCGCGTCAGGATCCCAAGTGCACGTATTTCTTTACTTTAGGGGACCGTTGCAGACTTCTCGCCACCAACTGCGCCCATGATCCCATCCTTGGTGATACACTGCGTGGATGAGATTGAGAGGAGAGGGATGAAGGAGGTGAGATGCATGATGATCCTCGCGCTGTTCGCAGTCTATTGATCACAGAATTGACTTAACATTTGTAAGTAGATGCCATGGTTTTATAATTATGAAGGCAACTATATATTCTTGCAGGAAACATTGATTTCTTAGAAAATGGGGAATGGATCGTGAGTAAATGACAAACCAAATGTTTTTATGCATTATATTTTTATAACACGATTGCCCTTTATACCAGGGTAATTTAGCTCTGCATCACTCTCCAGAACCATACAAATAGAACACTCCATGGTCCCTACCCATTGCTATGATACTTAAGACAACCAATATGAAAAACATAATACAGCATATACAACATATATAACAAGTATTGAACAGTCGGGTAATTATAGCATCTTTGTAATAAATCTTGGCACCGTGGAGCAGATGTTAACATTCACCAATCATAAGGAATTCGCAGTGATTAACACCTTAATTTCAATGGAACATTTAATAAAGCATATTATGATACATCTCAGTGGGATAGCATCGTTAGCATGAGCCCTGGTGCAAGAGATGAAATGGGGCCCCTTGACCAGTTTTCCCCCTCCTCACAGCCTGGCACCTGGTCACCCTCCAGCCAGTGGGCTGAGGTTTCAGTTGCATTGCCTGCACACTCGATAGCTAGACCACTAGTGTGGTGTGCAAAATTGAGTTTGGAAACCCAGGCTCAGTGATGTGCAAGGACAAATATCCCTCTTATAGCCTTAACAGACTTGGGGCAAGTGGTGTTAGCGAGCACCTATGAAAGGCTGGGTGGCCAGCACCACGCCCAGCCTTTGTCTCCCTAGTGGGAATGTTTACACATTGCATCAGGTACTCATTTGAGGCTGAGTCGACCTCGGGGATGCTCAGGATCGCTTCAGATATTATCGTCACTGGTGTTGAACTTGAGTTGTAATCAAACCCAGGTCGCTGGGATCATAGCGCGGCCCGCTAACCGCGACGCGACCGCTCCCCTACGGAATGCATTGCTCTCATACACACACACACATCCTTACCCTTAACTCTGCAAGCAAATCCGGCGGTTGACACTCGTGTCCACTTGCAGGTGGGCCTGTACCGCGTACCGGGTAGCGACCGTGATGTGAAGGAGCTGAAGGAGCGCTGGCTGCGAGGGAAGGGCCTCCCCGCGCTGGCGCGTGTGGATGACGTGCATGTGGTGTGCGGCCTCCTCAAGGACTTCCTCCGCAGCCTCAAGGAGCCGCTGCTCACGCACCGTCTGCACCACACCTTCCTCGAGGCCATTGGTCAGTGGTTATCGTGCTACGCTGTGAACCTGGCGACCGATCAATATATATATTTTTTCTCCCAGGTCAAGCCCGCTGAGCTATGCAGCTCTTTTCAGAAGTGACTTGGCCACAAGTGATAGCTCAACGAAGTGGCTTGTGGAAATTATAGCAGTCAAATACTTTAAATGCATGTTCCAAAATGTGGAGGGGAAAGACTGGAGACCCAGAGAAAAATCTATGCGACTAAGGGGAGAACATGTAAATTCCAAATATACAGGCATCAGGGTTAGGATCGATCCCACGACCAGTATACCAGGCGAGGTAGTTAACATGTTGCTACCGTGGCGCCCCTGAGTTGGAGTCCTGACCAAGGCTAATATTAATTGCGACTGATGGTAATGAAAGGGTTCTCATCAACTGGAAGAGTGATCCTCATATAACCAGAGAAAACATCAACAGATTTATAATTCTTTGCAGGAGCAATCTTTCTTGGGATGTTTGGCCAGTTCCGTTTTTGAATATTTTATACACAGGGGGATGAAATCCAAAATACCAGAAAACATCCACGCGTAAAGTCATATAAATGTAGAATTTTTATGATGAAGGATAAACCCATCGGGGTGGAATGGGAATGCAGTCGGTTAGCGCACTGCGCTCTGGTTCCCAGCCATGATGAACGTCAGTGGTGAGTAATATCTGCTGAGGGCTCGGGTCACTCCCTTAACCAACCCACGCTGACCAGTGTGGCCAAATATGGTTAAATAAAAACCCATGACGAACATTGCATGTAAGAAGGCCTTCACCCAGCAGTGTATCGTCAAAGGGTGGTATTATAATAGCATCTAAATGGAATGTCATCACAAGATACTTTACAATTCGAAACAAAAAAGATAGAAAACATATGGGGTTGGTCAGGACAGGGAAACATTGAAGGTTAAATTAGTTCACGACATCCTTGGTCGCTGGCTGTAATCACATCATTTTTTTTATTGGAAAAGTGTTCAAATGATGGGGGGAGGTTATTGTGGTTTGTTTGAAACTGTTGCAACTGATGTATATCCTCATCATTGGAAAAGGGTGAGATGATTTAGGTACTAATGCCATGTTACTCTGAACTGGCACCGCTGAGTTCCTTTCCAGGTTTCAGCCATCTGTCGTTAAACATTGTACATAAGCAGACAAAGACACCTTCCTACATGTCCTCGAAACATAAAAGTAATTTTTACACATCCCGTCAGTCGAGACACATAAAGCAATGCACCATAGCCATCCCGTCGTGCATGTAAAATCAGTTTGTCCGAGTACGTATGACGCCATGATATTGTACGACTATCTTGAGCGTCAAAAATGGTGGACGACAATGTGTTGTTTTTCTGAATTGTAGTACAATCGTAATTGATTGACAATATCTTCAAAAGCAAAAAAAAAGTTACTTCAATATTTTACAAACGAATGCACGTGTGTATTGTGTCCTGCAATGTTCGTGTGAAATCGTGGAACTACCCACCAGCAATTTCAGACGAGGACAACCGCGCGGCAGCAATGTACGGAGCCATCGGGCTACTCCCACAGCCGAACCGTGACACCCTGGCCTACCTGATGCTGCACCTGCAGAGGTGAGGGCCTCATCTCTAACTGCCACAGGACATGACGTACTGGATACAGCTATTTTTAAATCCTTTAAGTTCACTTGCTTGCTTGCTTGCGCGCTTACGACCGTGCAAATCTTTCGGTCGTTTTTTAACCCACTTCCCGTGATCCAATCGAGCTGACATTTTGCACACAGACTCGTTGTGCGTGACAATTTATTTTCGTAAAAGAAAATTTCCAAAATTTTACACTTTTTAGGAAAATAAATTTCATATTTAATTTAAAATACCAATGTGATAAAAATGAAACTCTTACTCAAGAAAAACAGAAATGAATAATAAAATAAAACCGATGCCACGCATATAAAGGATTTATAGTGAAAAACTTTGTTTTTACGGGTAATTTTTAGTGTTATATTTTACGGATCATTTTAATGCCTCGTGTCGTGGTTTTCACACTCGACTTGCAATCCAGGGGTCGCCGGTTCGATTTACGGGTGCGGCATTTGAAACGATGGTGCAGGTTTCTTAAATCCCCCCCGCCTCTGTCCACTCAGCACTATAGTTAGTCGATCGGCAAGTTACATGTGGTGGGGTACAATATTTAGCCGGTGTGGATGAGTAGGCCAGAATGCACTCTGCAGTATATCTACACCTCAAACCTGTGGAGGAGATCCTTCAGCCAGCAGTGGCATAGGCAAGAAATTACAGGCTGCACCTTTACCCCATGCCGCACACGTACATGAAATAAACCCTTAGCATTGGTGTTGAAGTAAATGCTCTCGCTGTTTTGGTAATGTAATTCCCAATTGTAGGGTTCGTCATGTTCATTATGTAACATGAGTGGGAAGCCCGTTGAGATTTAACGCAAATGAATGACTTCGGGGAGTTTATTCACTCCCACTGCGATTTGATTAATTAAATTTGATGAATTAAAATTTCACAGTAAGACAATAATGTTTGTGTTATAATAATATAATAACAATGTCTAGCACGATAGTTACATTTTTTTTGGCAGTTGGGTATGACATCATTTTGTGTATGTGTAATGCGCTAGTGTAGCCCACTTACAATTTTTTGTGAGCTCTCCATCCTTCGTACAATCATACACAGGAATAACCTAATGCAATAATGTTAAAAGTAGATTGATGAAGCAAATGTAACAATTTCAAGAGGAGGTCTGTTGTATGATATTGCAACCGGGGGACGTGTCGGTGCCAGGCTATTGTAAATAATAGAATAGTCTGGTCAAAGGTCATATATTTTCAAAATGTCAAGCTTGTGCGCATAAAATACATATCACAAACTTTCAAATTACAATTTGGTGGCGTGGTCTCGGTAAGGTGGAGTATTCCAGACAGACGTATAGAGCAGTGGTTCTTAATATTTCCTGCAGCTCTGCACTCTTTGGTTCTCAATCGTTGAAAAAATATATAATATTCATAAATACATAGAGGTTTCATGAAACAAAGTAGTTCTACTTATGTGTTCGTGCTTAATTTGTGTTTCGATTATTTACTTTCTGGAAAAATATGGCATGTCTTGCATCCCCAAAAAGGGAATCTCGTACCTCCAGGGGGGGGGTGCGTGAACCCCAGGTTAAGAACCACTGATATAGGCATACCGCTTATTATATTATTTACATTATATAGCTAGGAGGCTTTATTTTCACAAGAGGAAGATGCTGCCCCTCGGTTGAATCCACTGAGGCTTGTGTGTTGGTCTCACATTGCATTGCCATTTGCCTGTGGCCTGCTTTTGCACCTTGCTTGTGAAGAGTGGCGGAGAGCACGGAGTGCAAAATGAATCAGTCCAACTTGTCCCGGGTGTTTGGACCGACGCTCGTGGGCCATGCCACTGCCAACCCCGAGCCCATGGTCATCATCAGAGACACGCGGCAGCAGCCCATGGTATGACCATCGCCACCGCCGTTTTCCCGCTCGCTGACCCTGAGGCTTGAGGTCACAGGATGTATATTACCTCTACAGGAATAAAAGGTGCTGCATGGAGGGCGAGGAAGGTGCTGGCACAGTGATTAGCGCAGTCTGCTATGAATACAGCAACTTGAGTTTGTCTCCTGCCCATGGTTAACATCACTAGCGAGTGGCATCTGAACTGGTTCTGTGACCCCTACCCCCTTCAACCTGCAGTCATCAATATAGTGCAGTATGGTCAAACAACCCCCATGAAATGTTGTGGAGAGACTTTCATTCAGCAGGAGACTGACAAATGTTTGAAAATAATAAAATTGATAACATAGATAAAGTACACCATAAATAATTCGCATGCAATTATTCGTTACGGACACAGCTCTTAACTGGGTGTGGTTCGTGGAGAGGTCAAGAAGTCATTGTGGCCAATGATGTTGATGCAATTACAGCTTGCCATCGCTTCTTCCTCATTCCCCAGGTGTGGCACAGTCTACACTGACCTCCCAAGGTCTGCTATTAAAATATTCCCCCATAACCATTTTTGTCTTCCCGAGAAAAGAGTGCTTCATAGTTGAGGGGAATCTTATTCATGAAGTAGAGTACATGTGGTGAACAAAAACATTTGGGCGACTCTGAGACAACTTTGTGCACCAATGCTGCAGGTGGTGGACCACTTAATGTCGCTCCCGGCCGAATTTTGGCAGCGTTGGGTAACATTCACAACATTTGTGGACAAAGAAAACAACGACAGCTCAACGGCAGCCGTCATCTCCAATGTCTACGCCAGTGTCTGCACGCCCCCGTTGAGAAGCCACTTCGGTAACGCACTTGCACGTCACAGCAAATAATTAATCGCAAGCCGCGTTTACATCCACTCGGTCTTTGGGTGCACCATTTGAAAATGTGATTGGATGTGTCCAACAAGAAGTGAATTCAGATAATAATTTTTTTTTTTTGATGAGATCACATCATACCTAAGATCTACTCCTAAGAGAACCTTCATAGCCTTTCCAGAATACTGGTTGATTTTTTTTTCATATTAACAAAAAAATGCAGCTGCACATTGCACCAGGATGGTTGGGAAATGACAAAACTGCACCGTGCATTTATCACGAGGACTGAGAATTAAGAAACTGCAGAGTAAAAAATTCTGCAGGCTCATGTTATAAATATTGATGATATTTAATTAGCTGTTGTGTTGTTGTGCACCAGGAGGCAACTTGCTTGGCCCCCTGGTAATACCGGATACACCAAAGATTTCGCCCCAGACCAATCGCATGCACCTGAGCAAGATCCCGATCAACACGATGTAAGTTCGCTCGCACTGCCAATGAGGTGATGAATGGGGCCATCTTGGAGAGTACGTCAAGGTGGCACGCTCTTTTAATGCTGTGACATTTGCTTTTATTTCCTGCCAGGAATTCTGGAAAGAATAGGCCGATGCCTTCGGGGAGGAAGATCGGAAACTACTGGTCTTCTCCATCCCTCACTTAAACTCTTCAGTCCCGGTGCACATCCGTTAACGAATTCCACGGATGGACCTTGGCCTGGGACTTTTATGATTGAAAAATTATGGATGCAGCTTCTGTTTGTGCTGCCATCAAAATGAACAGCAAATAAATAACAATACTGATTAGCAGAGGTGGGACAAAGTCATTGTTATGCAAGTCCAAGTCGAGTCTGAAGTCATCAAATTCATGACTCGAGTCTGACTCGAGTCCAAGTCACATGACTCGAGTCCACACCTCAGCTGATTAGTGCATACGGGATCCCCAATGGTGTTTTCCCTTTTCGTCACTCAAAACATGTGTGCTTAATGCCACTTGTGGTTCCTCGGCTGTGATGCATACAATAATGTGTGTGTGTGTGTGCTGCCATTGTATACGACCAGATTGTGTGCTACAATGTACAGTGTCACGGTCAAGCCGAGATGTATGTAGTTCCTGCTCATTGTGTGCATCAATCACGGTGTGCACGGTGTAGCACTGTAGCAAGTGCACATGTTGATTTGCTGCCAATTATCACGTGTTGGTGTGTGCGGTGTACAGTTTGTATTAGACGTGTGTGTTGAAGTGCTGTAGCAAGAGAGGGCACACTTTAAAAGTTGAACTTTTTCATATCACGTTTTTTCTTGCACATATAACAACTTGGAACAGTTTGTAGGTCAATGTATTTATTGCATTAATAATGAAGTGTGGCTGTTTCAACCAGCTCTATTTTTAGCACGTCGCAAAGTATTGCCCCGATCGCGTACTCAAGTGTTTGGTATCATCCATCTGTTATTAAAGCACTCCGTACCCAGCGCAGGCAGAGGTGCATCAGTTCGTGTTTTAAAATTAATGCACACAAAGCAGCACATGGGAGTGTTAGTCTGTGACCCTGAATTCCTAGACATGTAGCCTGTGAAAGGTATTTTCTGTGTTCTGTTTGACCGTAGTCTGTATTGTTTACACAAATACTAATACTTAATTATACTTGAAAATGGGGGGGGGGGGGGGTAAAACAAAAGTTGGAATGTGAATAAAAAAATAAAGGTTTTATTGGATAACCAGTCTGGATAAAAAAAGTTGTTTTTGTAAGTTTTGTTTCTTTTTAAGTGTACATGTTTCATCATCGTTATTGGACATGATCTGCCCACTGCTGGAAAGAAAGCCTGCTCACGTGATCGTCACCTTTCATGGGCTTGTGATGCCATAAATCCGTCCGTTGCTTTTCAAATTCCATGTTGGGCAGTCCCTCCATCGTTAGTCTCGATGAAGTGTTCTATGTTGAAATTTTTAATTATTAACGTACACTGAAAAACATCCTCGCTGGCATAAATAACATCCGTTTAGTGTATGCCTAAGGCGACAGCGCTACCGTCAATTTGTGATGGCAGCCTATCCAGGGCCAACCTCCACCCTTGATAATTGGTTCTTTACCCTTCTATCTGGCAACAAAACTGACACCTTTTTACAAGGAGTCATGTTTGCATAGACTGCAATACCTGCAGTCATAAATACAAACAAAAGACATAACTCTGATAATGTGCACTGTCCTTGAAGTTGATTGGTCCACACCCGAGACAGCTTTCCTTAAAGCTGTCTCGGGTGATTGGGTGTGGACCAATCAACTTCAAGGACAGTGCACATTATCAGAGTTATGTCTTTTGTTTGTATTTATGACTGCAGGTATTGCAGTCTATGCAAACATGACTCCTTGTAAAAAGGTGTCAGTTTTGTTGCCAGATAGAAGGGTAAAGAACCAATTATCATATTTTTACTGGCAAATGAGGTCCCCATAGTGTAGATGTTTGCCCCAACCTCCACCCTTGTTTGTTAACTCGATAGAATGACAAAATGTAATTGAAAGAATAAGACGAGAAAAATGTTATAGGTTCTCGACGAGACGACATGTCAAAATCTGATATATTTATCCGCCTAGGTCTCATCCATAC
Organism: Lethenteron reissneri; assembly: GCF_015708825.2. Classification (NCBI taxonomy): domain Eukaryota; kingdom Metazoa; phylum Chordata; class Hyperoartia; order Petromyzontiformes; family Petromyzontidae; genus Lethenteron; species Lethenteron reissneri. The sequence goes on along the minus strand of NC_083798.1, from coordinate 7,351,453 downwards.
TGTTGTGTTGAACCACCATACATATTCTTGGTTCTTTCGGTAAAGTCACGTAGAAGGGAAGTAATAAAATAATAAAAATAAAACAATTCTCACGACGTTTCGGCCACAACGCAAGTAGCCGTTGCGTTGTGGCCGAAACGTCGTGAGAATTGTTTTATTTTTATTATTTTATTACTTCCCTTCTACGTGACTTGACCGAAAGAACCAAGAAGATGAATCCCTGCAGTCACGAAAGCTTTAAATCGAAATTCCACCATACATACTGAAGGTCAAAACTTATCGTTTTGCTTATTCCCTTGTTACTATCGATGTTTGCGATTCCCTTCCATCATCTCTGTTCGGTAATTAGCACCTTGTGCAAGTCAAGAAAATGTATGAACTCATCGTAATGGGCCGTCCATAAATGACGTCACGCGATTTTTGCCTATTTAATGTGGCGCTGCACTCTTACGTTGTAGGAGAAACATTTATTAAAAAGTATATTTAATTAAGTAGAACGTGCTTATATTTATTTAAAGTTGCGCATTTTGATGTGGCGTCACATTTCTTAACCCCCACTCGTCACACCTCGTCATATGTCTGACCCCCCCCCCCCCCAGGTGCGTGACGTCATTTATGGACGGCCCCTAACCTCTTTTTGCAACCTACTGGTTTCTAGCCCCTCGTCTCTTTACGCACGTGGTTTCCGTGCTCGGTGATAGTTATTTAACAATGCCAAATGTACTCGTGGCACCCACAGTGGCTAACCCCTGGGTTGAACCCCGGTTTATTGTGGTTTATTGTGTGTGCGTGTGTGCCACGTGTTCATAACGTGGGCATTTATGGGTTTTGTTCGAATGGCTCACGCGCCAAATGTGGGGCCAGATGATTGCGTCTGCAGCATCATAAATCCCTCTCATTATTGCGAGAGCCGCGGAACAACAACGCGTCGCTGTTGACGCATAAAAAAAAAAACACTCGACGATACATGCTCAGCGCGGCGAAAATAAACGTGTCGTTCACAAGTCGAAGTTTACAAATGCACTATCCGTAACGTGAACTACGGCAAGATGAACACGCGGATGTATTGGCACGGTTGGCTACGTACGGTGCGAAAGAAGTTCAACATTCTACATTTATCTCCACGTTTCCTTACAAGTATTGGGATCCACGGTTGCACACTGGGAAATCTTAGGATGGAATTGTCCATTTGAATTATGATTATCTCCGTGCAGGACACGCATATCTCTGTGTGTTCTCCCACCGTCGGTATAAGGGGCCGTCCATAAATGACGTCACGCACCTAGGGGGTGGGAGGGGGGTCAGACATTTGTGACGATGGGGGGGGGGGAGGTGTTTGAGAAATTTGATGTCACATCAAAATGCGCAACTTTAAATAAATATAGACAACACGTTCTACTAAGTTAAATTGACTTTTTAATAAATGTTCTACAACATCAGAGTGCAGCGCCACATTTAATCCGCAATACAATGACAATAGTTTAAAGCGATTTGAAGCATGTTTTATATATTTTTTTTTTGGGGGGGGGCACAGCTTTGTGACGTCATAATTGAGGGTGGGGGGGGTCTGACTTTTTGTGACGCCGTGCGACGAAGGCGGGGGGGGGTCAAAAATCGTCCAAAATCACGTGACGTCATTTATGGGCGGCCCCTAACCCCGTGCATCTTTGAGCAACCGCGACACACGCATCACTTTGTGGATGGTCTTGCTGCTGGGGTCCCCCCCCCATCTCCCCCCCTCGAGTCGCTGATCACGTGGCAGGGAAGAGCCGCACGCCGCACGCATGGCGGCGGCGATGGGAGGGATGCGCTGAGCGCGTTCATTGCGGTACCAACTCCACATCCACACTCGCTCCTCTCCCCCTGTCGCTGTCGCACGCACAGACACACACATTGTGTCGTGGTCGTAACGTGTGTGTGTGTTGTGTGTGCGTAGCGGACAACGAAGATAGCCTCAACCTTGGACGTTATTCTCAGCACGTGCAGTAGTAGCTTGTGGTGTCTCTTATCGTCTCGCTCTTTCATTATTATTTTTATGTTTTTTTTTGTAATTCTCCCGGATGCTACATTTGTTGCGTTTCGTCGCAATGCCGGGTTCATTGCGGCAGTAGGACGCTGCGCTGTTATACCCGAGTTCGATTCGTGGTGGCCACGGCTCACATCAGTGGCATCTGAACAATACATCCACCACCTTCACCAGCCGTCGTGAAGTATAGTCAAACGATTCCTTCATCCAGCAGTGGACTGACCAAGGACTGTGTGTGTGTAAGGTGTAGCTGATGTGCAGGGCGTCTCTGCTGCTGTGCCTGTGCCAATCTCCAGCCGGTAAGAAGTGTATCCACGTCTTTACGATACAATATTGTGGTGGTGGAGGCAATCCAATGATAACGATTCGCACCTGAACTCTGTGCGCGTGTGTAAGTGGCGGACTATTCTGTTTGAGTGTTAAATATACAACATCATTGACGACACGCGCTTCCGTGAAATGTCTTAAGTCGTATTTAAAGTATTGTGTGTGTTGTGTGTACGTGGTACTGTATGCGTGCACGTGTACTGCGGGAGTCACGTGTACTGCGGGAGTCACGTGAAAAGCACGTGTAGTTGTATACTGTACAATGCACACTGCTCTCCCATTCAAACGCGCTGTGATTGGTGGAATACAACAATATAATGATGTGATCCTGCGCCTAAACGGGAACAAGAGCAACCTCCGTGCCTCCAGAGCTGGTAGGGATTAGGTTTGAACAGCTGTGCGGGGGGAGCATTTAGTGCTGATCTGTATTGTAGCAATTTGTTAAGCCGCGTGTTTACGTACGGGTATAGATGTGGCTGTGGAGTCGGTGGTGCAGTGGGTTGGCACACTGCCCTTCTGTATTAACCCGTATTAAAGATCGATTCCTAGACACGGAACAACATCAGCGGTGGATGACATCAGAAGCTGTGCTGCTGGAATTATTGACCCCGTTCACCAACCCGCACTGAACAGCGTGGTGGAAACTGAAAAGTATGGTATAAAATAAAATTAAAACCCCATTACTGACATCTGTTTTTCGTATTCCCCTTGCATGCAATGGATTCGGGCGACTATTGCGACCGCAAAGTAAAAAAAAATCACCAAATCGTGAATAACATCGCCACCCTGAGTCGTGATAATTTATCAAGACGCAGCAGTGCCGGATTAAGCTCATGCGGGGCCTGGAGCAAATGTTATAAAGGGGCCCTAAATAAATAAAAACACAAATATTAAAACACAAATTTGTCACTTACATAGTAAAGTAATTGTATTTATTTGTTTGCTATACAGCCAGATAATACGACAAATCGATAACTTTAAACACCCAGTCGTTCATAAAAGTTGAACACCGTATAGTACTATAGTAATAGAGCAAGTGGAAAATCACTTAACCGGAATTGATAGCTTTAAAGCATTTAGCGCGGGGCCCGTAGCATATGCTACTGATGTTACTAGGATAATCCGGCACTGCCAATACGTCTGTCTGTGGAGCCGATGGGCAATGCGTCTAAAGTGGGCCCGTATCCACTAATTTTGGCTGTGCGTGAATGAGACTGGCACAGAGATGAGATCAAGGGCATTCATGGTGGTTACTGTTCTAATCTCTCGCATGGCAATATTTTCCAGGAGCTAAATGGCAATGTGTTGAATGAACGCAGACAAATGGTTTACGATATGGTACACATACTCTTAGGTTTTTTCGGTGAAGTCACGTAGGTAAAATGAAAATAAAATAAAATCATAATAATACATGAAAATAAATCAATTAAATCACGACGAAAATAACTAGATAACTGCAGTTATTTTGCTGTGCCTTTTTACACATGATGAAGGTTCCAAAGAACACAGGATGAGATGTTACTATCCTTTGTGCAAGCACTTCCAAGAGTTCATGAACAGTGAGCCTGGTGAAATTTGGGGAGCGCATCGTCAGTAGTGACCCTTTGGTTCCTAGGGTGTTTCGGCCTTTCATACTATACACCCTCTCCAAAGGCGGCCAGCGACAGGGTGATCAATCCTACGCTTGCGTCCCATTCCCAATTAGTCATAGGAGTTGCCTTGTTGTTGATAGCCAACATCCCATGGGACTATGCATGGCAGGGGCGTCCTCCTCCCTGAGTCAAGCATTGTGGACTGCATACCTCCTGGCCCACTCACTTTGGGGCCCAGCTGGGGTCTTTCCTCTTCATCCAGAGCCACTGACTGCTGCCTTCTGCCGCCTCCGATACAGCTCTGATTGCCGAACGCTGGCTCTGGCCCTTAATTCCCAGGTCTCTAAGCAGTCTGGTTGTAGATGTTGCCACAAAACCTCTGCAGCCCACCTCCACTGGTCGGACTTCTGTGTTCCAGCCATGATGCCGTGCTTCGGCAGCTAGATCGGCATAGCGCAGATGTTTTCGCTCATAAGCCTCATCTACTGAGTCCTCCCAGGGTACTGTGAGCTCAATGATGAAGACCTTCTTGAGCGAACTGGACCAGAGCACCATGTCAGGTCTTAGGGTGGTGGTTGCGATCTCCGGAGGAAACACAAGTTGCCGGCCAATGTCAGCTAGCATTTTCCAGTCGCGGGCCAAGCATAGCTGGTCTCGCTCTATTGGTGTAGAGCCGCTCTTCGGTGGTTTAGCCCCTTCGCGGACAAAGGTCGTCCGTAAGGGGTGTGATGCTGCTGGGGGTGGTAGGGAGTTGGTGGCAGCTCGCTTGTCCTCCAGGGCGGACGCAAGGTTTTTAAGGACTTGGTTGTGACGCCAAGTGTAGCGTCCTTGGGTGAGGCTTGTTTTACACCCTGTGAGAATGTGCCTGAGGTTGGCTGGCATGGAACAGAGGGCACAGTCCGGATCTTCACCATACCATTGGTGAAGATTAACTGGTGTTGGAAGGATGTCATATGTTGCTCTGATGGAAAAGCTCAACCGCCTCGCTTCCATGGCCCACAGATCCTTCCAGCTGATCTTCCTCTTCTCCACACTGTCCCATCGAGTCCACTGTCCTTGTTTGGCAAGAGAGACTGCCTTGGCCCACCTTGCAGCCTCCTCCTGATGGCGTACTTCCTGCACTACCATCTTCCGCCGCTCTGGTGCAGTGGCCTTACTCCAAGCAGCACGGCAAGTTAGCCCAAGGCCTCCTCTCCCTTGCTGAACATGACCCACAATGTCAGCATGTCTGAGGGCTGCTGTTGCCTCCTGGACTGCTTTTCCTGGCCTCCATTTGCGCCCAGTTGCCAAGGTCGGCGCGTTGTTGCTCACCACTGGGTCTCGAGATTCATTCAGTGTCATCTGGAGCCTGGTTTTTGCACACTTGAATTCCTCGGTTAGACTGGTGAGGGGCAGCTTGAGGACACCATCTCCATAGAGGCCTATGGTGGTAAGGCATCGTGGAACTCCGAGCCACTTCTTTAAGTAGCTCGTGGCTCCTCTTTCCATCTTCTCCACTGTTGAGATTGGAACCTCATACACTGCTAGGGGCCACAACACCCGGGGTAGGAGACCAAACTGCAGACACCAGGCCTTTAACTTTCCAGGTAGCTGGGTGTTGTCGATGGACTGTAGGCTACTACTGATGTCTTTGCGCAGCTGTTGCACCTGGTCTTTGTCCTTCAGGCTTGCATCATACCACCTTCCAAGGCTTTTTACCGGCTGCTCAGACACTGTTGGGATTTGGTCATCTCCGATGAAGAATTTCAGGTCACAGAGTACTCCCTTCACAATCGAGATGCTGCGTGACTTGGATGGTTTAATCTTCATACGGGCCCAGCTGATGTTCTCCTCGAGTTTTCTGAGCAGTCTCCTGGTGCATGGGACAGTGGTGGTCAATGTTGTAATGTCGTCCATGTAGGCTCTGAGTGGAGGGAGGCGAAAACCAGAGTCGACTCGCTGTCCACCAGCAACCCATTTTGAGGATCTGATGATAACCTCCATTGCCATTATGAATGCCAATGGAGAAATGGTACATCCCGCCATTATACCTACATTCAGGCATTGCCATGAGGTGGTGAACTCTGAGGTGGTGAAGCAGAACTGCAGATCCTGAAAGTACGACTTCACCAGGGTTGTGATGGTGTCCGGTATGTGGAAAAATCTGAAGGCAGACCACAGGAGTTCATGGGGCACAGAGCCAAATGCATTGGCGAGGTCGAGGAAGACTACATGGAGGTCCCTTTTCTCCACCTTGGCCATTTGGATCTGGTGCCAGATCATGCTGGAATGTTCCAAGCAGCCAGAGAACCCTGATATTCCTGCCTTCTGTACAGATGTATCGACATACGCATTCCTTTGCAGGTACTCGGCCATCCTCTGGGCAATGATCCTAAAGAAGATTTTACCCTCGACATTCAGTAAGGAGATTGGGCGGAATTGGCTGATGTTCACTGCATCCTTCTCCTTAGGGATCAGGACCCCGCCTGCCCTACGCCACACTTTGGGTATTATCTTCTTTTGCCAAGCTGTTCTCATAAGCCTCCAGAGGAACCTCAGAACGTCTGGTGCGTTCTTATACACTTTGTACGGGACTCCATTTGGCCCCGGGGCTGATGCTGTTCTTGCCCTTCGAACTGTGTTTTCCACCTCTTTCCATGTCGGAGGGCTGGTCTCAATATGATGTTCCGGGGGTTCAATGGGTGGGATATCTGATGGGATGGCCAGATGTTCATGTCGCTTTGAGTCAAAGTTTGTTGTTCTCAGGTGCTCTTCTAGGTCTTTCTTTGTTGTTTTTAGAACTCCACTTTTTTCCTTCGTGAAGAGACTTTTAAGGAACTTGAAGGGATCTTTATAGAATCGAGTTCTAGTTTGTTCTTTCTTCCTTCTGCGCTTCCGTAGGTTCTCTGCTCTACGGAGGGATGCCAACCGGGTTTTGATGTCAGCCTGAAGTGCCTCTATGCCCTCCTTTTCCACTTCCGAGGCTTTCTTCCACTGTTTCTTAAGCTGTCTCCTTTCTTGAACGAGGCACTTGATTTCTTGTTGCCTCCTGGAAACTGGTGGGGTTGGAACCTTTCTCCCGCCTTTTGCCTCTTGCACTCCAAAGCTTTCTGCCCCGTACTCATAGATGATGTCCCCCATCCTCTCCAACTTCTTCTCCACAGTGCCTCGAAGTTTCTCGAGGGTCAAGGTAAGGTCAGTATTCACTGTTTCCCACAACTTCTTGTCACTGGCGCCAGGCCACTTCACATACGGTCTGTGCCCTGGTAGTCTCCTCTCGATTGCAGGTCTCGGAGGCTGGGTGAGTTCCACTCCTGTTGTTGGTTCCACCTCAGTTGTTACTTCGGTGCTTGAGTTTACGTCCTCCATGACAGTGGTACTGATGCCTCCAAAACGTCGTGATTTAATTGATTTATTTTCATTTATTACTATTTTATATTTTTACCTACGTGACTTTACCTAAAAAACCTAAGGGTATGAATCCTTGCAGTCACGAAAGCTTCAAATCTAGAAAGATATGGTACACAGTTTGTGTTGCATGATCGCAATCACACTCCTGTGATGTGTCTGTCATGTTCCATTCATGAAGAAGATGTCTACGTCGGCCTGTTGGTGTTCTGAAGTGGTTAACGGTTCCACTGGTGTCTTCAAAAAATGGGGCCGTCCATAAATGACGTCACGCACCTAGGGGGGAGGAGGGGTCAGACATTTGTGGGGGGGGGGGGGTTTGAGAAATGTGACGTCACATAAAAATGCGCAACTTTAAATATAGACAACACGTTCTACTTAATTAAATCTACTTTTTAATAAATGTTTTCTCCGACAACATCAGAGTGCAGCGGCACATTAAATACGCACTACAATGACAATAATTTCAAGCGATTTGAAGCATGTTTTATTTTTTTGGGGGGGGGGACGGGGGGCAGAGCTTTGTGACATCATATTTGAGCTGGGGTCTGACTTTGTGACGCCGCGTGACGATGGGGGGGGGGGGGGGTAAAAAAATCGTCCAAAGTCGCGTGACGGCCCCAATGTCAAACCAGGAGGTGCGATGTTTGGATCACGAATGATGTGTTTATTCATGGCATCATTGCTGTGAATTGAATTGGCCAAACATCCCAATACAGGGTCCCTCTAAAAATAACTCTTGAGACGCAGCTTTTACCAGTTAAATATTGGGAATTGCTACAGTTGCCTTTAAAACGCTATTGGTTGTGTTAGAATGTTTAGTTTCTTCTGAAATGCCAGCATGGAGTTTTTTTTGTTGTTGTTGAAAGTCTGCACTTTCACCGAACATTGATTGCCGCTGAAGCTTTCATTAAATTTTGCTGCTTCAGTGCATGTTGTAAATGTAATGCATTTTTCAAAGAATGCAGATCGTGCTTTTTCACAGATGAGTCTAACATTAAATCATGTATACATATTTCAGTATTGATACCATTTCTGACTATTACTATTATTTTTGAATCTTGTTACAAGACATCTGACTGGAATGGAAGAGTACCAAAAATACCATCTCGAGGAGCTGTCTAGAGCTCCCTCTAATGGAAGGCCCTTTCTCCGACAGTGGCTGAATATTGTAAGCCTACAGTATTCAGGTACTGCATAATGCTACATGCTGGGTGATCCATTTATAAATACCCCACTAAAATTATCGAGATAAAATATTGTATTTCAGAACCTCTCTCTCCATGTAAGATTTGGGGCAATTGCTTTGACAATATTCATCAGCTTCTTTGAGATGGAAGCACCTTTGAGAATGATGAGAAATCAGCAGGGAATCTATGTATGGATTTATCTGTATATACAGTGGACTGTACCAACAGTGTTTCATATGCACATTATCGTGATGTACACAGCGTAGAATGTGCATCGCTCTGCAGTGGGTGTCAAACAGTGATAGGAATTTGGCGGGAGCTGCTCCCCTTTAATGTGAGTGGAAAGTGGAGGCATGCATGTAACATGGCCCTTGTGCTGCCTAGACGCATGCAGCACCCTTGCTGTTCCCTTTATGCATTCCTCCTGGTGCAGTGTGTTCACTGAACCAAGAGGATATTCCCGCTAATGCTGTTTTAGCCATTGCAAAGGAATAAAACCCTTGTGCCCTGGCAGCTTTGCCAACGCTTGGCATCTCCAAGCTAAGGAACATTGCTCCATTCTGTTTGCAGCCGGACAGAGAAGGTCCCCTACACATACACGGTGTGTTCTATCCATATTTACTTTCAGCTCCTAGCCAATGGAATTTTAACATCCTATCGAGGTGAGGCAACTCCAATCAGGGAAATTCAGTGTTGCGTATACTTTTCTTTTTACTGGAATCTCCCATTGTGCATGATAAGACAAGATCCTCTGTCTCAGCTGGAGTCGGGCCACACCACATCGGTATCTCATTAATCTGCTGGTCCACTGCGATGATTCACTGTTGGTGACGTGTAGCGAAATGAAAGTGGCCTCATGAATTCACTTTGATAGACCAAGCCCATGTAGGCAGTTAGTGTTTCTTTGCACGCACGGAGGGGGGAGGGGTGTGTGAGCTGTGCCATGTGCATCAGCAGTGAAGTTTTTATTTCATGTGGACCTTCAGTGTGCCGTATTGTTGAGTGTATGTGGAAGAGTAGCATCGTGAAACCAAATGAAAGATAGTGATGGTTTGGGGGAGACCTTCGAAGATCCTACAGTGGATAGATCAGTGCAGATGACATTGTTCACTGTAAAGTGTACATGCACACTGTGTGAAATGAAGGATTCGTCATTCAAACCGCTGCTGATAGCGTTGGGGGTGGCACAGTTATGTTAATGTGGCATGTTATTTGTTTTCCTGTGTTTAAAACCGTTTGTGCTCACCTGGTATGCTGCCTAAATTAATCCACGACTACGCCTGTGGTTTAGGAGAAATTCTGCTGGGATTCATCTACCTTTTCACACTTTCTCGTGATACTTGCAGTCAGAGCTACAACTGAGATGCATTGTTTTTTCCTGATAGCTTGTGTACCAACTAAGGAGCCATCCATTTAGTATGTACGCTTGCATATGGGGGGTCCACTGACAATGTACGTACCCATAGGAAACGGGGGGGGGGGGGGTGAAACCTTGATAATAATTTGTCTACATTGGCCTTCAAATGAGTTAGATAGTCCGGCGGTGGACTATCTGTTTGAGTAAACACGTTAATATTATGCGTACTGGGAGGGCGGAAGGGGTGAAGTTTTGATAGATTTTGTGTGTACGCACTAAATGGATGGCCACTAAGCGGTTTAAAACGGTTACATTCCAGAATAGTTGCATGAATACTATAATTTTTTTATTCGTATGGGGGCAGTGCACATGAAAAATATGGTTTTGCATTTGGGGTAAAAAATATATGCAATATTTTAAATGAGTGTGTGTATGTGGGGAGCGGTGGCGCAGTGGTTAGCATACTGCGTTACAAACCCGGCGACCCGTGTTCGATTCCAGCTCATGGCCAACACCGGTGACGATTATCTAAAGCAATCCTGGGCCTCCCCTAGGTCGACTCAGGCTCAAATGAGTACCTCGTACAGTGTGTAAACATCGCCACTGGGAAGACAAAGGCGGCCGTGCGTGGTGCTGGCCACCCACCCCCTTGTGTGCCACGCCGGCCTTCATAGGTTCTTGCCAACAGCATTTGCCCCAAATAGTCTGTTAAGGCTATATGGGGGGTCTTTGTAATACACAGGAAAACCATGTCAATTAGCAGTTTTTCTTTCCTCTGCAGTAGTGTAATTTGCAGAAGTATAAGATCTTAAGCTTCAAATGTATAAAGTCACGTGTCCCATTTTGTTTACAAATCATGTGACTGCAGGAAAAGAAACACGTGCGCTGTGTTAATCTTTAATACTTTACAGCCTTTTTCGTGTCTGCATGCTTGCGTACTCGCGGACACTTTCAGCGGCGTCACAGAGTAAACTTCACCTTGCAATGTCTGCAAAGAAAATCTCATCCTACGATTCACAAAGGGGCGACGGTGCTCGTGTGAATAAGTGAGGTTTGCGGATCAGTGCTTGGTTGTGTAGCGCATCATGATGGTATGTTTGATGATTATAATTAATGTGCTTTTATTGTTGCTCTCACTCCCTTATTGTTAGTAACAGAATTTGTGCTCTGCCCAAAGTGCCACTATTCTTGTGTAACGTTTGACAGCTTGCACTGCGTCTGTTTCTCTTTTCAGATTATGCGGACTCTGGTATGTGCGTCTTGGTCCGACGTCAACACCGTGAGGGTTGAGTCTCGCTCGCCTGTATGGGCCCTGCCCCTCCACTGACTTGTGGCCGGCCCTGCTCCATGCTTTGGCTGCCATAGTAAAGCGATCGATGACTCGGACCTGCCAGAGCGTTGATAAAGAGCTACACGGTCAATGCTGAACACAGGAGTGCAGTGTGCCTGTCAGCACGTGACCCATCTACCTTCAGCCTTTAGTGGCTGAACTTTAGGTGAGTAACAACACGAATAGAAAATAGAGGTAGTCGGTTCTATTCCATCTGCTGGTGCTGTCGTTGAAACAATTCTGCAAGTTTCTTAAATTCCCTTTGCAGTTGTCCATTTGGCAGGATAAATGGGCACAGCAGAGTTAGTCCATCAGCAGTTGGGGTACTGTAGGAGTACTCTCACTTCTTCCAAGACATCTGACCAGCATGGAAAGCATGCCACATTACCCGTGAGAGAGGCTGTTTAAAATTCCCTCAGAGTGGAGGTCCTTCCGCCAGTAGTGGCAGGGGAAATAAATGCGGGGCTGCTCCTCTATTTTCACAAGCAGACGAAAGCTATACAGACTTGTAATCGCGCTACACTGGAGTTAGCATCTCCGTTGCTTGTAAACACCAACCTGTCTGGCTTAACACGTGCGCACGTGAATTCCTGCTGCTGGTAAGCATACCGTCGCTCATCAGGCTGAATATTAATTGTGGTTTATATTGATGTATTTACATCAGAGATGAATCGCCGCGAGCGGAGACAAGAGATGGACTTTGCAAACAGCGCCTCCAGCCCCGCCATGTTTCCGGTTAGTCTTCGCACGCGTCTTTACAGTTCTCTGCTAAAAATAATATACATTTTGACTTGCCGGCGTGCACGGCTCGTCACTCGTGCTGTGCACAACTCTTTGTGATGGCGCAGGGTAGAAGGTATGAATGCTTTGATGTGAAGTGGAAGTCCTCAAAGGCATGTGGTGAAGCGGGTAACGCAGGTAGTGACTTGTTGCCGTTCAGGATGTTTAAAGAAGGTTGTGGAGGCCCTTGGGGCGCTGCGGTGGTGAGATGTTAACTACCTCGCCTGGTATACAGGAGGACATGGGTTCGATCCCCACCCTGACGCCTGTATATTAGGAGTTTGCGTGTTCTTCCCGTCGTCACGTGGATTTTTCTCCGGGTCCTCGGGTTTTTCCCCTCCACATATAGAAACGTGCGGTTTTTCAGTATTTGGCTGCTATAAATTTCCACGTGGTAAGATACTTCATTGTGCTATCATTTGTGGCTATGTCGCTTCTGAAAAACAGCTATATAGCTCAGTGGGCCTGACCTGGTCAAATAAAAAAGTAGTTTATGGTTTTAAATAAGTTTTATATTAACAGCTAGAAAGGACAGTTGTTTAAAGTAATGTGTGTTCGTAGTGGAGATGCACTTATATATTGAGTTTGGTGATTGCTGCATAAGCCAATACTTGGAAGAAGGGATAGGAGAAAATGCTTTGAAAGTTGCAGGTCTCATCAAGGATAGTTTTTAGATGACGAAAACAGATAGAAATCCGTAGTGAATATGAATTTACAATGTATTGTTTCACTCATTACACACAAAGTACTTGCCACAAATGAACCACAATATCTTGCTGATCTCCTCAATAAACATACATCCTCGCAGTGGCTTTTGGCTAGCCATCAAACAAAAATGGTCACTGCATTGCACTAATGTGGATGCGCTTCTGCGACCATCTGGAAAGTTCATCCTTCCGATACTAATGCAATTTAAAATGTCCTCTTATTAAAGCCCGGCGTTCCGTTTGTCTGTTTGTCCATCAACTAAAAAGGGTTGAAAATGATTATTTGTTTATAACGATAGGGCATAATTAGGAAGACCTAAAACATCGTGGGCTGTCAAGAATGAAGGATGACTAATAGCGAAGTCATTGTTATCTTATCCGTAAGGCATAGCAGGTAATCTACACGAATTAAAAAACGATTTAAAAACGTTGTAAAAATAGAGGTGCAAAACCCAATGCCAATTAGAAATGCTTTATAATAACTGGAGGTAAATGCAGATACATTGTGATTTAAATATGCAGCATGTGTTGACATATGTTTTGACCTTTCTTAATATTAATGTAACGGTTTAAAACATTTCAGAGCAAGACAAAGTCAGAGGAAGTGAATCAGTTTCGAAGAAATCATTTTGGCTCATTACTGTTTTTGCTCATGTTTTGAGATATGTCTGTGTTATATTGTTTACGCTGCGAATTACATCATTAGCCCCGAGGTGTAAGGCATATCCATTTCAGACGTGTTGTGGGTACTGATGAAGGTCTATTAGATTAAATATCGACAATAAATTCACGTTTAACTATCTCGTCATCCTGTTGTCTGGCACCACTGCTCGTGTGTTCTACAGTAAGTGGTTGTTCTGCAATCTCACATCCACATTTCAGACATTTTAAATGTGAGTAATCGTTACTAAAATCATGATGTGGACATTTTTCGTTGGAATAGTTGGTCAACAAAAAAAGGTAGAAATCGGTTCTGCCTTAATGTAAGGTAGAAATGCTCATTCAATTGTACAATTAAATAATATGGTGGTGGACATGCAGATTGATTTTTGTGGCCCACGCTCGGATGGTGATGGTGCATTCATATCTGTGTGTCGAACCATTGTTTCATATGCCACGAAAAATACTATTTTTTAAACCATGGATAATTACTTTCAAAATACCCAATATGTATTGTTAGGATAACTGTAATGTTTTTACTGATGTTTCCTAATTTATTCTTACAGTATTGTAGAGTATTGCGTTGTAGAAGGAACATAGTTGAGCTCATTCACTTTGCTCCTAAGTGTAACAAATTGAGCCATCCCTATTTATCACGGGACCATTTAAAGATAAATTGTTGTTGATTGTTCTTAACTCCACAAGTCCTGTTTGGAGTTCCACAAATGCTCAATGCCTGGGCCTTTGCGTAATTCATTTTTGACACCGTTTACATAAATACAGACAAAGCGTACTTTTGTCGCTGTATTAAAAAGAAAATCGGCAGGATACTACCAAGTTCTTTTTTTTTCCACAAAACTTTGTAATGTTTGTAAATGCAAAACTCCTGAGCTTTTTTGATGTACAGAAATCGAGCCACATTTTGGTCAGATGACACTCACATTGCAAGTGTGTGGATGTTTTTAGAATGATACGACGCTGTTCGCTTTTGATACAAGGTAAATCATCATTGGCCATGATCAATCCGAAACTGGATGAATGCCTCCCCCAGCTGCCACCGTCTCTCATGATATTGCTGTGCAACAAACAATCCAACGGCACTTACACATTAACGTGTTTCATCGCTCCATCTCTTTGGGAGAAGCCCTCTCGGGCGTGTTCCGTTCCTCGATTAACCACTCCGTTATAATCCTTGACCATCGTCTATCATTCTAGCGCCATATCATGTCGTCATAGTCCCCTTGACTTTTCCTAACAGTTTGCTTGATCTTGTGGAGTGTATAGCTTTAAGCAATGTTTTAGAACACTGACGCAAACGCTCAGGAGGTTCCAGAGGACAACCGGAGCTCAAACAAAAACATGTGACCGGTGGGGTTGTTACTGAACATCGATTTTGAGACAACGCTGTCAACATCATTGTGAATGATGGTATTTAAAAAAAAGTATTTTTTTCTCACTGTTACTTAGGTTACTTTTGATGTTCTTTACAATTTTCCTTACAAAGGCATCTTCCTAGACGTATTTTTTTTTATTGCAGAAGTCTAAAGCTGCAACGATACGTGTTTTGTTGTTGCTGATTAAAATTGCATTCCCCATGGGTCCTTAAGAGGATTGACAGTAGCAATAAGCAGATTAGAGCACTCAAAAGTAAAATTACCTGGATGGGAATGAATTCTTTGGGCACAATTGTGCATTTAAAACGATCCCGTGTAAGCTGTGCATTACAGCACCTACCGGATTCCAGGACGATTAGCGTGACCGACTTTGCTAAATCTTGCGTGACTTCAAAACTTCTACAAAATGTCACATTGACAGGGAGAGACATCCGATGTTCTTGCGATATTAGTAATCCGGCTCATACATTAATGAGCCTGACCTTTCGGACAACCTGTTGCGCTCGCTAAAGTTATTCAACCTTGATGTGAAAAGACGTTTCATAATATTGCATTGGGACAAATACGGTGTGAACGTGTGTGTAATATATTCAGATGTGTGTTTCCCCCCCACCCCCGACCCTCCTCCGACCCTCCTCCCCCCCTATAAAGCTATAAATATCATGACATCTCTAAAGAGTATTTGATAAAGTTTAAATTCATGCATGAGCTACATCTTATTTACGTGCCCCTTAGTGTTTGTGCCGCCATAAGCAGTGCCCTTCAAAATCGCATGGTTCTTGCTGTTGTGGAATACGTACATTTTTTTTTACTTTAGCGACACATGCTGAAGCCCGTTTATTTACTGTCACCTTCTCGTCTTTAACCTCCTCCCCCCCCCCTCCACACGAGACGTCCTCCTAACCACCAGCCCCGTTTTTGGCAAACAAAACACCGCCACTCCGCCAAGCAAGCTTTACGCAACGCATGTGAGAGCTGGATCTTACTTACTCCTCTTCACTCCCTGTGGCGCATAAGGCCGCAACAAGCTCCACGCCATGCTGGACGGTCTTTAGCACCTTTCTCTGCTTCACCCCAAGACAGGCCCAAGAGCTACCCGTGGTAAAACGGAATGCCGCGACGTGCATGCAGATTGTGCTTGCACGTACGCATGCGAATGCCTGCACGGATGATCTACCAAACGTGTTGAAGTGCTTCTGCGTGCAAATTCCAGGCAGGCGGTGCCAACGTTTACGTAAACTAATGTTGCGAGCGGAGCTCACCTCTGACAATCAAGGTTCTTTAAATGGAAAAGTCCCGTGGCTCTTGCGATGAACCGTTGAGCTGTTCGAAAAGCTCTTGGTGGGGCATTTATGCTTCTATCTGCGGCGTAACTTATTGGGACTTTGCAGATTGCTCGAGCATGGTGCAGGTACATGAGAAAAAAGGGGTTCAATTTACAATAAAAACATGGATATAGTGATACCAAAGTTGCTGACAGCACATCACTCGGCTTATTTTGGATAGATGTTGAGATGCCATTACTGGTTTTGTGCATATTCTGCAGAATATGTATTTGAATGGCGAATGATTGGGGTATTATTTGGATTCCGTATGAATTTTTCACGACTGCCGTATGGAATTGAAAATCCTGCCGCCGCTCAATTTGGTGCCGGTCTCCTCATCATGTGGACTCCTGTAATAAATACTCTTGGCCAAAGCACCACATAGCTTTTGTTAGTGCACGACCTTCAACCCTGATTTGATTTCTGTCGCTCTCCAGGGATGCTGCCTGCCACAGCAGTTTGTGCTGAAAAAGCAAAGCAGAAGCTCTTAAAAAGTTTTTTTTTGTAATCTCGTGGAGCTACCGTTATTAACTGCAGTTGAATTGCTAGCACATGTAAACGAGCAATTGGTGTTATTGTAATTGCAAATTGTTCCTGTCAGTGCCAGTCGGATTTTGTTCAGGTCTTCTGTGGCACAAAACACAACTGAATATAATTGCCTGTTGCTAGACCATTGGAATACATCGAATGTAGTTTGGGGCACATACATTCTGTGAAACTATACTACCATTTTGGAAGCAAATTCTGTGGATTTATTAGATCCCCCCCCCCCTTCCCAAAGAGTGACTACTTGTCACTCACTGTCTTAGGTCACAATTTTACATAAAAAATGAATACGTTTATGTTTAGCGTTTACATCCTGTTTCTGTTGTCTGTCTCATTTGTTCTGCCTTTTTCGTTCCACTCGAAGAAAGGTATATTAGGTTATCATTTTCAAAAAGTTATTTAAGAATCGAATTGTGATTTGGTATACGATTCGATTATTTTATGTCTTGTTTTCACCATATCATTGTTTCGTTTTACGCCCTCTATTAGCCCTAATGTAATAGAATATAATTTGCACACATTGTCATAATCGATACACAATTGCACCCCAAGTGTTTCACCAATAGATGCACAAACTCCTGAAATACAATCTAGAAAGTTGGGCAGTGGTTCACTGGTTAGCAGTGGTTATCACAATGCACTTTTACCCTGGCGATCAGAGTTTGATGATTCCTGGCCACTGCTAACGTAAGTGGTGAGTGATATCTGAAACGTAGCTTCGTTCGGAATATATATATCTGTCTAGCTGGGGCTTCAATTCAGAAGAGCAGCTTGTGGGACCTGTGTGGTAAGACCAATTTGATGAGGCCTTTCTTGACTCTGCCAATAAAATCTCTTAGGAGGCTTGTTCAGTGCTCATAATATCGTCCATCAAGCTGCTGCCCACAACACATCCTGTCCGCTGGATATTTACAAGTTGCACAAGCTGCGCTAACCAGATAGAGCCAAATGACGCATGCCTGTTGCTTCCTTTTGTATCTTATATCTGCTTGGACCGCATAAAAAAAAACTGCACAATTTACCATTGAAACTTGAAAACATACAGGGATTTCGTAAATTGATATCTGACTGCTTTTAACGATTCTTACTTGTAAACAACCTCTCATTGAGTTGTTGTGGAACATTTTGGGTAAAGAGTAAGGTAAAACGCACCTCAAACCTGAGCCCGGTGTCGATAAAGCTTACACAACTACCGTATGGTCACACGCACATGCATACCAACCTAATTATAAGGCCACACCGCAAACTTTTGATTTGAATTAGAGGGAATAATTGGAGATTACGGCATGAACATAACTCCATCCAGCGCCCTCCGCATGTACAGTATTTTATACTGCCAGATAATATTGGTCTGGAAAACCAATAAACCCATGGGCTAAACTTTAGTTTTTATTATATGTGGAGACAGGAAATTAAGAATTATACTTATCTGATATATACCTTGTGGAATGTGTCCTCGCGTGAATGAGCTTCTCCTGGCTGAATACAGAAACCTGTTTAGTGTTACCTTACTAATTGATTTACTTGGTGTGCAACGATGCACAAGATATGCAATTCGTACGCTCACAATACAATCTTGCGTGTGAGAAACGTTTACGATTCATTCAAGTTATTTGTGAATTATATGCTGACGGTAGAACGTATTCGCCATCTTGGATTGGCTAATATCGTCATTATAATAGCCAATGAGATATTTGTAGAACATAACAGGGAAGGCTGTAAAGTTGCGGTGAAGATAATATGAGCAGAATAAAAGTCCTATATGGTATGGTGGTATGTATGCTAAAAAAAAAATTAGGATGGAAACTACCTGGAAAGTTGTAATGCAATATGTACTGTATAGCTAAGGCAAATGTTGATAGCAGAATAGGATCAAAATTTACATAAATGTATGTATGTTGAACTGCTTCCGCACCGTACGTAGCCAACCGTGATAATCAGAGGTGCAACTAGCACCTCCGATTGAGGCAAATGAGAGCAATATCGGGTTGTTTTGGAGAACTAAACCTGAACACGAAAAGCAACATAATGTGCTTGAATAAGAAATGGTTCATTTGGTGCATAGTTCCAATTGTGACTCGTGGAAAATAAAAACCCAATACTTTTGACAACATGCAAAAAAAGCCAAAAAATAAGATTAGCAGATGAATGCTTTGCATTGTACTGAGAAACAGGAAGATGTTTCTTGGGAAACGGATCACAAATAAGAGACATCGTTTTTGACTGTTCAGGAAATTCAGTGGGTTTGGACAGGGCACATCACTAGATGGACACAACTTGTGATGGAATGTCAGTCGGAGGAAAGAAAATGTTTGAGAGGATGGCCATTGCGGAGCTGGAGAGGAGGTCCATTTATGTGGAGAGCTGAGATGCATTGTGGCATTGCAGGACCATGATGCAACAGCCTGGGGAGGTCTTCACATAGCAGTGGAAAAAAAATCTCTGATTATAATATGCTGATTTAGGTTAACTGAGAGCGCAAACCTGGTGCATTGCTTCACAGTAATAAGTTCATGGGTTCAATTCCCCTGTTCTGTATGGAGTTTCTCCGGATTCTCCAGTTTCCTCCCATAGCTAAAAACACAATGTAACTGATGTTGGCCAAACATTCCAATCCTGAAAAACTTCCGGCAAAGTTACTCAATTAGAATTATATGAAGCGATATTGCCCCCTACTGAGAAACCTTGGCAGGACCCTGTTGAAAAATAGTTGAGACTCACTGAGGCTTTTTTGGGAAAACAAGCACATTAAGAATAATAAATAATACATGGGGCAAGAAACATTAAAATCGATCAACTACATAATTTTTAATTCGAAGTGTGACTGAGTCTTGACAATTCATTGACTATCTAATTAGGGGAATGGGCGAGGAGTTAATTCCCAATATTTACAGTACTGAATATGTTAATCATATCTTTAGCTGTGCATACACATTTGCCAAAATGATACGAGAACATTTTCCCCAATGAAAACGATGGGCGTTGCTATGGAGCTAAACGGATTAGCTGACGATTAACATTCTTTGCCCTTTAAAACATGTGTGCGTGGCTCAGATTTGCTTCAGTGTTTTCGTCCAATACTTGTGTATTGTTCTTGTGTTATCTCTCGCAGCGTAACACTCCGGAGGGTTTCTTTTCCCAGTATTTTTTTGGCAGGCCTCTTATGATCCAAGACTACGCTCTGTGCGAGCCAGTGACGGTGCGTGTATATGGGGACTCGTAGTGTAGTAGTGGTCGGTGCACTGCTATGAACCTGGCTTACCTGGGTTTTGATTCCTGGCCACCTGGGTTTGATTCGTGGCCATGGCTAACTTCGTCGGTAGCGAGTAATGTCTGGCAAAAACGATTGGGCAATAAATACTCCGTTTTGGTGGTGGCCTGGTTACTTACACTTGTTCTGGGCCTCCCCTAGGTCCACTTGGCCTTCAATTAATACCGTCTTCACAGGTGCTCGCTAACAGCACTCGCCCCAACATCCCATGTAGACTACATGTCGGATCTTTGTGTGTGAATGTGCACCATACTTTTGTCTCTGCATGCTTATGTGCTTACAGTGATGACTGGGAGTGTGTATGCAGGAAAGACTTGTTAACAAAATATTTCAATTTTTGATTTGCATAGAACAAATGTGAAAGCCGTAAAAATTATCTGAGTTAGCATCTTGATACGGCATCAGTTTGTTCTGCAGTAGTTGATTCGAGAAACACAGAGCTGTTATTTGATTAGCTGCTGTAAACTTAATACAGCTATGGAAAGTAGAGCCACCCATTCATTTTCTTTTCCATGTTAGACTTGGGCAGCCGTCCCTGTGAAGCACAGTGAATGGCAGGACATTGGTTTTGGCCAAACACCAGGCCTCTCAAATTGGAAGTTGGACGGTGCGCGATTTTGGCCAACGAGTGGCTTGAGATTGAGCAGTGGTGGCGTTAAGACCATTAGTGGAGGCCAGAGGCAGCTAAGGATTAAGGGCGGGAAAGGGAAGGCAAGTGAATTCCATGTTGTGTTTATCTTTACCGTAGGTCGCAGGAGGTCGGAGTGGGGGAAATAAATCGACCTAACGATGCATCGGTTCACCAATTTTAATATAGATTCTTGGGCCGTTGATACAAGCATCACATTTCTGAATGTCGCTGCCTGCGTTGATGTTGACGTTCCCCACGTGTGATCCTGCAGTGGGAACCTCCAACTGTACGGAATACCATCACCAATGCAAGTGGCAACAGGGATTCGAAAAACAGCTTTTACGATTCTAATACGATGCCTCTCAAGGCGGAGCAGTGGCTTTGATTCTGGAGACCTGAGTTTGCTTCCAGCTGTGGCTAACAAAAGTGGAAAGTGATATCTAAACCCACCCTCCTTTCACCAATTTGCACTGTCCACCATAGTGAACTATGGTCAACCTCTCCCCCCCCCCCCCCTACAATGACCGACACTGCTTAGGGAGGCCTTCATCGATCTTCGATTAGCGCGGTTGGCTACGTACGGTGCAAAAGAAGTGAAGCATACATACATCTAGCAGTTTATTTTACAAAGGGCTGTTATAAAAAAAATGTACATAATTGGTTCAGATGACCCCCCCTCCTGCTCCAACCAGCCACTGCATTCACCACAATAGCAATACTAAATATATTTTTTAAAAATTATTGAATCGGATCGGAATTCTGAATCGTGACAAGTGATCAGGTCGCGAGCGGCTCAAGTTGTTACAAATCTGTTGGCTGTATAAATGGTTATGGCTAAACTTTTCATTTTACCAGGCCAGGCCCACTAGGCTATGCAGCTCTTTTTCAGAAGCCACCTGGCCACAAATGATACCTCAACGAAGTGGCTTATCACGTGGAAATTCATTGCAGCCGAATAATTTAAAAACATCCTTACAATTCCTCACTCCCGTTAAATGCATGAGAATATGAGCATCAGGCTGAGCGCGTGAGCCTCTAGTGGATCGAAACTCCCGTAAGTTGCCTGTGCGGCTTCGCCTGCTCCTCAGCCTTTTCTTCAGCCACTTCCCTTTCGGTTTTAGTTTTCATTATTCTTTCCGAAAACGTCTCTCGCGCTGGCTGCGGGGCATCGGGCGGCTGCGTTTATCAAACCCTATTTTGTTTTCGTCTCTTGAAGAGTCATCCGTGTTCTATGGAACTGCTCGCAGCTGTTTAACGGAAGTCCTCGTCATCCTTTCCTTGCATACAAACATCCAGGTATAGCGCAGAGCTCTGATGCAGGGCTTACAATGCAAATAGAAACATGATTTTAAAAACACAAAGACTGAATTTTAGCTCTCTGTGATTTGGGAACAACTTAACCATTATATTCCAGTCATTAAATAAACGTGTTTTTCCCTCCTTAATGAACAGAAGGAGTTCCTTTAAAAATAAGTTGAACAGTGTAATAATGCTTTTAATGTTTAATGCTCTCTCCTCAATATGTATTAGGGCAGATACCTTAATGGTACAGTGGGCACCAACATTAGATGTGTCAACAGTCATTAAAATAGTGGGCTCATTGTTTGGCCGTACATTGTGGTCATTATAATGTGGTAATAGCGATCCATGTATCCTCTATCCTTTACAAGAGAAAGAGAGCGCGCGCAAGAAAAAAACATCTCGCTATAAACACACTCCGCCAGGAGACCGTAGAACAGAAGGGGCCATTGAGATGCGCTGCAAGCAAAATCTATGTACTGAGAAAGGCAGGAAGGAAGGGAAACTTGCTTGTACGGAAAGCTGTGTTAACCTAGGGGGGTGGGAACTTGGGTCCGAGTGTGAAAGCATTTGGGGCGCATGTATTGTCAGAGACGCGCATGCACGTGGCATCCAAAGCTGTTTTATTTGGCGCTTGGGTCCTGTTTGCCCCGCTGGAGGATAGGAGCCGGATGTCTTTGTAGAAGGCCCGTGGCTTTGTTTAGATCACACCAGAGGCTCCTCTAAGACAATATTCCGGAAATGCTGAATTGCGGTTCTATTGCCATCGTTTTTGTTTGTTTTGTTTCATTTTGTGGCTGTTGGCAAACACACACTTTGATTGTAGTCCCACTGAAAAAAATGTAACCTTTGGTAAAAAAAAAATACTCCTATTTATATTGTGGCTATTCATAATGAAACCTCTCAAAGCACAGTTTTTTTAGCATTTCAATGGAGCAGCTTGCATACAGGCTTTCTTTGCGCAGCGTGTTGACTGCTGGGGAGGTCTTTATCCATCAGTGGGATTGACCAAGGGCTTGAAAATTATCACAATAAAAATACAAAGTAATACTTCGATATAAAAAATAAAGTCAAAACTGATATCGGTTTTAGCGTGTGATGTGCTACAGCGGTTGAGCCACTGCAACAGCTGTTTTCTTTGGAACGATTCAACTTGCCGATGGGTGATGCGGTCGGCAACGCCGCCCTTGAGCTTCTGTTTTGATGAACAATTCCTCCACGCGGATTCGGCATGCCGTTTTTGAGAAATTGTGCATGAACCCTCCTCTCCCGCAGAGACTTTTACTTGCTTAGCTGCGTTAACTGCCTGTTAGTTGTTGTTTTGCATTAGAGGGCGTCTGCGGGGCGAATGAAGGTGTTGTCCTAATGCCCCCAGGCCCCTATCCTCTGACTGCGGAACCCAGTGTACACATGTAATGTATGTATGCATATATATAAGCCTGGCTGAAGGCGCGGTCAGGCAGAGGTGCTTCAATCGACTTGTGCGTGGGGTGTAGTCTTAAGCATGGACAATGACCAACCACAGGTATGTTGCTTCATCATCTTTGATGTGCGGTATCCCATTGTATTGTACATTGTATCGTTCAACAAAATTGCTTCGGGAGTCTTTGTCACCAGTTTGAGATGGTCTTCCGGGGCGCGGCAGTCGGAGCAATAGTGCAGGGTCCTTTGAAATGTTCCCCGCCTCCGTCCAGTGTGGAAAAGTGGGCCAAATTCCCTTGAGCGGGGCTCCCTCGAGCGCCCTCTAGTGGAGGCCCTTCTTCAGCTGAGGGCTTTACATGCAATGCCCTTCTTCACCGTGACTCTGTTCGGCTCCGCACCTGCTCAGTTTTCCACGCCAGCTGACTTTCCGCGTTCGCAAGTGAACGTGATAATGTACAGCATTTGCGAACACCCGTTTACTGCACAAAATTGACGCCTGGACTAGCATGTCTCAAGGACTGCAGTGTAATACTTGCCTGGGATTTGGAATTCTCGTCGGGCTATCAATTCAAGGGCATGCTGAATGTTGCCTCTTGTGAAGAATGTTGGATCCTCTAATATGCTGATGAAGAAACAGCTACAAAGCAATAATCAGTTTAATTGCACTATGTACTGATATGCATAGGTAGCATTACATATTAACCCTTTTAAGATTGGTTACCCTGGTCATGTAGCCTGATAGAAAATGTACATACATTAATCATCATCTATGTTCGACCACAGCTATAGATGAAGGTCTCCCAAATGTCTCCATCCCTCACACTGTTAAGATGCCATAATCTGTCTCACTTTGCATGTGAACTGATTTCATCACTTCACCTTGTAACCATCGGCTAATGTGACTTAATTATTCAAGTACATTTTCTCACCATTCTTGAATATAAGAATTATCTTCTTCCGTACGGCTTTTGATGTAGATGCAGAGCAACAACTCCAATTGCACATTCAGGTGGTCAAGCCAGATAACCGCATCAGGAGCAGCGGAGTGTGTCGCTGTGATGTCTCCTTCATATGTGTGGATCGGGCTTTGCGTTGTTTTATCTCGTATGGTCTGTTCTGGATGACCACAGTCGCACACAAAAAGAGTTATTCATTGTCTTGGTTCTTTCGGTAAAGTCACGTAGAAGGGAAATAATTAAAATAAAACATAATAAAATAAAAATTCTCACGACGTTTCGGCCACAACACAAGCAGCCGTCCTCAGGTGAAGGAACAGAGCTGTCGGAAAGACAGCGTCCCAATGAGACAGCTCTGTTTCTTCACCTGAGGACGGCTGCTTGTGTTGTGGCCGAAACGTCGTGAGAATTTTTAATTTATTATGTTTTATTTTTATTATTTTATTATTTCCCTTCTACGTGACTTTACCGAAAGAACCAAGAAGATGAATCCCTGCAGTCACGAAAGCTTTAAATCGAGAGTTATTCATTTTTAATTTGAGGCACGATTCCACAATTGAGTTAGTTCATTTAGTGACAATGCTTCTTAACCTGGGGGGTGCGAGAGATGCCCTTCCTATCAGTGCGAAACATGCCAGATTTTATTAGAAGGTAGATGATCGAAAACACAAATTAAGCACAGGCACATAAGTACAACTACTTTGTTTCATCAAACCGAAGTATTTCCATTTTGTATGATCGAGAACCAGAGGGGTGCAGGCTACAGTAAAGGTTAAGAACCACTGATTTAAATTCCGATTTAAAGCTTTCTTGGTTCGTTCGGTAAAGTCACGTAGAATGGAAATAATAAAATAATAGACAGACTCTGTCTACTCGACAGACCTGCTCTCCACCTGAGGACGGCTGCTTGCGTTGTGGCCGAAACGTCGTGAGAATTATTTTATTATGTTTTATTTTTATTATTTCCATTCTACGTGACTTTACCGAAAGAACCAAGAAGATGAACCACTGATTTAGTAAACAGGTCAACTAATATTGTTACAACAATTGATCTCACTTTTTTTTACGATGTCCACAGTTGTACCATCTTGTCTGGGAGCTTTCCATGTTTTCATACTGCGAAGGGCAGTGCTTGCCTTTTCAAGTGTTACATCTGGAACATCCTCTTCCTCTCTCTTTAGTGCTGCCTAACGGCGTGTGTGACTTCACGATGATATTGGTCCCGGTCTAGCACGGCGTGTAGAGTTTGTGCTGTTGTTAATTGTAGCCATGTTTTGATGTTACTGAGCCATGTCGTTTTTGGCCGTCCTGGTCGTTTTTTCCCTTCGATTTTTCCTTCCAGGATTTGCTTTAATAGCTGGTATTTGTGGTCGTTTCGGGCAATGTGGCCTAGGTAGTAACACTTCCTGCTAATGATGGGTCTTCAGCAGTTGCCTGTCAGTGCCCATATCTTGCAGAGCTTGTGTATTGGTGGTTTCTGGCATTCCATGGGATTTTCAGCATTCTTCGAAACAGCCACATTTCGAAAGCTTCGAGCCTTTTTGTTGCTGTTGTTGTCAGTGTCCACGTCTCTACTCCGTACAGCAAAATTGACCAAATGTATCATTTCAGTGTGTGCAGTTTCAGTGATGTACTCAAGTTGCGGTCTGCAAGGAGTGTTTTCCATTTAATAAATGCTTGTCTTGCTTGTTCAATTCTGCTCTTGATTTCGACTTCTTCCTAAGCTGATATATATGTAATTGCCTTGGGTATATTTTTTTGTTATAGGTATCCGCATTGAACGATGATGGTTCTATCATGCACTCCGATTCCATCTTGCTCAGGCTGCTATTTGTGATTTACCGCTCATCAATGATTATTTTTTGCTCCATGCATAACGTTTTTATGTTCAAGCAAATGCGTAACCATGCTTGCGCAGGGGGAGATGCGATGGATTACGTTCACTCGGCATGGGAGAGAATATGGGTTCAGCATGTCGTGTGCACGCGAGTCTGGGAAAACTGGTCTGGCTTGCCTTGCAGGTCTAACATATCTTTAGCTCAATGAAAGCGATTCAAGTGGTGCAGCTGTCGAGTGTGCAGGCGGTGCAACTGCGACGGGGCCCATGGACCAGAGTGGCGCAGACGCCGGGCTACGTAGAGGGAGGGAAAATGGAATAGGGGGCCACATTTAATTCCTTGTGCTATATGGCACATGCGATCCGTGCTGCACCACTTGAGCTAATGTGTGCCGTAAGTGAAATACACCAGTGCAGAGTTGTGCACCGCCTACATCACTGTCTGTGCTGCCATAAATAGCTGTGTACAAATGTAAACGTGCATCTTAGATCAATTTCCTAAATGCACTACTTTCCGATAAAAGAAACTTGGGATTGCCTTTTAAAAAATATACATCGTTTAAACAAAAAAAACTCCGTAACGCCAAGTATAGGACATAAATGTGTTGCAATGAACATCACTCGTTAAAAAAATTATACATCACTGGTTTTCATAAATCCAGTAATGGATTTGTATCACGCTTGCCAATGACACCATTAAATAATGAAAAACTGGGCATCCGTTCACTTTATTGATTGAATCTTGCAAAACTGTGCAAGCGTGCCCGACCACACTGCTATAATTAAGAATGATTTATAAATACAATGTGCTTTTATGTGTAATTAACGTGATCTGAACTGCGACTGTATGTGTGTAGGAAGAGTAAAACTAAAGTCTGCTACATTGATAAATAACACCCATGATCTCTGTACTGACCCAAAACGTGGTAAACCATAATTGTGGTAACTTCGAGAGCACGCAAAACACAAGGCTTCGTAAACATCTCATGTCTACCAAG
Organism: Lethenteron reissneri; assembly: GCF_015708825.2. Taxonomy (NCBI): domain Eukaryota; kingdom Metazoa; phylum Chordata; class Hyperoartia; order Petromyzontiformes; family Petromyzontidae; genus Lethenteron; species Lethenteron reissneri. Next base: position 7,324,418 of record NC_083798.1, on the reverse strand, counting down.
CCAGACATGCTTTCTCTCTACAAATGAACAATTAATCCCTTACCCAAAACTCATAGTCGGTGTCTCCACATAAATACTGTACTTAGTTTTTTATCCAACAGCTTTTATTGCCTTTGCAGATCGATATTTTTAAGCGGCATTTGTGTAGACACGCAAACTGACTCTGCTGATGAGACATGTGAGGTTCACAACCTGCTTGCTTAAACGAAATGCTTCTTGATACTGTTGGTTTGCAAACACCAATGGACTTGTAGACTAAAACATATTTGAACTAACCCTTGCTAGGTGTGCGAATGCGCATTGAAAACGTCTGTTTGCAGAAGCTGCAGGATGCAAAGTTAATTCTGAGAACGTATGTTATTCTCTTTACAGTACCTACCAATCCATTCAGTGTTTCGCGTCTATGCCAAGCACATGTGACAAATAACAACGTCACATTTTTATTCTGTACGTCTTGTACTCGCTGGCCTTCACCGACACGCCAACACACGCTGTGAGCTCATTTGTCAAACGATATAACCTCCCCTCCGTCCTTCAGAAGCATTGCCAAATGTCCAATCTGATTAGCAGAGATATTTTTAAATTGCATCTTTGTTTAAGGCTGTGTTTTTTTTCTCCCAGAGCAACTACGTAAAGTATGCGCTACAGTAGTCAAATTGTTGTTGCTGCTTGTGTCATGGAATATTTCCGATTGTGTTCACATTGTGATGTCCTTTGGGGTGCGACAGGAGACCCGACCGTTTTCTGTGTAAATTTAAATCTGATGTTGAAACATTTTAACCAAACCCAACTTTGATGAACCCGTAACCAAATGAGTCACCGGTTGTGCAGTAAAGCTTCAGTATTTTATCAGGTGTAAAAGGTCAGGTTGCAGTCCAGCAATTACCTGCTCACGCTCCTGATCGGGGAAGAGCCTGGAGTAGAGTTTTTCTAAACAGCCCCCTAAGAGAGTATTTTGATCTACTCTTCCACACTGGACAGATGTCTTGGGGGAGAAAAGTGGGGGTAACCACACATTACCCCCCACAATGCGACCTTGCAATCGGCCAACTGTGGCATCCCGATGTAATCTGTTAGGTGGACAGCAGAGGGATGGATTTAAGAAACATGCCCCACTGGTATCAGTTGACACGAAGGGAGATCGAACCGGCGACCTCTGGATTGAAAGTCCAGTGTGCTAACGTTGACAACATGGCAGCATGCATTGAGCCATATTTTTTGTATGTTTACTGATAGTTTTATTGTTGTAGTGCTGCACTTGAATATTGCATACGTGTACAACAGGTACATACCAATATTTTGAGAGAATATGGTTAAAAAGGTTAAGTATGGTAAAAACAACCCATACTTCAAGCCGGGCATTGCATTTGCTTTTAGACAGTGTTTGCATGTAGTTTAGACTGGAGTGTCCTCAGATTTGCTCTAAGCGTGATGAGGAATGCATGTGGTCGACACTTACGGTTGGGGGGAGGGAGGGAGGGAGGTGGGTAGTGAAAGAAGGCAGTGGCAATTTAACTTTTTTGGTGGCTTAGCGCAGAGCGGCGTTACGCTTGAAACGCGACAGGTTATCCAGTACGGCATCTCTTGGCCGTATCGAGGCGAGAGCTGTTGGCGAGCTTAGATTAATGTGGCCCCCACAATGAGTTGCATGGTCGGTTTTGCACTGGTTCAAGCTGGACGCATTCCGACAAGCAAACGAAACCTCAAATTTGCTTCACGCGCACATCGCTGTTTGCGCTGAAGAATTGTGTTTTTTCCACGCTCGACGGTGACGCGATCGGTGATGGAGTTTCAAGTACTTTTTCAAGTGCTTATATCCTTTGGGTTTTGTATTTATGGCTTTTATTTTGGAGCTGGTGGGTTTTCTCTGCAGTAAATCCATAATTATTTCTTGCAGGGCTTTTAGGACGTCTCGGGTGAAAGCAGAATTCAAGTTAAGCATGAGCATCACGCTCATTTTCATGATAATTAAAGGAATATCAAAATGCCGGTTTCTTCAAATATATCTTAAACCATAGCTTCTCATGTACACTTCAGTAGCCTCATTTTATATATACTTTGCGTTTTCCTCTGTTACCGTGTGGAGTGTTGGAACCCTGTGAGGTGGCATTGTTGAAACACACACACACAAGTCTTCGTCCAAATAATGGCAAGAAGTGAGGTCCAGTGCTCCAAATAATCTGGGAACTCGACATTTTACGTGTTAGTAAAACATGAATTGAAACTATGGGGGACCCTTTTCGCCTGTATCAAGATATTCAATGAAAACCACAGTACTTGTGGTACAAAAAAAAGCAAACGCATTTGCTTTCATAATGTATGCATTGTCCTTGAAACTGATTGGCCTGCACCAGAGGCCGCTTCCTTTGCTGCCGTGTCCCATCAGTGCTATAGAAAAAGTTCCACCAAGAGGCAAAGAGTTCATCATTAATACTGGCAAAGGAGGTCTCATGATGTAGCTGCTCACCCCGAGCTCTCAATAGCCTGATAGTGGCATTGTCTTTGTACTGGTCGCCTTTTGGCGTCCTCTGGTCTAACACTGTTTGAGACGAGGCTCTAAAGAAAGCTGTCTCTGGTGTGGACCAATCAGTTTCAAAGACAATGCACAAACTGTCAGAACATGTTTTTTGTTTGCATGTTCACCACGAGTAAATGTGTTTTAATGCAGACATGATTCCTTGCGAAGGTTTCAGTTTGGTGGTTTAACATCTTAACACCTGTTTTATTGCCAGTAACGGGAAAACTATATTATCGTCAAGCAAATCTGTTTGCATTTGTTTACCACGAGTTTGTGTGGTTGCGTAGGCACAATGCCTTGTTATCGGTGTCTATTTGGTGTTTGAAGATATTAACACCTGTATTTACGTCAGAAAGGGTTAGGACTTTTTATCATTGAATATGAATTATTTTGGCATTCAAATGTAATGCACAATCATAACCCACAACCATTGCAGTTTTAGTTTCTTTTAAAATAAAAATTACGTGCATTTTCCTTTTTATAATCAAACTTGTTTTAAATATTCGCATTGAGAAAATGTATTGGGTTTGTAAAACCTGGTTTTTGGACTATGGTGCAAGCTTTGTGTACAGTACATTAATCCTAAGTAACATTGCATTTAACATTTACGTATTTTTTTGAAGGCATGCTCCATAAGTTAACATTCAATATTACGTGGTATATATGAAAAATATTGTTGCAATTTATCCCATTGAAATACATATCACTCACATAGTGTCAAAGTTGGAGGATAACTTACTCAACTTTCCAGAAGTTAGTCAGAAGCCCTAGGGATATCTGTTTATTTTACTATTTTTCAACAGAAAAAATTTCTTGCCAAAGCTACACCCGACTTCTGGAAACCTACAAAATACAAGTCCTTGTGAAAGTCACAGTGTTTGTATTTTTCCTATGCGAGTTGCCATACCTCCCACCATCATGGCTCCATCTTTTCCTAAAGCGGAACCCACTCTTGGCTTTCGTGGCACCCCGTTCTCGCTTGTGCCAGACACATTCACCTTTGTGATTCAATCCTCCAGTTCGTGGAATCACATGTGTGAAGGTAACTGATCATACCAGCACCAAGTCTGAGCCTCATGAGCACCCCCAGGATGTAATTGAGACGCATTGGCAGGCGTGCAAATGACCTGATCATTTTCCCACACCCTAAACCGATTACATAACAGGTGTCATTGTATCAGTGCTAATTGTGATAATTATTTTGGGATTAAGCAGATAAAAGAATAAAAATGAGGAGGGAGCTGTATTAAATAGCTAGACAGGTGAGAAATGGAATACTCTAATTAACCTTGGAAATATATCAGTAACAATAAATAAAAATCGAACGTTTACAGCCCTTTGTTAGTCCACTACTATATGGAGGCCTTCCTATGCCGTATCAGTCATGGGTGTTTGACCATAAGTCACCACTGGTCAGCTGGAGTTGGTGAGAGGAGGAGCGCAGGACCGGTTAAGCTATCGCTCACCACAGCTATTAGCCGTGGCTGGGAATCTAACTCGGGTGGCCAGATTCAAAGTGCACCACTGCATGCAACGACACTAGGCAGCCAAATGCATCGCCTTGGCGAATTGCTGCATTGTTGTTGATGGAGGCATTGGTGAGTTTCCATCAAACATTGGACAAAAGTGAACAATCGCCAACATGGGATTTGTGCCAATTGAAGACGCATGGAGATGAATGGCATTAACCGGTACAAATGTAAGCATCTATATTTACTTGATGTGATGCTCCATCAAGGCTGAAGGAAGCCATGGAGAGACAATTGTCTAGCTCTCCGATGTGTCTTAAGGTCATACCGTGCGTTCTTCGGCATGGTGTCAGATGTTTCGGCTACACGTGCTGGGAACTTCTACGTCGGAGAGCTAGACAGCTCAAATGCAAAAACATACGCAGCAGGAAAATGTGATTTTATTCCAAAATTCGTGATTTTATATTTGTATGCCTTGTTTCAGAACCATGTTTTTGCCTTTTATTAAAATCCAACTAAATCAAATATGTTTTTGTTAACATTTTCACTTAGTTCAAAACCTAATATTGGCAATGATTCACTCAGACTTGCACCATTGCATGGTGTAATTGGGCATTTAGTAGTGCTGCTCGCTGACTGGCGTTGAGAAATGGCATCGCTGCCCCGTGATTTGTGGCTCATTGGGCAATGCCTTGAATCACTGCCAATTCTCACTGTGTTGTGAGATTACCCAGGGTGCCTTGATGATAGCCATCATCGTGGCTGTGAGTGTTATTACCCAGAGTGCCTTGTGATTAAAGACAATGAAATATACACAAGGTACACGTGTACAGGAACATCACCTTTGTTGTTGGGATTAATTGGTCACACTTCACCACAATAGTCGAAGGGGCTTGGTAAAGTTGGGGATCAGAGACGTGGGAGCATAGAAGTATTGTATAACAATGGGTACCGCCACACGGTTCTCTGCTGCCCACCATGTAGCCCCAGAAAGTAGATGGTGCTATTAGTAATGAAGTAATTATTTTGTCATTTACAACCGTTTGTTTATGCACTGATCTGATCGGTGAAGGTCTTCCCATGCTGTGCTGAACATGGAGATTGACTTATATACTTCATTATGCTGGTTAATGTGGGTTATCAAGGTGGAGTCAGAGGGGGACAGTCTGAAAACTGGTTCAGGCATCACTCACCAATGATGTTAGTTTCCTGGAATCAGTTTCAGCTCGCTGAGGTCATAGCGCAGGGCTGTAGGAACTGTGCCACTGCTCCACACTTAACACCAACAGCAGTCTTAATAATCAAACAACTCGATATCCCTAGAGGTGTCAGTTTTTGCCAGTATTTGTATATTTTTTACATTACAATATTAGAGGGTCCAACCTTGCAGTTACTAGCTCGCACCGCTACTGGCAGGAGAGTCTCTGCGACAGGGGGCTCTACTGAGGCCCCTCTAGAAGGCATTTGTCCTACTTCTCCATCCTGGTCAGGCATCATTGAAGAGGTGGGAGTACCCATACTTTACCCCCCACTAAGCACCACCTGGCAATTGTGACTAACTCTGCTCATGCAAAGCTCAGTGATATTCTTACTGGTTCTAGCCCCCCTTTCCCTTCGTAAACCCGTACAAACCAGCATGGGGAAGTATGGTCGTGCAATCCCTATGCCCCAAAAATGGCATAGGAAGGCCTTCGTCCCGCAGTGGAATAACAAGGGATGAACATTCTTTATTATTACTTGAACCTTGCAGGCATTCATTTGTGCAAAAAAAAGATTTGCTGGTTTAAATAAATAAATGTAAAAGAGTGTTTTAAATAGTCATTCTCCACCTTTTTGCTTTGTTTCGTCGGGTGTGTGCATATGGGGACATCTAAATGTCAAAAAATCGGCGCTTCTTCAGCCGCCATGGCACCCAAACCGTGCCGAAGAACTTAACGTTGCAGGCCGTGAGCATCGTCTCCTTCATGGGTGGCTCACCACCGGCTATGGCCGCAGAGACTTGTGTTGCGTTTTGCCTCGTTCGGCGAGTTTTTGCCAAATAACAATTGCGGCTGCCGGTTTTTGATAGGCTCCCGCGAGCTATGTGGACGCCCGGTTTCCGCAGCCGAGCGCGTAACAGGGTTGCGGCAAATTGGCCACGCAGACGCCGGCCTGCTAATTGTATAAAGGGAGAGCCCCCGGCGTTGCGGGGCTGCTCGTTCGGTCGCCCGGGAGAAGTTGGGGGATTTGAGGGGCCGTCGTATTCATGGAGTGCATTCCGTATGCCTCTGCTTCTGTAAGTGACCTGCGGATTGTGGGCCCCCGCGTGGGCGTTCAAATTGTGGATCCGATGCGGTGCCATCGCTGTTTGTTGTAGTAGCTGCCTGTCGTAGCCATCTGGTGTTTATTTTAGAAGTCCGGTGACCGGTTCTTGCCATCTTGATTGTTTTGTTTAATACGATGTTGGCTACTCTGCATGGGTCGGTCGGTGGTGCGGGGTGGTAAGTTCTATTCCAGGTGGCTTCCAGCATTTTTGTCCTGGCACTTTTACGGCCGTTTGTTCTAATTTCTCGTGTGTTAGAATTATACAGCCATATTCTTATTCAGATTTTGGCAGGTGCTGTACATTTTTGGGACTGCGCCATTACCGTATTGTGTTTTTTTATGAAAGTATTGCCAAGTGATTATTTAAACAACTCTTCTTTTCCACGAATTTGTGTATTTATGATGATGGGGTTTTTGTTTAATTTAAGTTCACTGTAATCGGTTGTAACTTGTTTTATACAACTGTAGGCCAAGAAGGTGCAACGTGGCCATTTCAAATGACTCCCATTGTTTTCTCTCTCTGTCTATGACTAAGTCACTTGAATGTGTTCCCCTGATATGAGATCTGGGAAGCTAAGCAATGTTTAACCTGGATAGTGCTTGACTAGGCAACCACCATGCACAAACAGATTACCAATAGTCAGCTACTGGGCTGTGCTACATTGTGGGCAGCAGAGGGCAGTGCAGAAATACATTGCTGCACTGTTCTTCTATGCTTCCATGCTCCCCATCTTCACCAACCCGCACTGACCAGCATGGTGAAGTGTGGTCGCATAACTCCGATGAAGTACAGAGTGTGGGTAAGCCTTCATCCAGCCGTTGATTGACAAAACGGTTGTTAATGTGCCTCTCTCTCGCAGATATTCGTGGAACTTTATCTTGCTGTGTGTGGTGCGGCGTGCCATGGAGATGTCTGCGTCAGTATTTGAAAGTAGTTTTGATTGTGACTTTACTTTAGCAGTGTTTATTATCTTAGGTATGCGGTGTCGGTTTTAACTGAGTGTGATAACCATCAATGACTCATTAAGAACTCAACAAATTGGTAAAATTGTATACATTTGCAAATACTCAGCAGCACAGACCTTACCTGTGGAAGTAGATCAAAAAGTGTTTGTGTGTATATGCTAACGATTGGTACAGCCTGTTTGATTATTTACATACAAGGAAGTGATTGTGTGTATATGCTCGTGTTTCGAGTGGCATTGATAGACATCATGGGACCTCCTTTGCCATTACCAAAATATGAGAATAGGTTTTTCCCTTTTTTCTGGCAACAAAACAGGTGTTAAGATGTTAAAACACCAAACTGAAACCTTTTACAAGGAATCATGTCTGCATTAACCACAACACTTGTGGTTAAAGTATGTTTTTTTTTGCATTCTGACTATAAGTATTGTGGTTAATCTAGACATGATTCCTAGCAGGAAAGTCACAGCGGAGGTCTAATTACATGCATCATGTAGATATTTGGCATTTCAAGTGCTGCACTTTCAGAGTGAAATGTTTCTCATTCGCAAGAAAGTGTATATTAAGATTAATCTCCAGATCATTAAAAATGATAAAATAGAGAGGTAAAAGCATCGGTTTGGCTCTTCCAGCAGACCACTTTCGATTGGCTCTTCCATAGCAGGTGTCGAGAATTGAATGATTTTAACTTTTGGGTCATGTCCCCTCTTAGCCATGCAAAAAGCAAAGCTAAAGATTGCACCCTTAGATTATTGGACACATAGACGATAGGATTTTTAAGAATCATTTGGGGCTGCAGATAATAGGAGTGAGACTTAATAGGGCCATTAATAAGAGGATTTTAACCACACTCAGTTTTTTGTAATTTAAACAGTCTCAAGTGACCGTGTCACCCAATTAAATTTTCACCAGGTTGTGGAGCTACGTCAGTGTGTACAACTTTCACAAGCCCATGTTAAATATTGACTCTCTTATTCTTAGGTTTTTTCGGTTAAGTCACGTAAGTAAAACATCAAAATAAAAATAAAATAAAAATAAAAATATTTTGATGTTTTACTTACGTGACTTAACCGAAAAATGAAATAAAAATAAAAATATTTTGATGTTTTACTTACGTGACTTAACCGAAAAAACCTAAGAATATGAATCTTTGCAGTCACGAAAGCTTCAAATCTAGAATTGACTCTCTTTCCTTGTAGGGGTCCTCTTGGTGGAGTAAATGTATAGAACATATCCTAAGGCAGTTTGGAAAAATCATGCATACTCGCATCTAAAAAAATTCCAACATGCGTCTTGGAAATATTGCAGTTTGCAAGCTGTCTGGTGGAAGCCTTCAGAGGAAATAATATTTTTCCTCTAGGTTCAGTCCCCCAGTTTTTGAGTAGTCCTGTGATGCACCTGCAAGTCCCTCACAGTAACACAAATTGAAGCTCAAGGGTTTGTTCATATTACTGCAACTTAACGAGAAATTACTGATGGACAAATGGACAGCTAATGCCCAACTGACTTCATCCTTAGTTGTAAAGAGAACAGTTATTTCTGTGCATTGCGTGTATGGTAGCTCTTACATTGGCTGCATGTGTGATGTAAACCCATGAAATTGAACATCTACGCACGCGTACTTTTTACACCCCCCCCCCCCACCTGCGTACGTACGCCTGACGCACCTCCCACCCCCCGAATCCTATAAAACGGCCGATATTTAATCCACGTTAGAAACGATCAAGGATTAATAATATTAACGTGTTTAAGCAAACCGTCCACCGCCGGACTATCGAATTCATTTGAAGGCCAATGTAGACAAATTATTATCAAGGCTTCACCCTCCCCCCCCCCCCCCAGTTTCCTATGCGTACGCACATTGTCAGTAGACCCCCCCCCCCCATACACAAGCGTACTCATTTGGCTTAACCCCCCCCCCTCCTACCTCCATGCGTACGTACTAAGTGGATGGCCCTCTGCCATATGATGAAGGTCTGTTGCAATACACTGACCTGCTGTGTTGTAATTTATTATTGTGTTCAATGTACACAATGACATTCTCTGATAGACGTTACTCTCCATTATCTGTGGGCAGATTATGCGAGTTGCCCGAGTTATGTTTAACAAAAAAAAATCTATATATTTACGTGCACATTAGTTTAACACTTAGCAGCTCCTCACTGTCCCAGGGTCAGTGACTCTGCGTCGACACGACCGCAACTATGTCGGCAAGTAAACCGATGACAATAAAGAATGATGGCACATTCTACCACATTCTATGTCTTCACCCCAGTTCTATATAGGTAAGTGTTTTTGTTTTCTGTGTACCCACCCCTCCTCTCCCCATTAATCGGAGAATTGAGAGTTGATTTTCCATCTCATTGTTTTCAAATCAGACCGGACTCAACTTTTGTGGCAGGCATTCAAGTCAGGGAGGCCAGACAACAACCACCCTAACTCAACAAACGAGCCTGAAGCCGTCATTCCAAAAATCAACTTCGTCCAAAGTGTGGACAACTCATCCGATTAATTTTTAATTGATGGCATCGCCCGTTCCGAAGTGCAGCGGTGCTCGTCAAAACGATGCTCAAGTTGGCAAACAGGTCGTGCACCGAAGGTGCTGTGCATAACAAGGCGGGGATCGCGTTACGTAACTTGGATTTTTTTTCTCTCCCTCGCAGTCGTTTGAAGTCCTAAGTCTTGCGTGCTGCGCTCTAATGAGAGCTTAACTCGGCGATGTGTTGTGACGGCACTGGCATTTCATCACTCGGCCACCACGGGGCTCAGTCATTGTTCTGTTTTTCTGTTCCCTCCTGTCGGCTCACGAGTGACAATGGGGCAGAATTAATTTGTCCTTGTACTCGAGTGTGGATTCCGATTTGCGGTGTCGTTTCTGTGTCCGTTCGCGTAAAGTGCCCAGACTATTTTCGCTTTTCTTCGTGAACTTTCCTGTAAAAAAAAAAGCGTCGATTCTTGTCGTAAATGCAGGTCGTTGTTTATTTGTTCTTATATTACTGTCTGCAGTTTTGAGACCCCGAGGATTCTCGTCATCTCAGCAGATTACTTTTATTTGTCAGCATTCATCATCGTCCTGCACCCTGATCCGTGTATAAGTATTTGTGATCACTGTTGTCTTGTTGAAGCATATTTCCTAGTCAGATTCCAACCACTTGGGAATTCACTAATTACCGACCGTAAGAAACATCCATTCACTCATGAATCTGAAGTTCCTTCATAGATGTAGATGTCATAAATAATATCATCGGCTGGGGAAACTAAAGCTCAAATCTGTAAGGATTGTACGTAAACGTTTCTGGTTAATGATTGTGTTTGCTTAGTTAAATTATCGTTATTTTTGTTCGTAAAAGAATGGTCTTTTATTTTTTATGTTTTAAACCGGTTCTCTATTCCTGTAACATGTACAGCACAGACCGATATTCGCTGTTTGTATCACGACCTATGTAACCGAGATTGTGTCACTAAGATCTGTGCTGTACGACATTAATACTATCGCAGGATGCTCATGAAATCAAGCATAGCAGCTCATTGGGCCCTTGCTGCTGAAATGAATAAAATCAGTTAAATCTGAAATCACTCGTAAACATTTAATTGTATGGCCAATTAGTCATTTTTTGTTAATAAAAATTTTCATTTATTTGATTAAAAAAATGTCTTAACATGACATTTTGGGAAATGTTAATGTGGATAAATATTTTGTGTTATAATGTTTTTCTTTTGTTTGTTATTCATTAAATTGTGTTGTCTATAGCCCGACATGCGAAACATTAACTCCCATCTGTCCCTCGTGAATAATCATAGTTGAGTTCACTTTCATTCTCGGAGTCACACTTCTCTCGACTAGGGTAGCATCCTGTCACATGCCCTGTTTCTATCAACATTGGGTTAAAAAAAAACATCTAAAAATAATTAGTTTTTTTTAACATGTGTAATGTAGCACTCGGAGACACTGTCTTGTTCAAGTATGTTTTTCTATATTGATTGTCTATTATGGTCTGCCTGACTCGATCGCATGTTAACGCAGAGACACAAGTTGACTGTGTACAGTGGGTGACTTCATGTAACTGATACATGACATTCGCATATATAGCTGGCTGACTATATTGTAGCCGATGGATGAGCAGCTACGGCGACGATCTATAATCTCCCTCTAGTCTTCCAAGACGATAAGGCGACCTGCTCCCAGACGGTGAGGACGATCCACTCCCAAGGTGACGACAGCGACGACGGTCCAACCTCGATTCCCCACAGCAGCCATGAGCCCTGCTCCGCGCTGCCTTTTATCTCCCCCTCTGGCTCAGCCACGCCCCTCGACTCAGCCACGCCCCTCGACTCAGCCACGCCCCTCGACTCAGCCACGCCCCTCGACTCAGCCACGCCCCTCGACTCAGCCCCCCCCTCGACTCAGCCACGCCCCTCGACTCAGCCACGCCCCTCGACTCAGCCCCGCCCCTCGACTCAGCCACGCCCCTCGACTCAGCCACGCCCCTCGACTCAGCCACGCCCCTCGACTCAGCCACGCCCCTCGACTCAGCCACGCCCCTTGACTCAGCCACGCCCCTCGACTCAGCCACGCCCCTCGACTCAGCCACGCCCCTCGACTCAGCCACGCCCCTCGACTCAGCCACGCCCCTCGACTCAGCCACGCCCCTCGACTCAGCCACGCCCCTCGACTCAGCCACGCCCCTCGACTCAGCCCCGCCCCTCGACTCAGCCACGCCCCTCGACTCAGCCACGCCCCTAGACTCAGCCACGCCCCTCGACTCAGCCACGCCCCTCGACTCAGCCACGCCCGTTTTCCCCGAACTCTCTCTCGCCTCATTTGACCCTGCCTGTCCCTGTCGCTTAAATTATTATTTACGGCCACTAGGTCTGTCCTTACACATGTATCTGTGTAGGTATATTATGAGGTATGGGGTGAAGCTTGTGGGGAAATGATAATAATTAACATTTATAAAGCACCCTTAAACAATCGTTCTCGGGGCGCTATAATGGCAAGGCAAAAAATAGTTAACAACCAAGTCAAGAAGTGAGAAAGATGGTTGAAAATAACTAAAGAGATAACTCTGACAGCCAAACTCCTCCCCCCCCCCGCCTCCCGTGCCTATATAAAGCCACAACAGCAGATCATTTTTCTCACCTGAAGACGGCCGCTTGTGTTGCGACCGAAACGTCGTGTTTTCTTTCATTATTTTTTCTATCTACGTGACTTTACCTACGTGACTTTACCGAAAAAAAAACCTAAGAGTATGAATCCTGCAGTCACGAAAGCTTCAAATCAAGAGATAAAGCCATTTTAAACATATGCGTTTTTAGTCGTGATTTGAAGATTTTTTTTAAGTGTCCCGGAAGTCCTGACCTCAAAAGGCAAGGAGTTCCAGAGTTTGGGTACCGCAATTGCAAAGGCAATAATCACCCCAAGTGAGAAGCCGAGACCGTGGGACAGTTAGCAATGCACACTGTCCACGGTTCATAGCATGGTGTGATTCACACACCGTGCTATGAACCTGGGGACCTGAACTTGAATCCCGGCCACGGCTATATCATTAATGCCGAGCAGTATTTGAATGGTCCTGGTCCCCCTTCCACAAATCTGCATGAATCTGCACGAATCTGACATGATGTGGGGAGGCTTTCATCCAGCAGTGGATTGACAAAGGGCTGTACATCTATTCAATTATGTATCATTGAGATGGATTATGAGTCTCCAAACTGGGCGTTGCCAATTTGTGATCAATTTAATTTAAAAAAATGGTCCAGTCATACATGACCAGGATGAGCTTAATAATGCACTTCACCTGAGAACGTTATGTATTTGCGGTTTGCCGTCTGGAATCAAACCGTGACTCTGATCGACGTTGGCAAAGTGCTCTCGCCATGGCCATTATGAGACTCCCCATGAGCCACCCAATCCCCTACTTTCCTGTGACTCTTGGTGTCTGTTGAGTTTACGGGGGGCCAAAACAAACTCTAAACAAATATAAAAAAAAACGCTATGCAAAATGAGTAACAGTACGATCTGCTTTTTATCCATCGTGCATTCTGCTCTCATCCCTTCTGGATACGGGGAAAGGCTGCGACATCCGTCGCTTTAGTTTTGCTTGTTTTTGACTTTACTATAAGTATTTGTATGGGGAAGGGGCAGAGCCTTCAGCAAGGGAGGGTTGGTATTTTTATTATTTTATTATTTCCCTTCTACGTGACTTTACCGAAAGAACCAAGAAGATGAATCCCTGCAGTCACGAAAGCTTTAAATCGAAATTTAAGGGAGGGTTGCTTTTGGCACCTCCAGCCTCGATCTCTCCACCCCCCCATCGCTATGGAGCTGGTGGGAACACCGCCTTGCGGGAACAAAAGCACTCGCTCTGGAACACAACTTTGGTCGCTGGTATATCAGCCATTGTGAATTTGTGAATCGAAGAGTGTCCTTGGTGTCCGTTTACATCGCGCAACGCGCTTGCCGGACCGCTTAACAACAACATTTGAGCTGCATGTATTGTGTTTCGGGTGCGCGGTGTGTGTGTGTGTGTGTTTGCATGTCCCCGGCATTAATTGATGGAGAGATAGACGTTTAGTGTGCTCGCGCAATCCATATTCACCACGCGCGTGTTTGTGTTATTCATATTTTTGCCGACTGACACTAAAAGTAAACATGTTTTTAAGCAGTGACGTAGCTATCAAAGTGTGCAGGTGGCGCAGCTGTGCCAAGCCCTATAGGGGGCCCAGGCTCCCCTGTCCATTGCAGTGGGTGTAATGGACAGGTGGCCTCATACCCCACCACGTCATGCCAGTGTTTTTTGAGAGAATAAAAGGCAAAATATATTCAGTGAATCGACTCTTGTTCTTCTCAGATGACCTTACAAACTGTGGCCCTTGGCTTTGTGAAAACTCACAAAGGTTTCCTTTCCCCTGGTTTTCACCACCGCCACCTGTCTTACAGAGCTGCCCACCTTGGCTGTGCCGGTTTTGTTGTGCCGATGTGCATGCGATCTCACACTCGCCTCCTCCTCCGAGTGCACAAAGACAAAGATCCCCCATGTAGCCTTAACAAACGGTTGGGGCAAGTGCTATTCGCGAAAACCTATGAAGGCCTACTCAGCACGAGGCAGGTGATTGGCCAGCACCACGCCCGGTCACCTTTGTCTCCCTCGTGGCGATGTTTACACACCGCACCGTGTACTCATTTAAGTCCGAGTCGACCTCGAGGAGGCCCGGTACTGGTTCAGATAATTGTCACTGGTGTTGGACGTAATTGGCAATCGAACCTGGGCCACTGGGTTTGTAGGGTAGTGCTCTTACAGCAACATGATCCTCCCCTCCATGTACACATCGGCATGCACAGTTGTGTCTCCCTGCATTTCTCCATGTGACCAAATTTCTTTAATTGTGCTTGAGGAGTGTGCGTTCTGGTAAGTGCTTATTTGGATGGTGACCTCCAGTGCACACCCAGTGTCATGGGCGGATGCACCACCGGCCAACCGTCTGTCGGCTAAGCTGTAACACGGCGATCCGTCAATTTCACGGTGCCTAGAAAGAGCACCTTAGCTTGGCACATTCACAATGGTGACATCACTTCCACACTTCGTGGTGAATAGCGGCCGTCGCTGTTGCTGCAGTCAGAGAGGTGTGCGGGGGCCTCAGCTCCGCTGGCAAGAGGAGAAGAAGAGGACCTGGGCCGGGCCCTGTCCCGGGATCGCTCCTTCGATAACATCATCAGCGACGCGCACGCCACCCTGTCCGACGACGTGAGGAGGAACTTCAACGAGGACGACTACCAGTGTAGGCGACTCCGCACTCGGCAATGTGCCGCACAGACCAGAAATCGGACAGCGAGCTCCACGTTTAATACGTAGGGTTTTGCGACCAATATTGCCCACGATGCTTTTATACAGCATTTGGAGATATGGCTGAATGTAGATACAATATAAATCCAAAATATTTTGCATTGTTTACAGAAAAACCTCAACGTAACATTGTTCAAGGGACAGGAGCCAAATTTAAGGTTAGATGTGGAAAACTTTAAATCGGAGCACTGACTGTAATTGCCTCAATGGAATACAGTAAAATGCACAACAATATAACAATGTTTCACTGTATTTACCATTGCTTAAGTGAACTCAAAATATACTCTGTCGCAGCATTAAGTGTACATTGGACTTTCTCATCTTTCTGGGTCTATGATATTCCTTAATTGTTTTTCTCCATGCTCCCTCGTCCCCCCACTTACCCCGCAGACCACCGCCACTCGTCTCACAACATCCACAAGGCGTTCTCCTCGCACCTCCCCGCCCTCTCGTCTCACCGACGCAAGGGCCATGGGGCGCCCAAGGGGGCGGCCGCTGCTGGTAAGGCAGCACAGCGACGCGGCAAGGCCCGGTCGCCCGACACCCCCACCATCGCCGAGGGTCAGGAGGCGGACGCGGCCAGCCCCGCGGGGGCGACGGAGGCGCAGGGGACGGATGTCGCGATGGAGATCCCCGGGGACGCGGAGCGAGGGGAACGGGACGCCCATCTTGAGCAGGAGTGCGAGCGCAAGGAGGGCGACGGCTCCAAGGACGCGTCTTCTCCCGTCACCGTACGTTTCCCGATCGAGCCGTGTCGCCACGAAGTTGTAGCCTGGCCATTCTGCCGGTGGTGTGAAGTGGCCGCGCGTTGCTTTTGTCTCGCCCGTAGTTCAGCCTAGGCGATGACGAGGAGGAGGGTATTGGTGCGGCTTGTGGAGTCGCCCGGAAGGAGGAATCTCCAGAAGACGATGGGGAAAAACGCCGGCGACCATCACCCCAGCGAGCAAACGAAGAGCATGAGGGGTGAGCAGAGTGGAGATGATAGCCACGACCTCCGAGTGTAAATTATAACTCGGTCTACCCCCCTTCACGCCTTTGCTAGTCTGGCAGTTACCAAAAAATGTTTTGACCTTAATGAACAAGGAAGCACAAGTTCCACCTGAGGCCCTACTATTCTCTTTTAAAAAATGTAACAGACCGTTAAATGTGAGTTTTTTTGCACTTTGTCATTAAGATGCATAAATATAACTAAACTTGAGTAAAAAAACACTTCATGTGTGTGTGTGCGCATTGCTTCTAATGGGTTTCTTTGGTGAAGCTTGGAGAGGTGAGGTGAGGTGCTGCCTGCTGACACTTTCTAGATTATGCTCGTGCGATGAGTTGCTATGCCCATTGTGTGCCCCGCAGATGTAAACCTTGCTATTACTGTGGCCTCAAGAGTAAGAGGCCAAGTAAGATGAGGAGAAATTGGTCCGAGACACGCGCATAACGATAGCTGCTTCTCAAATATTTATGAGCTTTGCACGGGAGAGAGCGCGTTACCGTTATGAATGGGGCCCGGTGTTTTGTGCCTCACGTGTATGATGGAGTATTAGGTGCATTGCGTTGCGTCTGTTTTGACTTCAAGCGGAAGAAGAACAGAGAGGTACGCCGTTAGTCCGCTAACTACGTGGCCTTGTCGACTGTGTAGGTTCTTGCGGCCGTGCCGTATAGCTCGCCGACGTGTTTTCGGGCTGTACCCCGCATGCCTGATTTGACACGACGTCCGACATCTTGATCCACGTACTGGGAGCTCCTTCAGTTTCTAAAGAATCTCCCAACACGTGGCATGTTGTCCGAGGAACTTGCTTCGCGTGCCCGGAACTTCTCCCCGCGCTTGGGGAGCTTCTGCAGTTCTCCAGTTCCACTACGTGCCGCACAACGCGCATGGGTCGGTACAACCTGAAAACGCATCGGAGATCTGCGCTTGACGTCGTCTTTTACACGGCACTGGTTTTTTGTTCCATGGCGGCGGTGCAGCGAGCGGACACGGGCGGGGCATGGCGCGTGCCGCGCGGCGGTACCGCCGTCGTCGTCGTCGGCGGTGGCGGCCCACGGCTACAGCCTGAGCTCGCGACGCCGCATCGGCAGCATGACGGACACGGGCAGCGCGCTGTACGCTCGCGTGCCCACCGACGAGACGGAGGCCAGCACCCTCGGCAACGCGCACCTGGAGCACATGAAGAGTGAGTGGCGCGCGTGTCTCTATGCATATATGTTGAACTTCTTTCGCGCAGTACGTAGCTGACCGTGCTCATCGGAGGTGTGGGGAAACTAAACACAATAAGCAGCTTCATCTGACCTGCTGCGGCCTTCTGCGGAACTTCCAGGGACACGGGGTCGTACGCGATTGTTGGAGGTTCTTCGGTGCTCCTATGGGAACCGCTCTGTAATGATGTGTAACTCTCACGTGACGCCGTTGATGTAATGGTGGCGAATCACTTGCGCGACGCGTTCGGTAGCCATCCACATGTAGCGGGCGACTGCTGTTACCGGAGCTGCTCCGACACTGTTGGCTGCTGTGTCATCTCGTACGTGAATTTAAATTATTAAGTTAAGCTGGTTCGAGAGTAATTTGTCCTATTTATTTTACGTGCATGTGCGTACGTTGGTTTTTGGCACAACCACTGATGCGATGTCACTGTTACTTAGTGGCAAATATCAGCTGTTGCGTGTGCTCACGTGTGCGTATTTTGGATACCTTCATTATTATAGAAAAAAATACGTAAATAACATTCTCCGATTTCACAAGTTACACTCCTCCTTACATTCTTTCCAACAAAACTGTAGCCATGATTGAAACATGTACCATGATGTTATCTCTTTCAATTTGAGTTACAAAAGAAACGGTGCAACAAAAAAACCCCACAAGTGCCCTTGGAGTGAAAATTCAATCGAGTCCCTTTATGCACCCCCACGGGAGTCGTCCACACCCTGCGGACCCTCTCCCCCCCTCTCTCGCCGTTGACTCACCGCGCCGCATCATCAACAATTAATAGCGTATCACGTTGACCGCACGCAAATAATTTGTATGGACGGCGTGCAGTCATAATTTTTTTCCCTCTCGTCCGAAATTCAAAGTCCGGCTGGTCGCCTGCGCACGCGCGTGTGAGCGCTCATCACTCGACACACTTTCGTTTCCATTGCCCCGTTTGAATCGACGACTTCCCTGACGGTGATAATCAACGGTGAGCTTTGCCGACTCGCTCCTCCGAGGTCGAATACCTCCCCTCGTTGCATGGGAGGGCTGCCGTTTTGCGACGTTGGCTGCGCGAGCAAAGGTACCGGCGGCTGCCTGCGTTCAAAATTGCGTTGCTCACGCGCGTGTAATTTAAACGCCTTTCGGGGGCATTTAACCCAATAAAGGTAGA
This sequence comes from Lethenteron reissneri, assembly GCF_015708825.2. Taxonomy (NCBI): domain Eukaryota; kingdom Metazoa; phylum Chordata; class Hyperoartia; order Petromyzontiformes; family Petromyzontidae; genus Lethenteron; species Lethenteron reissneri. Next base: position 7,305,967 of record NC_083798.1, on the reverse strand, counting down.
TGTTCTCTTTGACTTAAGTACCGAAGTACGTATTATACAAAATGCAGCCAAAAAAGTTGCCACAATTCCCTTTGTTTGTCCAGGAAAACCTCAACGAGTCTTGACTGTCTCAGGACGGTCCTGCTGTATTGGGATTTTTGGTCAATTCCATTGTATAGAAGGAAATGGTAGAACCTGGGGAAAACCCACACACCTGGGGGGATAGCAGTGAAAGCTCAGCACGGATGGATTATGTTTGCTGTCCTAGAAACTCAACTAGATCTGCATAATATAAAACAAAAATGTAATGGAATCTTTCAAAGTGTGTGCAGATGTTCAAAAGTAGAGGTTCTTTTGTAGAACGCCCAAACTTAGGCATGCGCTTGTAACTATTTTAAAGATTCTCAGACAATCGTAGAAGACCTGACTTAAAATTAGTGTGTTTTATTGTAGCCAAACGCACTCAGAAGCAAACGGGAACATTTTCCAGACTGAGGTGCGCCTGTTTAAGAATGATGGAAGAGTAGCTGAGAGCAATGGCTGCCTAACTTTTCTGACCTTTGACCCCTGGCTTTTAACCCCCCCCCCCGCCCCGGGCTCTCTCTCTCCTCCTCCACAAGCCAGGCCACCGATTTGAAGACGTACCAGGGGTGAGGCGTCACCTTGTCAAGAAGAGTTCCAGGTCGTCGCGTGCTCACAAGGCTCACTCCAAACCGGGTCCCAAGAAGCTCTGTGACCGCCGGCCACACGAGGTGCTGCTCGTGCTGCTGCTAATGTTGCTATTGCTGCTAATGTTTCTATTGCTGTTAATGTTTCTATTGCTGCTGCTGTTAATGCTGCTATTTTTGCTGCTGATCTGCTATGTTGTGCTATATTTTTCTATGTTTCCACTGCTGTTGCTGCTACTGCTGCTTTTAGTGCTACTGATGATATTCCGTGTTCTGTTTTGGTGGTGTGTTCTGCTGTTGATGCTGTTGTTGTTGCTGCTGCTGTGCTGTGTTATGGTTTTCTGTGTTTCTGCTGCTGATGTTACCGTTTATGACGCTGCTGCTATTCTCTGTTCTGTTTTGGTGGTGTTCTGCTGCTGCTGCTGTTGCTATTGTTGTTTCAGCTGTTCCTCCTGCTGTTGATGCTGTTGTTGTTGCTGCTGCTGTGCTGTTTTATGGTTTTCTGTGTTTCTGCTGCTGATGTGGCTGTTGGTGGTTGCTGCTTCTACTTTGGTTACCGTTGATATGATGTTTCGTGTTGCGGTGTTCATGTGCTGCGGTTGCTCTGCTGTGTTGCTCTTGCCTCACCGTGTTGTGCTGATTGGTGTTGCGCGAGGTGTTTGGTTGTCCCTGCTGTTAGTATTCCGCAGCGTAATCGAATGCGTTTGCCATTTAACGTAAGGTCACGCAGGAAGCCGTGCCATTAGAAAATGTACGTCCGCCTGGTAAACTGCGAATTGCAACATCTCTTTGAACTTTTGAAATGCTACTTTGGTTCTCTAGTATATCTGAACAAACGAAATGCATCACGTAATTTTCGAAAACGAATCGAGCGTGTTTTACCAGAAAATTACACGTGCTCTCAGTTTTAAAGTAGACAGCACATCAACCAAGTTGTCAAGCAAACACTGCCTGTTGATTTTGTCCTACTCTGCCTGCGATCATTATGGCTACGACAAATTCACCCCAAATGCGCCGGATGTTGTTGAATCTCGGCGGCTGAGCAGGCTTGAGCCTGGTCGGTATTCCGATGGGTGACACCTGGGGCTTGCCTCGAGGTGTTGTAGGCTTCGGGCCGCAAGGTGAAAACCCAGCATGCACTCTCTTGCGTGCACGCTGGCTTTTCTCTCTCTAGGTTCTCTGGTTTACTCTCCCATGCCAAACACTTACCAATGACATTGGCCAAACATCTTAATGCGGGACCCTCCTGCAACACAGTCGGGGAGACCCTTTGAGGCTTTTCCACATAAATGGCATTATTTTTTCCCAATGGAGGAATGAATAACACTTGGACTGAGTGATGCAGTTTATCGCCGATCCATGCTGGCAACGTTCTGTAGAAGGCAATTAGTGTGTGCATGCAGTTGTTTCTGTTTTTAAAAAATTACATAGGCGAGCGGTATCTAATTTTCCACTTGCGTGTCCGGCCACTGCAAGACAGTGTTTCCTCTTGCACAGGCTTTGATTGGCTCCTAAGGGGTTTGAAACCGTGAAATTAAATAACGGGCGCACGGTTAGCCGACTAACAATCCAGCCCAGTCTGCCTTATGCATGCATAGCAACAGCATTACCAGGTGTTTTGATTAGCAGACCCGATTTATACATTTGTTGTTCCAGCTTATTTTAAAATCCTCTTTGGATTGATTTTCGCTTGATTATTAACATTTTTATTTCTGCTCTTTATCATTAATTTCATGGAAAATATCACTTTTGATAGCGACGTTTTTGTTGTTGTAAACACATTTGTTAATCGGACGCAGTAAGGCTCACACAGTGTTAGTCCACTGCGGAGAGAGCGAGAGGAAGCGGAGGAGGTGAGGGTTTACGGGCAGCGTTGCTGACATAGACTCGGTAAGAAATCGACGTTAATGAGAAGTACGCTGCAGTTACGGGGCCACCAGGGCTGGGGCTGAACGGGCATTGCCGCGAGTGGCGTTCTTGCTGGCGAATGCTGCTTCTATCTTTGTGCCGGGACCTTCGGCAGATGCCGTGTTAACCGTCGTCATCATGGTGGCTCTGCGTCTACTTTGGTTAACTTTACCCAGTCGCGGTCTTTTTCTCCGCGTTTCAAAATCTCATCTCCTGCTTTCTCGCTGTGGATTTGCTCTACAGGCCAGGTTGCGAGCGAAATATTATTCTTACTGCTCGGCGAAATGTTTATATTTCTGTGCTGTTAATTATATTTCCCTTCTTTGTGAAGTTATATTTTATAACTTAATCCTAAAAAAAAACTAATTATTTGTGCGTGTGCATGCCAAGATTTCTAGACGTATCTGTTTTAATGGTATGCTTCTCGTTTCCCTTTCTCTTTGGTTTTCCTTCACCAATGTCACCACCTCGTTTGCATCTGCTTTCCCTGGTACCTGCTGCGTGCTCACCTCTGACCCCTTGCCCTGGCTAGGCTGTGAGGCCGCAATACCTTTTGACTCGCTGTACATACTTTTTCTTCATGCCGAACTTGTGTGGCCTGGTTTCCCCCCCTCAATCTCTTCCTCTCTCTCTTCTCTTTTCCTCTCCCCTTTCTCCTCCTTTCACCATCCTACTCAGGTTTCTTTTGCATTGCATCTTTTTATTTTAACCTCTCATTTGTTAACGTGTTTATTGTTCCCTCTACTGAGTTATAAGCATAAAAGCCACACCATTTAATACAATAAAATCTTTGAGAAACGTTAGAATACTTGTTTTGTGAAGAGAAAAAAAAGACTGCCACTCAAACATATTACCTTGACCTATTTTCTTCGATTGTGCGGCCTATTAGCCGATGCAGGGTATTTTGTGACGGGCATCTGCTGCTGACTTACGCAAGATCGCAGAGTCGGCAAGTCATAATTTTTCACCTCGTCCCCGTGTATCACTCGATCGGTGCTTCTGGGAGAGTGTTGTTTCACATCCAGCCACGTGCCCTCTCCTGTAGAGAGAGCGGGCGGACGGGTGAACGGACGGTCGAGCGAGTGTAGGGCTCGCACCGCTGGTGGCGCGCACGGAGCCATGCTGCTCTTTGCTGCTTCACGATGGTACGTGCCGGGCCCCGCCCCCGGACGCGTGCAGGTGTTTGTGGAGCTCAACGAGCTGGTGATGGACCCGGCTCGCCAGGAGCTGCAGTGGAAGGAGACGGCGCGCTGGATCAAGTTTGAGGAGGACGTGGAGGCCGAGACGGACCGCTGGGGCAAGCCGCACGTGGCGTCGCTCACCTTCCGCTCGCTGCTCGAGCTGCGCAAAGCCATCGCGCACGGTAACGTCGTCTCTGCATCGTCGCTGCGCTGATGCGATTGTGGAATTGTGAGGTGGGGCGGAGGGAGGGAGGTGATAATGCTGTGTCGAAACACTTTCTTTCGTACGGCACTTTAAAAGCAACTGGTGAGTTTTATAAAAGTGTAAGTCGAGTGGCGTCTGGGGTTGCCAGACAGATTCCATTTGAACCTCCTGCAAAAGCACATGTAGGACGATGATCCGTGATTGATTGCACTTCAGCGAAGTCACAATCAGGAGCCCAAACTGCTGAGTTTCTGGATTTGTTTTTGGGATTTATTTACTCTTAATTCAACATTTTTATTTGTTGAACTCGAACCTCGTTTTTGTTGTGCTATTTAACTTTTGTGTTTTAGTTTAAGCCACTTGTCTCAAGTGTAGTTGATCGTCTCAGCCTCTTGGTCAGGTATGACTGCACACATAGCTTATTACAGCTGTAAAAAAATGGGTTGATTGCCATGTAGTGAAGACGTTAGAGGCCATATAAAAAGCTTCCGCTCATATGGGTAAAGAGACATTGAATAGTGCAGAGAACACTCATTCATTCCTGCTTCGCAATCTGGTTCAAGATGATCATCTGCTTCCAGGCCTAGTTTCTGATGCAAGGTGGTGCACCACTATATGTGCGAGTTCTAAATGAAATGCGTTTCCTTTCTCGGCACCACGCCTGTAGCACAAATGGGAATAAAAATAAAATAAAACCCAAGAATGGTCCAAGCACAGTACGTGGCATCCGTCTGTTTGTATCGCCATATCGCTGTAACATCCTGCTCCCGTACGTCTCGCATTCTCGGCCGCGTAGGGACGGTGCTGCTGGACCTGGAGCAGAAGAGCCTCGCGGGCATCACGCACCAGGTGGTCGAGCAGATGATCATCTCGGACCAGATCACGGAGCAGGAGCGAGCGAGCGTTCTCCGCGCCCTGCTGCTCAGACACAGGTGCACGTCGCTAAGCAAACTGCACGACCGCTCGCTCGCTCGCACACAGGCAGCAGACACACAGGCACACAGGCACACAGGCAGCGGACACAGGTGGGGTAACAAAAGAGAAGAAGTGAGAGCAGTTCAAAGACAATACAATGTCTCGCCCGCAGACGGGCAAAACAAGTGCGGTAACAAATACAAGGGCTTCGTTTTTTATCGGTGTCATCGCCCGTGTGTGGGTCATAATCATTACTGTTTTATCATATTCATATTAAGAATATTTATTTATACCGGAGGAGTCCGATAAGCTATGAAGCTCTTATTCATAGATGTTCCGGTCAGAACGTTGCAATAACTTCGGATCGTTTCAGCAACATTCCCGACATCACTAACGGCTGCCCCTCTACTGAACACTTTGTTGAGCAATATTGTTTATTTTAGAAGATCTGGCCCTGGATTATTTTAAGTAGCTGAAGTGATATTGAGTAACTTGAGCATAGTTTTGGGGCGCAATGGTGCAATGGTTGGCGCACTGCAACATGAAAAGCAGTGCCCCGAGTTTGATTCCCAGCCACGGTGAATGTTGTAGAGGAGGGATATCTGAACCGGTCCTGGGCACCAACCTCTTTCCACCCACTCGCACTGACCGGTGTGGTAAAGTATGGTCAAACAACTCCCACAACCAATGCGGAGCGGGGGAGGCCTCCATCGATCAGATCAATGGATTGACATAAGATTAAACATGACTTTATCTTATTAACTCACTCGCTAAGCCATTCCCCTCTTGGGAAACGCACATCAAAACTCGGGAAACGCACATCAAAATCGCGGGCTTCATTTCAGGACGCGTGCGAAAGGAATAGAAATAGCAGCTAACTCTGGGAGCGCGCGCTCGTCGCGCTCTCCACAGGCATCCGAACGACGCGAAGGAGACAACCTCCTCCTTCCTGCACCGCAACCTCTCGGCGGCGAGCCTCAGCTCGCTGCTGTCGGGCACCTCGGCCACCAGCGCCCACGGGGGACAGAACCACGCGGGGGGCGAGCCGTCCGTCACCCAGCCCCTCGTGGGGGACGGCGCCATCGAGATGAGTGATCTGCAAGAGGTGGGTGCCTCGCACAAAGACAAAGATTTCCCCCCCCCCCCACACCATCACGTAGCCTACGGAGGCTGTTGGGGCAAGTGCTGTTAGCGAGCACTTATGAAGGATGGCATGGCACTCGTAGGGGAAGAGGGCCCAGCATTATGCTGGGCCGCATTTGTCTCCCCAGTGCTGATGTTGTTAAACACCGCACCAGGTACTCGTTTAAGGTGCACACAAACGTTCCTGGGTGTGTGTAAGCGCTCAGCAGGCATAGGCTTGAAGTCCCAGTCTTACCAATCTTTGCTATGAATGCAGCATCTCACCACTTGTTTGCATTGCTGGGACAGTCGCAAGTGAATGTACTTTGCTCTCATGTAATGTTATCGTTCAAGGTGAGTGTTCTGTTCTTTGTGCTCCATCTATGAGATACCTGGAGCCCCCTCTGAGTCAGACACTAAAGTGAAGTGGTGGCATTGACTCAGAGTTGTTTTATGTGTACAGTCATGTTTTAATTGATAAGGTCACAGTCGCTTGTTCTAATGCATCAATAAATCGGATGGCTCTTTCATCTAAGCCTTAAAGCAAGATGAAAAGTCCATGATATAGCTCATCACTTTGGTATAGAGGACATCAATAAACATGATTTAATAATCGATTGTCCTATAAGCTAAAATATGAACGTTGATTAAGGTGGCAGTGTACATACATAAATTTTATATTAAGGCGGCATGCATCAATGCCTGACTCATTAAATGCTAACACTGAAATCTGTTTTGTGTGATTTGTGTTTGCAGCAACTTCGTTACATTTGTAGTGACTCTGATTGTGACTGTGTGGTGCTGGGCTTACGAAGCCACGGTGGATAATGTGTTGCCATTATGTGTAGCCCGCTTACTGGGCGTAGCACCAGCCCTAGCGGGGCTTGGGTGAGCGCTGGTCAGCGTGGAGGCACCACGTACAGTGTGCGGTGTCAGCCAGCCAGGGTTACGTTGGGGCACGATTCGCTGGTTGACCTGCCGACACGTGACCGGATGATATTGGAGGGGGGCCAACGGTGGACGGGGGCCGCTGGGCGGTCACGTGGTATAAAAGAGCTCTCAGGAGCCTTGGGGGAAGAGCTCGAGAGATCTAGAAGGTGGGCGGGGCGAGGGGCGGAGCCAGCCCCAGCCCAGGCCGATATAACGGGGGGCGCCGTGTGGGGCTCGAGGTTCTTCGTGTTGCTGGTGATGAAGATCCACGATGGGTAAAAGAAGCCTCTAGCCACATAGTCCGGGACCCAGCTTGTGGTCCGGGCCGGGATAGCGAACCGTGTCTAGTTCTGCCGTAGCGTGGCTAGATGAGCATTCAACACCCAAGTGTAGGCTGTGTTGTGTTATGTTGAGTTACTGAATAAATAGTGTTGCTCCCAAGACAACGTCTGTGACTCAGTTGGACTCACTACACATTGACTGGCAAGATCATAGGCTGACATTGAACGCCTCTGTCTTAACATCTCTTATTTTTATTACGTCCATTTTTTCGGACAGCAGAAGGACAGTGCGTCAACGGGAAGCGACCCCCTATCCAGGAATAAGTCTCGGCCAGACCTCAAGCTTCTGGAGAAGATCCCACATGGCGCGGAGGCCACCATCGTCCTTGTGGGTGGGCATCAAAGCAGTCTGCTCAACCACGCTCTGTGCTCAACACGCTCCACTCACCTGCCCTTCCCATTGACCGACACTTGCCACTCGCCTACATCTTCCACTCACCTGTACGTTCTGCCAAAGTGTGACTCGGCCATTGTGCTAACAGGCATTTGACCAGAGAGGCCAGTCCTGGAGTTTGGCTACCACACACTGGGCCCAACTTAAATCTCAACTCCAGAACTGGCTTATGACACAAAATGCCTGGCCGCCCCAGTGGCCCAGTCCAGCCCTTTCGTATACCTGCGCAGGCTTCTCCAAAATCAACTGGCGTCAATGCGCCGGTGGCATTGTGTGTGTGTGTCTGCCGCTTGTGTTCGCAGGCTGCGTCGACTTCCTGCAGCAGCCGGCGATGGCGTTTGTGCGGCTGAGCGAGGGCGTGGTGCTTGAGTCCGTGCTAGAGGTGCCCGTGCCGGTGCGCTTCCTGTTCGTGCTGCTGGGCCCCCAGCAGGCCAGCGTGGACTACCATGAGATCGGGCGCTCCATCTCCACGCTCATGTCCGACAAGGTGCCCTGCCCAGCATGCCCATCCAGCCCTGTGCGAGCTGTCGGTTCGCGGCATCCCGTTAAGTGGCAAGAGTAGTGGATAGTGCGTTGTTAATCCATGTGTAGAAACCGGTTTGTCATTGTTACACGAGTTCTCTGCCTATGGGCAGTTTCTTGACGCAATTTCCCTCCATACTGGCTTAACTTAAACTTCATTTTAGCAGCTTTCTTTTCCATGGCCATCGATAGCCTCGCATAATTTTATGAATCAACACCTTCTTATTACTTGTTATTTTCCCACTTATGTACCCCACTCTGTTTCTCCTTATGGCTGCCCAACTGATTTTCTCCATTCAACCTCAGGTGCTCATCTCACACATTTCCAGTCTTCTAATGGCTATTTTTGGTACACTATCAAGGCATTTACGAATCACTTCAATGCCTTTGGCAATCCATCTCATCAGCGGGAGCTTTTAAATTAATGGCAATGAGACCCTATCCATCTATCTTTCCTTCTGGCCAACCTTACCTCCGACCCCACGATTCTGACTCGCGACCCCTTGCCTCCACCCCTGGGTAGGATTTCCATGAAGCAGCGTATCTGGCGGATGAGCGGCAGGACCTGCTGACCGCCATCACCGAGTTCCTGGACTGCAGCATCGTGCTGCCTCCGTCGGAGCTCACAGACGAGGGTTTGCTGCGCTCCGTTGCCGCCTTCCAGCGCGACATGCTGCAGAAGCGGCGCGAGGAGGATGGGCGGCGCCACCCGCGGGAAGAAGCGCCTGTCCAGAGCATTAGTGGTGCGCTTGTGGGTGGCGGGGGGGGGGCTGTATGTGTGTGGGATGTGCATGGTACATGTAGGAGATCCATGCGGCACACTCCTAAGACGTGCGGAATGCACCGTCGACTTGTGTAACGTGTGGGACATGCACGAAACGTGTCGAGCGTGTGGATCGTGCGAGGTGCGAGCGAGACGTGTGAAGCATGTGTAAATATAGCAGTGAAATAGGCTGGTGTGAGTGTTTGTGCCAGATAGATTTTTACAACCTCGGACCGTGGTGGCTTGGTCAGAATCCTTCATCCAGCAATTAGATTGATCACGGCTGATGATGCATTCATGGCGCTGCGTGCTATGCTTCTGAGGCAGGCATGACTGTCCGCGTGCTTGGTCAGTGATGGCAGTGCAGAGCAATTTGACTGATCGGAGCGGGATGGAGGGTGGTGGTGGCGGCGGTGGCGGGCACCATCCTCACCGGGATGTGGAGGACCCCTTGCAGCGGACGGGGCGGCCGTTTGGCGGGGTGGTTCGTGACGCGCGGCGTCGCTACCCCTTCTACCCAAACGACATCAAGGACGCCGTGGACCCACAGTGCCTTGCGGCCGTCATCTTCATCTATTTTGCTGCCCTCTCCCCTGCCATCACCTTTGGTGGACTGCTGGGTATGTAAGAATGAGAGGGTGTTAAGAGGTGTGTGTGGTCGGGGGGGGTAACACAGCAGTTGAGTAGTGGATGCGTAGTGTTGAGCAGAAGTGTAAACATCACCACTGGAAGGACAAAGTGGCTGGGCTTGTTGCTGGTCACCCACCCTAGTATGCAGTGCCATCCTTAAAGGGCACTTCCTAAGAGCACTTGCCCCAGCAGTCTGACTTGTTATTTGGGGAAATCTGTCTTTGTACATCTGTGTGTGGGCATGTGATTGGTTCGGTGTATTTTTGTGCCTGTGTGCCAGGCAGAGATCTCCCAAGTTAGCTTATCAGGTAGGGTGGCATCTGTGTGTGAACTGCCCTGTGACATAACCACATGGGTTCTGCAGGATTTTACAGGTGGTCTCCCTATTTAATAGGGACTGTAATGATTGTAATTACTACCTGGGCGGCTCCTCCCTCAGTGTCCCAGGAAAGATCCTGGCAAGGATTAATCAATATTTTTTTTCCAGACATGCTGAGGAAACATTTGTGGAACTCTTCCAGTGAGGTTTCAGGCCCTTAGGCATCTTCCACAGATGCCTTATTCTTTGTCCCACTGCTACAGCAGAGGTGTAGGGAATATCAATGGGATCGGCATTGCTGGTGTATTTGTAATGACTCTTGAACAACAGGAACGGTAGAGGTGTCTTTATTGATTATTTAGGGCCCTTCAGGTAGATAACTTGGTCAGGGATGACACGCAAGTGGCAACGACAGTTAACCCTGGTTTCATGGCAGCCCCGAACCTTGGCTCTTGTCTCTTTTTGTTGCTGGCCCGGCCGTCACTCTGCCCCCAGCCAATGCCCCCTTTCTCAAACTCTCTAATCTGTTCCTGAACTTCCCAGATGGTTCCCCCTCAGTAATTACCTCTCCTGACCATGCGCTGTTCCTGAACCTGCACTGTTCCTGCAATGTCTCTACATATGCAGAACCACCTTTGCATAAGTAGCCAACCTTGCTAATTGAAGGTGTGGTGGTAAGACAAACTAAACGGCACAGTTTTAAATAAATTACCATTTAATTTGGATTTTTAAGTACATAGCGCCAGTGGCTTTTTAATAACGGAAGGACGAGCATTCCAGATGGCTGCAGAAGCACATCCGATTGTGTGCAATTCCCTCCGTTTGTTTGGTGGCTAGCCAAAAGCTGCTGCGACAAATTCAAGTTGTGGTTTCTGCTCCTTGGCATGGTTAGCAAACTATGGTGGTTCATTTGTGGCAAGCACTTTCTAAAGGGACAGGTGCATTGACCTGGTGAAGGCGTGTGATACTAACAGGCCTGGCAGGGCTCTTGGTTGTGCTCTGCCAGCAAGCCTTTTCACACTTCACAGTACACAGTTTGGCACAAGCACCTTGGTGACATCACCAGCACTGAGTGGCAAATCATGGTTGTTTGTATAACTGTGGTTTATAGCGAGGACCACTCAACCCTAAATGGGTAGCTGGGTTTCTGTCTGTAAATATCACTCAGGAGACAAAGGCAGCCTGGCCTGGTGGTAGCCCCCCACTCTCTAGTGTGCTATGCTGGTCTTCAGTAGGTGCTCTTGAACAGCACTTGCCCGAGTCTGTTAAGGCGACACAGTGGGTCTGTCTTTCTACTCTGTGTGCATCTTGGGAATGTCTATTGTGGGTATTTTACAGTATCCAGATACACTCCATTAATGGCATTTGTCCTTAATACCAACAATTGATATTTAAACTTGTCCTATATTTTTGAGAATTTTATTTTATTATTTTTTATTTTTATGATTTTATTTTTAATTTCCCTTCTACGTGACTTTACCGAAAGAACCAAGAAGATGAATCCCTGCAGTCACGAAAGCTTTAAATAGAAATTTGTCCTATATTGCTCATCATTCACATTGTATGGTGTTAATCTACATCATTGCTGGGAGAACTCAAATGAACAATACAAATCCTACTACCCCCATGTACACCGTAAAGTCTATAGAGTTGTCTGGGCTAAAACGCATTACACAAGAGTATTGTGGTGGGAGCATTTTTATAAAAATGTCCACACCACCTGTGTTGGTTCCACCTTGGTGTACACATTTTTGAAAAGCAGATGAATGAGTTTGCCTCCATTCGAATGTAGCCTCAACCAAGAGCCTGTGTATGAATGCATGTGTGCATATGTACGAGGTGTGGCCACATGGGTGCCTTTTGGCATACTTTATTTAAAAAGGCAGTTTAACAATTTCCCCCCCCCCCCCCCCCCCCATAAACCTTAGCAAACCAAAGTGATAAAGTATTTCATATTATTGTAGCAGTTACAAAACTACCAGACCTCCTGTAGTGGCAGCTGCCTAGCCCCTCACCCTCTGATGGAGTCTTAATGCAATCGGTACACCATTTTCCTCGTCCCAACACAGGCGAGAAGACACAAGGGCTCATCGGCGTGTCGGAGCTCATCATCTCCACCTCCATCCAGAGCATCTTCTTCGCCCTGCTCAGTGCCCAGCCGCTGCTCATTGTGGGCTTCTCGGGACCCCTCCTCGTCTTCGAAGAGGCCTTTTTCTCCGTACGTCTACTCCCCGGGGAGGTGGCAGTGTCATTGCCATCTCCTCCCTCCACCCGGTCCTGGCATTTAATTGGTGTTGGGAACATGAAGGGAAATTGGAGGCAAATGCACAGGTTCTGCTTGCCACCTCTCACCTTTGATCCCCATCCCAACGGTGGGCATCGTGGTAATTCGTTGCCTTGTAAACTATCGTTTACTTGTTCCGTTCGTTAAAATATGGTTTGCAGGACATGGCCTGGACACATGCAAGGTTTTGGTGAATATGACCGATTTTGCTTTGGATGTGGTAAAACTTATCCTGATCAACAAAAAATCAAATCCTGAATCCCCTCCCTGTTCTCGCCACATAGTTCTGCTGGTCCCAGGATGTGGAGTACCTGACAGGGCGGCTGTGGATCGGCTTCTGGCTCATCATTATCGTGCTGCTCACGGTCGCCTTTGAGGGCAGCTTCCTCGTCCGCTACATCTCACGCTTCACGCAGGAGATCTTCTCCATCCTCATCTCCATCATCTTCATCTACGAGACATTCTACAAGCTCTTCAAGGTCAGTGTGCAGGGTCGTTGGCAGCTGCTCCCACCGCAACATCGCGCCGACAAAATAAGAAGAGGGAAAGAGCGGCAACTTTGATCAACTGTCACTGTACTGGGCAGGGTGTGGGCTTGTGACGGGGGCAGTGGGGGGGGAAGGACTAACTGGGAGACATCTGTGGCTATAATTTGGAGGTCATGCCTGGAACAACAAGTCGTGTAATAATGCATAAATAAAGTTTGAATTGATCCATATGCTCAGTACAGAAAGTCATGTGCCTTAAAAATCAGCTGTTCACTGCATGTTTGCACCGTACCCAGCCAACCGTACTAATCAGGTGCAGTCATGTGTATAGCTACTGGTCAGGCAGGAGGGGAAGACCTTTCATGGTCTGGTTAATAACTTTCAGCTCTTCCCAATCCACTGCTGGGTGGCCTGCTAGTACCCGTCATTAGGTTTTATTTTGGACACCCCTAAAACTCATTTGGCAATGAAGGCTCATTTTTTTAAACGATGACCTGGTTACATAAGCGACGCTAGCTACTGTAAACAAGCCAAAAAAACTGTACATGGTCAAGTTCCAAAATTCAAGACTTGAAGAATGCGCCATACAAAATTTTTTTAGTTTGCACATACGTGAAAAGAAATCCGAGGTCCAAAATGTAATTTTAGAGTGGGACAAGGATGGCAAGTCTGTTACCTTAAAACGTCGTCAGCCTCGGTTATTCCAGGGATTAGGGGCTACCACACGCAAGCAATTTAACAGTTTTGTTCTCCCATGGAGGACGGAACAGGAACAGCGAGGAGCTTCATCCTGTCCAGAAAACATTTTAGGGGAAGGAAGTATTTGTCCTACATTGTGCATTCTCCTCATCCGTTTTGCGTCCGCTTCCCACACACCCCTGAAACAGGTGTTCAAAGAGCATCCCCTGCTGAAGACTTACCCTATAGGAGCCGATAGTGGAGTGTGGGGCAATGTGAGCATGGTCAATGGTTCGGCGATGGCGGCAAGGAACGGCACCGATGCGCCCACCAAGATGCCAAGCCAGCCCAACACTGCGTTGCTGTCTTTGGTGCTAATGTCCGGCACATTCTTCATCGCTTTTTTCCTACGCAAACTCAAGAACAGCCGCTTCCTTGCCGGAAAGGTACGGGAGCAAGAAACGTGCGCATTAACGCGCAGCAAATGAACGCATTTCGAACCCACACATACAATATTAAGTTCCTCATGTGAGACGGCTTTTGTTTTGAGAAAGATGTTTTACTTTGTTTGCTTTTGTCACATTGGCAACTCAGGTAATGAAATCGCCCTAATCTGTCAAGTTAAAATAAACCTGAAACCATTTCATTTATTAGGTATAACCCTGTGAGCCATGCGGCTCTCGACTCGGGTGCAACCGCAACAAAACAAAAAACATGAACAAGAAACATCTTAAAGCGACTATACGCAACTAGAAAAATCCTGGAAAAAAGCACCGTATTTCAACGCTGTGTGCAAAAAAATCCCAGTGGAATGCAAGTCAAACAATTCCTACCACACCAATCTGAAAACATACAAAAACAGATAACTTACACACAAACATGCACATTGACACTTCCGCACATACGTGCCACACTGTCGGCGATAACCGACAGTGACCAAAGTTCTGCACCGGTGCTGCAGGTGCGGCGGGTGATCGGGGACTTTGGAGTACCCATCGCGATCCTCATCATGGTGCTGGTCAACTACGCCATCCCTGGCACCTACACGCAGGTTCAGCCGCCCTCCTCCCCACAATGCTTGGCCTTCTGCTCCTTGGGCTTGGCCCTACCCTCACTCCCATTGTCCTTGACCGCACCGTGGCCTCGACTCTGGTACAGATGGCCACCGATCCATAAAGTTCCCATTATTTCAATGCACCATCAAACTACGGTGTAGTGTAGGCCTTTACTCACAGCGTCAAACTTGGCAGCGGGCTGTAAAGTCGACTCTGCGCCCCTCAGGGTGCCGTTTTGCACCCAATATTTTCTGTATGTGATGCATTCCACAAGCCTTGTTGTGTTGGTTGTACCACGTTTGATGCACAACTTTCCCAGTCACAACTTTACCATGTATAGATGTTTTTGGATTGTCCATGTTATTTGCTTTAAGCAGGTTTATCGTGTTAACTTGGTCCTCATGGAAACATGAGAAATGTGTGTCCATGGCTGCCTCTGGGAGTGCGGCTCCCTTCCACTCCAGACAGTTGGTGTCTCCAAGCCCTCTCTCCCCTCCGTTATGCTCTGAGCTCTCCTTTTATACACAGCCCCTGGCCATCCCTAGCCAATGGGAGAGCAGCTCCCCCCTAAACCATCGTTCCACCTGGCTGCCTACCTAATTGCACAAGTTTCCAGACCTTTGAAAAGCATAAATAAAAGTATAACCCGTAAAAACAAAGTTTTTCACTATAAATCCTTTATATGCGTGGCGGCTAGAGTCCTCTCGTCCTCTGGCTTGAGATGGCTGCCACCTATGGGTCAGATGATTGCATTGCACCGTTAAGCAATTGGTAATTAAATAAAATATTTTTGTCCTAAAAAGTGTAAAATTTTGGAAAAAAATTTTCACGAACATTAATTGTCACGCACAACGAGTCTGTGTGGAAAATGTCAGCTCGATTGGATCACGGGAAGTGGGTTAAAAAAACGACTGAAAGATTTGCACGGTCCTAAGCAAGCAAGCAAACTTTTTATAAAGGATTTAAAAACCAACGCAATTGTGAGCAAGAAATGCATCACCCTGCTGGGGAGATGAGTCATTCCCCCTCCACACGTGCAAGTCCTACAAATTGTCAACAAAGTGGTAATTCCACTTATTTGCGAGTGATCATCCACTTCACTTATACGTGCAAGTTAAGCTTATTATAGCCCAGTCACACTTAATTGGCTGCAGGAACGCATCTCGAACCAATGGGTGTTCTGACCACAAGACGATACTCAAGCATAGCAGTCGTCCCATTGTCAGCATGGTTAAAAGCCTGCCCTTGGAGTGGTAGCTGCACCATGTCACACTAAGCGTAAAACACTCCTATTTCTACTCATAACACATTGAATGCTTTGTTTTTTCATGGCCTCCTCTGGAGTTGTGGACCTTTGTCAAATGCCCCGTTTGTCCAGTCACTATTGTCTTGGCTGCATGCTCGATGGACGTGAGCAGCATAATTTGAAACGATTTTGAGAAACGTAGTTAATTTGTGTCAGAACAGTTTGCGCCGCAGCAGAAATCGTTTTGCAGCAACAGTCACGTTCTTCAGATGACCCAAAGTATTTAATATGAGCTAAATAAACAGGCTGGTCTGGAAGCCTTTGGAACATAGGGCTGCTGCCACTGTCAGATCGTATTTCCTATAGTGTTTGGTCTGGTAGCAGTTCAACATTACAAGTACGTCCTTATAATGGCTTGCCATGTTATGATGGCACTATAGAATATTTTTTTTTATTATTACATTGACATCAATACCGACACCACCCCAAATCTGATGCCGATGGCCACCACCCCGTTTTTACCGTTTGCGCGCGCAGAAGCTCGCGGTTCCAGACGGGTTCTCGGTGACGTCGCCCGACCAGCGCAGGTGGCTCGTGAATCCGCTGGGCATGCGATCGACCTTTCCCGTGTGGATGATGTTCGCGTGCGTGGTGCCAGCGGCGCTCGTCTTCATCCTCATCTTCATGGAGACGCAGATCACCACGTGAGTCCGCCCAAAAATAAATAAATAAAACTTATCACAGGAATCCAACCAAGCTGTGTGTGTACTCTATCCGGAAACTTCAGTTTCACAAACCAGCTAGACCTCCTTGACTGAATCAAGGTGCAGAGGATGCCTGGAATTTTGTAAAAGAATATGGCAAGCAACTTGTAAGTTCATTAAAAGGATGCTGCAAGAAAGCATTGTAGATGCATTCGGGAAGAGGTTGTTATGAATGGGACACGTGTGCAGGATGGAGGTGTGGGCAGCTTACCGAGACAGGCACTGGAATGGCATGCGTATGTTGGTGACAAAGAATGAACACGTAGGCTTTCGCGACCATATCATCCATAGGAGTTTTTTTGGGGTTAGATCGTGTAAATATATAAATGTGTCGTTAAACCCGCCACCACCCGACACAGCCAACTAGTAAGGGTTGTCACGTCAATGTTGTGGCTTGGATCTCCAACACACTGGTGTGGAATGAAGGAAGCAGTGGCGTGGTGTGGTTGCATCACTGACATTTAGCACGATCGCCTCCTTACTCTTTCAGCTGCAATGCTGATCCTAATTCCTGCTGTCACCGGTAATCCTAAACCTCAGTGCTGGGATAATTGCCAACTCTTAAGATACATTTTTTTTAACACTGTTTATTTTAACCTTGAAACTTGCAATGCTATTTTTTTGCTCCAGTGACCTTAGCTTCAACTCTAATTAATAATAATATTCTGATTGTGCCGAGAACATTAATCCACAGTGCATCGACTGTTGCTGCAGCCCCAATTTTATTTATAGGTCAAAAATAAATCGATAACAAATGGGAAGCAATTTATTTATCACCAGTTTTTTTTATTCAATAATACTGTCAGAAAACAATAACTCTGCTGCCATGCATTATGGACATCTATAAGATTCCACTGCGCCACCACTCCACCTATCCTATACATCTGTAAAATGCCTCCAAGGGTTGCACATCCAAGAACTGTGTTAGGAATTGCACATTTTTAAAAATAAAGTAAATAATGATGATGTTATTACCCGAGTTTTTAGCATCCCGGCTCCCGAGTTGTACTTGGTGAACTCGTTCCACTTCGGCAGCACAGAAGCCAAAAATTATCACTAATTTTAGTTAACTTTTCACACTGACAGAGGTTTTCCCTCCATGTGACAGGCAGGGGCAGGAGGAACACCCACACCGCTCCACTTGCGGCGGAAGGGGCAGTCCCCACACTCCCCCCACACGCGACTTTCTGTCCAGACAACGGTGTCACGAAACACCTCGATAATGCCATTACATTCCACCACATTTCACCACAATGTAAGCTTGCTATTCTGGCTATTATTATCGCTCAAGGCTAAGGTTTCATAGAAAGTTTCAGTTTGCCAGCAGGGGGCGTATTTTTTCAGTGTGGTTTTACCAAATTAAATTTTGGCAAATTTATTTGGAACGTGACACCAGCGTATGTGACCAAACTTTTTCTCGTATAACATCACGGGATCCGCAATGTCGACTGTGTGGCGGACGGCGCCTAGTTTTGGTAAATACCCCCCGCAGTATGAACCAGCGCGGGCGCTCGGCTCAAGCCACAAACATCTGTAACAAGTGGCGTGCCACTCACTGGCCAAATGGTGATCGTGAATGATCGTCGCTCGTACCTCCACCCCCCCCCCCCCACCCTCTTTGGACACCGCAGGCTGATCGTGAGCAAGAGCGAGCGTCGTCTCGTCAAGGGCTCGGGCTTCCACCTCGACCTACTGCTCATCGTGCTCATGGGCGGCGCGAGCGCGCTGTTCGGCGTGCCCTGGCTCACGGCTGCCACGGTGCGCTCCGTCACGCACGTCAACGCGCTCACCGTCATGAGCAAGGCGACGGCGCCCGGGGAAAAGCCGCGCATCGAGTGCGTCAAGGAGCAGCGTGCAACGGGGCTCCTGGTGGCTGTGCTCATCGGTGAGCAGTCACGTGGGCACGTGATCTACATTGCACACCTTTGATGAGGGGGGGGGGGTCTTCTTCATTGGAAGACTTAACCATCCATTTTGATGAGTTTCGTGCAGGGCTTGAGATGGGGAATGGTGATGATACTGATGCCTGCGAAATTAGTGGTGTCCTGGAAATACTTGGTAACCCACGACAGTTGTTTTCCCAGAAAGTAGCGCTTTGTTGAGAGTTGGCAGATTAATTAATGGAGCGAGTTCATTTTGCGGTCATCCGTGGGGTGGCGATCAGTGGTCCAAATGGGCCGGTCGACAACGGCACGCTGCTGCGGCACTTCTCGTAACACAAAACATGTTCACCGGGACACAAATCAGAATGTTTGAACCTCATGCAACGCTCGTAATATGGAAGATAAACCGCAGATAACATGAGCTGCGAGACAAATAGGGTTCAGACCAGGACACTCATAAAGTTTCAATTTTGACCACTCGTGACGATACACTACAGTACTATCAATCAAACATATGTTTGTTATGCTTTCCGACGAACCTAGAATGAGTTCTCTAAAAACACATCTGTGTTGTTGGATAATTATCGAATTTTTCCACGACAACCCCCCATTGACGACGAAATGGCCACGTGGCCGATTGTAACAACTGACGAGCCGTGGCTGGCGCCGCTGCCCCCCGCAGGCCTCTCGGTGGTGCTGGGGGAAGTGCTCAGGAGGATTCCGCTCGCCGTGCTCTTCGGGATCTTCCTCTACATGGGCGTTACGTCGGTCAATGGCATCCAGATGTACGACCGGCTGCTGCTCGCGTTCATGCCGGCGAAGCATCACCCGGACTCGGCCTACGCCTCCAAGGTCTGCGCGCTACTGAACTCCGAACTCAGACACCGAACTCAAACCCTGCTGCAACTCCCGAGTAATCGGACACTGAGGTCCAACCCTTTCCCACGGAATCAGAATGAAAACTAAACGAAAATAACTTTATCGGTATGTCTTCAAGTTAGAAAGGCGTATCGAGGCACCCACAAGGCCGTGCGGGAGAGCGTGTGGCACAGTTAGGCACCAGTTATCATAGAGTGCGGTCGTGCCGCTACAGTTCTTTCCTGCGAGTGCAATGTCTTTTAAAACAACGGCGCTCCGCTTTTCTCAATAAAATTAACGCAAACCGCTTGTGCGAAATTCGGTGTCGATCATCACCCTTCTAGCACTGTACCCTGCCCCAGTCCCCTTGGCACATGCGATGTCCTTTTATAGACTGTTAATGAAAATCCTATCCCCCACCCGAGCCGTAACTCTCTGCCTGAAACAATCAAGGTCAAGTCCTCCTCCATAATAACCAAACCCGCAGCTCTCAACCACGCGACTCGCGAACCCCTGACCCCCCCCCACCCCCTGACCACCGCCGCCTTTGTCGCCGCAGGTAAAGACGTGGCGCATGAACATGTACACGGCGATCCAGTTCGTGTGCCTCGCGCTGCTCTGGGTCGTCATGTCGACGGCCGCCTCCCTCGCCTTCCCCTTCGTGCTCATCCTCACCGTGCCTCTCCGCCACTTCCTGCTGCCGCGCATCTTCACGGCGCACGAGCTGCGCTGCGTGAGTGGTCCGCCGGCCGTCGCGCCGCCACGCGGGGACGAGAGGGTGGCACGGCGAGGTCGGGTCGTTGCACCTCGTGGGCGCTCGCCATCGCCGCAGTGTGGTTGCGTCGTGTCGTGCTCGTAATTCAGTGGCACAGGCGGTGGGGGTTTGTGCATCGCTTCTGAACTGGCCGACGAACTCGCTGGGCTAGTTCACGACTTGGCTTTCATTATGGTGCCAAGTGGACGTCTCAATTGTCGCGGTGCGCGCGTGCATGCTCCGACTGTTTGCGATTTCTCTCTCGCGCCCCCAGTTTCTCCCCACCACGTGTAAAAGTACTGAAGTCGGCCGTGCATCCCAAACAAGACGATGGTGACATAGTTTTGATGATCCGATGAGGCCGAGCAGAGTAATGAATTCAGTTAAAATATAACTTGCGCCATGCAAGAGATATGCGCTCATGATGCGTGCATGCATAGACAAGAGTGCGATGCACACAAAAAGACAAACGTCCCCTGTATAGCCTTAACAGCCTGATGGGGAGACCCAGGACCAGTTCAGACAATCTTACTGGTGTTGGCTGCGAGCGGAATTCGACCTCGCATTGTTGGGTTAGTAGTGTAGCGCTCCAACCACCATGCTACCGCTGCCTTCAGTGCACACATGGACACACGCTGATGTGAATGAGACGTGCATACAGGACCCTGCACAAAATACATTGTGAATGCTTGGTGAGGATAAACTCACAAAATTAAGATGATTATTTAATGTCTTGTAAGTAATTTACAGCTCTTTGTCAATCCATTGCTGGATGAAGGCCTCCCCCACAGCAGCTCAAGTCATGGAAGGGGGTGGTTATTTTACCATACTTCACCATTCTGGAGAGTTTGGGTTAGTTAATTGGGACCGATTTAGATTTAACTCCCCACTGATGAATTGAATGGAGGGCGGCGCCAGGCTTAATTGCGCAATACGGTAACCACGAGGTCACCACGGCTCTGGCGCACAGTACACGTTGCCACGTAAAGAGTTCAAATGGAGATGAGATGGGCTCACTGGCCGGTGCGTAAGCTCCTCTCCGTGACGTCCGTCCATGGTGCGGACAGGCGTAGTGGGTGATGCCGTTGTGTTTTGTTTTGGGGGGCAGCTGGACTCTGCCGACGCGGAGCCTCACGTGGACGAGGACGATTGGCAGGACGAGTACGCCGAGGTGCTCATGCCCGTGTGAGCAGCAGCAGCAGCAGCGGCGGCCGCCACCGTCGCTTCCACCTCGACCGCTGCTGCCGCCGACTGCTCCACCCAACGCCACTGGACGAAAGCACCGGGGCTTCCTCACTGCCGTCTCTGGGACACCAGCAGAATCAGCTGCTCGTTCGGCTTTCCGAGCGTGGAGAGAAGACAGGGCGAGCTCCTCTTGAGGAGCACGTGGACCAGAGAGGACGAGACGTGGAATGTTGCTGCTTGAGGGAGCGGACATAGAGAGCCGCTCTCGCCAGACCTATATATATATACACACACACAAGTCTGTATCTCGCTTTAATGAAGAGCTTTAAAAGAAGAAAGGTTTCAAAAAATATATCAGGAGCCAATCATTTGGTGCGTTGGGCGCTGAGCGTGCACGCAGTTTCAAGTGCTGGGCACGTTCAAGTGAGCGCGCGCCCATCGCCACAATGTGTGCACCCGGGCTCACGCGTTACTTTGTTGGTGCTCTTGACACTGCTGCTCGGCTTAATGCTCGCTCGTAGAATAGCAGTCGCGTGTCTCTTCAGAGACAAAGCTGTCATCGCAGGCATTTGCCCTCTGGTGGCGACCTTCGTTTGCCCGATGCTCTTAAGCTACATTTCAAAAAAACTTAACTGCGGTATTTGCACATTGCAGTTTCTTAAAACCAAAAAAAAAAATCAAACCTCGACTATCATGTTTTGCCCTTTAAAAGAAAGTATGGCTTTTAAAGAAAAAGTTACAACTATTTTATATCACTGGGGGAGTCAATCCCTGCTGTGGACCACGAACAGGGGCAGATTTGGACCATTTCAGATTTGGAACATTTCGGTGCAAAGATCGCTGCGTGCGGCATGCGTGCATCCTGTGTGTGGCAAATTTGTGCACGTGCACGCACGTTTTAAGTGATAGGTGGTGGGGTAGGGCTCCACTGTGCTTTGGAAAAGTGCTGTGTGAGCCGCCTTTGGTGAATGTGGACAGCTGTTACCGTCTAAGGGTGCTTGATGTGTTTGTGCCCAAGTATGCGTGCGTGTCGATATGATCTGCCTGCGTTGGTTAACTTTTTCGCGATACGTTTTTAATGAGGATAGCGGTAGAGAGATCCCCTTCCTGCCGAACTACGCGTCACAGGGTCAATTGGTACTCGGGAGCAAAGCATTCTGGCGCGACTTTGCACACTTTGCACTGTGCAGTCTTCGTGACAGACCACGGACGGTTGTGTAGCGAGTGTTTTGAGTGTGACCACGAAGTGGTTTGCGTGTAATAGGTGTACAAAATCGCGGTGTGCTCACTTTCGCAGCTCCATGTAAGATGGTGTTTTGTTCAACGTCGAACCGCTCGGCACTCTGGATCATCTCCGGCCGTGTCTCATCCGGCGATCCTCCGAGCGGCCGTAAAAATCGCACAACCGAGCGAGCAAAGCGAGCCGATTGGATGGTTGTTGCCGGCTTGGCAAGACTTGCTTTAAAAAATACACTTGGGCATTGTCCCACCCCCCTTGACACCACCCCCATCCCCACCGTCAGCAATAGCCGATGGCTTTCTAGGATTAGGAATTAGAAGTGGAGTGAGGAATCCCTTCTGTGCATGCGTGTAATATTCGAGGAATCTGGGTATGAGTGGCGCTACAGCTGTGTCTGCAACTCTCATTTCACACCCACCGTGCTGCTGCTGCTCTCTGGCTATTTTTTAGGGGGGGTTGGGGGCGTTGGTGCTGGGAAAAAAAAGTACTCTTATTTTGTTTATCCAAAAATATTATGGATGTCGGCAAACATTGGCAAAGCATTGCAGTACAATCATGTGTTTAGATGTTCGTAAGCTTCGTGATTTCTCAGAAGGAAGCCTGTTGATGTATGTGTATTATGCCCTGATGAGAATTTGACTTCAAAGCAAACATGTCTGTTTTTCGGGGGAAATTTGGTTTTCGATTGACACTGTAACCTATAACTGAAAAGAAAACCTAGGGCCTGATTTATATTATGCTGCTTGGTCAACTATTTTGTCACTGAGCTACCTTATTTCTTCTGTTTAGATTTTAAAATGTACGGTGACTGCTGCTTATAGCTTCAAAAAAGTCGAATGCAGGTTGCTTGTGACTTGGGACTTGACGGTGGGAATTAGCGTCTCACGTAACGAGACTGTGCTGATATTTAAGTTGAGTTGAGCTTCATGGGGATGAGGCTCGCCAGCATTGTATGCACCTATGTTGAACTTCTTTCGCACCGTACGTAGCCAACCGTGCAAATCGGAGGTGCGGGGGAAGGACAAGAAAGCATTGTGGCTGCTGTAGGAAGGCTTGGACGATCGCTGTAATAAAATATCAGAGGCTGTAACAGGTGACCGTCTATTGACACATTAAGCGGGGTGCTCAAAGTATTCTATTTATTTCCACGTCCTATCAGTAGGTGCATTCCTTTTTTTGTAAAATAGGTTTTAAGTTAAACTATACCAGTGCCAACAAGATGTTTTTTGTCAGTTAAACTGACTGCGTTCAGGGTTTCGATTGGATTGCGTGAATCCGCTGTCCTTTTTAAGCAAATGCGCGTTTAGCACGTGTAGTTGAAGGTTGTGGAAACATCGGTCGTCCAAGCCCGTGCCGTGCCCCGCGCAGTCGACAACTATGGATGTGTTCCGTCTCCCATGTTGGACGAGAACAAAGGAGCACAACGGGTCCATTGCTGGCCTGTGTCGGCCTGTGTCGGATCGCAATTGTTCCATGCAATCGTGTGAACCCATGGAGCCAAATCGGAGAGTGCCCGCGGGTATCACGACGGAATTATGGCAAGGACGTGCCTCAGTAGGCGTTGAAAATTTGAATCGGTGTCGGAGTGCGGACCGCGTGGACGAGGTCCCTCTTAAGACGGGGGTGGGGAACCTTTTCCTTACCGAGGGAGGGCCGAATTTGACTTTGAAAACAACTTTGGCCGGCAACTACACATTAACACGCACTTAAGAGCTATCCAAAAATAACACGTAAAATAAATGTGCGTGTCTACCGAGTAGAAAAAGGGCCGTTGCAGTGACAGACATGACTAGGCATTCTAAAATTAGAAACGAAGTGTTGCCAGCTCCAATATTCCCCTCTGGCACTTGATTAGTGCAGCTAAGGTGCTTGTGGCGCCTGATATCTCTCATTTGCAGACAATTCCGTGTAGCTGCAGACCGTATGAAATAAACCCGGGCGGTATCGTTCGCGCGGGCTGTCGGTTCCTCACCCCGCTCTCAGTCAAAGACTGGCTTGTGACGTATAAACTTTGAAAACCACTTTGTTGAAATGGCAGCGTTAACCATTAGCTTGTTTTGTCCAATAGGTGTTGATTATTTGAATGCTGGTTTTAAGGAAACAAATTATGTTTTGAATAATGATAGGAGAGGTGTAAACAAAACAGTGTACCTCTAAAAAAAATCTATACCACTTAAGACCAAGGCAGTTATACTTAAAATTAATAAATGATATTCAAGATGCACTAAATGAGGGTAAGATGAAGATGTATATATTTTTTGTAACCAAACATGGCAATTATGTTTGGATTGTAGGGGAGTAACGTTTCTTCATCGCCACCTCCAATTCCCCGTAGATTCTATGAATTGCCGCGATTTGGAATCGTGAATGTGTTCCACAATCCTCTCTTTCACTTTGCGGTGTATGCCGTGGCCTCTAATGGATGCAGGGATCAAGTGGAACTGCAGTACGTAAGAATATAATAAAGCAGAGATTATCACACACACGACTCGACGCATGTATTGTAAGCGTACATAATTATCTTAACCAATCAATCGGCGCATCGTTACACCTCTAGTTAATATTAGCAGTGGCTGTGATTGTGGGTGCGTAATGAACGGGTTAGAGCGAAGCCTGGTGACAGGTCTTATTCTCGTGTTGATGTTCTGGTGTTTCAAGAGTCCCTGTACGCTGTGCTGTAATTCACCGGGCTCAACATTGCGTTGTCATGTCAAGTATGAATGCACATGTTTAGCGCTGTTAAATTGTATATTCTTATACTGGTATGACCAAATAGGAAGAAAAAAAATGCACCCATTGCAATTCCAGTCCGGCTGCTGCTGTGTCAATGCGCGTGGGGCCAATTGTGCAGTTGTGATACCAGCTCAAGTTCACGGATGGTGCTGGGTGTTCTGCCGCATCGTTTTCGGTGTACATTGATGAGCTCTACACTGGCACGAGCTCAACATCACGTGGCTCTCAAGTAGAGTGGACTAATCCCGCCCAACTGTGGCGATTCAATGCATTGCCACGATTAAGTGGTGCAGTACGATTCAAGAATGTATTCATTTAACATTACGGTGAATGGTTAACACCTCCAGTGGCTGACCTCAGGGGTGACTTGACCCCTTTACACACGACATTTTAGGAATAAAAAAAAACCCATCGATTTCTTACACACCCGATTTCGATGTACACATCGCGAGCCCCAAGAGTCGATAAAGATCGGTGAATCGATGCATCAATCCACCCCTGCTCTGAAGCGGTTCAAATCATCTTGGCTTGCATGCACAGCGTGTATTTCTGGGACCAGTGGTCACAGTGCAAAGCTGTGTGGTGTGCACTAACTACAACTCATGGATGTACGTGACACACGTGTACTCGCGTCTTTCATAAGTTATTCATCAAAGATTGCTGGCTTCTCTGCAGTAATAATGCTCCGGATAAAAAAAAGACCCATACAATTGATGAGGCGTTTGGACAATGTTTCTGGGATTTTAATTAGCCAGACGTGCTGGTGTGTACGCCTGTGATACAGCGCTTTGGAGTTGGTGGCCAAGATCCGACGGTAACACATTTTAAAATGTATTTAAGTAGTGAGGACATTTCTAAGTCTCTGTAAGTAATGTCTCCTAATACTCCTTGAAAATCGAAACAATGTTCGGTTGCTGATTGTAAACGCCCTAACTCGTAACAATTGTGGTCAATAGGACTGGAATTGCGTTACGTTTGGTTCGTTGGTAGTGTTTTAACACCGGAATGAGCTGTGGTAGTTGAACACAAGGTGGCGATATTGGTGCAAGTTACCAGGGTGGCGCGCTGAAATAGTCTCGAATCGACACATTAAAACAATAATAATGCGGTGCAGATATTTGTCAGTCCAGTGCAGCGTGAAGACCTCTTCACGCCGTATTGTCACGAGGGTTGGTTTAGCCACAAATCATCACGATGGTCAACGCGGGTCGGTGAAGATGGGGCCCAGGAGCGGTTCAGATGTTAGCCGTGGCCTGGAATGGAACTCGGGAAGCAGATGTCCATGGCCACCCGTTTTCCCTTCACGCAAAGTCACCATTAGCCATAATCCACTGCTGGATGAAGGCCTCTCCAGGCTGCTGCGATCTCGCGAACCTATAGTGTAATCGTACACCTAGCACGTGCCCGTGAGCTGATGATAATCGCTCCATCTCCTCTGTTGACGAATTCACGATCACGTTCCATTCCGTGGGTGTCACGAACACAGTTTAAAAACAAACGTAGGCTGCCTCCCTGAAAACAAAAAAACAACTAATCATTGAAATTCTTTATGTAATACGTAGTTACGTGCAGAATGAAATCTACAACATTTGCTTCCAGACTGGTCGTGCCGCCTTTAATTTGGAAAAAAAAAAACAACGGACGCCGGTTTAGGCAACCTCGCTTTTCGAGCCAGAGGTCTGGCAAAGAGGCACTTCTCGTCCCATGATCTCATCATGAGGCCATGTGGACAAACCGTAGAAGAATAGAACGAACTATTGGCCGGTGAAAGTGGATGGCGGGGGCTGGGTGTGAGAACGGGAGACGCTCTTCACAAAGAGCTGTAGATTATTGTAATGACCTGCCCACAAGTAACTGCACACGCAAGATTCCATCTTAGGAAATTGCTTGGATAGGTTCTTATAGCAACGGGCCCTGGGTACACAGTCTGCAGTGGGGGGTGCCGGCTGGCTGCATTATACGGTGTGTACCTTTAGGGGCCACGGCGGTGAACGTTTAAAAAAATGTTTTTTTTGGCGCCGTGTCCGTGCTTGGGCTTGCAAGGACAAACCTCTACACAGTTCCGTGCCTCTTACGTATATAAGCGTGCACTATAATCCACACTATGTAAAGTATTTGAACATTTTGCGTCGAAAGTTGAGTGCCACCAACTCTCCACTGAAAAATAAACTGCCACTGGTGTTGAGCAGGGTCCAAAGCAAGAATTCGCCGATAAGCAAATCGCCCCGGAATGCGCCCGATGCTCATAACATCTAGGGAAGCGAAGCGGATTTCGGCGTGGATAGTGCTTCAATGGGTAACCACCGTGCAATAAATGTTGTTAGAGGCTCTGGGACTCCGTGGTGGGCAGCAGAGGACACTGCCGAAAAATACATTCTACAGGGTGGTGCAGATGTCTTGTGACCCCATTTTTGTATACCGATGGGCGTGAAAACAGAAGTGAATGAGCAAAGGAAAATAATGTTAGGAGTCGATTAATTGGGGGGGTCACAAGACATCAGGAGCATCTTGTACAGTGATTATTATACTCCGATGTGTCTGCTCCCCGCCTTCACTCACCCGCAGTGACTCGGCGGGACTGGTAAAGTAAAACTCACCCATAATGCAGTTTTTTGGGGGTTAGATAGCCTAAATATAAATGTGTCGTTAAATCCGCCACCACCCGACCCAGCCAATTGGTAAGGGTTGTCACGTAAACAGAACATGACAATTCGTCGCTAGTACAGCAACACCGGTTGTGTGTTGGAGAGCAAATCCACAACATTTTTCAATCCGAGTACGACGTTTCGCCAGTAATTACAACCGGAATCATCAGGCGGCAGCCGAATTTGACCTTACTAATTGGCTGTGTCGGGTGGTGGCGGGTTTAACGACATATATCTACGCAATTTAACCCAACAAAAAAACTGTCGAAAGCCTACGTGTTGAACTAAACTAAGTAAAACTCATATTTTTTTGCGCCATTCACACTAAACCTCGCGGTAACCCCCACGAGCCGCGTTGCCGTGGGGTGCAAAGGCCCCTCATTTAAGCAGCCGATCTACACATAACAGAGACGTACACGCACAATACATCCCACGGCGTTGTGCCTATTTGTGTAGGAATACAAATGGGCATGCTCCCCTTCCCGTGCATCCGTCATAGAACAGTTCAGGCTTATCTTTGGCTCGGCCGGCTTGTCTGAACAGCAGCAGCAACTACAACAACAACTACTACAACAAGAAGACGGAAGCTTGTGTTGCCTCCGAAACGTCGTGATTTTTATTTTACTTTCATTAATTTTAATTTCATTTTTTACCTACGTGACTTTACCGAAAAAACCTAAGAGTATGAATCCTTGCAGTCACGAAAGCTTCAAATCTGAAACTACAACAAGAGTTCGTCTCCACGACTACAATCCCAGCCTCGTGACTTTACAGCCAATTCTGGCTTGGCATCCCCCCCTCGCCGCCGCCTTCCCTTCAATCATTCCTCGCCTTGCGACAAGCTCCGTGTACCAAGACATTTCCCTCTTGGTTTCACACGCGTGTGCAGTTTAGCACGTGAAAAACAACAAATTGTGGTTGCTTTGTGTGCGCCCCCCCCCACCCTCCATTTTTTTTGCAAGGGTCATTGTAAAACGCTCTGTAAACACTTAATATGAATGGTCCCAAATCACAATAAACAAGTGGATATGCAGCATATAGTTTGTCACGCTCGTGATGGGTTTCCTGCCTTTGCGAAAATGCCGAGTGGCATTTTCAAAGGCTGTGCTCAAGTCATCATTATGAGCCATGGTCAATCCACTGTTGCATTATAAAGTCATCTCCCTGTGATTTCGTAATCCACCCAGAGCCTTCACACACAGCAGCATTCATAGCTCCGCGGTGTTTCCACGCCTCCTTCAACGCGTACTGCTCTATAGATGCCACCACCGAGGCAATCTTTCTTAGCCTTGACAACCATCGCTTATAGAAACGTGCCCTGCCCATTGCCACTTCGCTTTCCTCATCGAGTGATATCGCCAACTCGCTTATATTCTCTATGGGAACCTCATTTGCCAGTAAAAATATGATAATTGGTTTTTTACCCTTCTATCTGGCAACAAAATTGACACCTTTTTACAAGGAGTCATGTTTGCATAGACCGCAATACCTGCAGTCATAATACAAACAAAAGACACAACTCTGATAATGTGCACTGTCCTTGAAGTTGATTGGTCCACACCCGAGACAGCTTTCCTTAGAGCCTAGTCTCACATGGGTTGGACCAGATGACGCCAAAAGGCGCACAACTCAAAGACAATGCACCATCAGAGTATGAGAGCTCGGGGCAAGCATCTACACTATGGGAACCTCATTTGCTGCAGGTATTGCGGTCTATGCAAACATGACTCCTTGTAAAAAGCTGTCAGTTTTGTTGCCAGATAGAAGGGTAAAAAACCAATTATCGCTGATATTCTCTCATCCAGGTGTTCCTCATACGAAACTAGCCAGAGTAATGAAACACGACCTGTGTTTTGAAGTGTTTCAACGGAGAATTACTACGTGAATTACATTTGTCCACTGGAATGAATCGTTTATTCTTGCACTATAAGCTGGGTGATCTTTTCCCCAAACTATATTGTTTATCTTTATCTTATATTGTTTATTTTTAACAGGCACTTTCGTCGTGTGCTGTGATTTACGTGCCTTTTCCCCATCCCGATATGCTCCCGAACATAACTCTGGATTTGGATGGAATCTGCGCCGCGTGTAGCTTATTTCAACTTAAAACTCGTTCACCTTGTCCTAAATTAATGTAACGACGTAAATGTAGGTACATATTTAGCCCGTTCGAGAGCAGTCTGCGTTCTTTCGGAGGGACGTCCACATCTACCCTGTCCTTTCGATTTCCCAAGCAATGTTTTTTTTTGCGTGTGAATTAAACAACAACTCTTCCGATGAAGAATGTGAATTGTAAATCCCAGTGTTCAATGTCTGAGAGATACTGCAACTGTAACGCCCCTCTTGTGACAGCTCTTATCTTCGTTTTCAGATAGTGAGGTCACCACTTTCTTTACATAAATGAGGTCATGCTTGTTGTTCTAAGTGTGCTGGCGTTATGACGGG
This sequence comes from Lethenteron reissneri, assembly GCF_015708825.2. Taxonomy (NCBI): domain Eukaryota; kingdom Metazoa; phylum Chordata; class Hyperoartia; order Petromyzontiformes; family Petromyzontidae; genus Lethenteron; species Lethenteron reissneri. Next base: position 7,275,832 of record NC_083798.1, on the reverse strand, counting down.
CACATTTTGAGTAGCACAGCGGACACTGAAACCCACAGTGTTGTCAGACGTTCAGTGCATTGTCGTTCGCGGTCATTGAACGAACCAGAGCGGTTTCTCTCAAGTTGAAATTCAATCCTCGCATCACAATTCCATTGCGCTGCCGTCAACTAGACCTGTACATTTACTGCATATGCCCACATTGATGAATGCAAAATATTATAATTACCGGCGTAGCAGATTTCCGTAACCACCACCACAGTGACCCTTGGGATTTCAAAAAATTTCAGCGATTCGAGATCGTGACTTGATTTGCGAATCAATGATTGTATATATGGTCGATGTAGCGTCCTCTAGTGGCTGGATGAAGCTGACGGGAGTGGAAAAAAAAACATTGATTCTTACGCGCAAGATGCGATGCTTATACCGTATTGTGAGCTTTAGAATCAATATTCGTCGATGAATATATGCATAGTTTGGTCCTTTATATATCGAACGTGATCGGAAAGCACAAAAGTAAAACACAGCAAGACCCCACTGAAGTCAATAGTTTCGCAATGTCAAGTCGAAATTAACAACCCTTGATTTATAAAAACGTGTATTCAGGATGGCCACACCGCTGCTTTTGCATTGTAGTAAGAAGAAGAAGAAGAAAACAACCCCATTCACCCTCTTGATTAATTTTGTTTTTAAGTAGAAGCACGGCTCTCTCCTCCTCCCCACATGGAGTGGCTGGCGTGCCTTTGCAAAACGTTACGATGGCTGCAGATTTATTGCGTGTGACGCCTCGCAGCTTTTATTTCCAGTTCAAGAGTTGTACTTGTCATGTTGAACTGCCTCCAAGCCAAACAAGCACAGGCCACAGGATCTGAGAACGGCAGCAGCTATAGGTCTGAAAAGGCTTCCAGACCGGCCTGTTTACTTAGCTCATATTAAACACTTTGGGTTATTTGAAGAACGTGACCGTTATGGCGAAACGCTTTTCCGCTGCGGCGCGCACTGTTTTGACACAAATGGACCACGTTTTTGAAAATAGTTTCAAGAATACTGCTTGCCCACGTCTGTCGAGCATGCAGCCAAGGCAATAGACACTTGCAGGGCTGGATTTAGCGATGATTAATGGGACATTTAACCAAGACACATAACTCCAAAGGAGCTCATGTTTTTTTTATATGTATACAAAATATGTTTTGACTTAAAGCTTTTGTGACTGCAGGAATTCATATTCTTTGAGTCTTTCGGTAAAGTCATGTAGATAGGTTCAAAGAAAAGAACAAAAAACTACGACGTTTCGATCGCAACACAAGCGGTCATCTTCAGGAAAAGGGGGCTTATCTTCCCGAGGCAAACTGTTTATAAGGGTATGAGATGGGCGTATCCCAAATGTCAGCAGCTAATGTTGATGCAAGTGGTGGGCAGCCAAGCCGACGGAGGTTGGGTTTTCACCAAAGGGCTGCCAGGTGAAAATGAGCATGTTAATGAGAGATTATCATGTTTATGGCAAATGGTAAAGCACGCAAACCGAGGGGTCGGCGCGCAAAGTGGCTGTTAGTGTGAATCCTGTGAACGCACAACTAACTTCGGAAGGTGGTAGGATGGGAACATCAAAACCAGTTATGACTCAAACTGGTTGATAACGTTCTTCAAATGACTGCTCAGTTTGCACCCATCTTCTCGGTTGAAATTGTGTCTGTGTCTATATATATATGGATGGCTTCATGAACGAATCTTTGTTGATAGCCATTGGGCTTGCAAAGTATCTTCGTCTTGGAGAAATCTATTTCGTGTGAGCCCACCGCATTAAAACAATGATCAGCCACGGCCGAGGTATTGGTCCTCCCGTGTTTCAGATCTGCCTTATGTTCATGAACACGGTCCGAGACATGTCGCTTAGTTTCCCCAATGTAACTACTGCCGCAGACTCTTCTTCTTGGTTCTTTCGGTAAAGTCATGTAGAAGGGAAGTAATAAAATAATAAAAATAAAACATAATAAAATAATTCTCACGATGTTTCGGCCACAACGCAAGCAGCCGTTGTGGCCGAAACGTCGTGAGAATTATTTTATTGTTTTATTTTTATTATTTTATTACTTCCCTTCTACGTGACTTTACCGGAAGAACCAAGAAGATGAATCCCTGCAGTCACGAAAGCTTTAAATCGAAATTTACTGCCACAGACACAGCTTAGTTTGTAGACACTGGGGTATTGCATGTCTGGGATCACATCCTTCACAGATGGGATCAGATCACGAATTTTCTGTACTGTGTTAAATCGAACCTGGATGTTGTGTTTGCTCATGATTTTGGAAATATTTTTAGTGACCCTTGCTATGTATGACAAGGTGATGGTTTTGATTGGGTCCTCAGATGGTTCTTTCCCATTGGTTGGGGTGATAGCTTTACGGATTGTGTAGTCTGAATATTCATTAATCTTGAGAGCTTGGTGTACGTTTTCCAGTTCACTGGCTAGGTGATGACGGTCGGAAATACATCGTAGAGTTTTGATGAGGGAATTCTTCTGGGATGGATGGTGGTGGGAGTCAGGTTTTAGATATGCATCCATATGGGTGGCTTTCTTGTTGTTGAGCCATCTGGTCTCTTTTCGATTAGAACATCAAAGAATGCTAGCTTGCTGTCCTTTTCCACCTCCATGGTGGATTTGATGGCTGGGTGTATGGAATTGATGTGGTTGAGGAATTAGTTCAGAGCTGGTCGGCCATGTGGCCAGATGACGAACGTGTCATCTATGTACCTCTTCCACAATGACGGACGTAGAGTGGATGTCTGGATGGCATCTATTTCAAAATTTTCCATGAAAATATTAGCTACAACTGGAGATAAGGGAGAACCCATTGGGGTACCTTCAACTTGTTTGTAGAAAGTTCCATTCCAGGTGAAGTAAGTGTTGGTGAGACAGTGTCTCACCAGGGTTGGTACATCAGCATTCAGTCCCTTGTTGGACCAAAGGGACTACATCGAAACTAACGAGCAAATCACATGGAGATAATGAGATGTCCTTAATTAACGATACCAAGTGAGCTGAGCTAAGTACAGCTGAGGTGGTCTTACCAGTTAATGGTTGTAAGGTCTCAGACAGAAATCTGGCCAGTTTGTAGGTGGAGACGATATGACGAAGGGGTGTACCATCTTTATGGATCTTTGGTAATCCATACAATCTGGGTGGTCTAGCAGCAGAGGGTTTTAAGGAAAATCGCTTGGTTGGTTCGATTAAAGATGTCGAATTGAATTTCGATTTAAAGCTTTCGTGACTGCGGGGATTCATCTTCCTGGTTCTTTCGGTAAAGTCACGTAGAAGGGAAATAATAAAATAATAAACATAAAATATAATAAAATACAATTCTCAATTCTCACGACGTTTTGGCCACAACGCAAGCAGCCGTCGAATTGGTGATGATGTTGTTGCTTATTGTTGGTTATATCTATTTAGTCATGTGATTAATATTGTCGGTTTAAGTTTCATTTGATATAAGTGTAATGCGGGCGTAAACGGCCCTCCGGAGGTGACGTCAGGAGGGGAGGAGTTAGGTCACGTGGGGGGGTGAGGGGTTAGGCTATAGAAGGAGGGGAACCGGAAGAGGACGGGAGTGACGGGGAACCAGGAACAGAGAGAGGCCACGAAGGGCGAAGCGGAGGGTGGCGAGATCGCCACGAACACGGGGGAGCGAGGATCGGCACCGTTGGCCAGCGGTGACCGACCCGAAGCAGCGAGGAGGCTGCAGTCAGCAGCGGGGCTGCACAGAGAGTCAGCAGCGGGGCTGCATACAGAGTCAGCAGCGGGTCTGCATACGGTAGCAGCCAGAGGGTCTGCACATAGGGGTAGCAGCGGGAGTCTGCATAGAGGTAGCAGCGAGTCTGCAGGGAGGAGGTTACAGTAGATGAAGCAGAGAGTCAGAGGGAAGAAGAAGCTATAATAGCAGTGAATAGCCGGGGGCTACAAATACAGAGTTATAACAGAGTGCCGTGTGGGTGAAGACGAGAACCCAATAAAAGACACGAAGACAGAAGGAAGTGTCCGAGTCCTTTTATTACACTGGAGTCAGAAGTGAAACGGCATGGCGAAACAACTGAGGAAAAAGAATATTCCATCCCCGGCGTCGGCTTCATCTTCGGACGACGACGATCTTCCTCCTGCGGTCGGCTTCACTTCGGCGGAGGGAGAGATCCGTGAGGGCCCGGGCGTCGAGGAGGTGGCCCCTTCGTCCGACCCATCTGCGTTGAAGGACGAAGATTTAAGATGGACCCGGATGGCGGAGCAACTGGCAACCCTAAAAACCGTCATCACAGAGTTGTGTGACCTTGTCACGCCAAGGGCGGCGTTGGAAGGTGATGGTGGTGATCGGCAGGAGCCCGGGTCGTCTTCGATGGCGCCGCCATCGGCCACGCGGCGTGAAGACGCCATCTTGGGCGTGGCGCACCACGGAAGGCGGGAAGCCGCCATTTTGGGGCCGCCGCGAGGATCGTCCGCCATTTTGGCGACACAGCGTTGCGACGCCTTGCTGAACTTACCGCCGGAAGAGTCAGCGACGGACGGAAGCAAGCCAAGGAGTCGCAGTCGTCACCTTACAACCGTCAAAGAGTTCTCCATCGGGGGCGCTTGGAGTGCGTTCGCCTGCAGATTTTTGGCGGCGGTACGTACGGCAAGGTGGACGGACGCTGAGGCACTGGAGGTGCTCCCGACTCTTCTTGATGATGAGTCCGTTCGTTTTTTTCGCTCTATAAAAGCTGCGAAGAAGAAAACTCTGCGAGGGGTGTTCGAGGAAATGGCGGACGCGTACGAGCCACCGGATGACGCCCATCGCCGATTCGTGCAGCGGCAACGCGCACCTGAGGAGTCACCTGTAGCGTACAGGGGCGCCGTGTTGGAACTCGCTATGGCCGCTTACCCGGAGACGGAGCCTGACCTGCTGGAACCACTCATCTTGGGGAAGATGTTGGAGTTGTCCCGAGATCTCGGCATTCCTATGCCGGCGTGCGGTCACGAAAAACTCACGTCCCGGACCGCGGCCAAGTGTTTGGACGCCCAGTTCAATCTCCGCCGCTGGAAACAGGTGACGGCGTGGACGGGCGGTCCTGTCGTCGATGGGGGGGCCGTAGGGTGGGACCCTACGAAGGCCGTGTACGTGCCGGATGCGACCGGCCCAAAGGAGTTGTCGGCCGCCTCCACTCCGTGGCCGGCTCGAAGCGGGCCAGGGCCGCGGGCTCCGCCGCCGGCGCGGCCGCGTCGGGACGGGGTGCCCGCTGCGCGCCGCCCCGACGTCGACTGCTTCCGCTGCGGCCGTCGGGGCCACTATGCCAGGGACTGCTGGGCCCGGGTTCCGGGGCCGCCCCAGCAGGAGGCCTCGACAGCGGACGCCCCAAAGAAAGACCCTCCGGCACAGGCAAGTCGGTGCGCACCAGACACCCGGCAAGGCCTGACACCTCACTCATCGCCGTTGTTATGCGACGCGGATGTTGTAAAATACGGGAGGCCAGTATCTGAGCCTTGTCGCTCGATAACGCAGTGGCGTAAGCTGGCTCGGCGGGTTGTCGCGGCCGCTACCGGTTCGTCCACTGTACCTGGGTCCATCCAAGGGGTGGACGTACGTATTTTGGTGGATTCCGGTGCGTCCGCGACCATTATTTCGGATGTGATATTCCATCTTTTGAACATCCCACCGGGGGCCGTGAGGCCGGCTTACGCTTCCTGCATCGCTGCGAACGGGGGTAGTATGGGCATCGTGGGACAGGTGGACGCTAACATTTCTATCGGGGGTGTCTCGGCCTCGGGCGTTGTGTTGATTTCGAGGTCCCTGGCGGTTCCTTGCCTGTTGGGTACGGATTTTTTGGCTAAGATGCCCATTCTAATTAGAATCAATGAAAATTGCATAGAACTACCGGGGGGCCGGAAATTGGAATTTTTACAGTCCACCTGGGGGCGACCGGCTCCTGTCGCCCAGGTGCAGGCGCTATCGGAAGTTTCGGTTGATATTCCACCTGGCTCTCAGATGCTCATTCCCTTACGATACCGGAAGCCGGTTCCGGGTCGGCAGGGTGCTTTTGGGATTTTGCTGTCGCCGTCCGCCGCGGTTACGGGCGGCTTAGCGCTGGTAGGGGCGCAAACTATTGTCCGTCCAGATCAGCGCCCGTTTTTGCAGGTGTTAAATGCGAGTGCTGAAAGCGTGTGTGTGCCGGCTGGTACCGTTGTGGCACATGCCACTACGGCGTTTACGGCTCAGAGTGACCTGCCGGACGGGGGGCTTGTGGGTGGTGTTTCACACGATGGAGGGGTTGATGATCGTTGGATCGCCGAATTATGTGGGGAAAATTCGGCCCTTTCCACCGAGCAGCGTTGTGCGATTCATAAATTATTATCGAGCTATTCCGATGTGTTTAGCTCGGACGATTTGGACTTGGGACGCACCTCGCTTCTCTCTCATCATATCGACACGGGGGACGCTGCCCCTATCCGTTTGAACTCGCGTCGGATGAGTCCGGCTGAGCGTGAGCATGTTCGAGGGGCAGTGGAAGACATGTTGAAAGCGGATATTATATCTCCGTCTAATAGCCCATGGGGCGCGCCTGTTGTGTTGGTTAAAAAGAAGGATGGTAAATTGCGATTTTGTGTGGATTTTCGGAAGTTGAATAAAGTGTCGGTGGCAGATGCGTATCCCCTGCCGCGTATGGACGATTCTCTCGACGCCTTGTCAGGGGCTAAGTTTTTTTCAACGCTAGATCTCTCTTCGGGCTTCTGGCAGCTCCCCCTTGACGAGCCCTCGCGAGAAAAGACAGCTTTCCGTACGCCGCAGGGGTTATTCCAATTTAACTGTCTTCCGATGGGGTTGAATGCTGCCCCTGCCACTTTTCAGAGGTTGATGGAGTTGGTATTGACGGGGTTGCAGTGGGAGACATGTCTCATTTATTTAGATGATATTATAGTCTTCAGCCGCACATTTGATGAGCATTTACTGCGGTTGGAGGCTGTATTCGCCAGAATGCGTTCTGCTAATTTGAAATTCAAGCCTAAGAAATGTCATTTACTGCAACGCTCCGTTCGATACTTGGGACATATTGTTAGTGCGGACGGGGTGGCCACGGATCCAGAGAAAACTGCTTGTGTCCGGGATTGGGCAACCCCGGCCACGGTGGGTGATGTGCGTCGGTTTTTGGGGTTCGCCTCATATTATCGGAGGTTTGTTCCGAATTTCGCTACTATCGCCAGGCCTTTGCATCTCCTTACTGGGAAGGGGCATAAATTTGTGTGGGGACCGCCGGAGGAGGCGGCGTTTCGGAGCCTGCGCGATTTACTGGCTACTGCGCCGACGTTGGATTATCCGGATTTTGAACATCCCTTCATTCTGGATACTGATGCGAGTGACACTGGTATTGGGGCGGTGTTGTCCCAGTCAAAAGGTGGTGTTGAGCGTGTGGTGGCGTATGGGAGTCGGGTTTTATCTCTCGCGGAAACCCGTTACTGCGTCACTCGCAGGGAACTTTTGGCTATTGTGTTTTTTCTCCAACAATTTCGACCGTATCTGTACGGTCGGTCGTTTATTGTCCGCACGGACCATGCGGCCTTGCAGTACGCTCTTAAGATGGACCAGCCATCCGGACAATTGGCGAGATGGCTGGACACGTTTCAAGAATTCTCCTTCCAAATTCACCATCGGAAGGGTGTGCGTCACGCTAACGCGGACGCACTGTCCAGGTTGCCGCAACGATCCCCTTGTGCGTGTGCGTCGGGGACGCATAGGTGTGGACCGACTCAGCCCCCCCCTCAGCCTGTCGCGCTGGCAGTGGATGTTCTCGAAACTCCGCTTACACCGGGACCGGTTGATGGGGGACCGGCTGACGGGATTTTGCGTCTTCCAAGGTCTGTGTGGATTCGGGAGCAAATGTTGGACGAATCTTTGGTGTCGTTGCGAAAACGAACGGAGAAGGCGGGTAAGGAAGTCGGTGCGGGTGGTATTTCGGAAACTGCTCTCCGAGATGGGTTACTGATGTGGAGGGAAGGGATACAGGAACACTGGCGTCTCGTTGTGCCTGCGTCATTGCGGTATGAGTTGATTAGATCTTTGCACTGTGACACACTTTTACACCTGGGGGTGCAGAAAACCCTATTGACGCTGCAACGAGACTATTATTGGCACGGCATGACGACGGATGTCGTCGGTCACGTTCGCGCGTGTCCCGATTGCGCCCGCCGTAAACCACCTAAACATCCATATGTTCCGCCGATACAATCGATTAAAGTATCTCGGGTTAATGAGCTGGTGGCGTTAGATATTTTGGGACCCTTTCCGCCATCCGCTAAGGGAAATAAGTATTTACTGGTGGGGGTTGAGTACCTCTCTCGCTGGCCGATGGCCTGGCCTTTGCCTGACCAGTCAGCGGCGTCTATCACTGACGCCTTTCTATTTGGGTATGTAATGGACAAAGGGGCGCCGGAGAGGCTCCTTACGGATCAAGGACGTAACTTTTCGTCCAAATTGTTGGGGGAGGTGTGTGCGGCTCTTGGAACTAAAAAGATACGGACGTCCCCCTACCACCCGCAAACGGATGGTATGGTGGAACGGTTGAATCGGACTCTGTCCGCCATGCTGTGCCATACAGTCGGGGAAAATCAATCTGATTGGGATTTGCATATCCCTGGGGTGCTTTCGGCGTATCGCATGACGCCGCACGCGGCTACTGGATACTCGCCGTTCTTCCTTATGTACGGCCGTGAGAATGTGCCGCCGATTAATGAACAGTTGGGAACCGGCGCGAGGGGGCCTGTTAAGCCTCTTCCTGAGTATATTAAGGACAACGTTCGGCGTGTCGCTGAGGCGAGGGAAAGTGCCCGCATGGCTACTGCCAAGGCTCAGGCCAGGAATGAGCGGTGTGCCCGACGATCAAAGGGGGAGTGCCCCTGGAAAAAGGGGGACCTGGCCTGGCTTCATTGCCCACAGGTGCGGCCAGGTACCTCTCCTAAATTACATAGACCTTGGCAGGGTCCGGTCCGCCTCATTGAGGTTCCCAACCCACAGTCGGCGCGTGTTCAGGTTGGTTCACGGCGCTGGTTCGTGCATACATCCCGGTTGAAGCCATACATTGCCCCGCGGCCGGATGCGTCATCTCCCGAAGTTGCCTTGCCGGGGTCTGTTGCTGCCGACTCGCCCTTGCCTGTGTCTGCTGACCTTGCGAGAGCGCCTGTCGTACCCTTCACAGACAAGCCGGCCGTGACAGCGCAGGGAGGAGGACGTTCCGCTCGTGGGACGTCGACTGGAGCCGCAGAACCCACGGGACCTGCAGCTCTTCCTATCCCTCCGCGGACGCGAGTACGGGATGTCTCTGGACGCGAGCGGGACAGTGGCGGGCCTCCAATGGCGACGGAAGAACTTGCGCCCGTCGCCCCTAAAACCCTTCCACGTTCCCGCTCGGCGGGTGGTCTGCCGACCGTCCGGGACGGCCCGGCTGCCCGTACTCGCTCGAAATCCCTCACGTTTCGTTAAAATTGTATTGTGTTGTGTTCTGGTTATATTGTTGTTGCATGCTTCGTGTCTTTTTACGTGTTGGCCCTTTACACCCGCATTTCTTGTCAGGTTGCAATTCAGCCGAGGTCGGCTGGATTTTCTTTATGGGGGAGGGTGATGTAATGCGGGCGTAAACGGCCCTCCGGAGGTGACGTCAGGAGGGGAGGAGTTAGGTCACGTGGGGGGGTGAGGGGTTAGGCTATAGAAGGAGGGGAACCGGAAGAGGACGGGAGTGACGGGGAACCAGGAACAGAGAGAGGCCACGAAGGGCGAAGCGGAGGGTGGCGAGATCGCCACGAACACGGGGGAGCGAGGATCGGCACCGTTGGCCAGCGGTGACCGACCCGAAGCAGCGAGGAGGCTGCAGTCAGCAGCGGGGCTGCACAGAGAGTCAGCAGCGGGGCTGCATACAGAGTCAGCAGCGGGTCTGCATACGGTAGCAGCCAGAGGGTCTGCACATAGGGGTAGCAGCGGGAGTCTGCATAGAGGTAGCAGCGAGTCTGCAGGGAGGAGGTTACAGTAGATGAAGCAGAGAGTCAGAGGGAAGAAGAAGCTATAATAGCAGTGAATAGCCGGGGGCTACAAATACAGAGTTATAACAGAGTGCCGTGTGGGTGAAGACGAGAACCCAATAAAAGACACGAAGACAGAAGGAAGTGTCCGAGTCCTTTTTATTACATAAGCAATACTACTCATCATAATTGCTGTTATATTGTATGGGTGTCTGTAGGTCGACTTAGCCTTAAAACAATGTACTTGGGAAGACAATGGTGGGCTGGCGCAGCACGGGCCACACCACACCCAGAGTGCACCGTTGTGGCCTTCATAGGTGCTCTTTACCAGCACTTACCCCAACAACCTGTGTCGGCTACATGGGGAACTTTTATATTTGTATGTGGGCAAGGGGAGCTGGGGCGGAGAGGTGGGAGGGTTGTCTTCTCTGCTCTGGTGGAAAAAGACACCTAAATCTTCCCCTTGGATACGTGTTGGGTTTTTTTGTCGGTGTGGAATGTTACTTTTCACCAAATGCGACGCTCGCTATAACTGTGCCCCAGCACCTTTTGCACACGAAGGTGTTAAGAGGACTTCACTCCCATAGACTCAGTCACCAAAGTCCCGCGAGAGCGTTGAGTTTATACGCACTGGCGTCTTGCGTTGCACACGCGTGCGTACACCCGGTTTTTTGCTGTAACTTCGCCGTTACGGCACGTACATGTGTGCTAATTAACAAGGGAGTGATCTGGATTTGTGTTTTTTCTTCCTTCTTCAAGGATCACTAAGAGCTGGAAACCCCCATGTTCCCCAATAGATTCGCCACTGTGTGTGGTATGTGTACGCAATGGCACAGTGGCGGCAGGCTCCTAATGCACATTAGCCTTTCAGAGGTCACCCGAGATTCCTTTAGAAAAAAAATGGGAAGTCAAAATTGTAACAAAAATACTGCAGGAATTTAACCAAACAAAAAAAAACACACCGAGGCATTTTTTCATCATCATTAGCCAGGATCTATCCACTGATGTGTGATTTTCTCAAAAGTCGTTGCCGTCACTCAGGTCTCGCGATTCTACGACACATTATGCTTCCGAACTGCTGTCATTTGGGCGTGTTGGTCGTCTTCTCAAGCGTGTGTTTTGCCTCCTTCGCCTGCCCCTCTGTCATCAAGTCTCGACGACCAGCCGTCACACCTTGCTACCCCCTGGGCACTTATCGGACATGGATTGGAGATATGGCCACTGTCCAAAAAAAATGGGAACATAAGGTGAAGGGTATGCAAAGAAGCGCGCATGCAGAGATGCATGTCGGGAATCACACTGAAATAAAGATCGCATGGATCAGAGTACATATTACAAACATGTTGACTGTTGAGAAAGGATTCTTTAGCCACTCAAATTGCCATCGCAGCAGTTGATAAGATTTCTGCAGGATCGCTTTTAGACGTGTCGTTGCATTTTTTATGAGATTGAGCGAAAGAAATATATAGTGTGAGTTGTTTATGTGCGTTTATACTGCAGACAATTGTAAATGCTAGGATCAGTGTCTAGACGCTAAGTGTAATGAACCAATACCAGTGACACAACATTAATTTCTTTAGCATGCACAACAACGACACCAAAGCTGAACATTGTAGCTGCAGCATCTTGTAGGTTGATTACCAATAAAGAAATGGAGTCGGCCCAACAGGCCAATTTCTGACTGTTATGTAGGTGCTGATTGAAAGAGCTGAGATGAAACTCTCCAAAGGTTTTTTTTTTTTCCCCCACAACAAAATTCGATACACATTTGCGTTATATATACTCGCTCTAAATTGCATGCACATTAGGCAGTAAATTAAAGCAAGTGGTTTGTGCTCTCATAAGTGGCATTCCAGCTGTATTTTATTGCAAGTGCGCCTGTTTATCATATTACGCTTCGGCAGTGGCAGGGTATGCAGTGGGTTGGGAGGCGAGGGGGAGTGTCGAATGTGCGTGGAGAGGGGGGGGGATTGAGCAACAGTTGAGCGGTTGAGAGGAAGTATGGAAACAGCCGAGGAATGAGCAAATTTCCCTCCCTCCTTCTTTCCCTCTCTTCCCATCAACAGAATCCCCCCCCACCCCTCCTTCCTGGAATCTCAGGTCTTGACGCAGGCCCTCTAAGAGAAACACCAGATGTTTGAGCTCGCTCCTACCGAAATAAGCCTTCGACGTCTGCACTCGCTCATTGAGCCCAAGATAAATGTCACCTCCACCGTGCATCAGCAGGGCGAGCCACCGTGCGTTGACAAGTCTGACTTCTTTATAGTGCGAGCGAACTTCCCTTTTTTTAAAAATCCTTTATTAAATCCTTTATATTAAGTTCACTTGCTTGCTTGCTTGCGCGCTTATGACCGTGCAAATCTTTCGGTCGTTTTTTAACCCACTTCCCGTGATCCAATCGAGCTGACATTTTGCACACAGACTCGTTGTGCGTGACAATTAATTTTCGTGAATTTTTTTTCCCAAAATGTTACACTGTTTAGGGAAAAAAAATATTGATTTACCAATTGCTTAATGGTGGCAGACAATCATCTGACCCATAGGTGGCAGCCATCTCAAGCCAGAGGACGAGAGGACTCTAGCCGCCACGCATATAAAGGATTTATAGTGAAAAACTTTGTTTTTACGGGTTAAATTTTTAGGGATTTTTTTGTATTGTACGTAGAAGGGGGGGGGGGGGGGGGGTGACCCCTAGGAGCAACAGTCGGTAGCTGCGACATGCCCCAAAAACGCAGCAAAGAGCACGCTAGCTGATCAGTTGCCAGTGGTGAACTTTGGCACCTTTTGGTACGTCCTTCCGCGTGGGTGTAAAGCGGGGGCCCATGCGATCCTGACTTTAATCAGTCTCCCATATGCGTAATTGGCTGCGAGGGCAAACCTTCCGAAGCTCCAAGCGTCTTGCAGCTGCTGCTATTTCTGGTGCCAAGAAAAGCCCTCATCCTCCGTCCGAGCGTCTCGCTACTTTAGCGGGTGAAAACAAGAAACCTTTATTTACGAGTCACGATTCGCTCTTCGTCTCTGTCGGATCACGCTTATGTGGTTTTTTTTTTACACAAAAGAGTCAGTGGGAGAAAGTAAACCGTTAGATCACAACGAGGCGTTTTAATAATCTACTTCAACTTGTCACGACGCAATTTAGCATAGTTTGGTTTCAGTGGCGGCCTGGTTACGAAGCTGTCGTATTGTTACCCATGTGCTAGGCTGAGTTGTTAGCCCGCAGTGTTGTTATTTACTAACGAGATTTTATGGATGTTTTTGGCAACTAATCAATACGGCAAACGCATCGGTGGGCTGCTAAAAGGACGCTGGCTTATATATACACAGGGCTTAATTTCAGCCGAGTTAGGGTTGGCTACGCGAAAAATATCTTCATACAAGGGACACCACGTCCAGCATACTGTATATATCGCTACAGCTGCGGCTCCCAGTCGGCCAGCAACCGAGAAGACATAGAAAACGAAGCCCCTGTACATACATATCACGAACGTGAACAGATGTACCCAAATTTCCCTTTGTTCCAGTCTCACAGGTAGTCTACGTTACGTATTATTATTGTCTCTGGCTCTGAATTGAAGCCACCTGTGAGTTGAGACAGTCACGAGCAGGTGTGAACCAATCCAGATTCACCTCTTGGCAGCGATCAGTGGAAAGGAAATGACTACTGTGGGCTGTGTGGCAATGTACAGTAGTGCCTCTCCTTAATGCGGGTTTCAGAAACGAGACCGTCTGGCCGATCGCAATGGGAGGTGACATGGCGTTCAGAGTTCACAGCTTTGCCAGGAAACAGAACCTCTCAATCGCAGTCTGCCTGCTGGGTTACACACAACACCCGATTCAAGTCTTACCAGGATGACATTAACTACACTACCAACACAATTAAGGCCAAGTGCCTCTCCCAACTGAAATGGAATTTCTGAGAGTTTGGCTCCAAGGAAAAGTCAGTAATTCAGATTTGACGAATTGTTGCAATTCGGTTAATTGTTTTTTTTACAAAGTGGTGAATGTGGCGGCCTCTAGCGGCTACAGAGGTCACGTGAACCCATTAAATACAACGTATCGAAATTCAATTCTTACACGTCAGATTCGATTAGTCTATCCTGAACTTACAACTTACAAATCAATATTTATTGATGAATCGATGCATCGTTAGCGCTCCTAGTTCCCAGTCAAATAATAATAATACTATATTGGCTGTGAGATTCAGCTAATGGTTATTTAATCACCTCTGATGATGGAGTATCTTATGGGGTGTAAGGGATGATGGTATAAAAGCTTAATCTATGAATGACGTGTATTTGACTGAGAACTGGAGGGTGATGAAGGTGTAATAAGTTAAATAAGTGATGGTTAAGTTGAAAATTCTAAATTCCTATGATGGGCGTTAATTTCTCCAAAGTACAATCGATTAAAACATACGTACATATGCAGGTCAATATCACATACAGGACTATATTGTACATGGGTAATATACCTATCATGCGACTCACATGACATGTAGACAGACAAGTCAACACTTTTTTTTAAAGTACAGGTGTCCCTCGATTTAGGAATGTACGGTTTTTCAAATTTTTGCGCTAACCCAATTCACAAATTATGGACACTTTTCAATTAACGAAATTGAATTTCCACGGTAACGAAATTTCACACGGCACGTGTCATGGGATCAAACACGAATCACCCGATAGTATCACTATTACTACCAGTGCTACAGTCACACTTCAACGCCACCTTTACAGTCATTCCAACGTGCAGATCTTTTTACGATTTCCCGAAAAAGGTCAGTTCTCTTTGTTTTAAATGAATTATCACGTGGTCGTTTTAATATGCGTGTTCTTTATTATTGTTATAGTATTGTATTGTGAAAAGTTATTTCGGTGTATGTTTTCTAGGATAGGGGTATAGTTGGAATGACTGTCCGAAACACATCGCAAATGTTTAGTTGTAAATTAATGGGAAAAGCCATTCCGATTTACGAAATATTGTTTTATGCGTAAATCGAGGCATACCTGTACTCCAATGTACTACAGTTATTGTCACATTGAAATGTATGTCTGCATTAAAACACCGCAGTGCTATTAATCTAATAACGTCGGACCCCTCTCCATATTTTTTTTTTTACCATTTCACATGAACAGGGGTGGAGTGGTGGAGCATTGGTGAGCCCATTGTGCTTTGAATCCGGCATCCTGAGGTTCATTCCCAGCCATGGCTAACATCAGTGGCGAGTGATATCATAACCAATCCTGGACACCACCACTAACCCACACTGTCCAAAACAACACCAATGACTGAAAAAGCGTGAGGCCTTCATCCAGCAGTGAATTTATAAAGGGCTGTAAATTATATTATTGTATAATTTTACATGAAGCTCTAAATGTATGCGTCTAAATGGTTTCATGTTTTCGTGAGATGATTTTTATTTTATTTACCAATGTGCCTCATGCTGTTCGCAAAACATTTTGACTGCCCTGCATTATTTACCCACGTTCATTGGGACACAAATGCGTATCTATCCCATTTCATAAATCTTTGTATGGCTCATATCTGGCCGACGCTTGCCACATATATAAAAAAAACACACTGATTGATGGTGAGATGTTATATTTAAAATCCTCGGCATCAATCATCGTCCCTTAACCATGGCAGTCAATAGCGCACCAGTTAGCGCAACTTCAGATAAGAAGGGGAAAGAAAAACAAATGATCCAGAGCGAGCGACAAGCCGTTCGGAGAGCTCCTGCTCGCTGGGTCCTGTGTGCAATTCAGCGGTAATCGCCGCGCTTTGAGAAATGTCTTCTTAAAGCTTGATGCATGTTGCCCTCTCCGTTGGCGAACGGAAATACCTGGAGGAGGGGTAGAGAATGGTGAGAGCCAGGGAAAGCGCAGGAGTCTATACTTGGCTGCCTTCGAAGACGATCTACAGATGAAACTTTTATAGACGGAATAATACAAAAATATTTTGTCATTTATCCAGGAAACCTCAATATGTGTTGAAATGTTTTTTTTTTTTTTCAGGAGGGTCCTGCATTAAGATGTTTGGGCAATTCCATTGATAAGTTTATGACATGTGAAAGGTAACTGGAGAGCCCAGAGAAAACCCACCCATATGAGAGGATAACACTAAAATCTCCGCACAAATGCATTCAATCAATTGCTGTACTGCCATCTCCTGGCTACCGCACAGCTCAAGTTGACAACACACTTGTGTTCCCAGGTAGTCTGCGATCCAATAGCGACGCTTAACGCACCTACGCTTCTGAGAACGGACAGGAACTGGCACGTTCATTGTGATTTGGAGTGCCACGGTGCCGAGATGTTACCTACTTCGCCTGGTATACAGGAGGTTGTGGGTTCGATCCCGACCCTGACGACTGTGTATTTGCATGTTCTCTCCGTGGTCGCGTGGATTTTTCTCCAGGTTCTTCGGTTTTAACCTCCACGTTTAGAAACATGCGTTTAGAGTACTTGCCTGATGTAAGTTTCCACATGATAAGCTACTTCGTTGAAGCTGTCATTTGTGGCCAGGTTGTTTCTGAAAGAGTGATGTAGCCCAGTGGGCCTTACCTGGCAACATAAAAAAAAACCCTCAGCTTAGTGTTTTTAAGATTTTTGTAATAAACCTCTGGCACCAGAAATCCCCGCAGTTTCTGTCTTCAGCAGGCAGCAGTTACATGCGATCGTTAGTGATAACACATGCAGTAACGGTGTAAAACTATAACTGTAATTAAATAAAGTAGGAGCAGCAGGCTCTTAATTACATTATATATTACTACACGTGAAGTACCTGTGTTGTTCAGGACCAGGTCAGAAAGGGGCCACAGCAGTTGCTCCCAAATAATTGATGAGATTCATTAACTCTCTTGTAGAATTGTAATTAGAAATATATATTCTTGACCTGAAGAATTGTAATGATGTAGGCAGCTACGATGCACTTAATTGCATTTTATGCACGCACTTAATTATCATTATCGGTCGTGATCGATCTACTGCTGGATGAAGACCTCCCCACATCCATGGATGTCCTGCAAGAATAATAATTACATCTTAAATATAACCCCCCAAGCACCTGCACACAAGCTGATTTAATTGCTTCATCTCCGTGTCGGCTCATTCCCTTGATAAGTGCACCAAATACATTTTAAACCCACAAATATTATTTGCACATATCGAGCTCACCAAAGGGAGGTGTGTGCACTGCACGGTATATACACACAACTGAATGAGTGTGAATATTTTGTGTTTAATTGGTGATTCATATTGTGCTGAAAGGAGAATTTATAATTTAAATGAACTTCTGAGCAACCGCCAGCGCTTTCAAGGATATTCCATTTGGACGCAGATTCTTCTAAACCTGAGATTGTGATTATCAATATTGTCTAAGTCAATCAATATTGTCAACGCCGCATGCACAAGAATTCGGTTGAGACTTCATACCCGTTGAGTATCACAGGAGAACCCCTAAGTCCAGTTTATCCAGTTAATTGCATAATTGATTATTTCCACGTAGCTGACTTTGGACCACAAATCATTTTATTTTTACATTCTGGAATATTGACAACTGGCCAGCAACGTGTTTTGGAAAATGCACGCCGTTTTTTGCTGTTGCTATTTTTAAATTAATTTACTTAATTACTTTTGTAATTACTTTTTTTCATGAGGGTTAAAAAACATGAAAAGCATTGACCTCAACACATCCATATCCTAGCGAGGGAAGGGGGGGAAAGTGGGTGAGTGAAAGTCATTCGTCTTGTGCCCCCCCCCCCTACCGCATGCTGGGGAACGATCTAAGATTAACCCAACATAAAAAAGTCGTGACACTCCGATGGCAGTGGTGCACAAGCATAAATAACAAACAAAAACTCGCATTCCTATATCAAGAACCCTCATTACGCGCGATGGAATAGACCCAATTAAATATTGTGTCCATTATACCCCCTATTAAGGCAGTGTTATTGACGAATATGTTGAGTTCTGAAGAGAAGCACGAGATTTGCCATCTTCAACTGAACATTTTTTTAATTGGGAGTAATCCACCTCGTGTAATAAGGGTCTTGATATACTTGCTGTTTATAAATATACATATAGAATAATGCAGTTTTTTCTGTTTACCCTAAAGAGTGGCAATGTAAAGCTAAAAGAACTACGTAAGGTAAAGCCTTGACATACCATTAGGGCAAGTACAATACAATATAGTGCCGAAATGCGACCGCATCTGTGCAGAATCAGAGCGCGTATTTGCGTTGTAAACAGAAGTTCAGAGCCACGCGCTATGAACAAGCACCCATACCGAGGCTAGGCGAAGGGCTTGAACGGGTGATATGTTCAGCATCACTACCGGCTTCCCTCGTCCACCCGTGGTGCTTTACGTTCATCAAAGAACACCGTGTGTAATTATGTTACGTCTCAGCAAACCTAGTGGAGGCCCAGGCCTAAAGGGGTATACAGTATGTGTCAATTACCACAGATGTCATGCCTAACCGTGAACTGAAACCACGTGACAATGGAATCGTAGCGCATTGCTCGGACCACGATGTCCGTTGCCTGTGCAGGACAGAATGAGTGGGCGCAGACGGACGGGTAAGATATCAGGATGCGGTGACATGAGATGAAGACAGTGGATGTGACGACAGTTGCACAGAATCAATGTACGTGGAGAAAATCCAATCTGAGCAGCCAACCCCATGTATTGTTGGGACGTCTAGCTTCGTAGGACGTACGTCTACGGGTGTCCATGCAAGTCCATGGATCTCTATGCAAAGTCTATGGAGGCGCAGAAGTGTAGAAGTGCAGAAACATCTTAAGCGGCCAAGCCCCCGTGCAACCGTGACACTTTGGCATTGGAGGGCTTCTTGCGTGACCCTAATCGAAGCGAGCAGCTGGTTATGTAACCAGCGCCTTCAGCACGAAGCAGACGGCCTCGCATCCACGCGCAACCCACGTGCCGCAGCTGGCAACGCGAGCCACGTGGTCGGAGGTCACCGTGAAATTGTCAGTTGCCATTTTACAATGAAATAAATTAAATCACGACGTTTCGGGCGCAACACAAGTGTCCATAATCATGTGGGACAACCACAGCAAGAAACAATTGCTGAAGTGGGCAAAAGGACTGCTGTAATAGGAGGCTATATAGGTCGGAAGGATGTTATTAACCAGGTAAAACCTGAACTGCATCATGGTGTTGCCTTCATTTTCCCGCATCTCCAGCTTATTCAGCTTCCCACTCCCAGCCCCGCTCACTCCAGCCCCCCCCCTCTCTATCCCCCCTCTCTATCTCTCCCCCCTTGCTCCTCCCCCCTCTCTTACCTATATAGCCTCCTGTTCAGCCTTGCCACTTCAGACCCCCCCTCTCTATCCCCCCCCCCCCTCTATCTCTCCCCCCTTGCTCCTCCCCCCTCTCGACCTAATGCTTGTAGCAGCACTTTTCATCAGCCTCCTCCTCTCTATCTCCCCCCAGCATCCTCCCCCTTTCTCCCCCCTCTACCTAAGTCTACGCAGCACTTGTAATTGTTTGTCGTGATCAAATCTTGTAATCAAAAGTTCATCTACTTCCTGTTGTTCAATCAATTCAAAATTGTGCACACGTGCTCAGATCCGGTGACAATGCATGCCTGTATCAAAATCGGCACCAATGAATCAATTAATTGGCTGTTTTAAAGGAATTGAAATTTTGTATGAACGCATTATTAATTATATATTTTTGTGTACGTCGAAAACGCCGCGGTCCCTAAACTCTCCAATCGCCTCGCCCAAGAAGCAGGCGCCACGTGTCTCTCTCATGCGCCACGTGTCACGGGCACCCTCACTCCACACAAACAAAAGTTGTACATTGAAGATTCATTTATAAAATAACCAATTAATTCAAGTAAAAGCGTTGATGTGGGAGCAGGCGCCGCATCATCGACGTACTTCTCGACCGCGAGTTAAACGAAGTTGTGAATAAAACCGTTGTTTATATAAAAAAAAACGTTTTTTAAGGAGTTTGTTTTCGAACTCGCACGCAACACGAAGGGAAAGTTCGGTGTGAACTGCCCCAACTTTGATTACCAAAGTTGGCTGCAGAAATCACACATTTGTCTCTAATAAAAAGAAAATGCACAGCACAGCTTCTCCATTGCAATACCTATGAGTCATTACCAAATGCATGCGCCTCAACGGATTTCATGTCAAATGAAAACGTGCATAGCAGTTGAGGTGTAGTGCTGCGAGGACAAATTATGACTGAACACATTAAAAAAACACATTTAACAACTTAAAAAGTTTCACAAAAGCCATTGTAAATGTGTGAAGTTGCTGTATTTGTTGTGGTGGTAGTTACAAGACCATTCCCCCCCCCCCCCCATATTGTGTTGTATGCTCATTTCCACTGCACTGAGCTGAGAGAGGTCTCTGGGCCAAATCCATTGCAAAGCATTATTCTTGGCATCGCACTGAGGATGACAATGATGAAATGTCCACGTGTTAAACACTTGGCCCTCTGTGTCCCAAACAATTTTCCTACAACCCTTCCGCAGGTGCCCCATCTTTTGTTTCCCAAGTGCACACACACACATACACAAGTCAACGTCCATCCCACCAGGTCAATGTCTTCAACGCGTCGCATGACGCACGACCAGCAATCTGAACGTGCGTAACTCCAGATAGGATTTCATGGGAAATTGATTTTTAAACAATATGTCCGGGGGGGGGGGGGGGGGTGACGGGTAGAGGGACGGTGGGAGAGAACAAGGTCTCACCCCACCCAGTAGGTTTCTACTTCTCTCGGGAGGCGAGCAGGGGGAGCTCCGAGGGTGCATCGTGGCTTCCTGCTATTGTTCGACACGCGGCGAGGGCCTCCCCACGCTGCCCGAGGAGTGCACTTGGCCCTGCCCGAGACCTCGGAACAATGGGGAGCAAGCGGCTTGCAAAATGCAGCAGGCAGCAAGGTGAAAGTTAACGTCGCAGATACGCGGAAGCGGTTTTTTTTTAATTCACGTGTACGTATTGGAATTGTGAGGTCGACGAGTCAAATTGCTGGAGAAAGAGACTGTCTGCTTGAAATAGCTGGGAAATGGCGGTACAGAGAATGGCTTCTGGAATTCATATATTTTTGGGGCGCTTCTCCAAGTCGTCCACTTTCCTTTCACATGCCCAACGCGCATGAAATGCACCCGACAAAATAGGCAATGCAGGAACCTCTCATAAAAAAAGTCTTGATATTCAATGCAGTTTCTACTGCATAAAGGTCATAATTATCTATCGTGTCTGCTAATTACAATGTGGACTATTTTTTTTTACATTTCCACTTCTTTCGCTTCAATGACGGCTCTATCTGGCGTGGAAGTAATGGGAAACTCCGACCAGAAGGCTCTGGCCGTGAGGGACAGGAGTGCGTGCCTCTCTCGCATCCCGTGGTGCCGCCCTAAAAGCCCATTTAATGCACTTAAGTGTTTAGGAAGCACTCAACATAAGGAAGCCTACATAACAACCGTATCCCAAAAAACACACATTGGCATCGTCGGCCTTAGAGAAAAGGGGATTCTAAAAGTAGCTTACCTCCAAAACAAACACAAATATCAGGGAATTAATTAAGATTACAATTTCACTTATGTTTAAAAGTATACATTGATGTATACATCTTGAAGCACGATTATTTACACAAGTTTTGGCGTTTGTTGGAGTGGAGTACCATGAGAGATGGTGAGAGGCTTGGGAAGTCGTTCATCCAACAGAGGATTGATCATGGCTGCTGCTGGTGCTGATCATGATGATTGCTTCTATTGCGTTGCAATAGGCGTGTGGTCTTAAGATTATTCTGTGAGCCTTGGGAATTTCTAGTGAAACTTGGGGAAGCTCATATTGAATGATTTGTAGCTTTGGCAGTGTGTATGTACTATATACATATACAAACACGCTGATTGTCTTCCTCACGTTGCTGTTAAACCCCAAATATTATGGTACCAATTTCAAAAGAAAGCGAAAACAAAAACAAATGCCGTGACGGCAACAAAGACGCCCGTTCACGAAGCAGAAAATTGGCCAACTCAACTTAAATTTCTCTGTAAATGTTTCCACGTAAGTGCAGCCAACGTGGCTTTCATGTAGAGTTGAGGTGGGGGGGTGGTGCAGGGAGGTATAGGGGGTGTCGGGTGAAAGCAAGGGGCAGCGTTGATGGCTGAAGTAGCGGAGGGAGGAGATTAGGGGGGAGCTGGGGGAGAGGAGGTGGCGGTGGGATGTGGTGGTGGGGTGCCCTTCCTTCCCTCGGAATTTCTCTTCCAGCATGATGGCCGTTTCCACACTGGGGCACGCGGAGGGTAACGACTTTGGCTTGCGTTCCCCGGCCTTCCCGCGCTATGAGGTCAGCAGTTCAACTCCAGTTCTTGTGCCTCCCACCGGGAGCTCAGCTTTCCTCGTCTGCCAATTAACAGACGTACGCAATCTATTTATAAGGCCTAAGTCACTTGTCAATTGACGCCCGGTCTTAAAGGCCAAGCGAGAAGCCTGCTGGATAATACGCACATCCCCAACGGGTGAGCCTCAAGAACTGGGCCGAAGGGGTCAATGTTGGAAAACCAGCCCCCGCTGGTGGACTGACCAGCTCTGACCCAAATTGCTGGCTGTGTCACACAAATCAAATCACCTCCCCACTGCGGACGACCTTCCAGAATCTACTTCATGCCGTCCATAATGCTCCCATGTAAATATATACACACGCCTACGCTGTCCCAGCCAACTTTATTAAAAATATCAATGCACATAACAAAAACGGTTTAAAAAATATCATTATTATACAAAAACTGCCACTATGACCATACGTTTTAAGTAATAATTCGGGATATATTTTTGCACTTGGGTTGTATGATCACCAATCACTAGCGGGTCAGTTTTTTCGTGTGGATTTTCAAAATCCTGAAAAAAAAGAACATTCAAAAAGTGCATTTTAAACAAAACAAAAGGAAAGATTGGCGATTTGACTCACGTCACTGGCAAGAAAACACAGCTCATTACCCTGCTTGCAATGTGCAGAGTTGTTCATTTGTTAAGCGGAGAATTTAAGCAATGTTGAAAACCGTGATGCTCAGTGGAGTACTGGAACATTTATGAAATTGGCTGGGGGCTTGGAAAGGGTGGAATGGATTGTATTTTGTTGGTGTGACACAAAAGTGTGCTGCTTTATTTGGACAGAACATTCAAACAAACCAAACAGCCCTAAAAATGTGGTATATTAAAAAAGATGCATTCCGACCAATTTTACAAAGCAGATCCTGAATTGGCTCTGTGGCAGAGATGCATGCCTTGTGAACTTCGACAATCTTCATGGAGAAATAAATGTTGACGCATACTCTGCTCATTAAACTCCACACCACCGCGCTTTGCCTCTGCAGACGCTTGACGGGCAGGACCCTCACTGTGGTACTAAGCCTCTAGCCCGTGTGGCTGGCTTGATCACGCGACTCAGCAGGAGCAAGCCGGAGCAGAAGCAAATAATAACAGGTGGAGGCGTGCTGGATGGAGACGCTTGCCGCTGTGTCAAATGAAATATGCATTTGCTGCTCGAAAGCCGCTCGCTCGCACGCACAGACTCGGGCAGGAAAGCAGGAAAAGTTTCCACGGCGGAAAGAAAACTCTCGTGCTGCTGCCGAGAGAGTTTTTTGGTTTTGGCTCACGAGCTTTTCGGGAGACATCCAGAGTGTGAGATGGAGTGCAGTTCACCGTCTCTCAAGGGGCCACCCGCCCCAGAAACTCCAATTCTCAGCACTGAACCCGCTGGCATGTGAGGTCCCGGAAACCTGACCGCGTCTATCGACACTGCGGTGCCTCAGGTGTTGCTGGCAGAAGATTAAGACTGCAAGTGTGCCTCTTCTGCAGGCATCCTCCGACAAGCTCTTGATTTAGGATGCTTCGTTCACACTTGCCCTCAAATTTCACTCCATTGTTGCACAGCAATGGAACTGTAACATTATTTAATTTATTCCCTTCGTGTTTAAATATTCCAATACAAATGCTGCACTGGCAAAACTACACATTTGTGTAAAATATGCTTTTGTGTGATGTGGCCAGTGGCAGTGTGTTGATCTGATCGAGTCCCCCTTACATGAAGTGATTCCTCTATTTTCATTAGCCTCGGGCAGGCAGTGGGGTTCAAGTCATTTGATATCAGCACAAGAGGCAGAGAAATATCTCAAAGGAAGATGAGTGGGCTTAAAACCCCTGCGCGTACGTTTCACGCTGCTACTAAAACTGCAAGTAGATCCTGCTTTGAAGTTCTTCCACGTGAAACGTGTCTTTGTCGCGTTTCCATTACCCACGCAAACAGCATGGAAGTTGCATGGTGTGACGAGATAAAGCTTCAACGTTCCTTTCCCATTCAGTTCAAGTTCAGTTGCTGCCAGTCATGCTCTTCGTCTTCAACGCGTTTGACAGTTAAATTAACGGGCATCTCACGCGGACCGCTGCAATGCGGAGATCCACGACGTGCGCGAGTCCAAGGGTAACGCTGCGACGACGGGCCCCGTCCCCCGTAGGCCATGCCCCTCCGTGACTCGCGGGTGCGGGCGGCGCGCCTTCACACGATGGAGGAGGAGGCCGAGGAGGCAGTCCGTGACACGACGCTGCTCTTGTGCACGACGTACTGGTTGGGGCGACAGCGCCCGCTGGCTCTGCCGTTGGACGAGGCGGCCCCCGTCTGGGCCGGGTGCCCCCGTGCTCGTCCGCAGCAGCAGCCGCCTCCGCAGCAGAAGGGGCAGCAGTTACGACGCGAGCGGCAGAGCAGCGCCGTCGCGAATATGGCACCGAGCGCCACGCCCGTGCCACTCAGCGCGATCACGGGGATCAGAAACCAGTCGAGGCTGCGGAGCGCCTGCTCAGAGTCCTTCTCCTTGCCCTGCGAGTCGGAGTTATTCTCTCCGTTCTCCAGAACATCTGCCCCGTCCTGCGCGGTGGGGTCGGGGGAGTTTGACTCGGAGCCGGTTGGCCCGGCTGCACGGTCGAAGCCGGCAGGGCCGCCGCCGCTGCTACCGGCGTTCTTGCCGCCCCTGCTGCCGGGGTCACCGGCGTCGGAGTCCCCCGTCGCACCGCGACCCGCGGGCGCGCGCGGGGTCGTTGCGACGTGAGAAAGGCTCCACGGCGGTGGGGAACGCGCGGCTGCGGTGTCGCGCCAGCTGCCGTCACCGCTGCCCGGCCCCAAACGCTGCCCGGTGACTGAGGGATGAGATGGAAAGAGAAGACAACAACAACAACGAGTTGTGGTTCATTTTAAGTCTACTGTGCTGTTCGAGTCCTTCCTATTCCAACGTTGCATGAAACAGATATTAGGTTAGTGGGGTTTTTAAGCGCATGAATTTATCAAACAACCGTGTTTGCGATCTCAAAATCAGAAGCATCAGTGGCGAAGCTATCGAGCGTACAGGCGGTGCAACTGCAACGGGGCCCACGTGCCGGAAAGGACTCAGGACTCAGGCTACAAAGGAGGGGAGGAAACGGACAATCCACTGCTGGATGAAGGCCTCAAGTCACAGCCATCTCTCAACTGCCAGCACACTCAACCGCTACACCACTGTCACAGGATACGCTTGCATGGCATTCATACCAAACGTGCATAATGTGACAGGTGCTAGGTGGATTGTCACATTATGTGTATTGGTATGAAGCCTCCATGTGCTCACCCTACAGCAGCGGCTTAGCTCACGAGCGTGCAGGCAATGCAACTGCACCACGATGCGTAGGCCAGGAGGGAGTCCAGGCGCTGGACAATGAAGAGGGAAAAATTGGATAGGGGGCCCATTTTCACGACTTGCACCGGGGCACATGCCAACCACGCTACGCCACTTATAAAGAGCAAAAAAGTAATAATTCCATTTATATTACATCGAGGAAACATAACTTTTGGAAAAAATACAAATATAAGTAGAAAACAGCAGTCTTGAGAACATGTTGCTTAAGTTGTGTTTGTGTTTACGCCGAAATTAACACTTTGCTGGGGGGTGGGGGGGGGGCACTGCAGATGTAAGTGTCACATTGCAGGGCTGTTCAAACAGCAGGCGTCCCACAGGCGTTGTGATGAGCTTCACGCCTGTTTGGTGGTTTCATCACCAGCAGCGGGAGTGGGGGGGGGGGCAGGGGGGCAAATAAAAACCAAGCAGAAGATCTCCATGGGAAGAAAATGGATGACGATTTACTCATTTAACAGTAACACTAAACAAATGAACATCTGCAGAAAAGTACATATTCAGCCAAAAATAAATGTCAGAGTCGGATGTGAAATGTTATTCTAATATAATTTCATTTACAGTTATTTAATCAAACCAATACTGGGTGAACGCTTCCCCGTGGCTTTCTATCAAGGGGTTTGTTTAACCAGACATCTCCGCACTTGTTAATATGGGTTGGTGAAGGACTGATATCGATCCCAGATTGATTCAGATATCACCAATGATGTTAGCCAATTGTGACTGGGATTCGAACTCAGGCCGCCAGGATCATAGCGTATTGCAATAACCACTGCACTACCAATCCACCCTCGTCTTAACATTCAGCTGAATATTATTCAAAATAAGCAGCTTGCTTTGTTAACCGTTATTGGAAACAGTGCGCGTGCGTGCGCTAAAGAGCGTGGGTAGCAGTAGTGTGTGTAGCGGTTAGTGCGCTGTGCTACGAACCTGGAGACCCGAGTTCGATTCCCGCTCATGGCCAACAACCAGTGAGGAATATCTGAACTGGTCCTGGGTCTCCCCTAGGTTGACTCAAGCCTCAAATGAGTAACTGGTGTGGTCTGCAAACATCGCCACTGGAGAGACAAAGGCGGCCACGCGTAGTGTTGGCCAATCACCCCCTTGTGTGCGGTGCCGGTCTTCAGAGGTGCTCGATGTCACTTGCCCCAAAAGTATGTTAAGCCTATACGGGGGTGGGGGGCACCTTTGTCTTTGCAAAACGAGTGACACAAAACTGCTGAAGAAGCAACACAGCTCCGAGGTTACCGGTAATTGTGCGGCCCTGCTCTTCGTCATCATCCCCCTCCGTGTCGTCTGTCTCCATTGCACTGGAAGTGGTGCCTGTGCTCCCAGTGGGGGTGGGAGGGGCGGGGGAAATGAAAGAGACAGAGGGAGGGGTGTGGGGGGGTAGGGGATGGGGGGGTCACAGTGTCAACGTCAAGAGTCCTCTCCGAGTGAAGCACAGATGGAGGATGTGTGCGAGTTTGGAGGCGCTTCCGACGATGCCCTAATTCTCTCCAGGCAGATTCTCCGTTTGTATGGCTTGCTTCCAATACAATTGTAATGATTTACCCCCTCCCGTGGTTTGAAGAATTGTCACTGTTGAAGGGGCCACGATTGCATTCAAGAATGTATTGGATTTGGCCTGCGTTTAGATGTCTCGTTTGTGTTGTTTTTCGTTACTCTGTCTCGTTCTGGGAATGAGCATAAACATGTAACAAGTCGAGTGTAGTTTGCAAATATTAACGAATTCATTCTTAACTAATTTATTATTATACAATTCAGTGACTTTATCGGGAGTGGCAGGATGGATTTCAATCAATGCATCACGAAATGCCTAGTTGCTTGCCTCAGCCAACATGCAACACGTTTACTTATAACACACAGGTAAAAATAAAACCTTGGAATAGTGGGTGGAGAGGCTATCTTTATCAGCAGGTGAGAGCCCATTCAGCCATCAATTCTCATTTGCAAGAGAGAACTGGGCCAAAATAGAGCCTGAGAAAAAAAATTATAATCTGGTGATATTTTCACTCTTGGGCATATTCTAAGATCGTGGAAAAGTTACGCTTGTTCAATGTTTATGCTTTTTTAGAAGGGGGACATTTGTCCATACTTCACCACGCTGATCAGGGCGGGTTTGTGAAGGGCAGAGGGGCCGGGGACTGCAATAGACAATTATATATCACTCGCCACTGATGTTAGCCATGGCTGGGAATCAAATTAAAGTCTCTGGGTTCAAACCGCAGTGCATTAACCACTGTCTCTCACCTTGAATCCATATGTCAATTACCTGCGGTAAAACTGATCAAACACACAACTAGCTTGAGACCATATCGCAAGTGCTCTAAAGAGACCGAGCGCGGTCAACTAAAACTGCAACATGAAGATTATTGGCATGTTAAGACAGAATTAAACATGAAAATACATTTCGATTTAAAGCTTTCGTGACTGCAGGGATTCATCTTCTTGGTTCTTTCGGTAAAGTCACGAAGAAGGGAAATAATAAAATAATAAAAATAAAACATAATAAAATAATTCTCACGACGTTTCGGCCACAACGCAAGCAGCCGTCCTCAGGTGAAAAACAGGTCTGTCGGAAAGACAGCGTCTCAAACAGTGCCGTGTTATTTAGATCAGACGCTGTCTTTCCGACAGACCTGTTCTTCACCTGAGGACGGCTGCTTGCGTTGTGGCTGAAACGTCGTGAGAATAATTTTATTATTTTATTATTTCCCTTCTACGTGACTTTACCGAAAGAATCAAGAAGATGAAAATACATCTTTCAGCTCATCTGCACCAGTCACTACTTGGGTGGTCTGACTCAGTATACGGTGGCCCGTGAATGAGAAGCGGTGGTTTAAGCAGTGCCGTGTTATTTAGATCGAATCTCGAGTTGGCCCTGGGGTTCCAGTGGCTACACTGGGTACAGTTAAATTATCTCGCGTGAAGCGAGCTGGAAACTTGGCAATTCGGTTGTAACAGTCATTGTTGATGGCCACACCTTATGAGGGGGCGGGGGGGATAATGAGAGAAGTTCCGCACGTGGAACTCGTTACTGCAGTCTGCTTGCAGAGTAATGAGCCTTCGAGGTAGTGGAGTTGTCAACCTTCACTGTGTAATCATTTAACAAGAGGTCTTGTTGGTGCAAGGGCCATCTGCGCAAGAATCCAGTGAGTCCTAACTACCACAAGACATCATGTATGTACAGCATGTATGTATGTATGTGGAACTTCTTTCACATTGTACGTAGCCAACTGTGCTGCTCTTACACTGGTGATTTTCAGAATCCTATTTTCTAAGCAACGGGTAGAGAGCGATGTTGGAGTGGTCCGGCCATGGCTAACAACTGTGGCTTGTGATATCTGAATGTGTTCTGGGCACATTCTTCATGAACTCGCACTGACAAGCAAGGTGAAGTATGGTTAAACGACTACTATAATAGACACATGTGTGGGTAGGACTTCTTCTAGCAGTGGATTGACGAAGGGCTAAACGTTATTATTATTGACAAGCCATGTAACAGTTCATTACCTCTGACCCAACCTGGGCGATTTGATTAACTATTATAATTTGAGTTCACGATTCAATTCAAGAACCCATTGTGGCGAATACAGCACCTCAAGTGGTCTACGTAAACCAATTGCGATACGTATAACATGTACGAATCCAAAAGCAGCTGATTCAGGCACGTGACCCAACGTACCACGAGCGTATGGGAACAATGGGAATCGATGAACGGATGGCGTCGTTAACACGGCTAATATTTACCACTCAAGGGTAGTCTCCAAAACACTCGCCTCTACCTCGAGGCTGCCTCCGCAAATGGGAATCGACGCAACTCAATCCTGGTTAGAAACATTGGTGGATTGCGTCTCCCTTGAACCCTGGTGCCCCCAAGAAAGGAAATACGAATGGAGGTCGAGAAGGACGTTTTTGTTGTTGTTCTTTCTGTGTGTAAGTACGAGCGAACGTACCGGCAAGGAAAGGAAGGCGTCTAATGAATAAACAGCGTGAGAGGAACGCGAAGGGGGTGGGAGAAATTAAAAGGAAGGAGCTAATAGATGTAGGAAGGAAGGGAGAAGTAATCCCCCACACAGTGGTCGTGGCAGAGGGGTCAGGCGCGATCAAATTCCACCTCCGTTCGGAACCTTCCTTCCCCGCCTGGTTGCGGTGCCGCGTGGTGCCCTCTTGGCCTTCGCCTGTGAGCTCTCGCTCGCAACAACAGCGCCACATTCACCGCGCCCCCACCGCATGTGCGCGACCTGACATGACACCGCCAACTGCCTCGGCCTCAGGGGTGGGAAATCGGCACGGGCGCTCAGGTGACAAAGCCGAAAGTGAGTACGCAGACAACTTCATGGTTTTCGCTCGATTTTACGGAAGCATCATTAGGCGTAATTATAATGAGCTGATTGCTTATGCACCCGAGTCACACGACAGATGACAAATAACGGTTATTACCAGAGGATCACTTTCAAGGGACGATAGATTCTTCAGCTCTCCGATGCGTGTGCAAGGTTTGCGCCACGTGTTTGTTTGGCATGACGTCTGGCGCTCCGAAGATATACTCTTTGTTCGAACGGGGAGCCCCCGTTTGCATTAAGGTTTGGGCCATGAGTGGCGAGCAGGTTACTCGCGAGCGACCGGGAAAACGAGCGACAAATCACTCGCGGTGCCATTCGCCATTACCGGGAGCGTCGCACCCCAGGACCTCGAGCCGAACGCCGATTCCGTTGGTCGACCACTTCTCGGGTAAGAGGCGGAGGAAGCGGGCCAGCGTGGCATTTATTCGGCGAAGCTCCGGCTTGTCGGCATTGGAATTCCCTGGGAAGATCTGGGAACGTTCAAAAGGTGTCGAGTTTGAGACGAGAAACATTTTGCACCAATTTGCTAGGCAAAGTATAATGTGTCAGGGTATTTTTAAAAAAATGTGCCGTTGCATAACACTTTGCTTGGAGTTTGGGCAACTGCCCAAAACATTGGCTCACTATATATTATTCGGTCACAGGACAATGATTGTTAGTGATGACTGTGGTACATTTTATCCAACAGTAATTTTATATCTGCTGGCAATGCAGTCTTGGGCCAAGTAAGACATTTTTATGTACGTATTAATCATGATGACGGAATGAACTCGGAATGTGGTCATCATCATTATATGCTAAATGAAGGCCTCCCCAAATTGTCGCCAAGCTGTGATGTAAAGCAATCCACCTAGCACGTGCATACGAGCCGATTTCATCACTCCATCTCCTCTCTTCATTACCACTGGCCATAGTCCCTTCGAGTTAAGTGTCCTAATGACTTTTCTTAGCAGTCAAAACTATTCTTTAAACCTGCATGGTTTCTCATCCACGCTTTCCTCTTTATTTTCTGTCTCCCAATGAAATGCTAAGCATGCATTACTCTCCGCTTCCTTGCATACTTTTCCGTTTCTTGTCTCCGTGCAAATGTGATAATTTCTATTTACGTTTTCGGAATTAAATAAATAAAACACGACATTAATGAATCTCTCCGCAACGTTTCCCCGGAGCTGGCTGCCTGCACCCCTGAGAGGCCGTTAGAGCCACGGCCGCCCTCATTAAATGGGCCCCCTGCTCAGCCTAACGCACGACTTGTCGGCATACGGGGGGAGGGGGGGGTGAGGGGGGGACACCCCACTGCAAAAGGACGGCCACGCTCAGCCTAATCTTCGTTGTCGGCGAGTTAATCTGCAACGCGTGCCGAGGTGTTACACTCAAGAGGCCTCCGAGTTGAAGCGCCCCACCAGTGTTAGGTGTCGGTGCCAACTCGCGGTTTTATCCGGCAGAGTCGGGGGCACAGCCACAACTCACGGCCCCAAGGTTCTGGGGGGGTTGGGTGGAATTATTAAAACTGGGACGTGTGCCTCCCTACCCACTGAAGGTGCAAGCCCTGCAATTGCTCGCTCACAGAACTGCTGGCAGAAGAGGGCTTTCCATGAGAGAGAGCTTCCGAAGAACGCCACTAAAGCGTATATTGGGCCTACGCTGGCCAGGCGTGATTTTTATTTTATTTTAATTTTACTTTTATTAATTTTATTTTTTTACCTACGTGACTTTACCGAAAAAACCCCTAAGAATATGAATCCTTGCAGTCACGAAAGCTTCAAATCTAGAATAATGAAGACGTTCAAGATGTTAATGATGAAGGCAATCATAATAATCAGTGATGACGGAGGCGAAAACCAAGATGACGACGAAGAGGATTGCAAAGATGCCACGGACAATGACGGCGAGGTCACCTTGTCGGCGCCCGCCGGGTCCTGCACGCCGACCCAGCTCTCCCCGTCGAGGCTGAGCTGGAGGCGGAAGCTGCGCACAAACACTTTCCTCTCGGTCTCCAGCGGCAGCCGCAGCGGGGGCCGCCGTCGCTTCGTGGGCCCGATCTTGGCGCCCTGCAGCAGCAGGCCACTCACCTGGCGAGTCGTCCCCAGGTCCACCTGCACGGGGGGTGGGGGAGGGGGGTGCCATGGCACGAGACGCACACACACACTCGTCGGCCAGGGGACTCGCGTGAGAGTCAAGCGACCTGCGAGCGTGTTTGCCACCGTGTTGACTATGTCAGCGACGATTCAGTCACCGCCCCCCGCCGCTGGTGACAGAATGGATTGTCACAGGACGGGGTTGCCAATCGATGACAACATGGATTGCTCGTTGGGCTTGCGTTTGTCGTTTCGTTGGTGTTGCTTCTCACTGTATTTCTGGCTTGTACAATTTGTCAGCTACTCATGTCACAAATTGTATAATTCGCACACGAAACGTAAATGAATGATTCTTTCGTGCAGAATTCAATGTATGCATGTATGCAAAACATGAATAATTTTCACGTAATAACTCGATTTATGTATATGCCAAGTACTGGCCCAATTCAAAACCATGTTAAACTGTGAAAATTGAACTAATTTAGTACGTTTACTCAACCGACAGTATTATTTCTTGATTGTGTAAATATTATGAGAAAAAATATGTAAATTATGTATCCAATTACGCTAAGTTTAGTCAAAGAACTCCCCATGCTCGATACAACATCGACAGGCTTTCATCTAGCAGTGGAGTAACAAAGGGTTGAAAACTATAATTAATTATAAAGAATGTGACCGTCTCCACATCATTCTTGTTCAGTGTGGTCCTTTATTGCGATATTTTAGAAATTCCACAGCAATGAGTGCGTTTCTAATTGTGACGTTTCTTTCGTGTCGTGTGCGGTGCTTTTAGCGCCACAGCACGTGGATTTGTAGCGTTTATTTTCGTTTTCTGGTGACTTTGTGTATTTCATATCGGAATCGCCTCCAGTGCTGCTGTTGCTGCTGGCGGCAATAAAAGTTGTTTAAAAGTCTAATTATTTATGTTGTTATTTATTTTTTGCGGACAAACCCTGCGTCAGCTGTAGATGAGAAAGGCTCAATTGATGTCCGGTAGACAGCGACGTCGTGCAGGCAAAGGAACCTGGTATCTGCCGCAGGTTTCACGTGTTCTGCCACCCTACAATTATTTTGTACAAAGATTAATTCCAAACGGAACTGAACTCTAATCAGTCCAAATCAAAGGCAAAGCTAATCCTAATGAATGTGGCTTCCAATATACGGGTCTCCCAAGGGCAAAGAGAGCAACAACTCGACATTAATGTATCATGAACAGCTTGGTTGTTTTGTGAGGAAAGGGAAAAGTGGGGGATGCTAGGATGTGTTTAGTCAAGATCGGCTGTTAGCGTGTCCCTGCTGTCGGCCTAGGAACTCCCCAAACGTATGCCCATGCTTTTTGGAAGTATCATGAGAATTTTGAATTTTTTACGAAGATTTTAGGGTCGGTTTTAATAATTCACGCAGCATTGCTCTTCCCCTTGCTCAGAATACGTGTTCACTCGATCTTATGGATGGGCACATTCTGTGCCTTTTGGCACGTTTTTATGCATCAATTCGTCAATCGAGTTCAATTAAGCTCACACAATACACACATCGGCCTGCGAACGTAATATCATCGATGCTTTTCGATTTGTAAACGTTCAATGGAATGGGTTCACATCACCCCTGCAGGCACTAGAGGCGCTACTATGCACTGCAATGGTAAAAACAGAAATCGATTATTGGATTGAATTGTGATTCTCATTCGACCGGGTGGGAGTGAGGTGGATGAATTGTACCACCCTCTAGATGTATTTAGAACTTCACTAACGACTCTGTTATCATTGTTGATGGTTTGAATGCTCTACAAATAAGAATGAAAGTGTTTATCAAATATGAACAACATTTTAGTCGCGTGCTTTGTTGCTATTAGGGACACATCCCTGTTGAATTCCAAAAGATTATTTGCAAACATGCAAGTAGGTTAAGCCCCGACAGGCACCCATCGGCTTCCTAACTGCTAATACCAGACTTGCAAAGCCAAACGCACGCCGCATTTACATAACCCGTTCACAGTTATGCGATTTACCAGAACTTGTTCAGATAGAATGGACAAAGAAAAAGAGGGAGAGAGTGTCCGGCGGCGGGGGGGGCTAGCGGTGGAGTTTCCCGACACGTGGTTTGGTTGCGAGCGCGGCACCCACCTGGAGCCACTGCCCACCCGCCTGGACGTTGGCGGGCACCCACCCGGATCGCGCGCTCAGCAGCCGAGCGGCCGGGGCCCCCCAGCGCACGTCGCGACTCGACGAGGCCGAGAGCTGCCGGTCCCCGATCTCGCCCGACACCAGACCCAGCATCTCGGAGCACGGCGCGTCTGCGGTGGACGGGGCCGACGTACGCACGCAGCGCGCCGTTACGAGCAAAGACAAAAATTCCCCCGGATAGCCCGGGCCAAACTGTTGGGGCAAGTGCTGTTAGCACCTATATAAATGTTGTGGTTTCACGCTTCAACACACCGGTGGGCTAAAGCAGTGAACTATTTGTCTTTTGTCAACGTGACACTTTTTTTGCTGATTGGCCGTGTCGGGTGGTGGAGGGTTACGACACATTTATAAATAACGCGATCTAAACCCAAAAAGTTGATTATGAGCACCTATGAAGGCCGGGCAAGGGCGCACGAGGGGGTGGGTGGCCACCAGCACCACGCCCGCCCGCCTTCGTCTCAACCACTGGCAATGTGTACACACCGCACCAGGTACTCGTTTGAGGCTCAGTCGACCTAGGGGAGGCCCATGACCGGTTCAGAAAATCGTCACTGGTGCTGGCGCTGAGCGGAAATGAAACGCGGGTCGCCAGGTTCGAAGAGCAGCGTACTAATCGCTAGACTACTGCTCGCCGTCATGCACACACGCGCGCATACACACACTCACACACCGATTGAGCCCTGTGCTACCGCAGAAGCTCGTACCCCCTTGAGACGTTAACTTGATTGCCATACTACCCACGGTGGGTCGCGTAGCAGTCAACGTGTTAAACTTTGGTTTTTCAATTAATTGAGTATATTTATAACGAGGATTACTAGAATTTTGGTTTCTCATGCCGAGGTGGCCAGGTAGTCCAGGGGCTAATCCCTTGTCAGAACACCGAGTCGGCATCCGCTGAGATCCTGGGGTTGAATCGGTGGTTTTAACCACGTGTAAATAAGGTGGGTTCTCAAGTGTAGCGAGTTGATCACGTGAGCCCCGTTGGTCACCAATGACTGCATAAAAAAACCCCATCACATTAACACATTTGTTTCCATTACGACCCACAGGAAGTCAAAGAGCAGCAAATCCAGTTTAACGCCTCTTGCCTGTTCCTCCCACAGTGAACAAATCATCACTCGAGCCACGATAGATCACACTTGAGAGCCAACATGTTAATCCTGTCACCTCGATTTTCTTGTCTTCGTATTCACACCAGGCATCATGAGTATGGCAATCAACTACATTCGTTGACAGTGTCACCGAAAAATACTCTTTGAGGAAGCCATCGGGGAAACCACCTCCAAAATGCTTGGCTAATTAGGGCTCAAGAACCCTAACACCGAGTGTGGTGGAGTGAGGGGGAAGACGGATCGAGTAGGATCAGATGCCATGGAAGGAGCTTGAGCCATGGACCTGCTCGTGGCCACAGAAGTTAAGAGAGGGAGAGGTTTATACCAGCCATCCCCTATAAGACACTCATTGTCCCAATGGGCTATTAACTGGTAATATAAAGTGAACAAGAGGATAAAGTATACTATGATGGATAATACACTATTTTAAATCGAATTGCTGATTTATAATATGTTTGCTTATTTAGCTGGTGCCATCAATTATATATATATATATATTTGTAAAGATGATATCACCTGTCGTTAGAATTTTAAATGTGAAAAAAGGCAAAAAAACGCAACATTCTACATGCATAAACGTGCATATACGGCAACAAAAATTATCCAACAAAAAAAACATTTATATGTGGTGCTCCGGCGAATACCAGTACAGTGTCGGCGCGTTACATTATGATGTAGATTCGATGATTAGCGATGTGGTTTTAACCTTTGACCGAAGGTTAAAGATATTGCTTATTTCGGGAGCCAGCAATGCCCCCAGTGTGTACAGAGGCCGGCCCGTGCAGCGCTGCGAGCGCTGAAGACACGCCTGGGACAAACACGTGCGAATCCCATTACAGGCAGCATCGTCGCTCGCTCGCTCGCTCGCTCACTCGGCGTTCAGCAACGAAGCAGGGGGGGGGAAACACCCGTAAATTCCACGTGGTGGAGTGAACGATGTGTGGAGAGGGCGGCACTAAGAGAGTTTCCGGAATTCATCATTGTCAGCCATGATCTGTCAACTGCTGGATGAAGGCCTCCCCGACAGATTCTCGTCATCGCTCTCAGTCCTGCGATGCAACAATCCATCTTGCTCGTGGGCACGAGCCGATCCCTTCGCTGCATCTCCGCAGCGGTCGTGATCTCGGGGCATGTTCGTCACCTTTGGGCTGCCACTCTTGTCATTTGTCACAACCACTGGCCATCATCCCTTCTAGCGATGTGTCCACTTATTTTTCTGAACGGTCTTTGCGTGTGTTATTGTGTATGTTATGGGATAGTGTAGCGGTTAGCGCGCTGCGCTATGAACCAGGCGACACGGGTTCGATTCCCGCTCACAGCCAACACCAGTGACGATTATCTGAACCGGTCCCGGGCCTCCCCTAGGTCGACTCAGCCTCAAATGAGTACCTGGTGCGGTGTGTAAACATCGTCACTAGGGAGACAAAGGCGGTCGTCGGGCGTGGTGCTGGCCACCCACCCTCTCGTGTGCCGTTCCGGCCTTCATAGGTGCTCGCTAACAGCACTTGCCCCAACAGTCTGTTCCAGGCTATATGGGGATCTTTGTCTTTGTATTTGTTATGGGATACATGCGTTCTTTTCATTGTCTCGGTGCAATTCAAAGCATGCTCCTCACAGTGCCCTTGTTTTGTAAATATGTACCCTTGGCTGTGAGTCATTGCTGCGTGACACTAGTCTGAGGTTTTCATGGAAATTATACTTTAACGTGCATATTATTATGGTGATGTTATTGCCATAAATAGAATATTGTGCTCCCATACCGCTTACTATGTTATTGCAGTGACATCACGAGTGCATCATGATGTACAGCTGTACTAAAGTCTCGCTCCCTAAATAAAGCTGGGACACACTCATCTCTGAAGCAAGACCTCTTTGTGTGTTTTTGGTTTGCATCTTCCCTTGAATCAAAAGCACGACTGGACTCTGTGACTCATTCTGAAATGTGTGTGTTTTGTCCAGATGATCGCCTGCGGTCAGTGACAGAATCGAGCCACATGTCACCACAGCCGGTGGGTGAAAACATTCATTAGGGGGAGGGGGGGTTAGGTGGGAGGCTGAAATACATTTGTTACTAAATTAAATGTTTTTAAAATAATTTATTTTCGGAGTGAAAATTTATATCCTAAAAAGTGATAGCACAAGGTTGCCACTAGCAGAGCACGTGGTCAACCGACAAGCCCCAAGCGCATGGGTTTAGTCATTTGCGTCTGTCCACCACGTGTTCTGCTTGTATTGACCTTGTGCTCTCTTGTTTTGGACAGAAAGTCACCCCCCCCTCTCCCAAAAGAAAGTCTTAAATGTACGGCCACAAAGATTGAATCGGTCGACCGTGTGCTCTGCTCGTAGTGTTGACCTTGTGCTCTCTGGACGAGCACAGCTCCTGCCTGCTCCATGCTTGAACGCTAGAGCCGGTGAATAGGTTTGAGGGTGCTAAGCCCTGTTAGCCATGGGTACTAAGTGCACTACATAATACAGCAAACAGCTCAAGGCTGTGGAAAATTAACGCGCTTCACACTGGCAACTTCAGGTCATCCGTGAGGACAATGCTTTCTTTTTGCTCAAGTGTTTCGGTAATAATAGGTCCCGAGCCCTTCCTTTCTACCCGCATTGACAAGCGCGGTGAAGTATGGTCAAACAATCCCCACGACCAACTATGGTGCTGGAAAGCTGTAATCCAAATAGTGGATTTCGAAAGTTCTGTAAAGAATTATAGTTAAGTGCTATACCAATGTCAGTACGAAGTTAGACATATTTCGCATTCAATTGCTTTTTAAGAGTAGTTTGGGGAGAAATGTTTTTGTTAATGTTAAATTACCGGGCTTGGCTGTTGATTTAATCCATCTTTTCGTTACAACCTCAAGTCATGGCAGCCATTATCAAAGCTTGCATGGCATGCATGACTTCATGATTGATTCCATCTGCAGCCTTCATCTTCGCCAACAGTTAATCACTTAAAGGTCACGCTGCATGCGACGACATGATAACATTGTCAGAGAATGTCTGAATAAACCCATCCCGATGATGCTTATGCCCAACATTTTTGGTCGCACTGAACACTCTTAACCCTTCTTTTTCTCTGCTTCAACTTCAAAACTTTCCGACGCTTGAAAAAGAGGAAAAACAACTTCATATTCTCAGGCCTGGAAACGAAAATGACCTGTTTCAGTGCCAATTCATCACGCTTCTATGACTTCGTGAATGGTTCTGACATGTGTTCATCCACAAACAATTCTAACAGACCTATCCCCCCCCCCCCCCCCCCCCCCCCCCCCCAATTTCGCGAAGGGATTCGCAAGAGGACGTTGCCACACGGGGACGTCGGTGCTTATTTGTTGTCAGACAACGACGCGCGAGCCGACTCGCTGGTGAAATTGTTCTTGCTCCAAACAAAATTCGATTCGTGAAGGGTTAACAATCGGTAAATGAAAGCCCAAGAAAGTCGGCGAAAGGGCAATTTTAATCAGCCTCCCGGTTGACGTCGCCATTTGTTCGAAAATGTAATCGCACGGGCACAATTGCTCGCATATATTTTCACGATAACCATTTTAGCTAACAATTAAGGGCTGACTGATAGCTGATAAAAAAAAGTTAAATTGGCACCCTGGATGGCAATTGTTCGGTGACGGTTCATTAGACATCGTCACTCCGAGTCTCTCTTATCGGGATGGCGTGCAGTCCGGGCCGATTATCCCAGACGCCATTCACTCCACGTCTCCCCGAGGGGGATCCTGGAATCTGATAGACGAGCGCGAGCAAACGAACGAGCGAGCGAGCGAGCGCGTGTACGTGCATTCTGCTCCGGTCTGCTTCTATTCCAGACATTTAGACACGGAGATATAAATTTCACGCCGGAAAGCCACCAGTGAACATTTAACCACCTGGGGTAGTCCTCAGGGACATTTATTTTTATATTTACTTACTTATTTAGGGGTGAGGGGTATGGGGGGGGCCTCTAGGGTGAGGTTGGAGCACAGGGGGAGGGGGAGAGGTCAGGAGGATTAACCGGACGAATGCCCCCTTCGTGTGTTTGGGGCAAGGTCTTTTTTTTTCACAATAATTTACCAATGTCCAGATGGCATGCCTCGTCGGAGGTTGTTGACAAAAAAATAACAAAGGGGGGAGAGGGGGAGGACGCATGGGATGAGGCTTGTGTTGGCACTCGGGCACGCGGGTGCATGTCGATACATACGGAGAGCTCGGAGAAAACACGTCGGAGCAACGTGCAACACGCAAGGAGGAGGCGGCCATCCCAACGTGAGCAGCGTCAGGCACGGACACACAGATGGAGAGACAGACAAACAAAGGAGAGAAGCAGAGGAATACAGACAGATGGACAGACATACAGCCAAACAATCTGTGCAAGTAGACACACAGGGGCATACAAAAATAACACAGAGAAGCAGAGGAAATGACAGAGAGCGAGAGTGAGGGACGTAGGGAGGGCGAGGGATTTTTCTTTTGGAAAAAAAAAAACTCATTAAAAAAACATACACGGCAGATGTGAGTGTGTGAGTGGGCGAGCGAGTGAGCGAGTGAGAAAGGGAGCGAGTGAGTGATGGAGCGAGTGAGCGAGTGCACGAGCGAGC
Organism: Lethenteron reissneri; assembly: GCF_015708825.2. Taxonomy (NCBI): domain Eukaryota; kingdom Metazoa; phylum Chordata; class Hyperoartia; order Petromyzontiformes; family Petromyzontidae; genus Lethenteron; species Lethenteron reissneri. The sequence continues at coordinate 7,235,818 of NC_083798.1, read as the reverse complement.
GAGCGAGCGCACAAGCGAGTGCACGAGCGAGCGCACGAGCGAGCGAGCGTTGGAGCGAGCGAGTGCTCGGCGCTCACTCACCGGAGATGTGACAGCCGTAGAGCTCCAGCCGCAGACCCAGGCCGCCACGCCACCGCACGGGCTTAACGCGCACGTACCGCGCCACTACGGCCTCCGCAAAGCGGTGCAGGGCCACGCCACCATCGTCGCGGTTACCCTGAATCACCTGCGGGGGGGGGGGGGGGCAGAGTGTGGTGGCGGTTTGTGGTTGTGGTGAAGTAGCAGGCGATAGAGGGGCACGAGGGGTGGGGGTGCATAAGAATGCGGCATCCCATAGAGAGACCCCCCCCCCACCCCCGTATGCACGGTCGCAGGACGTACAAAGTGTGAAGTCATTTATGGAATGTTCAGGTTTTTTTCCTTCCTTTTGGTAGTTGTTTACGGTTGGACCTTCCCCGCGCGATGCCACCGTCTGCACTGTAACTCTCGTCTGCACGGAGACAATGATTCCACCTCCCCACGTTGCCTTGAACAGACTGTTGGTGGCAAGTGTCGTTAGCGAGCACCTATTTAGAAGGGCAGGGGGAGGTGTAGCCAGCAGCACATGCCAGCTTGGCTAGGTGGACTACCTGCAACAACCTAGGGAAGGCCAAGGACTGATTCAGACATCGCTCTCCACTGCTATTAGCCATGGCTGGGAATAAAATTCAAGGCTCTGGGTTCATACCGCAGTTCATTAACCACTGCGCCATTTCTCACACACACACACACACATATGCACACAATGAAATGGTTAACCTAAACAGTCTTCGTGGCATGTGTTCTCCCCTTCCTCATGAAACAAATCAAATTCCATTTTCCCCTAACGAAAAAAACATTCAACGTAAAGTGGCAATAAGAACGCCTGGCATCAATTAAACAGGAGCTCACAGTGATTTACTGCGAGGGTAAAATAAGAAAAAAGTTGCAGTGCGGCGTGTGCTTGTGCTTCAGGAGGCGTCGCAAGAAAATGGGGAGGAGAGACAGAGGAGACGCTGGGCCCAGTGTCAGGTTTTTCTCCCATTTTCACACGCAGGAACGTGCACGCTAGCGCACGAAAGGTTAACCGAAGGCACGAGGAAGTGATTGGTGGTGCACAAGGGCTGAGCTATCAAACAGAAATGACCTCTCACGTGCAAGCCGCCCGGCTTTCAATTAAAGCTACGTCTGGTCGAACTGTCTGCGATGACATTTACCCATCTCACTCCAATTGATCAGTCGATTTTCCTTATTGATTTCAATTCACCACACCGACCGCACGGTGTTTGCGTGACCGAGAAATGCAGGGCCGAGGGCCATCGCCTCCCAATGCTGGTGCTCGCAGCTGATGGCGTAGCTGTCGAGTTCGCAGACGGCGCAACTGCACCGAGGGCCACGGACCAAAAGGGGCCCGGGGCACGGGACTATGAAGAAGGAGGAGATATATTCTACGGGGGAGGCATTATTGCATTCCTTGCACCAGGGTCCATGCCAACCCACGCTGCGCCACCGGCAATGACCCGACACGAGCCGCGAGAAATGGAAGATGATTTCGCACAGGATTTTTAGGCGGGGTCAATGTTACGTGCTTTGACAGGTGAAACGTGTTCAAACCAGCACGGTGGAACGTAACTTAACGTTAGGGTAACATGGTGTGTGTGTGTGATGACTGTATAATCTAAATGTGATTGCTTCTGGAAATAATTCAGAGCCCTTGGCTCCATCTAATAACGTTCATTGGATCCCAGTTCAATTATCGTTTTTTGTGCAATCTAAAATTTTACCTCCCGGATATAGTGGGACTCTTGCAGCTAATAGTGCATCACCCTGTGTCAGAGAATAGCCCCAGAACACGTTAAAACAAGTACAGCTCAAGTCAGTTCTATAAGCCTCTTCATCCACCCTCGGGGCATACATTTAACATATATTTTACATATTTGTTTTGTGCAGTCATAGTTGACCAAGCTGAAGCTTTCAACTCGCGGTTTCAAATGCGCCTCTGCGGCCGTCTGGAACGCTCTTCCTTCTGATATTAGGAAGATTCCGGAACCTATGCCCTTTTAAATCCAGATTGAAAACTAATTTCTTTAGAACTTCTTTTTCGCGTTAAGTTTGTTGTCCTTCACCCCGCACCTCCGATTAGCACGGTTGGCTACGTACGGTGCGAAACATGTTCAGCATACACTCGATAGAAAACCTGGCGTAATCACAGGCGGCAGAAGCCCAAATTCAAGCCCAGGATTGTCAGTAGAGCTGGCTCAGCGCTTTGACTCCGAGCCACCCAGGCACCTCTTAAACGAGGCAGCGTCGACGACGCACGCGGCGCCGCAAATAAACCCCTCGGTTCAGGCGGTGTGAAAATTGACTCCCACCTTGTTCTTCTCGACGTCACGGTAGACGGTCCAGTCGCTCCCCGAGGTGCTGTACTCGAGCCGGAAGGCCGTGACGAAGCACGGCGCGCCCGTCGAGTTGGACGCCAGCGCTCCCTGCGTGGCCACCGCACCGAGCAGACGCACGAAGCGCAGGTCGACCTGCACAGCAGGGCAACACAGCAGCGCCCGCTTAGCCGGCCGCCATCGTGGGCACGAGCCGTCTTGTCCGGATCCCACCGTGGGCCGACCGCGCTGAGCCGGACAAACAACCCGAGCTGTGGTTAATAATGATGGTGATTGTTGTTGTTGTTTTTGTACAAGTGTTCAAATTCATTCTTGAGAGTTGTATTTGTGCAAGTTGTTTAATAGTTTACCTATTGAGATTTTGTTTTCATCAGTTTGTTTTCTTGATGGAATGATTATCATAATTATCATATTTTTACTGGCAAATGAGGTCCCCATAGTGGAGGGAATGATTATCACTGGAATGATGTATTCGTCTTTATTTGTGTCTTTTTTTCCCCAATGTATGCCAAGTCTATATATATATATATATGCCAACTAGAGACACGTCACGAGCTGCAGAATCCATAACTACCGCGGAGTGGCACAGCACCATGTGTTAATGAACTGTCCGAGGAAGTGGGTATCACAGAACTACTTTGAGATCCCTTCGAGTGACCTCACAGTCACAAACTACGGCGGCATCCCTTTCCAACCTGCCTTGCTGAAGAGTAATGTTGTCGAATTAAGAGAAAATCCCATATTATTGTGATGCTGTTATTTGTGCAGTCATTGGTGACCAAGTTTGAGACCATGAAATAATACACTATAAAATTTGGTTAAAATCACAGGCGATTGACGCATGTGTACGTAACCACATAAAAATAAGTTTAAAAAATCTGCCTAATAGCTGTACAAGTATAACAACAACAAAACTCAACACATCCATCAATAACACTGCCTTATTAAGAAAATGTGCAAAACAAGTGATGCTTAGCAATGGCCTTCTTCACAGCACAGAAAGGCGTTTAATTTGAGTACTTTACAATTTCCAATACTAAACAATGCACATTCTGCAACACCGTGTTGCCACATAAATAATAATAGATGGGTAATGAAGATGATGCATGTCTCAGAATGGTGCTGACATCTGTAAATACCACCACCGCCCCCCCTACTCATCAAATCACCAGGACACTGTTCATTGCTGCACCCACAGACACACTCTCTTCCGGTGAATTGGCCGGTCCGAAAACACACAGTTTGCCGAACACTTGTGAAATTAGGTTAAAACGAGCAGGCTACAGAGCTTGCGGTGCAGCGATTCACCGGCCATATTGCAACTCTGCCATCATGCTGAGGAAGACGGAGAGCTGTGAATGAAAATAATACATCACGTGCGCCGGTGTTGTTTTAGCTGGCTCTCAGAATTCCCCGGTTACTACAACGATGCCTTCATAAGCGGGCTCTGGCAACGGTTCGTCTTTTTTCCCTGAGCAGAGACTTCCTTTTGGATGTGCTTACGGGTCATACCGCACGCTGGCTCGGCACGGCGTCCCAACACTTTTCGCTCCACATGCCGGGAGCTTCTTCAAAATCGATCGCAGACTGCAGATTTGCTCTGAGCAGGTGCAAGCGAATGATTGATGGTCGAATGCGATACGCTGCAATCCGTTTGTTGAATCGTTGCACTCTTAGCTCGGTGGCCTCCACGTGCATTCTGCTCGTACCGTGCGTTGTACTGCGCATTGCCCGATGTTTGATTCCAAGTGAACCGAAACTAAATTATTGCTTATTTTACCAGGAAAGGCCCACTGAGCTAGAGATTATTTTATAAGTGACCTAGCCACAAATGACAGCTCCACGAAACGGCTTATCACGTGGAAATCTAAAGCAGCCAAATACTCTAAACGCACGTTGATTCTAAATGTTGATGGGAAAAACCGGAGGACCCGGAGAAAAATCCACAGGACCACGGGGAGAACATGCGAACTCCACATATACAGGTGTCGGGATCAAACCCACGAACCTCCTGTATACCGGGCGTGGGAGTTAACATCTTGCCACCGTGGTGCCCCTGTGCCAAGGTCTTCTTCAGGAACTGAATGGAAGAAGCTTCCGGCACGTGAAGCGAAAAGTTGGACATCGTACCGAACAGCACGCATTATGGCCCGACACACATCAGGAAGCTGTACAGCACAACTGCGAAAAGCTATGCCGGTAATTAGAGACTCCGATGGCGGTTTCTTCTTTAACTGGGTTTGACAACAATGAGTGCTTCTTGATTATAATTGGCTAAATCAAGCGGCGATGCTCCCTGTGGTCCTTCGTAGCAGCCTCTCCAAAGTGGCGCCACGGTGCAAAGATCACCTTGATGCGGCTACTTACTACCAAAGCAAGCACGCTCAAGATTGAAAAAAGATGGACATTTTTCGTGAATTGCTGAAAAGTATTTCGATTTAAATTTTAAGAGGACATTTAATTATTTTACATACCTGAGGTCTAAAAAAATAATAATAAGAATATGCACTTTAATGACTTGTGTACTTTTAAAACAGTGTCGTATTTAGTCTTAAGAATGAAAGACTTACGAATGCTCGTTAATGGGTTAAGGCCATAAAAGAATAATGGACGCTGTGCGGAGACAGAAATAGTCTGCGGTCGCTCATCATCTGAGCATGGGGCCACGAGGGTCCGCGGCTCCGCATTGGCAAGCTCAGCGCACTTAGTGCCCTCGCAGTGTGCGGGACCTGAAGCTCTGCTCATTCACATCCTTGCTGGTGTTTACATTTTTTGAGTTCCGATTCGCTGGAGAAAAACACCAACACGAGGACGAATTGCCTCACGGGTGTATCCCTCGAGGTAAAACGTCAACTGTGCTGCTCTCTCTTGGTGTGGTGTACACTTTGCGCTTTGTTTAAGGCATTTCCATGCGAGATGCAGGCATTCATATTCTTAGTTTTTTTCGGTAAAGTCACGTAGGTAAAAAATTTAAATTAATAAAAGTAAAATAAAACAATGCAGGCATTCCCCCATACTTCGCAATGCTCGTCAATGGAGGTTGGTGAAGGCGGGCTTGTCATTGATGTTAGCCATAGGTCAGGAAACAAACTTTGGTAGCCAGGTTTGTGACATAGTATCTTGACCACTGTTCCATCACTTTCCCCTAACCCGACTATATTAATATTAAAGAGTCATGATATTGATTTTTAAGTCGTTGTGGGGTTGGGCAGGGCCTTGGCCAACGGATGAAGGACTGTGGACAAGACTAATGATGCAGTAGTAGCCAAAGGAGGGAACACACCTGAGAGCAAGTCTCACACGGAGACTGAACAATTAATTCAGGTCACTTTTATTTCTTAAGAACTGTAAGCGATGGCTACGGCTTGGGCAGACCTTAACCCAGAATCTAATTTAAATATGCAAGTTATACAAATGTTAATTCTTTTTTTAGGGCAACTCTAGCAATTTGAAATGCTTTGCAGTGGCGCTGGCAAGTATAACTCTAATCACACGCTCACACTAACCGCAGTTTACACTTGTCTGCCAACACTCGGCCGTGTTTTTTTCTTCCCTTTCCCCTTCCTCGGCATCATTTTAAATTTGGACGTGCCCTCAGGCTCAAAATATAGCGAACGTGAAGCCAGGGGATGCGCGAGCGCCATGCAGACACCGAAACCGGCACCACCGACCACGACCGGCGTGCGCTCGCCGATCGGCCAGACTTCAGAAGCGGCGCCGTGGCGCACAAAAGCGCTTTGTGAATTTGCTCAAGCTCGGCGGAAAGAATCGGGAATGAGGGCTCAGGTCCCATCACGACCGCTCCGTTGAGACCCCAAGAAAAATAAGACCTCCTCCCAGGAGGACGCGCGAGGCACGCCGACACATTTTCTGGTTTTACGCCGCGTTTTCTCGGACTCGCTGGAAAACTTAGCACCGCTCCACCCGGCCCATGCTCCCCCCCCCCGCCCTCACCCACTGAGGGATTTCATTCCAAGCTTGACGCCTCTGCCCCGGACGTTTACAGCACGGCTCGTGGGTTTCCGTAGTTCAACAGCATAAACGTTGCTCTCCCTTAACTCGTCGCCCTTTTGTTCCCCAAGCTTCTCCCCCTTCGAATTACAACGGACCGTTTCTTGACAGAGGTCAGCAGGTTTTTATAGTTTTTTTGTTTAAACCTCATTTCTCCCTCCCCGCCACCCCTCGGTAATAATGATGTTATCCAAGTTGTAATACAGTAATGTTAATTATTAATATATTGTTGGCCGAAACCAGAACGTCCAATTCTTTTGGCTGACGAGTGATTTTCAGGAGCGCGTGTTGCGCTGTCCAAGCCCGGCCTTGCAGGGCCCAATTTTTTTTATTCCTTTCATTTCTCTACGTCAGGTGTCGGCGACGCTAATTTTATAAACCCAGAATGCGTGCATCAAAACCCTTTGCCGTTTGAGACTCTTTTGTTACATGTCTGGCATTGTGCCGTACAAAAAAAAAAAGAGAGAAAAAAAATTTGTCAAATAATAAAACTATTATTTTTTTTAAAACGTGCAAACTTTCTTACAGAAACTCGACACTCCAGTTCGGCTTTTCCACATGCGAGGCGCCTTCGCTTGTGTAAGCGAGCACGGAGCTCCCGTCACGGCCGAGAGTCACGGCACACGCACGCACGCCCGGCAGTCGGGCTCAGGTTTCACCTCTCTTGTGAAGTTCAGATTGTTGGAAGGGGGCTTGCGGTGTGTGTAGTAGCGTACACGTGTGTGCCTTGGGCTTACGCTGCCATTCACAATCTGACACAGACGTGGGCAAAAAAAAAAAATTCCCGTTAAAGAAACGAAAAATGCTTCAATAAAAAAAATGCCTGCCTTTTAGGCTGAAGGAAATGGCTCCAAATGTATGACAGTAACTTTCCAATTGCCATTGCAATTGTGTTAGTGTGCCGAGCATTAAGCAATGATTACCCTGTTTGTTTGTACGTGGCGATGTGAAGAAAAATTTAGGTAAATGAGATTTTCATGCAGACTTTTTGTCAGTCCGCTGTGGATGAAAAGTACCCCACATCGCGTTGGTCACGGGAGTCGTTTGACCATATTTGACCATTCTGGTCAGTGTGGTTGATGAAGGGGGTGGCGGCCCAGGTTCAGTTGACATATCACTCGCCGCTGGTGCTAATAACCGTGGCTGGAAATGAAACTCATGTCGCCAGGTTTATAATGGCGTGCACTCCCCACTGCGCCACTGTTCCCCCCCCCCCCCAATGCAATGCAACTAGGACAGTATGTATACCAAGTATAAATAGTTCTGCTTTACAATGAAAGGGACGGAAAAAGTAATCGGCGCAGCAAGCATTTTCATCTCCAACCCCTGGAGAGAATAGAAAATCTCTGCAGCTAATGCTCAAACACAAAGTCATGAGTGTGATCGTGGGATTAGTGGACCCTGAATGTTCCATTGTTCTCAGAGATTTTTCGTAAATATGCTATACACACCTCATTCACTTTGCTTGTTTGATGACAAACTGGTTAATGAGTAAAACAGTAACCGTTTCCCGAATCAGTTACCAGTTCCGAAAGGCAGGAACCGGTAATCGTGTTGAGTGAAGTTTTTGTAACAAATGTACCGATCGGCTCACGCGAATGTACAAACAGCACGGCGGCCTAAGATCACCGCGTGATATGTTTGCCCTCGATTCTCAGTTAAAATGTCAAGGCGCAACGCTGAAAATGCTTTTCTCAAACCACTGCCGGCAGTGTCTACTCTTCCACACGGAACAGGTGTCTGGGAAGAGATCGGCGGTCCCAACACTTTACCCCACCGCACGCGGGCTGCCGATCAATTAACGATTAAACATGGCTAAACGTATGGTTTAGCCGTGTTTGTTTGTTCAAGTACAGCGTGATGACTTAATTCAAAATTGTCTCAGTTATTGTTTGGCTTGCATCCCACTGGGATTTTTGCACACAGCGTTGATATACGGTGTTTTTTTCTGGAAGACTTTGCTGTTCTTTCCTGGATTTTTCTGTTGCGCATAGTCACTTTAAGATGTTCTTTGTTCATGTTTTTGTTTATTGCGGTTGCACAGAGCTATACCTAATGAAACTGGAAACTGAAAACTGAAACTCAAAAAATGTGGTGCGCCCATTTATAAGGGTGGGTGGACAGAAGGGGGGGGGGGTGCGGAATTAAGAAACTCGCCCCATTGTTTCAACTGCCTTTCTGGATTACAAGTCCAGAAATCCAGAAGTGTGCCAACCATTACACCATGGCAGATAAACATGTAACGTTCATTTCTAGACATTTCGTGGATGATCGACAAACCGGTGAGCAGTTATTTTTTCCGTTTTCTTTCATGCAATTACCGGTAACGCCATTTTTTCCCTTCTATTTACAACCTGAGTAAAAACCAAGCAACGAAATAATGTGTTGCTGCCTCCAGAGGCCCGGGTTACGTCTGTGCATCTGTTTGTATCGCGAGATCACCCACAGCGATGATTTGTCTCCAAGTGCAACCGACGATGCGGGAAGGTGTCATCACCAATTAATGGCGGTAAAAAGAAGAGAGGAATATATAGATGGGGAAAAGAGCAGTCAGCAATGATATAATTATATACACGTAAGATAAACATGGCAAAGGGAAGTCGTCAATAATAATAACAATGGCCTTTATTTACTAAGGAAAGCCTAATGACTTTATCAGGAGGATCCTGCATTGGGATGTTTGGCCAGTGAAATGAGTAGATATTTGGCTTCAAGTGGAAGGAAACTGGAGCACCCTGAGAAAACCCACCGCACATGCGGGTGAGTTATATAGAATCCACTGCTGCACTGCCATCTATCATTATTATCACGCTTGATTAACCCATGGAAAATCTCACTGAGTCTCAGGACTCGGTGAGGAGGGTCCTGCCAAGTTTTCCTCAGCAGGGGGCGATTATTGGCTATGTATATTCCAATGGAATAATTTACGGGTCAATTTTTACATTGTTGCCAACTTTGCAACAAAAAAATGCAGACAGACAATGGCCTACTCTTGCGAATGGCGTCACAGGATCTCTACCGTCTACCGTGAAGCAGACAGCGCGTATTCTATCGGCTGCCCTGCTCCCAAGTATGCAGCGGCAGTCTCCCATCACCGGCACTAACTGCGCCCAATCCTGCTTAGCTTCTGACATCAGATGGCATTGGATGCATTCAGATCAATTTTGGTGTGTTGTGTCGGGTGAGGAAATTATCAGTCGGCTGAAGTAGGCATGTGAAGAACTAAACTAAAAAAATATATAAAACATTTCTTTTCTTTAAAAGGTCAAGGCCCACTGAGCTATATAGCTCTTTTTCAGAAGCCACCTGGCCACAAATGATAGCTCAACAAAGTGGTGGATCATGTGGATATTTACAGCAGTCTAATACTCTAAACGCATGTTTCTAAATGTGTAGGGGGAAAACCGGAGGACCCAGAGAAAGATCCACATGACCACGGGGAGAACATGCAAACTCCAAATATATACAGGCGTCGGGTTCTGGATTGAACCTACGACCTCCTGCATACCAGGTGAGGTAGTTAACATCTCGCCTTACCGCGGCACCCCTAGTAGCCACAGCCATGAGTGTCCCCGACGCGGTGTGCCAGGAGCGAAAATAGTTTCCGGGTCGTTAACTCGTACGGACACATCTGCAACGCAGCCCGGTTCGCGTTACCTGGAGCCACTCTCGCGCGGATTCCGTGGGGGCGTGGAAGCACGCGGCACCGGCGTGGTGCAGCCGCGTTTGCTCGGCGCGCCACCGCTCCCCGTAGAAACCCGGCGACGCCGAAATCTGCTCGTCGAGGATCTCGCCAGACTCCATGCCCAGCGGCCGCATGCACGCCTCCTCCCCGTGGCGGCCTGGATGCGATCGACGGAGGATAATGAAGTAGCCACACGCTTCTAAGAACTTGCGAGTAAAGAAAATATAACACTCATTAAACGTAATCATAACTATGGAAGGCTCTTGGCACGAAGGCTTATGCAGCCGCATGCAAATCCCAAGTGTGGTCTTCCGTCTGAGGCCACGTGTCGAGCGATTCTTCTCTCAAGCTTTCACCACGCTTTACTGCTGGCATCAAGAAAAAGAGTTCATGATAAACCTTGAGAGATGATCAATTATTATTGGTTTTTTACCCTTTTATCTGGCAACCAAACTGACACCTTTTTTTACAAGGAGTCATGTTTGCATAGACCACAATACCTGCAGTCATAATGCAAACAAAAAACAGAACTGATAATGTATGCACTGTCCTTGAAGTTGATTGGTCCACACGCGAGACAGCTTTCCTTAGAGCCTAGTCTCACATGGTGTTGGACCAGATGACGCCAAAAGGCGCACAACTCAAAGACAATGCACCATCAGAGTATTTACCAATTATATTTTTTACTGGCAAATGAGGATCCAATAGTGAGAAGATATATTCTCAATATGTGGCCTAACCTGGAATTCTACAATTGTAATAACAGGCCTTTTTTGTACTGTAACCCCGCTACGTTTACACTGAAAAGTCGGAGCAACAATGAAACGTATTTGAAACAGAATTGCCCTGAATTTGTTTGTTGCTCTTTATCGGTCACAACTGGCTTTTGTGGGATGTAGTTTATACATTGTTTTTACTGTAGCATCCTGATCATAACAGCCTGTGATTATATGGAACATCAAGTGTAAGCCTATTTAGCCTTGAAACGTATTCACTGGGTCCTAAATGCATTTATCTGACAAAATATAAAGGGTACATGGATTTTCATCCTGTTTGAGAGCAGAATAAAAATTTTGGAAAGACATAAAACATTGATATCCATCCCATCAATCTTGCAAGTAATTTTTAATTCAAACAAATGGCTACCGTTTTTAAAATAAAAAAAGAAGTGAATTCGGAAACTCGGTAAAACAAAGGATCGAGGCAAATGGGATGTGAATAATGACCCAGAGTGAGCCAAATGGAATCAATGAGCGGATCTGACCGTCTGCGTTTCGCGCGTGCTTGGCCTGCGGCTGCTGGAGACCGCGCTCGAGTGGGTAGACCGCGCGTGCGCACGCGGCGACCCCGGCTCCGTCTGTGTCTGCACGATGATTTGTTATTGTGCCGACTAACCTCAATGCTGCCGAGGACGGTGCGGTGAGGCCGAGCTTACCGCTGCATTCGCACCTCAACCCCCCACCCCCCCAGCCCCCACCCCCAGCTAATCGTGACCCTTCCCCACCCCCCCTTAACTCTCCTGAATTTGGCTGGGATATTTGTTTTTTTTCTTCTCTCGTTCCAAAGAATCGCCCCTCCCCTCACAGCCCTGCAAACGGGTTAAAGGTGTATTTGTGCAGATGTTTGGGCAGTGATAGCACAGCTTTTCGGAGATTTCCGGGTGAGAGATCTTAGATTTGAATATTCCCCGGGACGAGCGCTTTGCACTCTTATCGTGTTAGTTTTCATTGTTTTGTTTTATTGCTACACGTGTTTACCATTGTTTTAGGTGGGAAATATTAAAAATCGTGAGCCGCTGAACTGTTTGATAGTGGTTCTTTAAAATAATATGATAGCGCCGCACACTCGCTTTGTTTCTAGGTTAGTGTCGGATCGGTTTCCCTGTCCGCCGCTTCGCGGAGTGGTGTGGTACGTTACAGCCGTGCCATCCTGTCTCGTTGAGCGCTGTACCGCCGTGGGTGACATTGCGCGTCCTTGGTCCTGCGTCTTCCCGTCTGGTCCTACCATACCGCGGACGGCACTTTTTTTAGTTTGAGTTTCGTTGACACGTTTCCGTCGCGCGCGCGCGCACGCGTTTCGGTTTTACATCGGCTCGATCCCGTCGCGCGCCATACCCTGGCGGGTGACGTTGCGGCGGGAGGTGGTGTAGGAGGCGGAGAAGCCGTCGCGCGCCACCTCGGCGTCCGTGTAGAAGGAGAGCGAGAGGATCCCCGTGGAGGAGCGCACGAGCCCCGGGGAGCGCGTCCCACAGAAGCGCCCCACCAGCAGCCCCACTGCACGCCGCAACCACAGCCCCCCCGGCCACAACATCAGCCACACTACTGGCCATAACATCAACTACAACAACATCAGACCACAATACCATTCTCGCCACATTACCATCTACACCATTAACCACACCTCCCAACCACATCCCCGGCCACAACATCAGCCACACTACTGGCCACAACATCAGACCACAACAACATCAAACCACAATACCATTCTAGCCACATTACCAGCCACACCATTAACCACACCAGCGGCCACACCACCGGCCACACCACCAGCCACACCATTAACCACAACTCCCAACCACATCCCCGGCCACAACATTCGGCACACAAGCAGCAGCACCACCGGCTACACCAGGGTCCACACCATACATGGGGGATCAGGGTGGGGGGATCAGGGTGGGGGGGATCAGGGTGGGGTTATAGGAGGGGCATTTAAAGACTGGGCTCCTCAGCGAGACACATAAACAAACACCAATGTCCCTCCCTGCATCCCTACTAACAAACACATGCTGAATTCCAATTATTTTTGCGAGGACTCATGCTTAACGTCATGGACTGGATTTTCCATACAGGTATACGGCTGTACAGACGTAAGTAAAGCTGCAGGCCTGTAGAGGAGGTGTCGCGTCGTGCAGGTATAACAGTGAAGTACCGGTGAAGACGCTTGACGCCGAGGTTGAGGCACACGTATATTTATTTCACAATACGACAGTGGGCATATACACACTCGAGGGGGTATCGGCCCCCTCACCCGTATAACTCGGGATACACCCCTAGCTAACTCTGTCCTAGCCCCGAATCCTCCACTAATGGGCTAGGGGAGGCTAACTGGCCCGACACTGGCAAGTCGGGCCCGGTACCCGGAGTTCCAGACCAGCTCTTACAAGAGCACCGGCTCTGGCTTTCGGGACCACGCCGCTGGCTCAGTCCTGTCCGGCCCTGAAAAGGACATCGAACTAGGGGAGTCCAGGGCTCTATCTAAGACGTCTTCAGTCTTCTTCCCTTAGCTTAAACATAACTGCCTCGAGCCCTTTGAACATCCCCTTTTATACCCAACCCCTCCCTGAGGGGTGGGGCCCCAGGGGATCATAACGTTCGAACCAGCCCCCCCCAGGGTGTCTGGCTCGGACGTCGTAGAGGGCACCTCCTCGTGCACTTATGTAGCCCCGCCCACTGTGTTTGTTTTCCATAGGCTGCCATGCATAACGGGCCCTCTCTTTAACACCCCTACAACAGTATAACGATGTGGGGGTATTACAGATGTGGAGCTGCACAGGTGTGTGAGAAGATATACGACGTGGGGCTGTATATCTGTACAGACCCTCGGGCTATATCAAGATGTGCTGCTATACAGCCAAATTAAAAACATGTGGCTCAACAGAAGTACATCTACGGTCCTATGAAATTCCATCCCCACATTAGAGACCGCACAGACTCAAGCCTACGCGAACATCACGCTAAACGACACATTTACAAGCAATCACGACAACAAATGTCTCGATTTAAATAACCGCAGCTCAAAGCGCCGGGCTTAATTGAGAGGCAACTTTAGGGAAGCAGAATGCAATGGGGAGGGGGTGGGGTGGTTATAGCAGAAACACATGGGAGGTGGGGGACGAGAGGGAGGAGGAAGGGAGAGAGAGAGAGAAAGAGCGTGACATTTGGGTTCCACCAAAACAGAATCTGTATTTATAGTGGAGGAATCCGGTGAGCTATAAACCTCTTTTTCACAGATGTCCAACCGGGGCGGGTCAGAAAGTTACGCTAAAAAGACAACAGGAAAGGTAAGAAAATCACAAAAAAAGCTAAACAGTTTTTTTTATTTTACCAGGAAAAGCCCACTGAGCTACGAGCTTTTTTTTTCAGAAGCGACCTGGCAGCAAATGATAGCTCAAAGAAGTGGCTCATCACGTGAACATTTATGAGAGCCAAAAGAAAATCTCAATAATCTAACTAACAGATGTGGAGCTGTACAATCCACTTTCCCCCACACCTCTCATTAGCATGGCTGGCTACGTACGGTGCAAAAGAGGTTCAACACATACACATACACAAAGACAAAGATCCCCCATATAGCCTTAACAGACTGTTGGGGCAAGTGCTGTTAGCGAGCACCTATGAAAGCCGGCATGGCACACGCGGGGGTGGGCGGCCAGCACCACGCCTGGCCGCCTTTGTCTGCCCAGTGATGATGTTTACACACCGCACCAGGTCCTCATTTGAGGCCGACTCGACCTAGGGGAGGCCCAGGACCGGTTTAGATAATTGTCACCGGTGTTGGCCGTGAGTGGGAATCGAACTCACCAGGTTCTATAGCGCAGCGCGATAACCGTTACACTACCGCTTCCCACACACACACAAGCTTCTGCACGCACGCACGCACACACACAAGTTTCTGCACGCACGCACACACACACAGAATTCCGCCGCGAACTTCACGACGACGATGTGCGAAGCGGCCGCGTGCCCCCTCACCGTGCGGCAGGCCGTCCCACACCTCGAGCCGGTCGTACTGGCACGCCAACGCGGGCTCCACGGCCCCCGGGGCCCTCGTCGCGCCCTCCAGGTGGAAGTGCGTGAAGCGGAGCGACAGTTCCACGCCGCCCCGAGCTGCGCGGATCACGTAGGTGCACGCCAGGAACGGCGGGTACTTGTCCGGGAAGCCGGGAGACGACACGACGCCCGCGGGGCCCGACAGGTTGCGCGAGCACGCGTCCGAGCCTGCGCCCGGTTCACAAAAGTAAAAAAAAACCCCGAGCACAACGAGACACGTTACCAACTGTGCTAATTGAAGGGGGGGGGGGGACAACAAACTAAAAGACAAAAATATTTTTTTAAGAAATTAGTTTCCTATCTAGATTAAAAAGTGCATAGCTCCAGTGGCTTCCTAATATCAGCAGGAAGGGCGTTCCAGACGGCCGCAGAAGCGTATCCGAAAGCGTGCCGTGCAGCGAGCGACCGTCTTTGTTGTTCGATGGCTCGCCATTGTGAATGAACGTGACCCGGTCTCGTCACGGCTGGCAAGCTAAGTGGTGCTTGGGGCGTAGTTCGCAGTTGGGCGGGAGACCGACTGCGCTTTTCACTTTTTCCTTGCTACATTCCGACAAACATTTGCTTTCTGGAGAATGTGGCATGTGAGAACGTGACGTAAACTGTGAATTACATAAAACGTCAAAGCAGGAGCCTGGTTCCACCGCCTCACATCTCATGACTTGAGGCTCATGACTTGAGGCTCATGACTTGAGGCTCATGACTTGAGGCTCATGACTTGAGGCTCATGACTTGAGGCTCATGACTTGAGGCTCATGACTTGAGGCTCATGACTTGCTCATGTCCAGGGGTGGCCACTGACACCATGAGAGTGGTCGATGGCGGAAGATGTGCAAGTCCCACGTGCCTTTATTACGAACCCACTCTAAAACTAAACAATAGTAATATTACATTTCATGGAAAAAATACAATCACACTTACAGAAAATTTCAAACAGTGTCCCTTATTCGGAATACATGTGTTAATGTACTCTGTTGAAAACCCATTGCCTATAATGTGTTACACTTATTTTTCCGACATGAATACGTAATAATTTACTGTTCACAGGCTAAAGCTAAGATTTAGAACAACACATGTGCTGTATTTTATAGTTGGAAATGTCCAGATTTGCTGTGTTCTTCTTACATTGACATACTAATATCTCACAATACAATGGCCACCCCCACAGCTTCGTTTGTCAAGATTTACCCGATCTTACATTTACATGCAAATTTCATCTCTAGCCCCTCCCACGGACCCTTGGGCTACATCCATCTCATACCTTTATAACTTCCTGCCTTAGCAGCGCTCCCACCATATATTCTCAGCAGCTCTCCCGCGATATTTCTCACCTGATGACGATTGCTTGTGTTGCGATCGAAACGTCGTGATATTGTTATTATTTTTATTCTTTTTTAATATTTGATCTATCTACGTGGCTTTACCGAAAGACCCAAAGAATACAGATAAGATACTTTGGAAAGTGAGATGCACTCCAAACTGATGTAATATTAACAAATTGCAACTTATAATTGGGAGAAAACAGTACGATGGAGAGTCGTTTTCCAGACAATAAATATAAACATGCAGCTTTAAATTGTCGAAAGATGTCTTCACGAAAATAAATTTGAATGGCTGGTGTCTTCCGTCCTCTGGGTGGTCGAGCATTGCAGTGGAAGACCATCTTCCGAAAGTTAATTCTCAACGACTAGATTAAAAATAAGTCTTCCGGAAAACAACGTCGTTTCCTTATTGCAAGACGCACCCCAAACTTTTGTGTCGCATAATCCAAGGACATCGGCATTTTATTTTTACATATTTTCGTATTTTTCGCAGAGTTACCGGCCGCGCAAAAAAGCATTAACACCTGTAAAAAAAACACCTGCTGGGCACGGCGCATGAACCCAGCCACAGTCGATGTACCACGCTGTTCGCAGGATGCAAGAAACACTGCTAATTACACATTTACCAGTACCCTGCATTTACCCGCCGACGACGACATCCTGGGAGCCAATTAAAGTTGTACTGCCCAATCTAAAAATGAAAGATTGCAAACGGCAGCTGTCGAGAGCTCCACGTTTCGAATCGGTGCGGCGCACATACAAAGACAAAGATCCCCCTTAAAGGCTCATCAGACTTTTGGGCCAAGTGCTGTTAAGCGAGCACCTACGAAGGCCTGCGCGGTACACGAGGGGTGGGTGGCCAGCAACCATACCCGGCCGCCTTTGTCTCCCCAGTGGCGATGATTTACACACTGCACCAGGTACTCATGTGCGGCTGAGTGAACCTAGGGGAGGCCAAGGACCGGTTCAGATATACATCACTGGTGTTGGCCCGTGAGCGGGAATCGAACTTGGGTCGCTAGGTTTATAGCGCAGCACGCTAACCGCTGCGCCACCGCTCCTCGCATACACACACGCATCCTGTGAGTTGCTCTTGCTGTAAGCATCGCTTTGTGATTCTCTGCCAAAATATATATTGGGCAGTTTGACGGCACGGTGTGATGGGGTGACGGATGATGCAGGACCTTTGGTCCCCAGTTCTCTCTGCTGTTCCAAGCTTTGAATGCGGAGATCACAGGGAAATCTCAAAAATTGGGAAGTGGACGTGGGCAAGGTGCCAGACTTCATAGGTGGTCGTGCGATCGCATATTTTAGCCACTTTACCAGCAGTGCAGCTTTGAGTAGAGACAACAATTCAACTGCACCGCACCACCACGTGGTCCTGTGTGTATTTTTTTTAAATGTACGTCGTGCTCGTTTTTTTTTTATAACATCAACAATGTACAACAGCCCTTTGTCAATGTACTGCTCGATGAAGGCCTCCCCATCTCGCGTCGGCCGCCGTGGGTGCTGCGTGACGACATTTCACCGCGAGAGCAGAATGAGATGAGATGCGAGAGGTAGGAGGAGAGAGCATGGAGGGTCGTACAGTCGGATGAGAGCGTTAGGGTCAGGCAAGCGGGCTGAGTCCACAGAGACAGAGAGACAGACAGACAGACAGCGAGACTGCTCACCCGACTTGTGTATCTCGTAGCGCAGGGAGAATCCGGCGCCCTGGTTGGTGTAGTCCGAGACGAAGCGGATGAGCAGGGTCGGCCCCGACGACACAATGGGCGCGGGCGCCACGCTGCCGCAGAAGCGGCCCATCGCTTCGGCCGCGTCTCCCTCGCCGTCCCGAACCTCCACGTAGTCAAACCTGTACGTGGTCGCGCGCACACAGTGGTAATCAGTAATGATGTGCATGTGCCCATTTATAGCCCATTTGTCCATCCACTGCTGCATGACAGCCTCCCCTCGCCATGCTTTTTGACCCCCACCTTTCCAGAGCATAGACACGAGAGCATACGAGTCCAATACAACAATGGATTTTGACGCAATGCCCTCTGCTGCCCGTAATTATATCCCAAACACAGCCTATAGCACCTGTAATATCCAAGCAAAAATACCCTCTGATTACACAGGAAGGCCTCAACCGTGTCCATCGACTCTGATATTTGGCCAATGCCTTCATGCGCTGATTGCCACCTGGAGAGAACCCAAGGGCAGTAACGGCCAACTCTGCGCGCACAGATTCACGAACATGCTCCTGGCGGAACTCACAATAAAGCGAGTGCCAATGCTATCCCACAAGCGTCGACCATGCAACGGAGACCGGGTGCAGCGTACTTGGAAGATTCACGTGGCCCCGGGGCTGGTATACAAGTGTGCATGCAAGCGCTCGCGCTTTGAATTCCTTGGAACGGCAAGCATTGTATATACATCGGTATGGAAAGAAATAAGATCTATCCTGTTTATCCCTATAGACTATAGAGTCGCAAGCTGTTCGTGAGCACCTATTAAGGGCAGCTCGGTGCACAGGGCAGCATACGTGACCAGCATCACACGTGCCCAGCTGCCAAGCAAGGCTCCCATGGTGTTGGTGTCCACAACTATAGCAGCTGCTCATTTTGTACGAGTGCGGTGACGCATCGATTCGTAAATCGATGCTTTAAGATCACGACACACACGGACATCGAATCTTGCGTGTGAGAATCGAACTCGGGTCGCCGGGTTCGTAGCGCAGCGCGTTAACCACTACGCTACTGCTCCCCAACTCCCTACATATACTTATAGTACACACATACACATATAAAATAAATAAAGATCCCCGATGTAGCGCTCAGCCTGTTGGGGTGACGAATGTTGCAAGCGAGTAGCACCATGACGGGCGGTAGATCACTGGCTACTATCAGGATGCCTTCTGGATTCCGTTTGGCAAATGAAGGCTTGTTGAAGAGGAGACGGAATTGGAAGAAATAAATTGTCGAGCCCAAACGAGAGAACGTGCCGGAGGAGACAACTGCCGTGGAAAGAGAAGATTTAAGATCAGCTCAAGTGGAGGGGTGGGATGGATTTTGGCAGCTCACGATCGTGAGCGATGGCAAAGATGTGGGGAAGGAGCGCCTGCATCCAGCAGTGGGTAGACCACGGCTGCCGACGATAATAATAACGATATCAATTAAACAAACGTATTGTTTCGAACACACAACACACACAGATACAAAAAATCGACTAATCGAATTAAGACGAAATGTGTTTTTGGACTAAGTCTATAAAACTACACAGAACCACAGTAGTAGTGGTGGTGGTGGTACAAAAATCAACTTTTCTCTGAGCGACCGCTCGCATGTGGGACAACTGCGAGGGAGGGGGCAGCAGGGCTGCGGGGAGCGAGTGGGAAGGGCCCCGCAGCACGGGGCTAATCCAGATGTTGACGCGTGGCCCCGACTGCTTTTTCACACCAAGACGCAGCAACCCCCCACCCCCCCTATTCAACCCCAGCGAGGCGACCCACAGGAACAAAGTGTCCCCCCGCTTCGCAAATCTCTCTCGGCTGCCCCGCGCGTATTAAACAGCAGCGGCGGCGGTGGCGGCGGCGAAGCGAGCTGTGTGCGCGAAGTTATTTACAAGGGGCCGATGCTACGCGGTCGAGCGCACCCCCGTTGTTGAAACGGAGTGCAAGCCGCGTCCCGATGCATTCTCCCTTTCGCAAGGGGAACATGCGTTTACTGCAGTCACATGGCGGACGGTTATTGATGTGGCATGCGCTTTGAGTGGCGTGTGGGTGGTTTTAAAATGTTGACAACCCACGAGCATCTGTCTGTCCACGTGAAAATAACAGAAACGATTCAGTCCATCAGCAGCTGCCTTTGTTTAATGGGCCCGCCCTAATCTGCTGAAAGTCAACACCAGTTCAGAGTTGCCTGCTCAAACAAATCCTGCAAGAAAGGATCGGGTCATAGAGCTTGGACTGATGTATTAAATGATTTAGTTTTCACGCAGAAAAACAGATCGTAGTCTGTTTGTTTATGCATTACCCACAATCTTCCAATATCCATTGACGTACTGCACTTCTATGGTGCTACGGCTATCCTCCCCGTTCTCAGTAACCTGCACGAACGAGCACGGTGAAATACGGTAAAATAACCGCCATGACCCACACGGCGTGGGGAGTGTCCCTCATCCAGTAGTGGTTTGACACAACATTTCAAAACGTAGATTTAAAAGTTGGCATCTGTGCGTACAACTAACGTGCCATCATGAGCGACGGTTCAGGCTGTGTACCATTCACAAGTGTAACAGCTGCGATTGCGATCCTCACTCCGACGTTTTTTTACGAAAGTTCCAGGGACTGAAAAGTTGAGCCCTCCGTAGCTGACTCACTGACAGGCAGCACGGTGACCCGTTGGTCGGTATCATCCGGTAAAGTTTCAGGCAATGGGACCTCTTACGATCCACTAAAGGGTCCACGTGTCTATACAATGTTGAATTTCTCGTGACGAGGGCATGAATGTTTAATCATCAACATCATCATCACAATGAACTCGCTTTTAAAACCAGGTGAGAGTCCAATGAGATACATGTATTTTTTAATCCTTTATATTAAGTTCACTTGCTTGCTTAGGACCGTGCAAATCTTTCGGTCGTTTTTTAACCCACTTCCCGTGATCCAATCGAGCTGACATTTTCCACACAGACTCGTTGTGCGTGACAATTAATGTTCGTGAAAATTTTTTTCCAAAATTTTACACTTTTTAGGACAAAAATATTATATTTAATTACCAATTGCTTAATGCTGCCATGCAATCATCTGACCCATAGGTGGCAGCCATCTCAAGCCTGAGGACGAGAGGACTCTAGCCGCCACGCATATAAAGGATTTATAGTGAAAAACTTTGTTTTTACGGGTTATACTTGTACATATGTATGTTGAACTTCTTTCGTACCATATGTAGGCAACCACGCTAATCGGAGGCGAGGGAAAGTGAACACGTGGAATGCAAAGCAAGTTCTAAATATCTAAAAATATCTGAGCACAGATTAAAATAAAACTTTAACACAAACGAATCAACAAACTGTTGACGAATATGTCCAAAAACCTAAAAACTCTGGTACAGCCATACTTTTAACATAAATTTGAAATGTTTTAGTGTTTTCGCACCAGCTGTCTACTCCATGCCACCTACAATAATAAATACATTATGACCATTTTAAAATTTGATATTATTCACTGCTACCGAAAATATTCTGACCAATAATAATTTCAACTTACATGAAACTTCGATTTAAAGCTTTCGTGACTGCAGGGATTCATCTTCTTGGTTCTTTCGGTAAAGTTACGTAGAAGGGAAGTAATAAAATAATATGTTTTATTTTTATTATTTTATTACTTCCCTTCTACGTGACTTTACCGAAAGAACCAAGAAGAGTACATGAAACTGTTCAAATTTTATACATGTAAAAAAGGGGGCCTAACAATGCCACCTGCTGTGACGACCGTTTGCCTGCATTATAAATTCAGGAAACATCCACATTCGTGATCGCCATGAAGTGGCGACGGAAAAGAAGTACTGACAGCACATGTCACGACAGAGGTTAGCAGCGAAACTTGCACTCACAATACAAAATGTGTCTGTGGACCAATCGATTATTTACTATGTGTGTACATCATATGCAATCGTCAAGATGTAGAAATGAGACGCAAAAATGGGAAACGTCACAAAGCAGATGGTATGAAGAGAGACAAAAAAATAAGAACGCATTTCTCTGATGGAATTTTGACCCTGACGGTGGAGAGGCCTGGAAATAAATATAATGACTGGGAGAACAGATCATTACAGGCTCCAACAAAATGCAGTCCCTTGCAATTTCGCTAAACAACCATCATCGCTGACATAAGCTCTGCACCTGCAGTCACGCTTCTCAACATCCACTCTCTCTACTCTGAAGAGCGCGCCACTGCCCATCAATTCAGCGAATCGTCGAGAGGAACTAATGGGCCCAATAAAATCGCCCCCGCCTCTAATTCCACGCGACCACGGTTCCCCAGGAGCGCTTCACAACATCTCTCCCCGTCGCCTCGGACAAAACGGTACCTGCCCAGCAATTGATTGATCCGCTGGGTAAATGAACAATTACACGCCCCAAACAACGCGCAGCCCCCCGTAATGCCTCTAAACGACTGTCGCCTTCGGCGGGTGAGAGGAGGGGGGGGGGGGAGGTTCCTGCACCTGCAGTCGTGCTTCTCGATGTCGAAGTGCGGGTTGAACGCCAGGGCGAGGCGCTGGCCGGGCCCGGCTGCCCGCAGCAGCCACTCGCAGCGCTGCATGGGCGGGTAGTCCTCGGGGAAACCGGTGGAGGCCAGGTAGCCGGGTCCCTGCACCACCAGCTCGCCCCCGCACGCCGGGCCCGCTTGTGCCTCCTCGCCTTGCGCCCTGCCAGGCGGTGGAGGGTGGCGGCCTGCAGGAGGAAGGGGAGGGCACAGGTCAGCTGATGGTGGTGAGGCCAGCGTGTAGCAATGCAACACCTTGGTACGTTCAAGTGAATAGTATTGTGTTGCTACCATCATTATCGTCGTCCTCACTGCCATTGTTATCATTGCTGCAGATTGATGTATTTATCTATATGTAAAGTGTTGGGTGTGTTGAGGTAATCATGATTATGTCATCATTGTTTTCGCAAGTCATCATCGAACGATTACCTGAATGAAAAGCGTTTTTGTAAATGCTTAAATGTCCATAAGGCAATGTTCATCAAATGTTTCTTTCTTTCAGGGCATCCCAGAGTGTGAAGTGTGATCTCAACTATAAGGCAGTCGCCCAATCTCTCTACTCTTGGTCTGCTCTCAAAAAAGTGCCACTCCCTGAAACATCAGTCTGCTACATAATTGATTTCTGTTATAAGGCAGTGTTCACGATGAAGGTGGCTAGTTTGCTTCAAATATCATCTTCAATATGGGCAACAAAATATGAATTACCATCATTTCGCATGAGGATGAAAACAATAAACCCCTCGTTCCTGTCAATAAATCCTTAGAACAGCAAGTGTTAATAGCTCGGCTATCGAGTTGTATGTGTAGCAGGAACAGGGTCTATCTCGATAGAGATCTACTGGTGACATACCAGAGCTAGGGTTAGAGTCAAGGTTATGGTGATTTTTTGTATGATTAAGGTTAGGAAAAACCAGTTCATGATCTAAAAGTCGTAGACCACTGTGTGTTTATGGATAGATCACCAACGATAAGAATACCAAGAAATGTTTGCTGCACGTTGTGCATTCCCCAACTCTGCATGGGGTAATTCTATTTAGAATATGGAAGAGTATGTCCGCAGGGACAGACTGCCACGGCTCATGCCTGCACATTCAATCAAGGTCCTTCATATTAACGTAGTAAGGTGCATGATTGGAAATTACATTAAGGCAGATAGAGGAATGCATGGATTAAAAAAAAATCATACCCACACGAAAGACACAATTTAAACCGTAAGGAAAGTAAGTGGGATTTGGGAAATCACGAAGTGGCAGCCGAGGAACGGAAAGCATCTTAAAGGAAACCCACTGAGGAGATGGAAATTAGCTTGTGTGCAGAAGGATTAAGCTGCATTATTAGATCTCAGGATCACGAAAATAGGCGGCGACTTTGGGAGGCTTTCGTCCAGCAGTGGGATTACCACGGCCGATGATGATGAGGATGCTGGCGGACGCACAGAACTATACACACCGTCCGGATTAAACCGCACGTGTGCCAGCTGCAGTGGACGACTGCGCGTGCTTATTGAACCCAGCACCGACACACGCTGGACTCAAAGCACGAGTCTGTGGCCGTGCACTGCACACATATACAAAGCTCTGCTCTTGCATAAACACACTTTTCCTGTCTACCTCTCGAAACGTTCCTCATATTTCCACAGACCGTTTCAGCACTCCCTCTCTTTAAATTACCACATTCCTGCAGCGCCACAGAATGAAGGTTCTGTGCTTTGAGTTTCCTTTATTTTGATTTCAGTGACGCTATAACCATTAATTCATCTAGCCCGTGAATGAAAGTTCAAAACACATCCGATATTTTTGTTTGGCTTAGAACATTCCAATTTGAACTCGTTCACATTTATTTTACCAGGTGTGAACCTGAACAGACAAGTGGCAGGGGAGAGCCGTAAAATGAATGTTCAATTCCATTGCATTCATTCCATCTCCCGTCCAAGTCTAACATATTCCAAGATACCGTGTTCCATAGCCTTTACCCAAGTCCAGACTGCGATGCGCATCATGAATACTGCATCCCCAGGCTCACCGTGTTTGACAGCTTACATAAGGAAAAAGGATGCGCAAGCAGAGGAATATATTGCCCATCGCCCGCTCCTATTTCCGTCGTTGTCTCCGTATATGACAGGAATTCCTGTAAACGAGCACTGGGATCTGGCGAATTTAAATCTTGGCATTTGATGTATGGGATTTCCTGTCCGAATAACTTAGCGGGCGAAGCCCGGGGGCTCTCGTAGGGCCACTCGTGCTGCACTCAACTATAGAAAGAAGCAGAGATTCATAGAGCCTCACATGAACACCTCCGATTAGCACAGCGAGAAGTTCAACATACACACACCAAATGACGTGCTGTATCTATACAAAGTATAACAACCGGGGTGGATCGGTGGATCACCACTGCACTTTGAAACTGGATACATCAGTCGGAGTCCCTCCCACTTCAACCCATGATTGACCAGCGCGGTGAAGTATGCTCAAACATTACCTAGGGATCGACTGACATGGTTTGAGGAGGCTTTCATCCAGTAATGGACTGACAAATAGCCGTACATTATTCGGCCTATTTTTAAAACACAACTATTAATCTTAAGTGTGTAATAACAAAACGTTCTTCACTTTTGTCACGTGGCGTCCAAATGTGTATACATCGAGAGAGAGAGATGCATCATGTGGTCTGTAAAGAAACATGACAGGGCTTGAACTGGACGCGTTTCTCGATGGAATGATGGCCAGTGGTCGAGACTCACAATGGACTAGCAGCCAAAGGATAGAACACGCACAAAAGTACGTCCATCGCGGAGACGGAGCGATTAAATTAAATCGACTAGTGTGCACGAGCTAGATGGATTGTTGCATAGCATGATCGCGACGCCTTAATCCAGCAGTGGATCAAGGTTGATGATGAGACTGCATCATTGATTCATTGAAAATGCGGCGTGAAATTGAAACAGTAGCGCAGCAATTATCGACAATACACGATCGAGACATTGATCTGCGTTGAAAAAGCACAACGTTACTGAATGGAGGAACGGTGACACAGTGGTTAGCGTGCCACGCTATAAACCCAGACACCGGAGTTCGATTCACCGCCACGGCTAACATCAGTGACGAGTTACATCTGCACTAGTCGTGGTATCCAGACCCCTTCGGTGAAGTATGGTCAAACAACCCACATTCTCAAACAGTGGATTGAAAAATGAACTGTAAAAAGTAAATGGTACCGTGATGCAACTATTTGAGCACTCACCATCCAGGAGTTCGAACGCTGCGAGCACGTGGCCCAGCGCAATGGCTTGCAAGATAACACGCGCAATCATCTCAAAGAGCGTGGTCAAAGAACTCGCTGGGTTCGCAGATCCTACTGGTTCTTCTCCTACAGGTTCTGCAGGTTCTTCAGGTTCTTCTCCTCCAGGTTGTTCTGTAGGAGAGCAGCGTAACTATAGGCTTAATAAATGAGCAGCTTGTAGGTGCAATGATAGAGGAACTTGCAGGTTCAGTCAAGGGTAACCTTGGAGACTCAAGTCACGTAGGAACTAGTAGGTAGGTTCAAGAGGCAGTTTGTTGGTTCGCTCAATGTGGAGCCTGGAGATCCAGTCAATGATGAACTTGAAGGCTCAATCCAAAAAAAACACTTGTGAGCACTCAAGCAGCAGCTTGTCGGGATCAAGGATGAACTTACAGGTTCAATCAAGAGGCCGCTTGTAGACTCGGTCGAGGAGGCTCTCGTAGGTTCAAGAAGCAAACTTGGTGGCTTCAATCAAGAGCTGCCGATGTGTGGAAGTCTCAACGCGTGGGCTTTTCAAACTTGTGCTGTTGTTCTAGACACAGCACGATATGCAACGCAACATGAACGCCGATCCCGTGGTTGCACTGCAGTCGCTGCCGCCACCGCTGGCAACTGAGGTTGTGGGGGGGAGCTCGTTCTCTTCTCCCTCTCTCTCTCCTATTCGTCTGTGGGGTCTGGGATCCCAGTGGTCGACAAGGACCCTCCCCGAGCAAACAGCAGAGGCGACACGAAGCGAGCACCCTCCCGCCGCGCCAGCGACTCCCGTGTGGCTGGAAACCAAAACATTTACGCGTCTGTGTTGTGTTTGTCGCTGCCGGTGTTGACTCGCGTTTCTCAAGTCGCCGACGTCTCTCCCCTCCGTCTTTGCCCCCCTCCTTTAAAGAAAATCAACTCCAGTTGACTCCGGGACCAAATGGTGCCCCTGCTGCTGCTGGCTGAATTGCCCCAACTAAAACACACACACACGCGTATTCGATTTGAACAGCCCCACTGCCGATACGTTTTATCGCGAACACATCATCGTGTCTGGTTTTGGCGTTTTTTGTTTGTTTGTTGTCGCTTGTCCCACGTCGCTCACAAGATGTGCCGCGTTACGGGACTGAGACGTTTCGCGTACGACCTCCAAAAAGGTCCTCCCACCCCACACCCCCCCGTCTCACTTGAACAGCCTGCGCTAATTCATGCAACCCGACTAAAACTACTCACAACTCCAGCCCTCCTCGTCTCGGGCGCGTGTGCCACTCGCACGGCACCGTCTCGTTATCTGCACGATGTAAAACAAACGCGCATTGAAAACAAACGCGCGGAAAAAGAAAGAACAAAAATCCACCACCCTCCGCTCGCGTCTCGTGCTGTCTCAGCCCCACGCTGCGTTCCCGTTGCCTCCTTCAGACTCGGCACTCCTGGCAGACCCTCCTCGCCTTTACAGCGCAGCACCTCGGCCCCTCCCTCCGCACCCCCCCCCCGGCACCCCCCGGCATACCTTGTATAGCCGCCTACTCCTCTTCCTCCTCTGTGCCGAGAGGAGCTTTCGTTGGAGCGCCCCCTCCCGCCGGCCCAGCGGCCCAACGGAACGTGGGCGGGCGGGCGCCTTTGCGTTTTGGACTCGCGGTGCAGGAAGGGCGCAGAGAGAGAGAGGGACAGAGAGACACGGGAGGGAGGGAGAGAGGCGATAGGAGTGTGCGAGGTTGTGGTGCGCGCTCGGTACCCACAGCCAGACCGGGCAGACAAACACGACACGAGCACTCGTTCTCCGCTAGCCCGAGTCAACCTCTGGCCCAATTCTGAGCCAAATAGCTAAAGACACAAGTACAAGCCCTCACACGAACCGACTATCCAACCGGTATTCGCCCGACCCCAACTAACTAACCACTTGGACGAGCTCTAAACCTGACCAGCTAAACAAACAGCCACTAAATTTCGATTTAAAGCTTTCGTGACTGCAGGGATTCATCTTCTTGTTTCTTTCGGTAAAGTCACGTAGAATGGAAATAATAAAATAATAAAAATAAAACATAATAAAATAATTTTCACGACGTTTCGGCCACAACACAAGCAGCCGTCCTCAGGTGACAGACCTGTTCTTCACCTGAGGACGGCTGCTTGCGTTGTGGCCGAAACGTCGTGAGAATTATTGTATTATTTCCATTCTACGTGACTTTACTGAAAGAACCAAGAAGATAAACAGCCACTAGTACTAGCCCTTCACCAACGCAAACCAACCAGCCACTAGTACTAGCCCTTCACCAACTCTAACCAACCAGCCACTAGTACGAGCCAATACCATAACTAGCCAATCAGCCACGAGACTATCCCTACACCAACGCTAACCAACTAGCCACTAGTACGAGCCTTACCCCAACTCCAACTAACTAGCCCCTGGTACTAGCCTGAACCCATCCCAACCAGACACTATTCCTAACCTGAGTTCAACTCTAACCAGCGAATTCTAGATTTGAAGCTTTTGTGACTGCAATGATTCATATTCTTAGGGTTTTTTTTGGTAAAGTCACGTAGTGAGCTCTCACTTGATACAGCTATCGTGCTGTGACAGTGCCACCTGAAGACGGAAGCTTGTGTTGCCTCCGAAACGTCGTGATTTTTATTTTATTTTTATTTTACTTTTATTAATTTTTATTTTTTACCTACGTGACTTTACCGAAAAAACCTAAGAATATCTAACCAGCTAGCCAACCAGACACGAGTATTAGCCCCACGCCAAGGCCTCAACAACGAGCAGACAGCAACGTGACTGTGGCCTCAGCAGTCTCAACACTGACCAGAAAATACACTTCACAGCTGTCAAATTCATCTAAGCGGATGCACGAGGTTTCGTGTATATGGTGTGTGCGTGTGGGGTCACTTTTTAATTTGTCTTACACAGCTTGCCCTGAAGGAATGCCGAAGGGGCTTTCATTACAATTTTAAAATTGATGAGTGAGCCGATAGGACATTGTTTAAATGCCAAAGGGATCGTGCAGACGATAGGTGATATGTTGGGACTTTTTTACATCCAAAAATGGGCATATCTGCTGCAGTGAAACGAGCAGCAATATGCACGTATAGTTTTCTCTAGGTTTAAGTTTGACACGGCGAATGCGTTGCGTAATGCTCATTATGATTACGAGTTCAGGGCTTTGTCAATCCGCAGCTTTTTGATAGCCTCCCCACACAGTGTCGGCAATGTGCCTCGTTAGACCATACTTTGCCATGCTGGTTAGTGCAAGGCTGGTGAAGTTGGAGCCCCAAATCAGTTCAGATATCACTCGCCATGAATGTTAGCCGTGGCTGGGAATCGAACTCAGGTCGCTCGGTTCGTAGTGCAGTGCGCTAATCACCGCACCACCGCTCCACCGCTTCACCAACCTAAAGGCATTACATATGTTCTATATATAACCACACATAGAAATGTAGGCTTACAAAACACATTGTGCAGCACTTAACCCAGACCTTAGCTGTTCAGCTCAAAGGCCGTCTCAAACTTTGCTGCAAGAAACGCATTACTGTCCTGTAATGGAACAGAATAGCATCATCAATCTGCGGTGGAGCTGTGCGCAGGCTCCATCATTGCAACATCTGCTACGTAGAAAAAAAGTGAAGTGGGCATACCCCCATCTTGTGTTTCAGCTAATGCTCGAGCAATTTAATGCAGGAATTAAGGTTAAGCTTTGAGTACAAAAAGACATGATTCGAAGATTTACTCAATTAAAATATTGCAACTGTCACATCCATCTCAGACGCTATTTATTATAAATGTAGAATTCAGGGTGCAACATGAAGGTATTATCGACTCTTAAATAATTGCAGTTAGACAGCAGCTTGAGGCAGATCTATACAAAATATATACACTTGGTAGGGTGAAGATTTTATCGTAAGATAGTAATATTCCTCGAAAATCTCCATGTCTCCTCCGCAGTGTTGGTTTCACACATCGAGACCCAGGTCTTTGCCAACATCTTGGGTGAGATTGTTTTGAATGCTCCTGCGATGTGCTTGTAAAGTCCACTCAATATTTTCCACTTAGAAAACTCAAGTGTGTAATAAATACGTTGCCAATATTTGAACCACACAGTTCAAACCGCTGTAATTGTTTTAATAATGGACGATACCATTTTTGACACGCTTTGGTGCTTTCTAGCATCAGTGGTGTAGCTATCGAGTGTGCAGTCGATTCCACTGCACCAGGGCTCACGGGCCAAAGGGGCCCAGGCATCAGGATACAAAGAGAGAGGGGGGGGGGAATTAGCATGTATGTTGTATGTATGCACGTTGAACTTGTTTCACAGGTTCAACATAACTAATTGGAGGTACGGGAAAGGACAACAAACAAAACAAAAAAAACCTGTTCCAAAGAAATTAGTTTTCAATCCAGATTTACAAGTGCATAGCTCCAGTGGCTTCCTAATATGGGCAGGAAGAGCGTTCCAGACGGCCGCAGAATCGCATCTGAAAGCGCCACGCGATGCAGTGACCGTCTTTGATAGATGGTTCGCCAAAAGCCACTGCGAAGATGACCAGAGCTCGCGTGATGGTTTATGCTCCTTGACGAGATCAACAAGGCATTGTGGTTCATTTGTGGCAAGCACTTTGTGTGCAATGAGTGTGACCTTCTAATTAATTGCACCGGGGCCCACGCCAATTATGCAACACGCACTGTTTACCACAAAAGACAATGAATAATATGTAAAATAAAACCCCGCAATGCATCAGATGATAAATGATCCTGGACCACTTGGAGAGAATCCTTACCAACGAGTCACAGATTTGCGTTATGCAGCCCGGCTTGAAGATAAAAATAAAAGTTCATAGCGGTGCATCCCAGGAGTGGCGAGGCAGGAGTGGGCTTCACAGACACACATCAACGAGAGCGATCTCAAACGTCAACTTAAACTGCCTTTCTCTCCCAAGAAACTCAAACGGGAAACATTAAAAATCTGTGCAGCAGACCTTCCGGATGAGCCAGAATCTGCACACATAACACAGCCCCGTTTATGTCATTTCTACTTTGAAATGTCAATTTATATAGTTTCAGTCTGCACTATCTTAGCAAACACGCTACATTTTGCATACACGGTATGTAATGTTTGATTTGTGTATATGCACTCCAGGACAGTTGGCGTGGCATGATTGACATTGGCCCTGGTGCAAGGAATACAATGTGAGACCCCGATTCAATGCCGCTCCCAATCTGCATAGCCCGGCAAATGGGCCTCTCCAGCCCATGGGCCCCAGCGCAGTTGCACCGCCTGCACCCTCGATAGCTTCGCCTCTGCGACAGGCAAAGCACACATAGAATGCATACCAAACATACATAATGAGGCGTACTAATTCGTAAATTAATATCGATTAAGCAAGCTCACGATATGCCCACATAAGTCACGCGTGTAAGAATCGATGTTTTAAACTTCGTAATTGTCGTTTGTGATGCGTTCACATCACCCCCCCCTACAGCCACAGCCACTGGTGGCCGCTACATTAACGATCATTTCAAGGTTTGCATTTCCTGACACGGACGCGCGGCGATTGATGGAATCGCCGGGGGGTAATAACTACATCGCTTATACAAAAAAAAAATCGCCCTAATAAACCACATTTCCTTGCAGGCGTGGCGGAACAAATGGACACCTGCCTTGAATAAGTGCCCAAACCTCGCGACTGACGCCACACATTAAACGTCGTCCGTGCAGTCGAGGAAATGCAGAATGTCCATCGACGACTGCCACACGCGCTTAGTTGCCATGTCTTTAATTTTCTTGGTTCTTTCGGTAAAGCCACGTAGAATGGAAATAATAAAATAATACAAATAAAACATAACAAAATAATTCTCACGACGTTTCGGCCACAACGCAAGTAGCCGTCCTCAGGTGGAGAACAGGTCTGTCCATTCTACGTGACTTTACCGAAAGAACCAAGAAGATGAATCCTTGCAGTCACGAAAGCTTTAAATCGAAATGTCTTTAATTACCAAGCGTTTCCAATGTCCGTGATTGTCAATAAGGCACCACAAACAACGAGCGAACAATGACATGACCCCTACAAAGAGCAGGGGTCAGGTTATAAAAAAAAAACACTTCAGAAACATTGCTGGCCGCTGGGCTATAGAACGCGCAGCAAATAGATTGCCTTGCTGGAGGCAAGCATCCCATGAAACTTCCATCAGCAAAAAAAATATAAAAAAAATCCTTCAGGAGGGGTGGGGCGGGGGAGGCTTAACGTGGGCGCCACACAAAGGGACGAGTTGGTGATTCACCACCATGGCCGCGCTAGCCACACAAACAACTGGCAGTGAAAACACCTGGAATTTGCATCACGGTTAATAGTGGGTTCCTTAACCGAATTGAAAGAAAATGGTGAAAACGGTCTCCAGTTCGCCGCACGTGTAATAATGTCTATAGTAACAAACGTAACGTGCTTAACATGTTTGCCTGGTGTCACCGCTAGCACAATGGACTTGCAATCCAGAGGTTGACAATTGTTTTCCATCTCCCAGCATTGCAGTTGAGAAAATATTGTGGAGGTTTTTTTTTTTAATTCCCTTCCCCGCTTCTGTCCCCCCGGCAGTATTAATGGTCCTCGATCGATCGTCAATGGGCAGGTCGTGTGCGGTGGGTAAAGTGTGGGTACACACACCTCTCACAGCTCCCTATAGAGCTACCTCTGGTGTGAAACAAGCAAGCGAGTTGGCAAATGTCAAGTGTATCATCTTGTGTAACCAGGTGAGAACTCAAGGGACCAGCATAGTCTCATTTTTAGATTGTATTTTCTCCTCGTGGCCGTGTGGATTTTTCTCCGGATCTTTAGGGTTTTTCACCTCCACATTTAGAAACACGAGTCTAGAGTATTTGGCTGCTATACATTTCCACGTGATAAGCCACTTCGTTGAACTATCATTTGTAGCCAACTCCCTTCTGAAAAGAACTATATAGCGAAGTGAGCCTTACCTAGTACAATACAAACTAGTTTAGTATTATTATTATTTTCATTTGCAAGAGTGACTTGGAGCATTAGTCTGTCAGAAAGGGGCGAATATTGCTGTGTATAATCTCAATTGAATAATTTCGGGTAATTTACAAACTTGGCAAATTTGGATCCTTATGCCCGGAACACAATGGCCTCATTTTGTGAATGACGTCAGGGGATCTTGACCGTCCACTGTGAAGAAGACGGCACATATCATGAATTATTCTTTGGTTCTTTCGGTAAAGTCACGTATAAAGATAAAATAATAAATTAAATTAAATACTAGCATACGACGTTTCGATTGCAACACAAGCAATCATCATCAGGTATAAATAAAATAGAAACACAAATCATGAAGGTGATTATACCCACATCACTAATCAGAATATTTGTTCATACTGGAGGAATCCGATGAGCTATAAAGCTCTTTTCACAGATGACCAGTAGGGGCGGGAACGAACGTTACAAGAACAAACAATAAAAAAAACACGATAGTCGTGCAAAGTACAAGAACGGAAAACAAATCACACCAACAAAAACCCACAAATAAACCTAAACCATCCCCACCCTACCGGGCAAATCCCATTGAGGTATTAACTTATTTTTTAGACTCTACCTGTGACCACCAACGATAGCTCAGCGCGGCCGCCGGATCAGAACCGTGACGTCCTATCACGAGGCCACGTGGCCGCCCGAGCGAGAAACGAGAAGTCACATGGACGACACGGCGACTTAAGCCGCCATGCTGTGTGAGTACATTTGGGCGCCAAATCAGCAGATTCGTTTCAAAAGTTCGACTGGAAACGGTTTCCGGTTCTCCAACTTTTAGAAACGGAAATGGAGTATGACAATGGTTACCCGTTTAGTGGTTATTGTTTAACAACCCCTAACTTACGTAATAATGTCTCACTTATATTCGTCTCACTTATATATTCGTAAGCAGAAAATATATATGCATGTCCAGAGGACATCTTAACCACGCTACCACTGATAAAAAAGGTGTCAGTTTTGTTGCCAGATAAAAGGGTAAAAAATCAATTATCATATTTTGTAACTGGCAAAGGAGGTTCCAATGGCGCTCCACCACTTTCAATGAGTAATTCCAATAATTCTCTGAATTCTAAGATCAATGGTGACATGAAAAAAATAATAAACTACAGTATATGTCATCAGCATTCAAATTACACCTCATTCATTGACATAAAATCATGAGTATATCTTGTTGAGTGAAAGCCATTACATCTCAATGGACTTCCCACTAGTAGTGTATAACGTTGTAACTGCATCTCATCATGCGGTACAAAATAGGGGTGGCATGCAGATCTTGGAGATTTTGAAGAAATGATGGTTACAAAACGATCTTATATTTTATTTATTCAAATCAAATCAAATTTACAGTTCATTATTGACGCAGGAAACTGCAATAAGCATCAATAACTCTTTTTTTAGAGGGTCTTCATAAGCTTTCACTTTAATAGGCAATGCTTGCTATATTTGAGCCAAATTGAGTCATATGCAGCTTACATTTCAGAATTCAAAGCAGTAATCAGGCTCACCTAGCTTAGCTTCTGAGAGCTGCAGAATTGGAGGGTATTTAAGGTGATTTGGCAGTGATGAAAAGGGCAAGAGGTTATAGTTCAGCTCTTCACTATCGACCCAAATATTAAATGTTGTGTTCAGGCGCATGGTTGTTTATTTGGCTCTCAAAGCAAACAGCTTGCAGTGACACTAAAACATTCACAGAAGGGCACGTTCGGGCATTTTCCTGACGGACGAGAGCCTACAATGAGAATGGAAAATGCCTGGTCTGTTCAGACGGGAGGGAGTGATGGAAGAGAGAAGGGTTTGGGGGGGGGGGTGTAGGAAGATTTTTAAGGAGGAGAAGGATACTTCCCCTGGGAGTACGGGGTGACTGGGGAAGGTGTCCCAGGGGAGCCGTGGGAGGGCAGGGAGGGGGCACGCTGCCTGTTTTATTCTCTTCTCGCGGCTGTTTCTTCAGCTGCTTCCTGCAGCTCCGTGTCGGGTCGCGTCTGTCTTCCCGGCTTGTGAGAATGAAGGGGAGGAACCCGGGGTAACGTGCAGTGGCCGAGATAGAGAGGGCAAGGATGGATGGAGAGGCAGGGGGGAGCTGCGGCGAGGTCACGGTAAACAATCCCCGTGTAAACCTCGGTGTCGAGACACCGTGCTGCCCGGTCGAGTTTTGAAACGCATATGCAGGGGCTTGCTGGCTGTGTAATAGGACAGGAATGCACAGATGAGCAACATGCGCTGGTACACATACTGTCGACCTCTATCAATGACAATTATATACATGGGGCCATGCCCTGCACCCCACCCCTCAAATGAAGGGCACCACCCCCCCCCCCCTCCGGCCTCCCACTGAGTGACCACACATCACTTAGCATTACTGGAGAGCCACTCAAGTTCAAGTTAAAGAGGTCATCACGTCCAATATCCACCACACCTCTCCTTCCGTCAGATCTTCTCCAATGCCACGCAGAGACCCACTCTTAATTTGAATCTGGACTCAAGTAGGGTCACATACATCACGTTCAGTTATTGTTCAGATCGGTGCAGTGTATAACAATGTGGCTTTGAATGTTAACGGACATAACTGGTAAACGTGGCAAGGAATCGCGTGGCGAGTAATGGGGACCAGAGCTCCGGATAGTCCTTTCCTTCTACGAATATGAATTTGCAAGACAAATATTCTGAGCTGCACGGATAATTCTTGAGCGCAAGAGTTACACGTCTCACGGAGCTTAATGAAAGTGCACTCACGTTGCTGAAATTAATGAATTACCAGCCCATGTAGAAACGTGCATTGTTTTCCGTGGCAATTAATCAGTAGCCCAACCATCAGCGAGCACTGGTCATTGATGCAAGCGATTCCCAAGCAGTGACTAAGTGAACCTCTGTCGACAATCGATTGCGCAACCCTTCAATGTGAAACAATCAACACGGTAAATACCAATGCTGAAATGCACACAGGGCCTGTTATTTGCCTTGTAACAGCGGGGAATTGGGACTGTCATTAGCTGCAGCAGATAAATCAATAGTTATAAATGCAAAAGTTAAAATGATTGATTAACTCCAAGAATATGCATTCTGCATAGTAACACATTGCGATAGATTACGGACTACAAAATTATAATAAGCCGATACACTACATTTCAGCGTATAATTGGCAGCCCGTTGTCAATAAACTGTCTTCCCACCCTCAGGCTGTACTTCTCGTGGGAGTTGTTTGACCATACTTCACCACGCTGGTGAGCGCGGGCTAATGAAGGTAGGAACGGGGCCCAGGAGCTGTTCAGATGTCATTAGCCACCCACGTTAGTAGCTGTGGCTGGGAAATCAACTCAGGTCATTGGGTAGAAAGTGGGAGTGTGTGAGACACTCCATCGCTTTATAGTTGCGTTTATTATTTTCAATGCATTATTTTTTGTTGAAATTGTTTTATTTATTATTTTTATATATTTTTTTTCTATCTATGTGACTTTACTGAAAGAACCAAGAATATGCCATATAGTCTTCTTGGTTCTTTCGGTAAAGTCACGTAGAAGAGAAGTAATAAAATAATAAAAATAAAACATAATAAAGTAATATAATATAATAATATAATAAAATAATATATTATAATATATGTATATAATAAAATAATATAATATAATAATATAATATAATTATTATTTTTATTTTATTACTTCCCTTCTACGTGACTTTACCGAAAGAACCAAGAAGATGAATCCCTGCAGTCACGAAAGCTTTAAATCGAAAAATGCCATATAGTGTTTCGCAAAATAAACGCGTACACAGGTACATACACACATATAGCCTGTGCGTGTAGGTGCAAGTGAATGAGGCCAGGAATGGCATGGCGACATCGTGCACGCAACTTGGAGGTTAGGAAAAGAACGTGGCAGGAATCAGTGCCGGATGATCCTAGTAGCAAAAGTAGCTACATATGTAGCTACGGGCCACGCACTTTCAAGGGCCCCGCGTGAAATGCTTTCAAGCTATCAATTCCGGTTCAGTGATTCTGCACTTGCTCTATTACTATAGTACTATACTGCCTTACACTTTTATGAACGACTGGGTGTTTAAAGTTAGCGATGTCTCGTATTATCTGGCTTTATAGCAAATGAAAAAATACAATCACTTTACTCTGCAAGTTATAAATTTGTGTTTTTATTTTATTTTCATTTAGGGCCCCTTTATAACGTATGCTACAGACCCCGCACTAGCTTTATGCGGCACTGGCAGGAAAGGGTTGTTGATGTTATCAGACGGAGGAGGCTGGGACGGGTGGGACGCGTGGGCAAGAGAGGAGGAGAGCATTGCGGTGGATGTGAAACTGAAGGATGTTCCGACTGTAAGCTCAGGGTCGCAGTGCGCTAACCACTGCACACACATATATTGTACGCCTGTACATCCGTACACATTGTAAGCCTATAGCATCTATAAATAACACTCTGGCAAGCATACCGTATCACTTAAGGCTAATGAATGACTAGATTAATGAAAGTAAACAACTTTCGCAGGGTGCAAACGACACATTTAAGTGGCAGGAATCCACACGCACCATGAGTCACGTCCGTGCTACATTTTCCGTGATGTGTGTTTCTGTGATGTCGCGTGCTGTCACGTGCGCGTACTGTGTGTGTGTGGTGTGTGCTGTGATGGCCGTGCCGTGTTGTGTGTGTGTGTGCTGTTATTTGCGTGCTGTGATAAAACCGCGGGGGAGCAAACACTTAGGACGTTCTCACCGCCTCTTAAATGTGCTCACACCACATTGCAACCCTACACCCCCCTCCCTATCGTGCATTTTCAGGGTGCTGTAGGGGAGGGGGGGCATTCGGATGTATTTAAGCAACCACTTTTGAATTCGTTAAACACATTTGGTGCTAATGTTGGCACTTGCCGTATGAAAATAATAATATGTTTGTACCAGCCACCACCGACAGGTGACAGTTTTACATATTCTGTTCAAAATAAACCTCAAACTAAACAAAAACTATGGAATTTTATAAACAACACCCAATAGCTTACAACAAAAATGCAAACACAAGCTGTAAATTATTATAAACTAATGTCTGTGGAATTAATAATGTATACTTTGCGAATAAAGCTCCGAATCCAAACGAGAATAAAATAATCGCAACAAAAATAATTCCAAAATTATCTTGGCAGGGTTTTTTTCTCTCTCTTTTTTTTAAATCTGTGTAAAGTTTTGTCTGCGTCGCATTTTAACGAAAGCCATGCGCGCATGCGCCACAGTCGTTTCCTGCGCCCTGCAAGTGGAAGGGCTGCCAAAGGGAATGCAGAGAGCATTGCCCTTCTCCTCCGACTCCGAAAACGCTCCCATCCGCAAGCCGTGGCACACACGTGCGTTCCAGCCACTCACTCACTGCCGCCCTGCCCCACCTAAACCTCTCGGATTACAGTAGCCAAAATACACGCGCGCGCGCGCATGCGAAGCGTGTAATTACGCAGATATATTAAAACACACACACACGCGCGCGCACGCTCGGATTAATTATCTCATTAAACAATTAATGTTCGTGTCCATTGTTAATTAGCATTGGATCAGTACAGTAAGCATTTTTCACGCGTTTACATACTTCGAATACGCGTTGCGTGACTTGGGAATAGGATTCCATAGCAAGGATATCACATTCATCTTCAGGAGGTGACGTCTTATCAGTTATCGCTATCGATACTACAGTCGTCATTTCACATCTCCATGCAGGCATCTGAAATGTGGTAGGTACTTGGGTTTGATTGGAGATCGTAAATTGCGGTGTATACATACCAAGCTGTAGGGTGGAGGGGTGGCACGGTGGGTAACGCACTGCACTATAAACTTAGCGACCTAGCCCAGCCTGGCCGTGAGTCTGATAACATAAATCAATGGCGAGTGATATTTGAAACGATCATAGCCTCCCTCCTTTCACGAACCAGCACTGACCAGTCTGGTGAAGTATGGTCGAACAACCAAACATGACTGCCTCGGTGCGGGGAAGCCTTCTTCTAGGAATCGATTGACTAACGTCTGTAAATTGGTATTAATAATGTATCTCCATAACTGCCTGTTCCATCTCTCCTCTCCTTTGGTGGGCTGTGTGCCGATTAACTCAAACTCATGATGACTACGATTTTGCTGCTGTGGTGGCAAAAACAAAGCAGCAAAAAACTGTTCACTGCAAATGTGTTGTGCGTATCTATGTGTTGTCGTGAGAGTTCATTAATCTCTACCAGCGGCTGGAATGGAACTTGTCAACTCCTCGTTGGGTGGCTAAGTGAATGCTGCAAGACGTATGCTGCACATAGGTAGAGGGACTTCATAAAATTAACCCGTAAAAACAAAGTTTTCACTATAAATCCTTTATATGCGTGGCGGCTAGAGTCCTCTCGTCCTCTGGCTTGAGATGGCTGCCACCTATGGGTCAGATGATTGCCTGCCACCATTAAGCAATTGGTAATTAAATGTAAAAAAAAAATTCCTAAAAAGTGGAAAATTTTGGAAAAAAATTTTCACGAAAATAAATTGTCACGCACAACGAGTCTGTGTGCAAAATGTCAGCTCGATTGGATCACGGGAAGTGGGTTAAAAAACGACCAAAATATTTGCACAGTCGTAAGCGCGCAAGCAAGCAAGCAAGTGAACTTAATATAAAGGATTTAAAAAGCCCCTATACTTCTGTAGACCAAATGAACCCAGTATTGTGTCTGTTAAACGCTTCAAGCCAGGCCAGTGCTGTAAAATCCACGTCTGCTTTATTCAGCAACAGCACCGGCATTCTAGACAGGAATATCCCTCCCACACGATAAAACATTTTATTTTATTTTTGATGATAAAATGACTGCTCTTTCAGTGCTCATTTTGGCTCTAGCTTTTGCCAGCTTCAAAATTGTTTACGTCAAGACGGTGAAATTGACGTGTTGGTCTTTTTGTTTACTGTGAAGCTATTTTATGTCCATATGGACGTCAAAAGAGAAGAGGAAGCAGCAACAGCACATTATTGAGACTTAGTTTTTTTTCCCCAAGACGGATCTGTGAAACGTATTCGGGAACTTGTTTTTTTTATGCAACCAGCCTTTTTTGGCCAAGAAGGCTGGAACGTTGACCGTCTCTCTTTGCGGTTAAGAAAATAAATGGTTGATTTATCAGATATGTTTTCTTTTAATAACGCAAATGTTCTCATTAGCTCGATTTTAACAACCCTCCTTTCCAAATTGCTCAGAACAACCCGAGGAAGTAATGGGGGTGCGGGGGAGGGGGGTGCTGAAAAGGATTATATTTCCGATGGAAATTGGCTGATATCCAATTAAACGCAAAAAAATGAAAAGAAAAAACAAACGTCACGTTTCTGCGCAAGTGACGGCTGATTTGTTATTAAACGTTTCGCGCCACAAGCCAACCGTCGGTGGGACGACTCTTCACCTGCGAATGAAACAAAAAACCGCCACACTTTTCGTTCTCGCTTTTAACCCGCCCTTGGAAAACAGAACGAAACAGCACCAGATTAAACCACTCAACACCTGCACTGCAGCGGCACTCGCTTCTCCTTTACATAAACGACACTGCCTTCATGGTGTGGCACGGTCCTGCGTCGGGCCACGTGCCGAAGAGTGTAATTTGGAACGTGGCGATTCGTAACAAGGGAGAATTGCGGAGGATACTGTCTAGGCAAAAAAAAGACCCTCTTGGTAGCAAAGCTGGAAGCGTCTAAGGGTAATCTAAAACCTGTTATTACTCTTGTTTTTTTTCGTGAAAAAAAACCTACTCGGCTCCTGCCTCATCTGTGTTTAATTAATGCCGGTCATATTTTCCAATGGAATATTTCTGTTTAAAGTTAGTCTCTCGTTGGGCTCTCCAACGCGAGTGGTTTCTGTTTTGTGCTCTAGATAATGAACCCATAACAGGGGGGGGGGGGGGCGGGGGGAAGAATCAGTCCACAGGAATATTCCCTGTTTAAATGTAGTCACACGCTTATTTTTGTCTCCCCCCCCCCACTGCTCACGTTTTCTTTATTTAACACGCTTTGTTTAAAAAAACACTCTCATTCTGTGATCTCCTTATCACTCACAGCTTCAGTGTATTCAACACTTTTAGGCTTTGTCGGTAAAGTCACGTAGGTAAAGAATTAAAATAAAATTAATAGAAGTAATAATGCAAATAAAATAATAAATCACGACGTTTCGTAGGCAACAGAAGCTTCCGTCTTCAGGTGGAACCGTCACAGCACGATTGCTGTATCAAGTAAAGAGGAATAGAAACGTCGTGATTTATTATTTTATTTTTATTATTACTTCTATTAATTTTATTTTAATTTTTTACCTACGTGACTTTACCGAAAAAGCCTAAGAGTATGAATCATTGCAGTCACGAAAGCTTCAAATCTAGAATTCAACACTTTTGTTCTGCCCTTGCTGTAAATAACAGCATGACACGCCGATTCTCCCTATACATATATCTATAAAAAAAATTCCTGTCTCGTTTTTTTTAGAAATGTCCAGCCTCTTTTCTGCAGCGTCCTAAGCCAAGAAGACTTTCGCCACCGAGTCACCGTTTTTCCTGCCCTGCAGCGCCCGGCAGGCTGTCTCTGGCTACCGCATTTGGCTGCCAAATCGATCGCGCGCGCCAATACTGAGAAACATTGCGCTGTGAGTTCTTGCTCTCTCTCTCTCTCTCGTAGCCGCTCTGCACTCACTGTAAGGCGGTATTAGTGAACTCCTGCGCAAGCGACACTCAATTGTAATGAATGGCTGAGTCTAAAGAAAGGAGATGATACCACCCGCCCCTACCCCGCACCCCCCCCAACTATTCCAGGCAACCCTAAAAGTATATTTTTTTTATTCATTCCCAATTGGCCCCACTTTTTTTTCCTGCCACCCACAGTGCCTTTTGTTTTTGCTCTAAAGATCTAAAGGACGGTGTTGTGCTTTACAACGCGCGCACGTGGTTGCGATGCCTTGATGCGTTTTTTCCCCCTCAGTATTTATTTACTCTCATATTATTCAGTAATTTAAAACAATTATGCTTTGCAAGTGCAGCAGAAGAAAACATTGCATCAAGGTAAACATGTTTCCAATTAAAAGGTCAGGACATTGAGCACCAGCGCGTAGACAATTCTGTGCAAAGGCGACTTAAAAAAACCGTCTACGTAATCTGCTCCTTTTAACGTCGTCATTTTAATCTCGTGTTCGCGTGCACAAATTAGTTAGCGCAGTGCTTACTCGGCAATGTTCCGGTATAAAAGTTATAGCGTGTTGCGTGTCGACCATATACGAAGCACCCAGAGGACGTCACCCCAGTCTCTTCTTCACAAAAACTTTCATTCAGTGGCTCCGAGTCACACGCAAACGTCTGGTACCAGGACTCATCTTGAATTGAGACACCTTTGCAACCAGAGCCACCACAAGGGGACGGTTTCGACTTTTCCTCACATCAGACGCAGAATCCCCACCGCTATCCTTGAAACCGTCCAATATACGGCGCCAGAAGCGATAGGGCATCGCCCGATGCGAGCAAAGGACTGTGGCATTTTACGGCGTGACCAAGGAAGAAAAAAAACATTCCAAGGGGAGCTTTCTGCTACAAGGCATCCGGGCGCTGCCTCTATCCCATGACCAATGTGGGCATGCAGTGCATGCGCCGTGGCCAATTTTTTTCTAAATCAAATTTCAAATACGCCTCGTCTCTCTATATCTTTTTTTTGGCCATGACACCTGCAGTTTCTCTCGCGTCTACCAGCCCCCCCCCCCCCCCGCTTCACATCTTCGAGGGGAGGCGGGCCTGTGGCGAGAGGCAGCGGCGGTGTCAGCAGTCGTGTGAGAGAGGGAAAATGAAAATCTCCGACCCTGCCTGCCTGTCACCCTGGGGACAATAGACACCCGTTTAAGTGTCGGTGCTTTTACAAATTATGGCAATTATTAATATTGTGCTATTCTTCGAGCCGATACGGCTTGGAAGACAATGTATTCCCTTTTTTTAGAAAGTACAGCACCCAGTTATTTTAAAGCAATAGCTTGCCACAAAATACAAAATCTCCTGTATATCCTTTCACAGACTGTTGGGGAAAGTGCTGTTAGCGGGCATCAATCAAGGCCGCAACGACACACAAGGGGGTGACTGGCCAGCACCACGCCCGGTCGCCTTTGTCTCCCTAGTGGCGAAGTTGACACAGCACACCAGGTACTCATTTGAAGCTGAGTTGACCTTGGGGAGGCCAATGACCGGTTCAGATAATCGTCACTGGCGGTGTTGGCCGTGAGTGAGAATTGAACTCGCGTCGCTGGGTTCGTAGCGCTGCACGCTAACCACTCCCACAAGCACTCAAAATCATGTAGCACCTGTCCTTCTTACATACGACTGCCACATTCTAGCTATGTTAACACGTTGCATTCAGGTACTGTCTATGCCTGTATATACATGTCCATTATACGAGTGTACATGACTACTTCACCC
This sequence comes from Lethenteron reissneri, assembly GCF_015708825.2. NCBI lineage: Eukaryota > Metazoa > Chordata > Hyperoartia > Petromyzontiformes > Petromyzontidae > Lethenteron > Lethenteron reissneri. Next base: position 7,192,597 of record NC_083798.1, on the reverse strand, counting down.
TAAACGGCATTTGACTACCATGCTGAAGTATGGCCAGACAACACCAGTGGCCGACACTGCGTGTGGAGATCTTTATCCAGCAGCATATTGACAAAGGGCTGTAAATCACGCGTATTAATTAGCATTTGACCAAGATAACTGATCATGCGGTCTTTTCTGACGCTCGACGGTTTAATTGATGACCCCATCAGACTCACCTCAAACAGCACAAGTAGTATCATGCTCGATTGCTCTCGCAAATCTATCCATATGGACAAGCGAGCCGTCATGAATCTGCACGTACATCCCATTGTCTGCTTCTGCACAGCGCCGGCGCGCAGGCTGCATTGGTAATCAGTCGCACGTCACGGCACTGCGTGGATGAATGGTGCCTGTTTAAATTTCATATCATTCCGTTGCGATTATCGCTGATTATAATGTATGGCTTCCAACGGCGGTGTCACGGTGATGAACACCACCGCTGCCAATGCACGGTCGTTTAGAGCCTCCCAAGTTCATTCGTTGTCTCGCGTGACCCCCTCGCACGCAGCTCTGGAGACAGGATCAATGCAGGAGATGGAATCAATTTGGAATGCCGTAATTTCAATAGGAGTTTGGACGTGTCCACGGCAATGAGCTGCCTTTGAGGATATGGATTAGCATAGCCAGATTTCGGAGAGCGGGAATGCTAAGGAGGTGCGCATTACCACGCTGAACGATTTTGTCACTCGAAGTGTGAAATATCGTGCCAAGATCTCTCTGTAAGTGGTGGCAGGGTGACGCAGAGGTCAGGGCGCTGAGCTGGCACCGCGGAATTTGTTGGATCGAAGCTGAGTTTAAGTCGCCCGTGATGAAACCATTTTCTCTCGTGGAGTGCGCTAATGACTGCACGACATTAGGCCATAATTACATTTGGTTCTGGACTTAATCTGACAACATTGAAATTTGAGAAATGAAAACTGGTTGACAGTCATGTGACAAACAATTCACATGCCTCTCTTTTTGCATGATGCGGTGGGAAAGTGATGCCCTCTAGATTGGATACGAGGTCACTCTCATAGATCTTAGAAGCAGTTGTGCTGTATCTGCTTCCACAGGCTGTTCTCAAACATGGGCTGATGCACTACTCTGCAAGACTTCTGAACGGAATTTCCCTCTCATAGCATGATGTCGAGAGCACGATTTGAGTAAAACTGTGAAAAATAATCGTGATTTCAAAACAATATTTAAACTCTTTGGTAAAGTTTGTTAAGCTTTGATAATTTAGATACACGGTTACAGATACACCCTGCCATTATTTTCAATACAAAAACAAGTACTTACAACTTTACAACTCTTTGCCAATCTACTGCTGGATGAAGAACTCCCCACGCCTTGCTGGTCACGGGGGTTGCATCACCACGCGGGTCAGTGTAGATTGGTGAATGGGATGCGTCCCAGGTATGGTGCAACTACCACGAGCTTCCGATGTTTGTCATGGCTGGAAATCAAACTCGGGTCGTTGGGTTCATAGTGAGTGTAATAACCGCGGCACTCGTACTCGCACAAACATCGCATAGCGTGTGGGTACATTCGTTTTCAGAATCACTATAGACGTCTCCAATGTTATTCACCATCTCAACTTGCAGGCAGCTGAAGTGGGAGAGCTGTGGCGAGGAGGGGGCAGGAAGAGGAAAAGGCTGGGTACTGCGTGGGTGGTGGTGGGGAGTTGGTGGGGGTAGGGGGGGAAAGAAGCTACAACCATCACGACTTTTAACACAGCTATAGCTGAAATTATCAAATCACTTCCACATTCACACCTCCCGCTACCCCCTGGGCGTGCTCTCACGGCCCCGGCGCTCGCAGGCTGCGGGGAGCCTTTGCGGAAAAGAGCGGAATGTTGACGCGTTTCACACCCAAGCGTGTGGACAGTTCACACCACCGCAGATTGTGTTGACCCTCTACTCAGCACGGCCATAACAACTCAACGCAGGTGCTAAGCGTGGCCCGTGCGCGGTCATCCCCACCGTCCCCCATGATGCAGCTGACAGCTGCCGGTTGTACGAGTCCAGGGTCCCGTTTCTCACCGTGAATTGCCCCAACGTGCTCGTCATTCTGTTGACGGTCTGACCCGCTTCCAGCTCTCTTTCTGATTTTCGCACTTGGCTGCCACGTGTTTGGACAACACGTTAAAGAAGTAACACCAGAAGCTGCTGTTATGCGATGAGCACAGCAAATACATGCCCTTTGTGTTACCCAGCCTCAAGGCTATTTTTTGGAGGAGGGTCCTGCATTGGGATGTTTGGTAATAATTTTGTTAAGAATTGTTATTTAAAAACTGTGGGGAAAGGGAGTACCCGGAAAAAACCCAACACATAATAAAGACTGTCATATAAAACACCATACAGATGGATCCAAGAACCCATTTTCTGCCATTCTCATTTCTCGCCATCCCAGAGCCCAGCGGGTTTTGTAGTTTTACAAATCCGCGTGATCGACTAACCATCGACTCATAAGGGCTGGATGGCAAAGCGTGCTCCACTGGCAATATAAAATATAAATTTTATGCACGACCGGAATGTTTTTTTCCAGGAGCTCACACATTAACATAAATTAGGTTGCCGTTCATCTGTGTTTAAAGCAATGCACATGCTTTCATTTCAAGACGAACAATTAGTAATCGAATGCCACATGTATGGTTCAAAGCTCATGCATGCTTTACATATTTGCTTGTCATGTTAAGTTCATCTGCGAGAATTATTGTTAATAATTAATTTATTCCATAATTTATTGATTGGGATGAATGATATTCAGCTACGGCTGGGCATTGACCAGTGTGGTGAAGTATGGTCATACAACTGACACAACATCAGGAGGCATTTGTCCAGCATCAGAATGACAAAGCTTAAACTCACGAGCGCTGGTATGGGGGAGGTTTTACAGGGAATGTGAATAACCACTTCCAACTTCCGACATTTGTTTTGAATACATGCCGCCTGATCACTTACATGTACTGTATTTGACTGGAGAAATGCTGGAGGAAATTGCCATTTTTGGATGTTTTCTTTTTAATGTTGACCCCAAAATCACATCAATTGAATCGTGACCCCCAAATTACTACACTTAATTGAATATCATGGTTGGCGGCGATGGGGGTGGGGGGGTAAATGGATCCACCCATCATCACCGTGATGATCATCTCTCGTAATAAAACCCGGGCTGCATGTCAGCTGGGTGGGTCTAGGTCGGCGACCAGGACAATGTCACCTCACCCAGCGCACCAAATCCAGTTTGCATCTCGCTATGGCTACTGGCAGCCACGTGCCTACTCCATGCCGCTGGCGACACGGACAATTAGAGACACATTCTTAGGTTTTTTCGGTAAAGTCACGTAGGTAAAAAAATTTAAATTAAAATTAATAAAAGTAAAATAAAATAAAAAAATAATAAAAATCACGACGTTTCGGAGGCAACACAAGCCTCCGTCTTCAAGTGGAACCGTCACAGCACGATAGCTGTATCAAGTGAGAGAAATTCCAAGAACACAGTAATTGTATAAATACTGGATGAGGGTGGGAGGGAGCCAAGCTAGGCCCTGGATATTATTATTGTGAGGTTCGGTGCGGCTGAAGCACGCTGTTAGGAATGAGCCTTTGTTGTGTAAACTAAGAATATGAATCCTTGCAGTCATGAAAGCTTCAAATCTAGAATTAGAGACACTCCAGTGTGCGACTGTGGCCATCCAGAAATAGACGGTACAACTGATAACGACGCAATGCCCGAACCACAAATACGACGGAAACATAACAGCGATCGCTCTTTTTCTCTTTTTGGCCCCCCACTTCACTGGAACAATCTTCCCCTCCACGCTAAACAGTCACCTTCACTCACTAGTTTCCGCTCTGCACTCAAAACTCACTTATTATCTCTGGCTCACCCCACGACCCCTCGATCTCCCCCTCATAACCGCCACCGTTGCTTTTCCCTCTTCATAGTCTCATTATGTGGCTTTCACTCATTCCCCATTCAATCCATTCATCATCACTTATTATAATCAATTTCGCTTTAACCGAATTAACGCATCGCATATCTGCCCCCCCCCCCCCATTTCTTCCTCTCATCTATTGCATTCACCTCATCTCCACCATCACAGTCATATGGAGCGTTGTTAATTGTTAGCAAAGTGCCTTGGTTAAGGCGCTCTATAAATTCCTTTAAGGTAAGATAAGATACAGCTCCTGAGGTGGTTATTATCTGGGCTTGACCACCTGCATGTGACATTGTAGTTGTTGCACTGCATCTACATCAGCCGTACGAAGGCAGAAGACGGAAGGCATTCGGTGAGAACTTCAACCCCCATGGGCAACTGATCAGTACAACTACAACGGTGAACAATTCTAGATTTGAAGCTTTCGTGACTGCAAGGGTCCATACTCTTTGGTTTTTTCGGTAAAGTCACGTAGATTTCGATTTAAAGCTTTCGTGACTGCAGGGATTCATCTTCTTGGTTCTTTCGATAGAGTCACGTTGAAGGGAAATAATAAAGTAATAAAAAATGAAACATAATAAAATAAAATTCTCACGACGTTTCGGTCACAACACAAGCAGCCGTCCTCAGGTGAAGAATAGGGCTGTCGGAAAGACAGCGTCCGAAAAAAAAGACGGAAAGACAGCGTCATTCGGACGCTGTCTTTCCGACAGCCCTGTTCTTCACCTGAGGACGGCTGCTTGCGTTGTGGCCGAAACGTCGTGAGACTTTTATTTTATTATGTTTTATTTTTATTATTTTATTATTTCCCTTCTACGCGACTTTACCGAAAGAACCAAGAAGAGAAAAGTCACGTAGGTTAAGAGAGAAAACAAATAAATTAAATCACGACGTTTCGGAAGCAACACAAGCAACCGTCATCAGGTGTTGACTGCTCCACCAAAATATCTGACGCGTCTGGAAGAGTTAATACGTGACAACGTGTAACGGCCAATAAACTTTCCTCTGCAGCAGCAGCAGCACCCCCTTGTGGACGCGCTGGAGAGAGCTGAGAGACGTGAAGCCAGCAGATGGCACCACGACCCAACACCAAACCGACAGGCGGACCAGCGGGAGAAAAAAAACACAAGAGGGGATGATGGGAAACAATATCCATTGAGCCATCGAGTTTAGAATGTAAAGCTTCGCCACATACATTGGCAGCGCTGGGCCTCGGGGGAAGGACCCGATCCATTTTTGTTCGTGTCAACTAAATCACGAGGCGGCCACACAATTCGTGATGTGCAATTTACAGCCTCAGATGGGGGTGACACGGGGAGATGGATGTGCTTTGCGAGGTTAAAGAGTGGCTCGGAGCTGCGCCGCGTCGAGTTTATTGACAGAAGCGGGACTTGAGCTCCACGGAACAGCAGAAAGCGGCCCGGTTTCTGCGATGAGCGGGGACTAATTTCAAGCCAGGGCTGTCCGAGTCGGTAACCTCTCACCACGGGTGTGACGACTGGTCACGTGCCACCTACTGAGGTTTACCAGCGGCCCGGAAAAAGAGTTTTCGCACATGGCACCACCACACCACATCTCATTGCGGCAGTGCCGGATGAAGCTAGTGCGGGGCATGTAGCATATGATGTTATAAAGGGGCCCTAAATTAAGAAAAACACGTAGATATTAAAACACAAATTGTTAACTTGTATTGTTAAGTAATTGTATTTTTTCATTTGCTATACAGCCAGATAATACGACAAATCGATAACCTTAAACACCCAGTCGTTCATAAAAGTCGAAGGCGGTATAGTACTATAGCAATAGAGCAAGTGCAGAATCACTGAACCGGAATTGAAAGCTTGAAAGCATTTAGCGCGGGACCCTTGATGCTGTTGTAATCCTCTTTGATGTGCACTGAGTGAGCCATGGGAAGAGACGGGTTCTTGTTACCATTATGGAGCAACACGGCTTTGGGGCTCGTGGATGAGCTGTCAATGAAGAGGCGCCACTCATTCTGGTTACAGGCGATTCCGATTGCATCGAACAGACTGGTCACATTGTGGCAGAAGCAGAGCCCTTTTTGACGGGCGAAGAAGCTGCAAAAAGGTTGGTGACGCTTCCTCTGATCGGCGACTTGCACACTTTCATCCAACAAGTTCCACTGCTTGAGCCTAGACGTCAAAAGCTCGGCATTGTACTTGGTGAGACCAAGATCTCTGATCAAGTCGTTGAGGTCTTTTTGGTTGGGGTAGTATGGGTTTCTCTCCTCAGCTCCACCTCTGAAATTGTCATCTGGATCTACAATGTCTTCCTCGCTCTCTGACTTGCTGCTCTCTTCTAAAGACAGCCGCTCTCTCTCCGGAGGAGTAGGTACGGGGAGCTCATGGCAGTGTGGCACCGGGGCAATGGATGAAGGAAGGTCCGGATACGTGATAGCAGGTGCATTCTTTCCAGTCCGACATTTGGAAGGGTCCACCATGCAGAAGTAGCAGTTGCTTGAGTGGTCAGTGGGTTCTCACCAAATTCTTGGGTTATCGCACTTCATGGCTCTCTTTTCCCCTCTGTACCATCCTACAAAAATGCATTTATTTCACCCATGACTAATGTGTAAGAGATTCTCGCAACATTTTTCATATATGATATATATTTTTTCAATAACATTGAAAATTGTTAAACGTTTTAAAATTAAAAACTTTTACAATTTAGAAAAGTGTAACAAATTTTATAACATACAATTCCGAGCAACAATTGTCCATCTTACCTTCCAGAGTTTTTTTTTGCATTGCTCGCAGGTGAAATGAGGTGCCCAGGGTTTGTCTTGATCCCCGACAGCCATGTCAAAATATGCCTTGTAGGCCTCACACATCTTAGCAGATGCTTCCACAGAGTACTTTTTCGCTCTTGTCTTTATAAATTGGCCGCAGACATAGCAAAATGCGTCTGCCGGATGCTTGCAGCCGCTTGATGCCTTCTCAGATAATTGCAGATATGTATCCACTTCGGCAGCTGGAACTAAACTGAACTGGTGGGCTGAAGGCCCCTGTATTTATCCTACTATTTATATTAATGGAAAATCCTAGAATATTCTAGAAGTTGCTCCAAGTTTACTCAGCAGTGAATCGATCTGGAATGTTCTGGAAAATAAGGTAAATTTCAAAATATCACTGTCCTGGTCAGAAAAGCAAAGTTTGTGGGGAATAATAGGCATTTTCTGTACTTTTGAGGCATAAGCCATTAGGAAATAACACTTACCACCCAGGAACAATTTTTTTTTGTGGCAGTGTAATCCGGCACTGCATTACAACTGTGGTGACTCGTCATGTGTCAAATGAGGATTACTTCCTGATGACGAGGATTCCAACTCCTCTCAAGTGCAGTTCTCCATCTGTATCATTTGATACAGCTATCGTGCTGTGACTGTTCCACCTGAAGACGGAAGCTTGTGTTGCCTCCGAAACGTCGTGATTTTTAGTTTTATTTTACTTTTATTAATTTTAATTTTTTACTTACGTGACTTTACCGAAAAAAAACCTAAGAATATGAATCCAGGTGTTACGATGTCCATACACCAAATAGACATCTATTACAAGGCATCGTGTCTTCCAGCTCTGAGAATCATTGTTCATTATTATTATCATCATCATTTGATGAACAGTACTGGGTAGAGGCAGGTGTGGAATGTTGCCCCCTGCTGTGTAGAACAGAAGTCACTTAAAATTATTTCTTCGGTCGCTCTGTGATATCCGATTCTCAATGCGCTGGTCTCTAACACGAACGGTTGTACCGCTCTAGGAGAGATCTGAACGGATACTTCGTCGCACGGCGAGACGCCAACAGCGCCATCAGGATACAATTGGGGAGGATTGTTTTGTTGTTGCAAAAAATGTATTCTAATCTCACGAAGGAAGCGTCACACTCCTGTGTCATACATCTCAGGAAACCGCAGGTGAGACCGAACCTACATTTGTACAAGAGTTATTCGTCGCATTGGGTTGAATCATCGTAACATCCTTTAGCCATTCTCACGATGATTGTATCTGCTGGAAGGATGCGGGGGTTTCACTGCCATCAAAAACCAACGCAGTGCCCACACAACTACGCAGAGCAGCTTACAACCGTAAGATGTCAAAACCGATTTTTTTGTTATATATTCTGCGAATAAACTGTACAATTCTTACTATTAGTTCATTCGGTAAAGTCACGTAGCTAAAAAATGAAATTAAAATTATAAAAATAAAACAATAAAAATCACGACGTTTCGGAGGCAACACAAGTCTCTATCATCAGGTGGGACCGTCACAGCCAGATTTGCAACAAATTTGTATTAATTTTAATTTCATTTTTTACCTACGTGACTTTACCGAAAGAACTAAGAGTATGAATCCTTGCAGTCACGAAAGCTTCAAATCTAGAATGTACAATTCTTCCTTATCTTTTCAGTGGGTTATCATGCGTGCTGCGCAAACAAAAACAGCAGAACGTTATAGAACTGAATCAGAGATCAAACATTAATGGCTTTATTTTGGTGATTTTCGAAAAGTTTTTTGGTTTGGCCATGTTTTTTGTTGTAGTACAGAGTTAGACCGATGGCCTTAATCTAAGTTGTCTTGTGGTTGTTGTTGTTTGACTTGCATCCCACTGGGATATTTGCACAGGGTTGGTGTACGGTGATTTTTCTGCAATATTTTGATGTCTTTTCTTGGATTTTCTGTTTGCACTTAGTCACTTTAATATGTTTTCTTGTTCATGTTTTTGTTTTTTTGTTTGTTGCGGTTGCACCCGATTCAAGAGCCGAATGGCTCACAGGGCTATACCTAATACATGAACTTTGAACTTTAAATTAAAGACATCACGTGGACTTGTGGAGAAGTTAAGAGGGTTTGGGCAGGACACGTCACGAGAAGGGATGATGGACAGAGGTCGAGCCTGACGATGGATTGGCAGCCTAAGGAGGCAACGTGCTCGAGATGGAGCTACGAGATGAGCTCGTGTGTTGGAGCAGGATGGATTAATATACATCGCAGGCCCCTGCACGATGGGGATGCTTTGGAGCGACCTGCATTCAGCAGTGGATAGATCATGGCTGATGATAGAATTCTTATTTTGAGAAATGATATGCAAACTTGTAATTCACTGGCGGTGTATTTAACATGCGGTCGTTGTCCTTGCTTTTTAATGATACCGTGATTATCATGGTGATGGTGATGTGACACACAAACACGATATCATGTTTATGCTTCGTACCACAAGTGTTGCCCGAGTGCAATTTATTGAGCAGCGATTCAACCTTCAGTTGATGACGAGGTGCGCAGGACGAGCAGAGGGAAATCTGGAAAATTATTGAGGGTAATTCTGGAAATTTGGTTGCCATGACACCGGCACATCGTAATCAACTCGTGTTAACAATAATCATTATCGACATCCCACTGCTGGGATGAAGGCCTCCCCAAAGCCAGTCACCATCTCGCACGGTCCTGTGATGCAATGATGTATCAAGCGCCTACTGATGAGCTGATTTGCTAAGAATGTCATGTTTTTCTTTTTCTGTATCCATAATAACGCATCCTCCGCAATGTCTTAAATTACAAATCTTTCTTTCAAGCGGCAATGCCCCTCCCCCCCCCCCCACATAAACCCGCATTGACCTAGCACGGCGAAACACAGTCAAACACACCTGACTGCTACAGCTAACGAGAAAGCCATTGCAGAGTTTGCTTACTAAAACAAATGCTTCTACTTAACACAAGTCTGGAAGATCAATGAGCCAATCATCATCATCATCGGCCACGAGCAATCCACTGGTCAATGAAGGTCTCCGCAAGCTGTAAGGACTAACATCTTGTACCACGTGGACATACGTAACAAAAGGCAGGTGTATTTATTTGTTTATTATCAATTGTTCCTGCTGTATCTACCCACGCCCTCATGCTGCTGTCGATACCTGTGACGTGCCGCGTGCTGATCGAGGGCGGCACCGTCCATCGTTCGGAGCCGACAGCGAGCTCGATCTCCTCCTCCTCCATCCTCCTCATCCTCCTCCTCACCCTCCATCTCTCAGCCACTGCGCGGCACAGCGGGGGTCACCGGATCGGCAGCAGCCAGGCAACTTAACAGCCGTCGTAATCCATTAGCGGCGAATGTCTCGAGTCGCGGGAGGTATTTCGGCATTTTTTTGGGGGGGGGGGGGGGGATGGTTCGGGAGCGTCTCGCTCAGGATGATAGGCCAAGTCCGTCGCTTTTTTTAGCGTAGGTTGTAACAGCTTGTCGTGACGCGGTGACGAAATAGCGCACTGCGCATCGAACCCGGTGCCTCGAGTACAATTCCCCGGCTCGCATCATTGGCGAGTGACATTTGAAGCAGTCCTGTGCCTCCTCTCCATCAACCTGCATTGATCAGCGAGGTGAATTGTCGCTACACAACACCAGCCTCGCAACCGACATGTGGCGTGTGGGAAGCCTCTGTCCAGCAGTGGATTTACAAAGGGTTGTAAATTATTAATATTATTATTCCACTATATATGTGTTGTGTGTGTGTGCGCGCGGCTCGTTGAAGCGTTTCCCATTCTCGCTCCCGTACCCTTTGATGCGAACGCCACCCAAAGCTGCTCAAACGACCTCCCCGTGACCCTGAGGCCTCCAGAGTTAATAGCGTCATTAGTCTTGGCAAAATCGGGCTGAATTGGCCCGCGAATTGCCCACGCGGGCGACTAAAGAGCATGAAATGACACCCGGTAATCAAATTTGTTCAGGTCGGACGCAGGAGTGGGAGCGCGGGGCGCAATTTCACGGGCAGATTCACGCTGCACGGCTACGTTAAATGTCAGGGCAGCATAAGCCGGACTTATTTTATAAACAAGTCGATGGTGTTTTTACAAGTCTGGCTGCAGTCCTTTTTTTAAGTGCTGTGAGCTCGGTATAGCCAGGGAGTCTGTGGGTTGCAGGGGCTGAGTAGAGGCTGTATGTTGCGTACACATACCTGTGGGTAATGTCAAAGACTCGTTTGTACATGTGGCATACATTCATGCCAGACGTCCATTACTGCAATATCCCAACACAGGATCCTCCTAAAAAGAATGACCTAACTATTACTCCTCAGGATACAGGTCACTATGACTGAGATTAGATAAAAGGTTCGTGAAAATTTCATGAAAATCAGAAGTGACGCTTATCCACTTCTAGACCTTTCAGAGGACAACTCAACATAATTGGGTTCTGATGATGACTTAACATGAACACGATGTCACACAAAGGCTCCAGGATTTGCTCAGAAAGTCAAACACTGAGTGGCCGATGCTGAGATTCTAGGTTTGAATCTGGGTTATACCAACCCGGACAACCACACGGATTTGTAAAACTCCTAAAACACACTGGGGAGGCGAAGACATGACAGCGCAGGAAGTTTATTTGTGAACCTGTCTGTGCGGAGCTTGGAGCATAATTCCCGCGTATGTTCATGTATGCAGGCCTGTGTGGTAGGCAACAGAAGAGAGCCAAAACATAATTATTGTGCTGTACTCTTATCATCCTGCATCGTCCTCCCCGCCAACCTGCACTGACTGGCCTGGTGAAGTATGACCGATACGACGTGGGAACGTCTCCATGCAGCAGTTGATTAACAAAGAACTGTACGTGTAGGTCACGAAAAAAAAGAGTTCTGATAGACTCGGGAAGGCTTTCCCGGATAAATAAATGGCATTATTATTTTATTGCGGTGGGGCGCACCCCTGGAAGCCGAGCTACCGACACACATAAAACCGCACACACTTGAAGCCGCGTGCAACTCTTATGAGACCACGGGGGTCCTATAAGTTTTGGCAGAGTGCCCCCCGAACCAAACATCCGTCTCATCTCCGGACCCCCCCAACAGAGGCAAGGTCTCGACACCTACCCTCTCCACACAGCCATTCCTCCCAGCACCCACGCAGGCGATCCAGTCGCAGTCCCTTTACAATGCAAAGACAAACTGCCGGCACTTGAACAAGTCTACCCCTGACAAACAAGACGCCTGCTGCAGCCCTTTGGCAATCCACCGCTGACGAAGGTCTTCCGGGTCTGTTGTCGGTCGGTCACGGTGGATGTTTCACCAAATTTCACGTTGCTGGTCAGTGCAGGTTGAGCAACGGAGAGCGCCCTGGACCGGTTCAAATATCACTCACCGCTGATGTTCACGCCGTTAAGAAACAGCTCGAAATGTATTCAGACTGCCCGAGTTTTAATCTAGACCGCCTGAAAATGTCACACGGACCGGCTGACAATTCTGGCAGTCGCCATTCAGACTGGCTAATAATCTGAGCCGTCAATCTGAAATGTTTTAATTATCTCTCAACTCCATGAATCTTTATTTTTTTTAAAGAGTACATCATCTGATGAAGAGCAATGAGGTGGCTTCTCCACCACAGGCGCTATACCACAACTAATGCGTGTGACTGGCAGTGGGGTGGGTCGTCGCGACCTCTATGACATCATATCACGCGCAGCTGACCATGCAACATGGTGCACAACTGCCCAAGTCAGTACTGAACTGCTTAATAAACAACCAGGTGGCGTGGCTCATGCCACCGTTGGGTCTCTTCAAAGTTAGTGCTGGCCTGATTCCGTGGCACACTCCAATGGCCAGGCGAAGAACCGGCTCTGCTGCTATCCCATCATTCGTCCGGCGGACATGCACGAGGAGCGAGTGACATCTACTCACAATCACAGTTCTAACGTCAGGAGGTGCTTGCTGCCCGCTTCGCCGTCGTTGCAATCACGACGCGCACAAAAAACCATCGCCATCCGAGGAATCATCGCTGACAACGCGCGTGAAAAGCGTGGCAGCCATCCAGTCCGGAGAGCATGAACACGGCACGACAATATTTCAATATTACACTTCAACTGGCGTTTAATTGGCATTCGACGCAGGTGTGTGTTTGTGTAAACCAAGTTAAATTCCCAACTGCGGATAACAACACTGGCTAATTGGGGATCAGGACGTGTCCTGGGCCTCTCGCCGGTTGAGTCAGCCTTCAACGAGTACCTAATGCCTGGATCGCTGTGTGGGTGTGCGTTTAAAAAAAAACATATATTTGGTTCATGCAGTGTCGCCGTTATGGCGAAAACCAACGAGAATTATAGCAACTACGATTGTATTAAAACGTCACGAGCGTTCGGCTGGGAAAATCAGTGAGTGTCGTCTGTAGGGCGCTCTCGGTTGGAAAAATGAGCGCCCGGTGCGATGTCGCGAGCAGTGAGCCAACAGTCTCCACGGGGGAGGGCAGCAAGGCACGGCGTGCTGTCGTTCGAAATAGGTGCTCGCACACGGCTTTCGCTCTTGCCTACGACCGGGCCTCGGGAGGGTCACCGTTCCTAATTTGCGAGTACGCACGCTTCACGTGTCCGGGTATATTTCTAATACAGCGTTCACTTACGGCACTGCCTGCTCGTGTCATTGAATGCGCCATTGAACGTTATAAGCGCGTTGCGTAATAGACATGTGGCTGCACAATGTAGCCATTTGCATAGTTTACTCACTCAAAAGCGTGTGACAGCATTTTTTTTGCAGCTGCTGCGTTGGCATTTCCCGTCGGTTTATGGAGAAAAACAGCGAGCGGATTGAAAATTTGAGTGGGAATTGCAAATGAAATGCGGGCAGTATGTTTTCGTCCACCGCCCAGCATGGTCACAAAACCAAAAAAAACATTAAAACACGGCTCGTCTCACTCATCACGTCTCACCTTCCTTTCTTTCCAGAACCGTAAACTGTCCTACACTGCAGCGAACACTGTGGACAAGGTCAGAGTACCCACAATTTACCCCGCCACGGGCAATGTCGCCGAACAGATTTGTTTTCGAGAAACATAACTTATTTAATGCTGCATTGGTGTTCATCGACATCGGATGAAGAAAATTGGCCAATAAGCTTCCACTGCCATCACCAGAAAATTAACCCGGTACTTTTCAAGTCAGGTGCGTCGCTTACAATCACTGCCCTTCGCAAAATAGCTGTAGGGATGTGGGCCAGACTAGATGGAATAAGTGAGATTGTATAAAAATTAACCCGTAAAAACTAAGTTTTTCACTATAAATCCTTTATATGCGTGGCATCGGTTTTATTTTATTATTCATTTCTGTTTTTCTTGAGTAAGAGTTTCATTTTCATCACATTGGTAATTTAAGTTAAATATGAAGAAAAAAAATTACCTAAAAAGTGTAAAATTTTGGGGAAAAAATTTCACGAACATTAATTGTCACGCACAACGAGTCTGTATGGAAAATGTCAGCTCGATTGGATCACGGGAAGTGGGTTAAAAAACGACCAAAAGATTTGCACGGTCGTAAGCAAGCAAGCGAACTTAATATAAAGGATTTAACAAGTAAACCCGTAAAAACAAAGTTTTTCACTATAAATCCTTTATATGCGTGGTGGCTAGAGTCTTCTCGTCCTCTGGCTTGAGATGGCTGCTACCTATGGGTCAGATGATTGTCTGCCAGTATTAAGCAATTGGTAATTAAATATTTAATTTGTTTTCCCTAAACAGTGTAAAATTTTGGAATTTTTATTTCACGAAAATTATTTGTCACACACAACGAGTCTGTGTGGAAAATGTCAGCTCGATTGGATCACGGGAAGTGGGTTAAAAAACGAGCGAAAGATTTGCACGGTCCTAAGCAAGCAAGCGAACTTAATATAAAGGATTTAAAAATATATTCGCCTGTGGAGGACGCGGGGATCGATCCCGCGACCTTTGGCATGGGAAGCGAGGGCGCTACCAACTGCGCTACTCCGCCACAGCCTGTGGAGGGGTTACGCTCTGGGCTCTTACACTGTGACGTTCAGCCAAAGCCATGAATAAGTTCTATTTGAATATATGTAAAATAAAAAATGTTTTGCCTAAAAAGTGTAAAATTTTGGGAATTTTTTTTTCAAGAACATTAATTGTCTCGCACAACGAGTCTGTGTGGAAAATGTCAGCTCGATTGGATCACGGGAAGTGGGTTAAAAAACGACCGAAAGATTTGCACGGTCGTAAGCAAGCAAGCAAGCACGCAAGCAAGCGAACTTAATATAAAGGATTTAAAAAAGCAGGGTCACCTGTCAGATGTACGTATGTATGTTGGACTTTTGTCGCACCGTACATAGCCAATTGGAGGTGTGGAATCACAATCCGCGGAACGCTTTGCTAAATATAAACACAGAACTTAAACAGCTAAACCGGGAATGTTGCCTACATCATTCTCCATTTCCAAGAAGGGAGAGAAAACATATTAGAATAATTACAGACACGTTAGCTTCCTATCACATGTATGCTGTATAACCTGTTTGCTGGTATTAGAAAAAAGGTTGTTGTCAACTCTGGCCACTCTTAATCATATTCTAGCAAAGACAAATGAAGATGAGAAACCATATTCTTTGGTTCTTTCGGTAAAGTCACGTATGTGAAAATAATAATAATAAATAAAATATGTTATTTTATTATTAGAAAAGGTTGTTGTCAACTCTGGCCACTCTTAATCATATTCTAGCAAAGACAAATTAATATCAGAAACCATATTTTATTATTATTTTCACCTACGTGACTTTACCGAAAGAACCAAAGAGTATGGATCCTTGCAGTCACGAAAACTTCAAATCTAGAATATCAGAAACCACCAAAAGGCATGCGATTCAGTGGTAACTTATCCAGTCACCAAAGGTCTCACAAATTGAGGCCTATAAACAACCACATAATGTGTATCATACGTTGTACGGCAGCATATTAACGCCAACTGCCACGATAGAGATAATATCTAAACGGTCCGACTGTCATCACCTTGAAACCGGTTTTATCAAACCGGTTTTTTTCAGGTCAGTTGCTCACAGCGCCATAATTCACCACCGCAGTCGTTTCTCATCTTTACATCATTTTTATTAAATTGCTTAGATTCGCCAGGTTAATTAATCAATTGTACAAATAAAACATTGCACATAGAGCCCTAGTTCAACGTTCCAATTGTTTTTATTTTAGTTTGAAAAAAGGGCCGCCGTTTATTTAATTATAAAAATCCACTGTTGAATGATGTCATCCCACATGCTGTGTTTTTAACCTCGTGCGGTTTATCAATAAAGAAAAAATCAGCACTGTAATCGCCAACACTAGCCACTGGCTGGAACATCACCCTACGGTGCATTTGTTGTGTTATGAGGCAGTGTTGATGACTCTTGTTTGTAAACCACCGCCAACTCAGTGCCTTAATGTGTGCATACCAATTATTTTGTTGGAGCGGTGACGTGGTGATTAACATACTGGGCTATAAATCCGGCGACCAGGATTTCGATTCCTTGCCACTGCTAACATAAGTGGCGAAGTGACATCTGAACCTTTCTTGCCGACCCCCCTCCCACCTACCCCCCACTTCACCAACCCGCACTGAGCAGCTTGATGAAATATTGTCAAACGATCCCCATGACCAACGTGGCTTGGCCAGGCCTTCATCCAGCAGTGTAAATAATTAATGTAAATATCCACAATTAATGTAACGATGCCGCTAAAGCGCGCACTCAATTTTTGCCCAACAGATAAATAACTTGCCTTCCCTTACATGTCACGCACAATGAACATGCCATTGTTCGACAAATTTGCAGGCTCGCTTTGCCCTCTGGTGGGCTTATCAAGTTTGCGGCCAATTTACCAGAGCGGCAATTTGCACACCATTTAGATGCAAATGCGAGACCTTTAACCGCGCAAGTTCCCGTCCGTGGAAGTGACGCCCAAGATATTGGAGCGAAGAACCCGCAGCTCCGCGGGGCTTCGGGGGAGAAGTAATGCTGCGACGCAAAAAAAACATAATCTCGCTCTAACATCGGACTTGAGCGTCGACGGACGACAGCGGTGGAGAACGGGCAGCGAGAGCGATGTACCCCGCTCGCTCTGCACACAGCCTTGCGTTGCTATGGATCTGTCATTTTGTCATCGCGTAAAATAGAACCGGGCTCGTGACGATTTGTTTCGTACAATTCAATGACGGGTTTCTCTCTCTCTCTCTGGCGCATGCACTTTTCTCCCTTCTCGTTTCCGAGAGATGCTGTTCTCCCTGTCATTGGTCTTCATCGATGACGATGATAACGGTGGTGATGGGGGTGCTCGTAGTGAATGTGATGCTGAAGATAAAGGCGGCGGTGGTTGAGATGATGATAAGAATGGTGATGGTGGTGGTGGAGCAACTGGTAATGGTGTAATGATGATGGTAATGGTGGTAGTGTTGATAGATACGAAGGTGGTGATGGTAATGATTGTGACAATAATGATAGTGATGGATGTAGTACTGTATTGTTAGTTGTGTTTTTAGCGATAATGATGTGACTTTACCGAAAGACCCAAATAATATGAATTCCTGCAGTCATGAATGCTTTAAGTCAAGACTACCATGTTATTCGTGAAATACAGATTTTTCACGTGGGAAGAAGTCGAACGAATCATCTGCGATTTCTATTTGCGAACGTTCATCATCAGGCGGGTTATGGTCATTCACAGGGCTTCGTTGCTGCCTTAACAGGTACATTGGCTGCTCAGTTATGACGGGGGGGGGGGGTAGAAATGAGAGAGTGGGGAAGAGCAGGGAGCAGGAAGAATGACGGTCGTTTACTCTCCCTAGCAGCATGCGCTATCATGAGCCATGATTCCTAACGCATTAAGCAAACGGCTTGTTTGAAATTCCAAATCAGGCCACAGGGCTGCCTTACGTATGCCATCACCCATGCTTTGAAAAGAAGATGAATGTCGCGGTAAGGGATATGGCCGTGGGAGTCCAGCGGAGGAACAGGAAATGCCAAAACTCAAAACCTGGACACGTTAGCGAAGGTGAGCGCAGTGTGAAGCACCTAGGCAGAGGGAGAACTGTAAAACCATCTACTCTGGCTCTCTCTTGAGAAGGAGAGTTCTAGTCTCCATGGGATCTCACACCTACCAACCTCATCTTGTCCAATGAAATAGTTCTGATTGAAGGGATTATTTTTGTTACTGAAAGCAACAACTAAAATATTACTTGACATTCTATGGGTTTTAGATTTGAAGCTTTCGTGACTGCAAGGATAAAAAAAAAGATAACAAATAAAACATGTTTTAACCTACGTGACTTTACCGAAAAAACCAAAGAGTATATTCTATGGGTCTTTCGGTAAAGTCACGTAGATAGGTTCAAAGAAAATAATTACATTTTTTTTATTTTCTTTGAACCTATCTCCATGACTTTACCGAAAGACCCATATAATATGAATTCCTGCAGTCACGAAAGCTTTAAGTCAAGATTTATTACTTGACATGTTGATCACTTGCCTGCACAAAGTTCCTACGTAGTGTCTATTTTTTAACAATACATAGGAACTTTGTGTTTATATTTAATGCAAACATCATTATCATCATCAGCGACCCCACAATGCTCCAACCAGGATCTGACCTACCTAGGAAGATGTGGTCCTCCTCGATTCGGCTCTGGACACTCCATGAAAGATGTGGACACTTTTTTCCATGCATGGAAAATGAACGAGAATCCAGTGTGTGACTGTGGTGCTGCGACATCTCAGACCGTGCAACATCTCGTGAACGACTTCCCAATCGGATCGTTCAACGGCAATCTGAAACAAATTCACGCTGCTACGCCTGAAGCAGTTGCATGGATATCGGATCTCGACATCAATTTGTAATCTGTTGCAATCGCCAAAAATGACACACGAAAGAAGAATTAGGTATGATCTATCCACTGCTGAATAAAGGCCCCATCACGCCTTTGTTATCGTGCATGGTCCGCGATGCCAAGATCCATCAGGTTCCTGCGAGATTTATGAAACAGAGTCTGACATGATGAATTACTGTAACAGCAAACCTTGGAGGTTGGGTGTCGACTTTGCAACTCCGGTATCTAGTAGGATGGATGCCATGGCGAGGTACGGTGGCATCAACGGCATTGGGCTTCTCGATAACCTCTTGTTTTTTTTTATGTCAGACTGAGACTCAAAACTAATTTGCAAGAGAGGGCCCTAGGGCCCTGGGGATATGTTGGCCAATCCTCCTATGGCGTATGATTGCACGTGTGGATATTGGAGCGGTCAGAAAAAAAAAACACTCCTCGCAGACATGAGGGAAAAAAAAACAATAATCACATTTTCCTTGTTACCGCCCGTTAGCAACCTCCCGGAGGCACCCTCGTTTCCTCTACAGGTGATTGTCCCACGCACTTCGCAGTTCCATCTCAGCATGACCCACCAACCTTATTTCCACACGTATTGATGTATATTTTACTCAACATCTCTGCTGTATATCGGCGTTCCTCACACATTTTCAGACAAGACATGAATCAGTGTGAGGGCCGCCAAACATTTGAACCCATTGGCTCTGACAGCACGAGGACGACGATGATGCTGGTGACGGGGTGTTTTCATATTTGTGTATTGTCGGGGGGCCGCAAGTTAGGCGCCCGCACTGAAGGTCACCAGGGGTCGCCAGTGACCCCCCTTGCAATGAAGAACGCCGCTCTCTATGGATATGCTGCCGTGGTCTCATGGTTAGCACACTGGGCTTGCAATCCAGGGGTTCGATATCCCGGCGCAGGAGTTGATACAATGGGGACAAGTTTTATTTATTTTAAATCTCCCTACCGCCTCTGTTCACTCATCGGTATAAATGGGTCCACCTCAGTTCGTCGATTGGCAGGTCGCATGTGGAGTGGGGATACGTTTGGACACTCTCTTCCAAGATATCTGACCCAGTGTGGAAGAGTAGGCCAACTTCTCTCTAGAGCTGCATCTAGTTGATTTTGTATATATATATATTTTAAGGATAAAGCCACACGACGCAAGTTTTAGTGGGAAATAAGCACGCAAATGACGTCATGTGCTCACCATTATTTCACGTGACGTCATATTTTAGGATGAATCCGAAATACATTTATTTTACCCTCTGGACCCAAAATTTCGTATCGGCGAGTTTTTATTACCATTAATTTAATTTTTCGGATTCATCTGAACATTCGAAAACACACCTCCAGTACATATACACTGCACACCGAGTATATGCATACAGTATATGCAGGCATAGACAGTCTATATGTACCAGTTCCTGGAAGCCACTGAGCACACACACACTGCCGTGTCGCTAGCTCCCCTCTCTGCGCTCTGTGCAGCAGCAGACATCGATTTTTCAAGAGCTCAAAGCCATTAGGGTCTCCGCGGACAATGCATCTCAGTGATATAGCCGCGCCTCGCAGCGGGCTTAATGACGCAAGGCCGGTCCTACACGCTTCCACCGCCACGCCAGCGGCACACATTGATCCACGGCGTCCTCTCGAGTATTCTCCCACGAAAGCACGCGGCCGCAAGGTCGATAGTTTCGTTGCTTAAAATATGTGGTCGAGGTTCGCCGGCCACCGTCACAGCCCCGCCACCCCCCCCAACTGGGTAACAGCAGCAGTAGCAGCAGGAGCAGCAGTCGCCAACACCACCACCACTACTGCTACTAGCCGCCGCGCCAGATTTACCGCGCGCAGTGATATTCCAAGTGCGGCGTTCATCCATCTGAGCATAATATTGGGAGATGTGCAAATAAATAGTCAAGTTAGAGAGACAGGGTGGAGAGAGAGGAAAAGGCTTGGCCTCATTAACGACGTGATCTCATCACAAACTGCCAAGTTCAACTCAGCAGTTCTCAATCAATGCCATTTATTTAATCAAGTGACACCCCCATTGTGGTTAATTATTTATTTTCTTTTCGTCCAAAGGGGACTTGTGATGCCGCAGTTACAATGGGACCACGAGGCACCGATAGCAATTGTTTGTGCTAATTAGGTTGTGGTAATTTAGAAAATTGGGATTTGGGTCATGACATCAGGACACGATGATCTGCGTTTGTGAATGATGTCATGGAAATAATTTCGGCTGCAAATATGCTAATACCTGCGCTAGTGGAACACACATACAGATGAAAATAATATTCGTCATCATCATCAGCTATGATCAATCTACTGCTGAATGAAGCTTTCCCCAAACCAATTACAATCCCATATGGTCATGCGATGCCATCTGACTCCTGCGCACGAGCCGATCCCATTGCTGAGTCCCCACTATGGTCGCTCTCTCGGGTCTCTTTCCTTTCTTTGGCTGCCATTCCATCAACAGTCTCGTCCAATTCGTCACGACCATCCCTTCGAGCGACGCGTCCCGCCCAAACCCGCTTAAATTCACGAACAGTCAATGTGACATCGAATTTGGTATTTCTTTAGAAGTCTTTTTTTTCGTGACGAGTTATTTTCTATTTTTTGTGTTGCGTCTTCTTTAAATAGAGACCAGTTTGCATAAGCTGATGGATTTACTGCGTAGAGAATACGTGTACTGAAATAAGGGCTTCCCCATGCCGTCTGTGTCGTAGAGGGTCGGGGGCGTGGCAAGGAGAAGAGACATAGGAGCACAAGTTTCAAGTTCATGTATTAGGTATAGCCCTGTGAGCCATTCGGCTCTTGAATCGCGTGCAACCGCAACAAACAAAAACATGAACAAAAAAACATCTTAAAGTGAATATGTTACTGAGTGCAAACAGAAAATCCAAGAAAAGACAGCTAAATATTGCAGAAAAAACACCGTGCACCAACGCTGTGTGCAAAATCCCAGTGGGATGCAAGTCAAACAACAACAACAAGACAACTTAGATTAAGGCCATTAGTCTAACGCTGTACTACAACAAACAAACATGACTAAACCAATACACTTTTCGAAATCACCAAAATAAAGCCACGAAAGCAATGAAACAGTGATCATAGGAACTGTGACGGAATTTTCACAATAAATGACATAAACAACATGTACTACCAAAACCTTGCAGCCATAGTTGGCTGCATGAGTCACTCCACAACAGCAGGAGCACCAATCGGAGTATTATAAGTAGAATACGGGTCAACAAATTACGTGGCAGCATTGACCTCTGCTGCCCACCACATCGCCACACATCATTTACTACTGGTTTGTGCTTACTAGTCACCTCTAATCGTACTATCCATGCTCAAAAGCCTGCTTAGCTTCTCAGTTCCGATGAAACGGGATGCATTCCAGACGATTTGGTCACAGTTAGAGCATACTCTTTCCTCTAGTACATCTCTCATACATCTTGCCAAGGCAGGCAAGAACACCCATATATGTGCACATTGATGCAGAGATGTCAACAAGTAAAACCTCTCATATCTCTCCAGACAGATGACCTTTATTTATAACCTGGTAAGAGTTCAATTATTCCTGGCCACGGCTCATATCAGGGGTGAATGATATCCGATCCGGTCCAGAGCACCCTCCACTTCATCAAACTGCACTGACCAGTGTGGTGAAGTAATGCCAATCAACTCCGATGACTGATAATGGTGGCATGGGGAGTCTTTCATCTGGCAACAGATTGACAAAGAGCCATATCCCCGTAAGTCTCTCTTCAAGGGATATATTTGTTAAAATTAACAAAACAGTGTAGATGTGAACAGACTTGAATAGCAATCCATAAACCTTTAGACTCAAAAAGAGACCTAAAACATACATAGACTCGAATACTTCCAAACTTTAATTAACAAAAATATAATAGAATCCCAGCCTTATACACCTATGTACTTGTAATAAACCTCTTGGAGACGGCTTGTGGAATCGGTCCTTTTATTTCACTTCTTCAGTTCACAAACACTCCCAGTTGCTGGCAGGCAACGGGAAGCGGGCAGACAGCCCACAAGAGACGCAGCGCCACGTGGCACCCGGAGCCCCGCTCGCGCGTGGCCTCTCTCTCTCTTCGTTCCGTGTCTGACCACGTGTCTCTGATCTCTCTCCTTATTTAACGCCTGGGTCACGTGGTACCCTCCAGCCAATCCTTAATAGCCTGCGCCGAATGTTCCAGATTCCCCATCAACTCCCAGGACCACGCCTCTTACTTGTCTTCCTATTGGCTGAGGCCAAGACCAGCAGAACCAATCACCCTAGCTGACATCCCGTGATCACGCCGAGGCCATGCTCTCAGGCTCTCCCCCCATTGGCTGTAAAGCGGGACCGGCAGAGCCGATCACCACGTGAGCCGGACATAGGCTCTTATTACATATATTATAAAGAAACTCGTGTACTTATGTCGTGTCGACGATTCAGAGACTGAGTTTCTAGGAGGCAGTTTCTTGATTAACAACTTTCACGATCTCGTCCGCACACTCTCCACAGTAGCTCAGCCCAGCCTGTACACAACACTCGCCGCCTAACACTGACGGCGCTGACTGAAATAGCCAACTACTCTCCTTCGTAGCGCAATATCTAGCGGAGACGACAGCGACGACGAGATGAGTCCACTCCCAGAACCGGCAGCCCTGAGCCCCCCGCTCTCGGCTCCTTTTATGCTCCCAGCGTGGCCTGGCTCCACCCTGGCCGCGCCTCCCTTCTCGAACCCGCTGGCAAGTTCCAGGGGCCTCCAGATGGGGTCCTCCGTGACCCTTTCCCGAGTTCCTCCCCGCTGCCAACACAACGTGCACGCCCCACCGGCGTGTGCGCTGTCTGTCCACCACAGTTGCCGCTGCTGTCCACCAGCCGCCGCTATAATACTACACTTATATAAAATCCCCCAAAACTCTAAGATACCCATATACTTACATATAGAAGCCCATAAACGGGCATATTAAGCCATATAATTGCACGTAGACATATAGACTTACATATGTACACAGATGGCACAGATATCCTTTACAACCAGCCCGCTGAGACCAGAAGTGTCTTTATTCAGGAAAGTTGTGGATTTTTAAAAAGTACGTACCCGCAAAACAGCGAGTACAAATGTAAACGTGCACACGAACGCTTAACGAATACACACGTGTGCTTGATGAATGAATCCCTGAATGAATTAATGAATGAGTTAATGAATGAATGAATTAATAAATGAATGTTTAAATTAATGAATTAATTAATTGATGAACTAATTATTTAATTCACGAGAAATCCTTAATGCAGCGGCAACCCTCCAGCGCTTCAACGAAGAGAGAGAAGACAAGGGTCCGGGCGTCCAATGTAGTGCACAGGTACGCACAAAGTTCATCGCACCCGCCTTCATTCATCATTTGCACCATGCATACGGAGCCACTTACACGAGACGTTAAAATGTTAATGTGACGTCGCGTGGCGTGGCGTGGTGGCATTAACGGAATGGCATTTCGGCTGGAAAAGGTCCCCGTGTCTGCTGCACCATTACCGGCACATCCATCTCTCGAGAATTATTCCAGCAGTGAGTAACGTGTGTTTGGGCGACACGTGTTACGCGAGCCACAAATAAACGCGTCGAATGCTAACCACCGCCGCACTAATATCCGAATACCCTTTGTAGTAGTAATAATGACAGTAACAATTAGAGTGTATTAACACTGCAACAATCAGTCCTCGTATTTGAAATTGAGCATTTGGAGATGTCAATCTCATCTTTTTTTACGGGCCTGAGATAATGGTGGAAATTACGTGTTCCTATGACAGGAAGCACGCTATCCTTAGCAGAGCCTCTTAAATTATTTGGGAAAATATTCCACCACCGAGTGCAAACTCACGGGTGGGGTCCAATGACACTGATTTGTTGTGCATGATGGATAGATGTAGGTGGCGATTAATGATGGATGGATGATGGATAGATGGAGGACGTTGATGGATGATTATTGATGATGATGATAGCGACGATGACAATCAACTGAGCTGCATTACAACCATTATTATTCTTACACCGAATGCACGAGAGGGACGCGTGTTCAGGACGGAGGAGGGGAAGGTTGCCGTGACAAGCACTGAAGTGACACCAAGAGGTCAGTGGCCAAAGAAAATGCGAAAAGTCAGATGGTGAGAATACAACTGTGAGACCATACCCTGGAGAACAGGTCATTGGAATAGAAACTGAGTGTGCAGATGGTGCAACATTGCACCGGGGGGGGGACCACGGGCCAAAGGGGCATAAACCCCGGGTAACGAAAATAGGGGAGTGAAATTATACATGTGTGTATGTTGAACTTCTTTCACACCGTACGTAGCGAACCGTGCTATTCAGATGTGCGAGGGGGGGTGAAACTTAACATTAAAAGCAGTTCATTCCTGGCGTCAGGGCCCCATGCAAAACCCATTGCGCCACCGAGCCAAGTTTCAACCGTGCACAAGACAATTGTACGTGGAACGACAAAGGAAGTACACTAATGACCCGTTCACCTTGACACTGACCTATCTATTTACTGTAGGTCAACAGTGCTTCAGCTTACGCATGCAGGTTTCGGTGGGCGGGGGCTGTATACACGTGTCATGCCTACAGCCCGTATTAGCACCCGGGCATCGGCCTTGAGCTGTAACGGCGGCGTGAAACAGCATTGCCATGGTCTTGCCGAGCCATTGGGCTCTTATTCTCAAGGGTGCTCCGTGGAGGCTCATCGGGCCGAGGGGAGACAATCCCCTTAACCCCGGGCAGATGACTGCACCTGCAACACCGCTCACGGACGCCGCGCGCATCGTTGAGAAATCACTGGAGTGAGAATAAATCCAAGTTGCGGTGTTTCAAGCCTCGGCGATTCCCGATAAAAAAAAGACACACAACGATGCCCACAAAGGTGGATAAACCGTTGCTGTATTTTGTTCATATATTTATGTTTGGAAGCCCTGGCTATGAGACTCATCGCGGTCTTTGCCTTGGCGTGTCCAAGCCCATTGGTTACGGTGCTTGCTACTGCACAACTATGCAGTCAATCACCACTCTAACACCCGCCAGCCACCTCGACTGCACCGCTCTCCTGCACAAATGTGCAGCCAACAGCAACACCACACACCGCTCTAGTCACCACTCTACAGCACCATTCTGCCCCAACACTCGAAAGCATCATTACCCACCACGGCAGCACCGGTCTACAGCACCACTCTACAGCACCACTCTACAGCACCACTCTACAGCACCACTCTACAGCCAGATTTTCTCCGTACACATACACAGTACTCAGACTCAATCTCTCTGGCAGAGTTTAGGAAGCCCCCACGGAACTAAAATGTTTCCTTTGATTACAAATTACCAATTCACATCGAATGCATTCTTCACAAATTAAGCATCCATTATTAATACACCTCTGTTTCTCATGTTTAACCTCGATAAATTGCTCCTTAATTGTGTCCTTGCTGGACCCCTTGTTTTGTTTTAGCAGACTGCTCAGGCAAAGCAATACAATTTGGATTCGCACAGCTTTTAAATGGGAATGATTATTCAACCTTGGTTATGCCCCCAATGCATCTCGAGTAACACCAGCGTTGAAGATGGCTCCGAAACACCTGCTGCTTTCGTTTTTTTTAATATCTCTGTATATATGTGTGTTTATATATACTGTATGTGTGTTTATATATATGTGGTAACAGTCTGCATGTATCCCTAGGTCGACTCAGTTTCAAACGAGTACCTGGTGTGATTTGTAAACATCACCACTGGGGAGACCAAGGCGGCCGGGCGTGGTGTTGGCCACCCACCCCCTAGTGTGCCGTGCCGGCCTTAAAGGTGCTCGCTAACAGCACTTGCCCCAACAGTTTATTTAGACTGTACAGCGGACCTTTGGCTTGTTTACCGATGATCAACTCACGAGAAAGCGACCAATCTAGTCGGATATCAGAAGCTAGCACGTGTTAGTGAGCCTGGAGTGTGCTCGGATGGAGGGACCTGCAGCGTGGTGAACTATTCTCAAATTCCCCCTTCGGTGCCCAAGTCGTGAGGATCGAGGTCCTCATCAGCGGCTTAACAACACAGGCCGAAGGCGTGAAGAGTACTCCACGTATTCTTAGGTTTTTTCGGTAAAGTCACGTAGGTAAAACATTAAAATTAATAAAAGTAAAATGAAATAAAAAATCACGACGTTTCGGAGGCAACACAAGCTTCCGTGTTCAGGTGGAACCGTCATAGCCACGACAGCTGTATCAAGTAAATGAGAGATTGCAAGAGCTATATATACGGAGTGGTAGCTCTTGCAATCTCTCATTTACTTGATACAGCTGTCGTGGCTATGACGGTTCCACCTGAACACGGAAGCTTGTGTTGCCTCCGAAACGTCGTGATTTTTATTTTATTTTACTTTTATTAATTTTAATGTTTTACCTACGTGACTTTACCGAAAAAAACCTAAGAATATGAATCCTTGCAGTCACGAAAGCTTCAAATCTAGAAGTACTCCACGTGTGTCTCCTCAGTAAAGCAGTCAGCGTGCAGACGGCACGGGGTAGTATGCGGGTCGCAGAGCAACACGAGCACCACCCATCACGGTCTCACTCCGCCATTAGGTAAATCTCACGTTGTGCCCAAAGCAGTGGCTAATAACCCGTAAAAACAAAGTTTTTCACTATAAATCCTTTATATGCGTGGCATCGGTTTTATTTTATTATTCATCTCTGTTTTTCTTGAGTAAGAGTTTCATTTTTATCACATTGGTATTTTAAATTAAATAGGAATTTTTTTTTCCTAAAAAGTGGAAAATTTTGGGAAAAAATTCTCATGAAAATAAATTGTCACTCACAACGAGTCTGTGTGCAAAATGTCAGCTCGATTGGATCACGGGAAGTGGGTTAAAAAACGACGGAAAGATTTGCACTCTCGTAAGCGCGCAAGCAAGCAAGCAAGTGAACTTAATATAAGGATTTTAAAAACATACATCTTAAAACAATTAATTTTTTATTTTTCGATTTAAAGCTTTCGTGACTGCAGGGATTCATCTTCTTGGTTCTTTCGGTAAAGTCACGTAGAAGGGAAATAATAAAATAATAAAAATAAAACATAATAAAATACAATTCTCACGACATTTCGGCTACAACGCAAGCAGCCGTCCTCAGGTGAAGAATGAAACACCACCAAGCTTGGAGCGTATCTTTAGGCTGGGTTGGACGGGGAAGGAGAGCGCCTTGACAAAATAATTTGCATATCAAGATGAATTTAGCATATTTATGGTAAATGCGTAGGAGGTGGGCGGGGGGTTTCAAAGTCATATTATGCCCGTGCATTATGCCGGATTAGCAGCATCAAAGGGAGGGGATAGGGGGCAGCATTAACAAAGGGAAGGAATGTTAATAGTATGTAGCTGCAGTTACTAAACCACGTTATGCTTTATTTTTTTTATTTTATTATTTCCCTTCTACGTGACTTTACCGAAAGAACCAAGAAGACGAGCAGTGGCTGTTACACCTGCTCCACTCCCTCATCACCCTTCTCCCTCCCCTGCACACGAACAGCAGCAGATCCAAAAACACACGCCGACCCACCAGGCCACCACCGCCACCCGAACCCCAAGAGGCACAGGGCGAGAGATGCCCACATTGTGCTCACCATGCACATGTGGGTGCTGGGTGAATTGCCGGTTACATCACTGGATCGCGAAGGATGGCAATTGGCTTGAGGGGGTCTTCATCTACCAGTGGATTGATCATGGCTGATGATGGTAAAGTATGGGGTTCCATAAGGGTAGTCCTCGCAACACGCCGCCACGGTACATCCATTCATTTGCAAAATAGGCCATTACACGCTGCACCCAGGTACACAAAGACAAAGATCCCCCGTATAGCCTTAACAGACTGTAGGGGCAAGTGCTGTTAGCGAGCACCTATGAAGGCCGGAACGGTACACAAGGGGGTGGGTGGCCAGCACCACGCCCGACCGCCTTTGTCTCCCCAGTGGCGATGTTTACACACCGCACCAGATACTCATTTCAGGTTGAGTCCACCTAGGGGAGGCCCAGGACCGGTTCAGATAATCGTTACTGGTGTTGGCCGTGAGCGGGAATCAAACCCGGGTCGCCAGGTTCATAACGCAGCGCGCTAACCGCTACACCACCGCTCCCCACACCCAGGTACATGCACGTTCGGTTCGTCACGCGGGGATATTGTTTAGCGATCATCAGGTGCGAGCGGGATGTAATGACTACAGTGTTTGAATTGAGATAAATGTGTCAACAGGGAAAGATTTGAACGATTTTGGACGTGCATTTATTCTTACGTAGATATAATAATACGCGTATTTATGAAGTGGTCTTTTAACTTGACCAGAGTATGTCAATCAATTCGGACCAAAATTGTGATGGAGAGAATTCGTCCACTCTTCTTGGTTCGGGAAAAATGCGCATTGAATACGGTGCTGTCGGCCGTATTCCGATGAAAGAGTCTTTTGTATGTATGTTGAACTTCTTTCACGCCGTAGGTTCACGCCGGGATAGTGATTGCGCCATTCAGTTTCGTGAATGTCAATGGGCGAAGGCCTCCCCCACAACACGTCAAAAAAAAGAAAATCCCAACACGTTCGTCAACAACAATGTGGCCTTAAAAGGAATAATATATAATGGGCAACGTTTCAGGCAATGGTCCTTCTTCACAGCACACCTAGTCGGTTATGAAAGCGTTTCCCCATTACCTCACCACCCTGGTCAGTGCGGGTTGCTGATGTCCCAGAACCGGTTCTGGTGTCACTTGCCACCGCTCACAGTGACAGAGAGTCGAACGCGGGTGGCAGGGTGGTCCATAGTGCATCGCGCTAATCGCCGTACCAGAGCTCCATCGTATACAAGTCCATATTTTCTAAAAGTGCGAAGTTGCCTGCATTTGTGAAAACAGCCCGTCTGTTTAACAACTGCCCCAGGTGATTTGTTCAGCCGGAGGGGAGTTGTGTGGGTATGTATCGCCTATGGTGGGACACAGGTGTGTGTGTGTGTGTGATGGGGGGTGAAAGATGGAGTGGCTTTCCGAGGTGATAGCTGCGTGGTGAAGTATCATTACACGCCAAAAGTATTGTTCAAATGCACCGATGCATGACCAAAACTATGTCATGCAACCGTTCCGACAGACCTCACAACCAGACGCGAACCAGCACTGACTTAAAATACGTTGCACATATCTGTAAACAAAGCGTCACATCTATCTGCCTAATTTGCCTTCCAGCAAAACACAAAACAGGCGACAGTGGATAGCGCGATTCAATTTGTAATAATCGTTCCCCCCCCCCCCCAATAATCTATATTGCCCATCTCGTTTGATCCCAATTATCCTGCAGAGTAACATTTGAATGTGATTATGAATAATAATCTGCAACATTGCGAGCAACACGCACGATTCGACGCGTTTGTCGCGAGAGTAAATCATCTGTTCAGTGCGGTACAATTGTCGCTACTTGCTTATTAGTTAAATAATGGAGAGAGTAGGGTTCCCAAATCACGACTATAGTACTCTTTCCTCCTTCACCAATATTCTGCAAACACAAATGGTCTAGTCTTTACACACGCTGCACGTACCTGATGATTGGGCAACATGCGATTATTTTATTTGTAGCTATAGTACAATTTAAACAGTATTAATTGTCAGCATTGTTTGTCGTTCAATACCTTTATTTGTATTCGAATGGATGACCGCGGTAGGTCGCGAAGAGTGTGATGTGGGGAGCCTTGGGATAGGAACAGAGATGTAGCGAAGTCTAAAATCCTCCGAACATTGAGATGCACTTACCATCAGAAGCGTGTTTCCATGCTGCGCACTGCAACTCTTCCGTGAGGCTTCCAAACCGCATTTTTACACCAAGCGGGAATCTCCTGACACCTCAAATTTTTGGTATCCACAGATTTTTAATTTCCCGATAAGTCACCACCTTCAATTGCCGTTTTCTCTGGATCAGAAATATAATCTGCTCCTTCAAGCAGGAGGCACCCAAAACGTGTGCTGTGCGTCAGTTAAGTTGTACAAAATACGGTATCTTCTATCTATATAAATAAAAACCTTCATCTGTATGTCTCAAAAACCTCTATGGTACTTCCCGACATGGCAGAAAGCTGAACTTTTCGGGCACAAACAACAGGAAAAATCAGAAAAATCGTAGCTTTTTCATTTTAAGGCCCCCAAGTCTCGATTTTGATGTGTCACATGAACATGCTTGTGCGTGTCATTCAGAAACCGTTAAAAATATAACATTGCGTTTTTTTGCGTTTGACAGAGCATTAAACAGAAAATAAAATGTAATCAATAACTATTGTTCCATCTTTTATTGTTTTTGAGATATTTCCGATTCAAGTGGTTTTGAACGAAAAAATATGCATTTAATGTTCAAATCTGAATAATTAGAAACCGACGAAAGATAGGAGCTTCCCCTCAAAGAGTATTAAGTTAATTGATGTGTTTCTCTTTATAATAACAACAAAGAACGGAATCATTAAGTTGAGTGGTTTCCAATGGGTATATCTCTAAATATAACAAGTTGAATGAATACATCAACAATTTTTTTTCAGAAAAATGCACATTTTTGGAGTAGTTATTATTGTATGATTGTAGATAAAAAATTGTAATAAAAAACCCATCTAGAGTTCATTATGATATTTATTTAAAACTTTTTTCCCGGCGAAGACAAGCTTTTGAACTAGTATGATATATGTGCCTGAGTGGCATGCCTTACGTCCATCGAGTGAGAGATCGAATCTGTATCTACAACCCAGGCTAATTTGCCTACGAAGTACTGTGCGGTGCATCATTATATACTGTGTTCACGCCCGTGGGCCGTGCCACGTCTCCTGTCCTGTCTGTAATTGGCGTTTGATTGAATGAGCATTTTTTTTTATGGAAATCAACCGCGAAATGTTAATTGCAATTTAACGATCAGAGCCTTCTGTAGACAGAGTAATGGAAGCTGGATTTGGCAGCAGCCCCTGTGTTTTACGTATGGGTCGCGTTTCACAACAAAACACACATGTGGCGCAGCGTGCATGGCACGAGCCTTGCCGTGATGCAGGAATACAATTGTCCAAGTTCTCCCCTTGTCAAGGAATCAAGGAGTTGAAGTTCATGGAAATAGCAACTATGGTCGGAGAGAAAACTATGCCACTGGCCGATGATATTTCTTATTCACAATGTGCCCCGCTACCCCAAAGTCTGGTTTTCACGTCACGGTGGCGAGATGTTAAAACATCGCCTGGTATACAGGAGGCCGTAGGTTCGATCCCGACCCCGATTTCTGTATATTTGGAGTTGCATGTTCTCGTGTGGACTTTTCTCTGGGTGCTGCGAGTTTTCCCTCCACGCTTATAAACATGCATTGGGAGTGTTTCGCTGCGATACATTTCCACGTAATACGCCACTTCTTTGAGCTATCATTTGTGGTCAGGTCGCTTCTGAAAAATAGCTATTTTGCTCAATGGGCCTTACCCGACAAAATACAACAATTGGTTTAGTTTCCATTAACTTCTTTTGCAGTTCAACGCAGCACAACATGCTTACATCGTGCGTGTAAAGGTGCAGGGTTGTTTAACAAAGCAATTCAGCAAATGTGATTACGTGTGTAGTGACATAGAATCGCTCACGTGGCAGCACAGCGCTGGCTGCTGGCTGGGAAGGGGAACTGCAGCTTGCAGCAGCCTTGACTGACAGCAGGCCACGTGATAGACCAGAAAGGGATGTAGGGGAAAGGTCACGGAAAGGGCACATCGAGAACCCCCTGGTAGGTTCCAGAAGGGGGCGTCGCCAGGGGCGTGGCTGGGAGCGGAGCCAGGCCACGCCCCCCAGTATAAGAGGGGCCCCGGGAGGGGAGCTCGGGGCTGTCGTTTGAAGTGGGATCCCGTCGTGCTGCTGGAGTCTTCACCGTTCTTCTTGTTTGTTGTCTTCACCGACTCGGCGTCGCCAGTCAGACAGTCTACCAGCTGCCCTGACTGGGGACCATAGTTACCAAGTGTTATTGTCAGGCCGTATAGTAAACAGAGTGCCTCCTACTCTTCGTGTCTCTGAGTCAGTCACTACTGGTGTATGCCCCGTGTAACGTATCGAACGTTTATTCGAATCTTCATTTTCATGTGGCTAATGATGATGTAGACACGTAGAGCAACAACGATGATGTAATTATATTGAGGTGATCGAGCCAGATAAATTCCGCAGAAGTCGCGCTGTGTGTCGCGAATCGAATCGTGGCCTGTTCTGGGTGGTGACCACAGTCGCACATTGACAGGGGATTTTATTGATTTATTTCCCATTTGTGAATCATCATCAATTATATTCATCTGCATTTGCTGCCACGCTTTGTGCAGTGGATGTGGTGTATTGTTGTGGCCCATCTTCTCCGCTGTCGGGTTTCTCACGAGGAGGCGTTTGTTTGTGGCTTCTTGTGAATTCCAACTCTGCTTTCCAAGAATCAGCGGCAGTGTAGCGCTTCCCGCTCACGGCCAACACCAGTGACGATTATCTGAACCGGTCCTGGCCCTCCCCTAGGTCGACTCGGCCTCAAATTAGTGCCTGGTGCGGTGTTTTAAACATCGCCACTTGGGAGACAAAGGCGTCCGGGCGTGGTGTTGGCCACCCACCCCCTTGTGTGTCGTGCCGGCCTTCATAGGTGCTCGCTAACAGCACTTGCCCCAAAAGTCTTTTAAGGCTAAATTGAAGATCTTGGACTTTGTACGTGTGTGTCCCATGCGACGAAAGCGCGCCTATTTAAATACTACACTATAGAAGGACCTGTGTACGTTTGTCCCACGTGATGTAGTGAACATAGTTCTGCTTACAATGCTTCATATATATTAGAGAACGGTTGGTGTATTTGTGTACGTGTGTCCCATGGGGCATAGGAGTGCTGATTATAATTAATATCGAGAACGTGTGTGTGTGTATACGTGTGCGTTCGTGTCCCATGTGACGTGGAGAGCGCTGATTCAGTCAATGATAGCTCGTGCGCACGTGTCCCACGTGACACAATGTCGATTCAAATTAATCAGCACCCCTTCACGTCACGTGGGACGAGTTTGGCAATCGGTCACGTGGTACATTTAAGACTGCCTTGAATGTGAGTAAATTGTTAAAACTCAGAAATACGTACGTGATGAGGGCAATGAAGTAACTATGAAACAGACACAAATGTATTTTGTAATTTTATTCCATACCGTCCAAACTATAGGGTGCAACGGATGCGAGTAAAATTGTTAATTTTACATCATTACAATAGCCCCGACGGAGAAAACACCAATAGATTACAGCTAAACCATATTTTTTAAAAAGTCTAATTTTTATTTAATGATATGGTCAACTACAGTACTGTCAGCCATGCTTTAAATTGGCCATTCAGTGTTAGCCTTGGCTAAGCTGATGTGGGGTCTATAATTAGGACATCCGTTTCT
Source organism: Lethenteron reissneri (assembly GCF_015708825.2). Taxonomy (NCBI): domain Eukaryota; kingdom Metazoa; phylum Chordata; class Hyperoartia; order Petromyzontiformes; family Petromyzontidae; genus Lethenteron; species Lethenteron reissneri. The sequence goes on along the minus strand of NC_083798.1, from coordinate 7,158,561 downwards.
GAAGCAAAATTATACAGCGCACACCCAGTACACAGTAATTCAAAGCTAATGCACGACTATATGGTTTGTCAACTCATGGCAATGATTTACAATCTCCCAACAGAGAGCTATAACCACTGGCTCAGCCGATAAGCACGATCAATAGCCTACTAAATAACTCCCGCCACAAAAAGAAAACAGCAAAAAAAAACTGCAGCGCTTGAGAACAAATTGACAACGCTGGTGCCGCTTTATATTTTAAGGGAACGACAGTCTCACAGAAAAAAATTACGAACGCTTTGTGCTATCCAGACATATCCATCCAGCCCCCCCCCCCCCCCCCCCGTCTACAGACCTGTCACGCATGCAGCCGATAACCACATCAGAGTTAAGACTGTCTTGAATGAGAGTAAATCCAGTGCATTGTTCAACACACAATGGGAAAAAAGTGCACGGCTCACCAAGGAAGGTGAGATTATAAGAGGTGAGCAAGGTGCATCATCATTGGATTTGGAATCTCACTTTTCTCTGTTAGCCGCGTGTATTTTTGTCCGCTCACACAGATGTATTTTTTTTATCAACAACCTGCGTCCCAAAAGTGATCTGTGTCATTATTTAGGAATGTATAATCAGCATCATTGCCATGACATAAATATATAAATGTACACCCCCGTCCTTGCCAATTGACTGCTGGATGAAGGCCTCCCCGTGTCATGTTGGTAATGGGAGTTGTTTGACCATATTTCACCAAGGCGGTCAGTGCAGATTTGGTGAAAAAAAGGAGTGGTCCAGGCTCATTTCAATTACCACTTATCACTGATGTTAGCCATAGCTGGGAATCAAACTCAGGTGCTACGTTTATAGTGCAGTGCTTCCAGCCACTTTGCCATCACTCTGCCCACCATGCCATCACTCGTAAATATGTTTGAACTAAATCATGGATCCCCCTTCTGGCATGGAAGCAATACCTTGGTAAGGTCCCTTGCCGACAACCAGGGTCAAACCTCAAGCGACTGCTTGAAATGCACACAAAGGAGCGATCAGATAGTGCTGTAAACAGTATATTAAAAAGGTACAGCGTACACTTACACATTGGAAGCTTACAGTACGTCTCACTACATTAGCCTGCGCGCACCAAGCCGGTAAATCTATTTTATGGTTCGTACGTAACAATGCGCCATCATAATAGCTTATTAGGCCGAACATTTTATGGATATACGATAAATAAAGTACAAGAACACACACCCTCTGCGACTTTTTCAGCATCGCCGTCATAAAACATTTTTTTGTACCATCCCTCGTGCGCGTGCCGTTTCAGAAGAATACAAAATCAGGAGAGAAGAAAAAAATTGTTTGCAAAGCGCTTTACACAAAGGGCACACAGGACGTGGCACAAAACAGACAGGTGGGCAGGGGTAAGTAGTTCATCATCTCAGGTAACGAGTGACACCTGGGCCTGCTGCGCCGTCTCGTTATTGCTGTCCCTGGGAGCCCGGCGATGGGGATTGCATCCCTCCTCTGCCCGTCAGGGATTGTTCCTAATTGTTGTTTATTTCTCCACCCCACCCCCGCACCCGATTTCTACCACCTCGGCGATTCCCCGAACGATGACAGTCTGTCACCATCATCTTGTTTGTTCAAATCATCATTTTCTCTCACCCCATCGCTTTCGTCCCGTGGCAGGTTACGTCATTTCAGCGTGGTGGTCTCTCTTCGGGCGACTGCCAAGAAGAAGGGCCGCAGTGAATTTTATTTGTCATGGAGAGGAGGCGAAGGGGGGTATGGGTATCAGAAGTGTTGGCTGAAGAAGCTCACCACGCGATTTCACTGCGACATCTACCACGCAATCCATGGAGTTGGTGACACGGGTTCGGCCTGTGCTGTGGCCCACTTGCAACGATTCGGAAGTTCCTTGAACAACACCAAGCGATTCATTCCCATTGAAGAAAACTGATCATATCTATTAGACAATAAATTGGATATGTTCCTTCTCACATACATTGTCACATTTGTGGGAATTGATTTACCATGATTTATTTAAATGTGTATACAAGCTACATGCTACATGCTAAGTAGGCAAACGCAACTCTACAAACAAGATAGAAAGAAAGAGAAACAACACTAACAAGATGATAAAATGGAGACCAATAAAAGTATTTTTGAAACGTGACCCTCAATCTTGGAAATGAATCAAACCGAAGTGGCGTTGTTAAATTAATATGTGCCAACCAGTTGTTAATAATCTTCTACTATTTGTAAAGCCGAATAAATGAGAGCCCATGAGACAGAGTAGTCAAGAGGATCGTTCGTTTTTCTTCGCAGGTCACCTCGCTTTGTCTGCAGGGAGGATTCTCCTTATAACGACTGGCGACCCACAATGCACACATCAGCTGTGATCTACCGGAAAGCGCATGCCTTCACGCTCAGCTGCAGGTTCTTCACGCAGCCCTGGCCATCGATAGGCATACCAGCCTTCCTGCCCCCAGTCTGAGGCATCACCAAACCGAGATGGCTGATCGCAGACCTCTTGTAGGGCTCCGCTTTAGACGTCCTGCGCAGACGGTGCAGGAGGGGGTGCAGAAGGGGGTGCAAGTCGCCGGACGGTCGGCCCGGCTGCAGGACCCTGGTCAGCGAACGCCTGCAGGGAGCCGCTCGGTGCGGACTCTGCTGCGGCAAACCGCACGAGTCGTGGCCCGGGTGTCTCCCGTACGCTCCGGCGGGAGCCGGTCGGACAAAAGCTCCCGCGGCGTCCGAATCTTTGAGGAGGCAATTGGCATCGCTGGGAGCCGGCAAGCTTGTAAAATGGCGGCAGTAGCCGCTGCAGCTGCAGCAGCAGGAGGAGCAGCAAGGAGACTTTGTCGGGTTGACGTGGAGTTCCCCCGGAGGGCAGCTCCTGGGCTCCGTCCTCGCCGCACTCTGCGAGTTTTCGTCTCGATTGTCAGCGAACTCCGGCAGGCCGTCGTCGGCGAGGCCTCGCTCCGGGTCGCAGTAGCTCGGGTCCCAGGGGTCGCACGCGAAGTCCAAGCAGGCCGGCAGGCTCGCCGCGGGGCCCATGGCGCGGTGAGCCTCGCACGCATCCGGGAACTGCACGAAGGAGCGCAGCGCCCGCTCGGCCGCCCGCCGCTTGGCTTCGCGCTTGCTCCCGCCGGCGCCGACGAAGGTGGTGCCGTTGACCTCGACGGCGAGCGTGAAGCGCGGGGCGTGGGGAGGACCCGTGTGCGATGCCAGCTGAAAGCTGAGTCCCGGCCTCAGCTCGTTGAGGTGCGACAGCGCCGACTTGGGCGGCGGGCAGAACGGAAGCGAGGATTGGAGCGCGTGACGCCTCCGTCTGCAGGTCCGCCGCAGCTTCCACCTCCTCCTCCTGCCGCTGGCCTTCCCAGCCACGCGGATCTTAGGCACCACCGTGGCAGCCGGCGCCTGCCTCGTGCCCCCCTCTTCTTTCGACGGAGAAGGAAGAGGAGGAGGCGGAAGTGAAACGGTAGAACTTGAGGGTGAGGTGACGCTGGAACTTGGGTTGCTGACCGAATCGGCCGGCGCGACTTCTGCGGAAAGGGTGGGCGGTGGAGGTGGGCGAGTCTCCTCGCCATCGGAGAGGGCGTAGTTTTCCTTGACGCTGCCCGAGCCTGGAGCACACACAGACGAATACAAGTGTAATGTCAATAGAGCCTGCATGCGGTGTGAGGGGACTAATGGCCACGGGAGGTAATGTCAGGGGTATCAGTTGCGAGTGTGAAGGGACTGGTGGCTACGGGAAAGTTCGAGAAGGCAGCGTGGTCAGGTGACGGAAGAGGATGGCGGAGTCTGCCAGTAGAGGGAGCGTCCAGAGTCAGCGAGAATGATCGAGAAGGTGGGCATGGCCTCGTGTCGGTATAAAAGGGGGAGATGCGTGGGAGACTCGGGGCTGTTGCAGTGGGGGTCTCCGCCTGATGTTAAGTGACCGTGTCTTCAATAAAGTGCCATCTCAAGAGAAGTGTGTCAAGTCGTCATTACAAAGGGACAAAGGTGCCCCACGAAGCCTTCACAGATTGTGGGGTGGGGGGCAATTAATGTAAGTGAGGACCTGTTAAGGCCGACATGGCGCACAAGGAGGTGGTGTTGTGAACACCACACTGAGAGGCCTTTCCTTACCAAGGGCTAAAGTTTACACGCCACGCCAGGTGCTTCACTTGAAGGCCGATTCAATCCAAGGGATGCCCAGGGCTGTTGACGATATTCGTCACTGACGTTGGTCGTGACGGGAATCGAACTCGGATCGCCAATTTGTAACACCGTGCGCTAACCACTACGCTGCCGCTTCCCGTAAAAAATATATACATGCACATCAACACACACACACATATATGCGTACACACATGGATATACAACAACATCAACAACCGCCGTTCGCCACTAAGTAGCGGTGACGTCACAACGACCCTTATGCCAGGCAAGGTGCACCTTGCATGTACATGGAATCACAAAAAAGATGAAGATCCCCGTATAGCCTGTAGGGGCAAGTGCTGTTAGCGAACACCTATGAAGGCTGGCACAGCACACGAGGGGGTTGGTGGCCAACACCAGGCCAGGCCGCCTTTGTCTCCCTAGTGGCAATGTTTACACATCACACCAGGTACAAATTTGAGGCTGAGTCGACCTAGGGGAGGCCCAGATAATCGTCACCGGTGTTGACCGTGAGCGAGGATCGAACCAGGTGGCCAGGTTCGTAGCACAGAGCGCTATCCGCTACACTACTGCTCCCCATACATGGAATCACACACACAAACACTTACATGCGCACGTAAATTCGCACGCATGCACTTGCACTCGAATGTAAAATCATCACAGGTCTACAAGGGGAATAATCTGGCCATTAAGTTTCACAGCCTCGTCTTGTCTAAATGACACGATAATACATATTGTCAATTGACAAAAATAATAAAATCAAAACAAACGTAACAAAAAAATGCATTCACATCACCAAGCAAGTGTGCATACGACCCCAATTACTGTGAAACGTAACGTTACATTTCTGGAAAATAAGTCAGGACACACATATGTAGCGGGCAGATTGCATGAAGAATGGCGAAATACTTTTCTGCAAAGAAAGTGAAAATATTTCAATTGAGAATAGCACCGCGCACAATTCCCTACCCTGCACATGCATGCGTGGTCACTCAAGCCCCAATTGTGTTGAAGCGGTGGGATGTGGTGGTGGGGTGGGGAGCGGCATTTTAAATCCCCATGGCAGATCATTCGACAGGCTTCAATTTTGGAACCAGTCTTTTGTAACCATTCTTCAACCTGTATTTCCAAACGTCTGCTCTCTCCACCCCACTCCACAGGGTCCCCTCTTCCTTGCCTCCTCACCCCACCCCGCCCCCCCCCCCCCTCCCGCTGTGAAAGGTGAGAATTCAAACTCACTCGTGTCGTCTTCGTCATCCCGGGGCACGGAGTGGATTATTCCGGTGAGTTTATCTAAACAAAGAGCAACATAGCACTTAATTATACCGTGTGAGTGTGCGCGTATGTGTGTGTGTGTGTCCCGCCTCCACCCACCGCGTGCGTTATTCCAACGCAGAAACACAATCACTCACACTTATCGCAGATTGTCGAAAATTAATGCGGAGAGTAATGGACGTAAAACCTTATTAACAAACACAGGACACTTCGCAACAATGCAAATGGCAAAGATAATGGACCGCATTCCTACTTGTATGTGCGCAACAATGCTGGAGTGTCTAGTCGAGACAAAGGTGATGTTAGTGAACATATTTTTCCATGGTCTGGTGTCTCTCGCGAGTTCATTTGGCAACCTGTTGTATGGCGTGTTTGAATCACGCAATTCGCAACTGCGCCAAAGGATGGATATAAGCACACTCATTGGGAGCAAGTCCATCTGTGCTTATATGTGAAGTAGTGTGCTGAGATGAGAAGTTGCCTATTGCCACCCCCAGTCCCAAGGAGTGTAAAGTAAGCATGTGTTGCTTATATCAGAACTGTGCTTATATAAGGTGTGCTTACTTCCAGCCCCCGCTGTACTACAATATCATCGTCGAGTTCTACAGACACTGCCGTCAGGGGGGTTATTGGTCGTTCTGCAGTAAAGTACGTTAACATCTTGCCATAACATTTTGTGTTTGCCATTTATTTATGTACATATAGACAAAGACTCCCCCCCCGTGTCGCATTAACAGACTGTTGGGGCAAGTGCTGTTAGCGAGTACCTATGAAGGCCGACGCGACACACGAGGAGGTGGGTGGCCAGCACCACGTCTTCCCATTGACGATGTTTACACACCACCTCAGGTACTTATTTGAGGCTGAGTCGACCTAGGGGAGGCCCAGGACCGGTTCAGATAATCGTCACTGGTGTTGGCCGTGAGCGGGTTCGTAGCACAGCGCGGTAACAGTTACACGACCGCTCCCCACACATTTGTATATATACACACAGTAACTTTAGTGGGAATCTTTAAACAACACAAATATGGAACAGTGGCATTTAGCGATTCGCCCCACGCACCGCCCCTCCCATTGATTTGATTAATCGACATAATTGCATGGTTGTGATCCAATTCAAGACTCAATTGCTCCTGTAATATGTATCTATCTCGTCTGCACACGAGTGTTCACCACGTGCGCTTAAATGCAACGGTTACATTATATCGTTTGCAACAAGGCGTAAATAACACGTTCTCACGCACCCAATTGTTAAGCTAGTGAATTGAAGCGGCATTACATGCCTCTTGGTCAGCTGAAGTATTCATTACGCATGGGTGTGCGCGGTGCGTCCATTTAGGTTTGCATGTACGCAGGTCGCGAAAGGCTGTTAACAAATCACCATCGGCTGTCGCGACCAATACGGATGATATTGGTGGTGAAAGCCTACGTGTTAAACAAATCGCCCAGAATGATGCCCGATCTTGTCAGACATTGGCAGCTAAGTAGAGTTGAGTCTGGATGGTGCCGAGGTGGGGTGACCGCAATGCTTAACAAGTGTTTTAGGCTGCTGCGGTACTGTCTTGCCAGCAGTGTGAGTGCAGAAAAACAAACCATTGTTGTACTACACTGGTCTACAACATATGTGCTTCCTGTCTTTACCAAGGTGCATTGAGCAGCGCGGTGAAGTATGGTCAAAACCAAAAACCCATGACCCTCACAGCGTCGGGAGACACTCATCCAGCAGTGTTTTTTGGCAAAAGGGGGCTGTGTACGCGTGTGCGTTCAATGCCACAAATTGCCGCAAATTGCCACCCCGAGTATGTCAGTCAGGTCGGAGCCGCAGGCAAGTGCTCAATGTTAATGGCAAAGGTCACTCACTCTTGGCTTTGTCACCCAGTCAGAAGGAAAGAAAGAAGGAGCCAAAGTGAATCGCAATGTCAGGTCCGTCGTGACGACCGGCTCGGCGTTGCGAAGAACCCCTCTGAAATTGTCGCGGCCCCCGCGCGGCACTGCATGGGTCCCCAATTGGCAGGTAGAGCCGGCGACAAGAGGCTGGCACTTTACGAGGCCGAGATCGACTTGCCTTTAGAGCTAAAGCTGAGCCGCACGTAATGGCAAATTGCCACCATTCACTTGGATGGAAAAATGCAATTAGGGTGAGGGATTCTTTTTTTTTTTACCCCCTTCTGCAAGTATGACCGGCTTTGAAATTTCATTTACAGCTTTGTAGATAGCCACAAGGGACCCCGCGAATTGCAGTAGTTACGTTTATGTACTACAAAGGAATCCATATAGTCCTTTCAGAGTTTAGAAAAAAATTTCTGAAAGGCAATTAAATCAAACTCCAAATTACGCATACAGGCACGTCTGAACAAAAAAATTGTGGCAGCAGTTCTTTGACCACAGCTCACATTTTCCATTTTTTTAAGAACAGCTTGAAAACAATTACCATCACAAGGGATTCTGTGTCTTAAATGAAAGCTTTACAGCAGCCATCCGCAAGTTTTGATAATTACTCATCGATCTCCCCCATCACCTTCCACCGTTTCCTTTTGTTAACCGCAATCATAGAAAAAAAATCGCCCTAGAACATAACGCCAAGTAAGGTCAGCCAGAGGTCAGCGACACTTGGAACTTATTGGAAGCCCAAAGTGCACCTCACGACGTGAGTTTTTTTTTAAAGAGGCTATTTTTTTTCCTCCCTCCATAAAGGTTATACTCGACTTAAAGCAAGCCGAAATAAAACGCAGCGAAAAGCCGGAAATACATCGGCAGCCATGCACGAGGGCGATCAACTGCACTTACGAGAGCGAACGAGTCTTACGGTCAAGACTAAAAAACATCGCGCAAAATATCCGACAATCTTAAAGCGTAGAATGTATGTACTCGTACTCTCCGTTCATCAATTCGCCCACATCGCCACGCCACTCCACCTTTAGTTCTTTGCTGCACGTAGCCATTCGCAAGGCGCTGTCGCTCTCTGCGGGAAAATAATAATAATGAATGGGACTTCAAAGAAGTGTAAATTGGCTTGCAGGTATACATCAGGGCGCCTTAGTTTGGCTCTCTGAGCATTCATGCACGCACGCTACAGCTTGATCATATTTAGCGTCGAGGGATGCGGACCCGTTTCGCGGAGAGTGATTTGCACCTGCCAGATGCACGCCCATCAATGTCACCGCCCGCGACAACAGATGCCAATTAGCCACGTAACGCAAATTCATTGGTGCGACGGTCTCAAGCGGGCGATGACACTTCACGTGCCGGGATCAATCACGGCCACTGGGCACCTCACGGAGCACGCCACTCGTTGTGTTTTGTCGGTCCACGCTGCGCAGACCCCCCCCTCCTTCCTCCCTCCGCTACATTCACCTGATGAGAGCCCACCTCCTCCCAGGCGAATAAAGCAAACGCTCTAATTCATCATGTGCTCCTGCACCCCTTCACCTGCAGTAAACGCGTGCGGTAATCAATTACTGACAGCGTGCAAAACGTATAAGCCAATAACATGAGTATTGGGTCCCAAGAAAGCGATTTGACGAGTCTTGTAACTTGGTGTGGTGGCGGTGTGGACACGTGATCACTGGGGCCAATGCAATGGAGCAGTGGTTGATCCAACTGGCGCTAAGAGACTGTTAATTAGGCTCCACAAATAATTACTGAATGGCAGAGCATGCAAGGATAATTAAGGGGTTTGGCCAACTGTTGTACTCAATGCTGCTGATTGAACATAACCATTCACTGCCACGTCTCCAGGCTTCCTTTGTTCAATGTTCTGCGTCTATATCCATGTTTATGATTAACATGTCACAGTAGGGCATATACACAGTTTAAAAGCTTTCTTGTGCTTTTTTTCATTATTAAGTTCATTTTTTTTTCTAGAAGGACACCAACCTCCTCTTGTCCACCCATTTATTTAATCAATTTCATCCTGACCTGTCTTCAACAGCTGCCCGAGGTATACATACAGCACTCTGATTTGTACAGATGGTGACAGCTTGGCAACACTTTCATCCAGAAGTGGATAAAGCATGGCTGACATCGATGCTATGTGCACGAAATTAATTGATTGCCTTATGATGTACACATTTAAGGTTTAACAACGGAACCGTTTGATGAGTTGGAAACCGTGCAGTGTGTGTCTCTTATTCTTGTTGTGTTCAGATTTGGTCCATGTCATTTTGTAGAGAAGTGTCTCTTATGAACCGGGCAATTTTTACCTGATTAAATAAAGTTACCGTGACTCCCCACGGTGGGAGCTGGTGACGTGATGGCATCGTGATCACGTCAGGGACTCCTGATGGGGCACCTGATGGGGTTGACACTTTAATGATCACTCTTTCTCTCTCCTCCAGTCATACATTACGGTCATAACGTCACTTTAACAGAAGCCGGTGAAAGCAGGGGGAAGAACACGGCTGAGGAGTGCCACTTTCCGCCCGGTGGACGTCTACCACATTCTATGTGTCCGTCGGTGAAAATTGCTTCTTGACCTCATTTCCCGGTGGTCGACACGCTATCCGTCATTCCGAGGGTCAAGCGTGCGGGGAGAGAAGGGGCGTGTGTCCCTAGCGAGCGACGCGCAAGTCAGCGGAGCGTTTCACACGTGGAAAAAAAAACGTGGGAGCCAGCGTCTGGGCCAACAATGAGAACAAGTGGACGCGACTAATCTCTGCTCCTTTTCGTGCTGGCAATTGGAGCGAGCGGGGGGGAAGAAAGCACGGGTCCTACGTGTTTTTTTCCCTCTCTTCCTAATATTATTCCTCCTGAACCAGCACGTTTGAACAAATCTGTCTCTTCTCTGAAAAAAGTAATCAGATATTGCTAGTGGAAGGTGTCTACCTTGATCTGGAGCCCATTTTTTTTGCAGGACCCGTTAATTGATTGAACTGCGTGGTTTTCTCTTACTCCCGAAGCGCCGGAGCTCTCATTGTTCTCGTCTCACAGCCGCTGTCGCGCATGCTGGAATGCAGGGTTACTATAAACTATATTTATTTTTATTTATTTTACCAGGATAAGGCCGACTGTGCTATCTAGCTCTTTTTCAGAAGCGACCTGGCCACAAATGATAGCTCAACGAAGTAGCTTATCACTTGGAAATGCATAGCAGCCAAATACTGTAAGCGCATGTTTCTAAATGTGGAGGGAAAAAACGGAGGATCCGGAGAAAGATCCACGCGACCACGGGGAGAAGATGCAAACTCCAAATATACGGACATGAGGGTTGCATCGAACCCACGACCCCCTGTATACCAGGCGAGGTTGTTAACATCTCGCCACCATGGCACCCACTTGGGGCGAAGTGCACATATATTTTTTACGTACGTCCACTTCGCCCGAGTTTTGCCGATGTCATCTCTGCCAACAATGGAACAAATCATTAAAGCCGGGGTTTTTTTCGCCTCCTTCGTCAACATACGAATTCGACCCCTAAGATGCGAGCCCTTTGTTTTTCAATAGGGCCTGTGGTTTGAAGTTTAAAGTTTAATTTATTATTTATTTGGTATAGCCCTGTGAGCCATGCGGCTCTTAAGTCGGGTGCAACCGCAACAAACAAAATATGAACACAGAACATCCCAAAGCGACGACGCGCAACAGAAACATCCTGGAATAAACCAGCAAATAATAAAAAAAACGTATTAAAACGCTTAGAACACCGAGCCATGCATCCGCCAACCTGAGATGGAGTGATACCTGATCTGGTCCTCGCCTCCCCAAATGGCCAACCCACACTGAGCAGCATAACTAAGTATGGTCAAACAGCCCCCACCCCCCCCCATAATTGACAGTGTGGGGATGCCTTCATCCAATAGTCGGTTGACAATGAGCTCGGAATCATTATTCACATCCACATTCCTATGCACCTCCACAGTGTTAATTAAACCTCAACATTCAACCAACTGTGAGCTGCTCCCCCCCCCCCCCGAATGCATTTATTCTCCACTGAGAGCTGATTACACTTCAGTGATGCAATAGTATACTTCACTTCTGAAACGCATCCGGATATATTCAATCGGTGATAACTAATTGCACCTCAATCGAGTCAAATCTGACATCTCCCCCCACCGCAAAGCCACCAATTACCTCTCCAATAAAATGTACGACTTCATAAACTGCGATGTTTTCCGAAGGCCAGTCATCATACAATTTGAGATATTTCTAGCCTGTCAGTGACAGAGGAAAACACTAATATATCTTATTTTAATTAACCTGTGCCTTGTGTAAGACTTTAAGGAAGCGGCAACTTTATTCTCATTTTACTGTTGGGTTTAATTGGCTCATGTAAAGAGCTTTCGTGGTGTTTAATTTTACCCACTGGCACAACTTTGTGATGTCTTATGCAACGTGTTTTCTTCAGAGTCTGAATTACCCCTGGAATGCACCGCATCTCAGATATGCAGAAATTAAAACTACTTGCAGCAGCATCAAAAGACATATCACACTCATAATGATATGCTCAAGAGAACAACTTGTAACAAAGTCTAACAGACTGTTATTGGCAGTGGTAGCGACGCCCAGAGTGACACAGACTGTCATCATTATCATCAACAAACTCGTCCCTGTATCAAATCAAAAGCCAAAGATTGTGGAGCGAGGCTCATCCCTTGTTTACAATTCCGAACCATTGGTTCAAAATTCCACAATCTCATGTCAGGGGCCAGTCCATCCATAGGATAATTCACTATTTGTTTTTGTACCTGGGTAGTAAGTGTTATTTTCTCATTTCTTATGCTTCAAAAGTACAGACAATGGCTATTATTCCCCACAAACTTTGCTTTTGGGACCAGGACAGTGATGTTTTGAAATTTACATATTTTCAATGAGAAAACGTGTTCATTGTGTCATTCCCCTCACATAAACTGATAAAAGAATCAGTGTAGGAGAAAGTGGTGCTCCTTTGATTGCATCGACCCCTGGAGATGTGAAGAGGCCGAGTCAAATTCCCGAGCGGGATTTCAACTCCATGCGTGACCTGCAGACTTGAAGCCGCACGCTCTATCCGACTGACATGACCCACGAAGCGAACACAAATGTACAATAAACAGGAAGAAGTGGAATGAATAACTCTAAGCTCATTCAAATGAAACGGAGTGTTCGCACACGTTGAGTGAACTCACCGTTTCCCAAAATATACTTGTGTTTTTTGTGGTCACAACTACCGGTGCTATTTTCACAGCAGCATCCTGATCATAACTGTCTGTGGCTGGATACAATCCATGAGGTGGAGTTTCATTTGAACTTTCAACTTATTGACTTTGCCCAAAATGCATTTATTGGCTTAAATATAACCGTCCTTGCAAAAATATTTGGATTTCATTCATCGGCACTTATTAAATGAATAAAAAAGTTAATGGGAAAAAAACCTTGGCTTTTGTGTCATTCACAGGACACAATAATTTAGTGCATGTCAGGACGCAATAAAATTATGCGTTTCAGATCTTCACAGATATTCATTACGTGTCAAAAAATCCTGACAGGGAGCTTGCATTGTGATGCGTCTGTGGATGAACGAACATACATATGCAAGAGCAGATGGTTCCCAAAAAAAATTACGTAAAAAAATGCAAGGCACGTCGAGGTCCTATATTTTGTCTTGACATTTATATTCGTTTACCAAGCATATCGCACGACGAACCAAAAAAGTAATAATAAAAAATAGAAGGGAAAGGGGGGGAGGGGGGGAGGCTCAATTAGCAACGTAATAATGAGCGCAGAAATGAATTGGTGGTCGTGATGAAATTATTTGCTAATTAATGTGAAAAATGAATTCCGCGGCTATGAAAACAGATGATAATTACTTTGGCTAAAAATATTCTTCATTTTATACCGTGTCATTATTCTGCATGGCTGGCAGCGGCCATTTGTCAATTTGCATCGAGACGAAACAAGGACGGGGGGGACGCGTGGCTCGCACGCGCTGACACGGACGCACGCGCAGACCCACGTGGCTTGTGGCCAAGGCACTCGGCCTGCTGGGTACGTAACGACGCCTCGTCAATCCATCATCGACTGCAACGCTCACGCTGTGCTATAGGTATTGGGCTCGTGTAACTTCCCGGCAGTCACTAGAGGCCGCGACATCCATCGCAAATGTGAAAAATTAAAAGTAGATTTTTCAAGCGAATCCCTGGCCGTGAATCGCGACTTCACCGACTTCACTCTCCTGGGATGATCGGCGCGGTGAAGTATAATCCAACAACAACAACAACAACCCCAAATGGTCGACATCGTTTTGGCTCGGGGATACCTTCGCTCAGTTTTAGGATTTTCAAAGGGATATTGACGCCGAATATTCCTCGGCACAAAGTTGAGGCATCAACGAGGAAGTTGTGCAACACTACAAATGAAATACACAATGCTTTTACCAACGCCTATTTGACGGACATGACTGCATGGCGCCGTACTCTTTTACACAAACAGAAAACTTCTTTCAAACAAGCAAACAAACAGAAAGCCTCTGTCATGGAATTCTGCGAAGTGATTTGAGTGGCCACTCGGCTGCGCAATTACTCGGGAGTCATACGGGTAAAGTGTAACACTTTCTGAAATTACACACGATTGTACAGAACGAGAGCAGAACAGCACAAGTTATTATTAAACAATCCATTGTAATCTTTTCCTGAGACCAACTTACTAAAGTTTTATAAGAGACAGCTGCGCACAGATTCGGTGGAAATCTGCAAACAACAGCTATACATCCCAGTATATTAATCAAACGGCACATTAACGACATGTGAAAGGCAAAATTCATCATCACTCTCTTAAACACACGGGCATTTTAATGTTGTGTTTATCATGCGGCTTGTGCGAAAGTAAAGAGAATCAAAGTGGGAACATTGGCGGGACACGTCCTGAGAACTGACGAGAGAGAAAATGAACTACACAGTTGCTACCGAGAGAGAGAGAGAGGCAAAACATGGAAGACCGTGGGAGAGTTGGCAAGATGAAGTCAAATTGCTCGGCTCTTGGAGTTTCACGGCACTGTTAGTCGCATAGACCAGCCTCTGTAATAATCTAGACAATTGGGGTTGTTTTGGTACACTATCACAGGGGGGCGCCGAGCAGCTGAGAATTACATCTTGTATTTATTTTAAGCTAATGGGGCGACTGGCTACACAATATTTCAACATTTCTTTTTTGCAAAGTGTGTTATTAACATGGGGGGGATCAGCGGCGCTATGGATCCTGTGACCCTATTTCTATTCCTGGTCATGGCTAACAGATATCAGAAACCGGTCCTGGTCCCAATCTTCACCAACCCACACTAACCAGCATGATGAAGTGTAGTCAGAATTCCCCATGACCTACGGGTCATTGGGGGGGGGGGGGGGGGGTCATCATCCAGCAGGAATGTCACGCTTTTGATTCCTGTATTATTAACGCAGGATTAAACTCGGTCTCTTAATATGCGCTGTATATAGAGGACTTGGAAGTCTGAAACTATGGATCTGAACCAGGATTTATGGGCATTCTTTTTGGAGCACAGTACATTGCCTTGTCACTCCAATCTTCATTGCTGTATTGCAGTCAAGAATTACATATTTGACCAAGAGGCACGTAAATGCGTATTCGACGGTAATTCACAAACAAATTCTACGAGCTCAAGGAATGGCAGCCAAAGGTTCCCTCCTGTATGTAGTTTGCTCCGACGTGGCGGTCTCCAGGCCGGGTTTTTCCAGTAGACCAGCGTAAAGTCAAAGAGTTCAGCCTCATCTTCTTGGTTCTTTCGGTAAAGTCACGTAGAAGGAAAATAATAAAATAATAAAAATAAAACTTAATAAAATAAATCTCACGACGTTTCGGCCACAACGCAAGCAGCCGTCTTCCGGTGGAGAACAGGTCTGTCGAGAAGGCAGAGTCTGAATGAGTTCAGCCTCGTGCAGCAGTCGAGTGCTCGCGTGCAGGCGAGTGAAGGTGGCACCATTGTGATTCCATATAAAAAAAGCCAAAGTGTTTGACCATAACTTTATATATATGTTTTTAAGTAAGTCATTGTTAGCTGACAATGATGGTCCAGATTTCTAATTAAAATGTCATCATAGCACACATTTCGTTAAATTAATTACCGTTTGCACAAGAACAGTAACATTTTAATTACATGGCAACTAAGCTGAGCTCAATCACACTTAACAACAACAATAAAAATCACAGTCATAGGTAGAGAGGTGGGTGGGGGGGGGTGAGGAACTCTTTTTTTGGTGGTGGAAATTCACGGCGAATTTTGAGGCACAGGTAATTGAGCTCCACACTCTTGAGTGGCCCCGTGAGGGCCGTGTGGACAACACCTCCCCATCAACGCGTTCACTCTCCCGAGACGAGCCAACATTTGTCAGGAGAAGCACAGGTTGTCAAACCTGGCCCAGCTTAATTTAATAGTTAATTAATGATCTGTCTCTCGTTAATTGCTTCCGGTTTAGGGTACACGCGCAAAACTCGATGGGAGCACAACAACACTTTGCATTGAATCCCAGGTGTCCCTTGAAAGTGACCTCTATTAATCAATGAGCTCCTACTTGGTTATACATCAAGATAATATGTATATCTAGATACGAATCTTTTGCAGCATGAACACTCTTATAAAGCCATGCTTTCTGACAAGCCAATATTTTTTTACACATACACATCGCTTGAGGAAACCCATAAGAGATAATATAACCAACGTTTCCTCATTAATCTTCATTGGTTAAACCCAATTAATTCAATGGTATTAGGGGCTGCAAGCCTAGTGCTTTGGATATATAGGGTTTAGAATGGATCAAACACATCACTGTAGTGCTATGATAGGTAATTGGATAATTAAAGCCACATTATCACTACTTGCTACCAGTTACGTGCCAAAATTAAAATATTGGCAAATAACTTTTCATTTTAACATTGATTCGCCTTTACAATTTCATATATCACATTTGAAAATACTAGAACTGAAAGAGGCAAGGTAAATAACAATAGGGCATTTTGCATAGGGCATGGGTGGTGGTATCATTATCGAGGGAAGGAAATGGACAGAGAAAGAGGGGCCTTCCCAAAGTCGAACAGCCCTGAGATGCCTCAAACTTAATCTGGCCCTAATCATCACCACATTCATGATGTCCTCATATTTTCTCAAAGTCCAGTAGCATGCCACAATCCAGACAGGTATTGAGCCACTCTGGATGTTTCCTCCTTTCCAACACCACCACTTGTGGCCTCATGCTCATGTCATAATTTCACTGACAAATTTGATTCTATACGCAAGCATAACACAACCAATACAGGTTAACAAAACTTGGGCCAAAAGGTCTTAGCACGGCCCTGAGCCTTAAATGTCAAAGAACATTCCCAAAGGCATGTAGGCGGTCAACTTTTAACCATCGGTCTCTCAAGGGATAAAAAAAAATCCCCACACCAGACGTGGTCATTAGAGGCAATTAAAGAGTGGCTGTTTAGCAGAGCACTAACCTTGAATGGTGGTGTGAATTTTAATTGCTCCATTGTGGATTGCGGGTCCAGGTCACGTTGGAAGGGAAGCTGAGCCTCTGAGTGCCGCGCGCGTGGAGCCCGGCGCTGCGCGTCTGTGTGTGTGTGTGTCTGTCAAGACGTGACTCTCCATTATGATTTAAAGGGTTGCCTCCGACATCATTGATCTTTCGAAAGGGACATTTCCATTTTCCCAGACGTCAAAATCCAACGACGCACGAACAAATCAAGTGTCGTTTTCAGAGCTTTTGAAAATACGGGTTACATTTCAAAATTTCACGAAAAAGTATTTTTTTATAGTCCCAGAAAGGCCCTTTTTTGTACAACGAGTACATTTGTCCGTTGACTACGGCACAAGCAACTACCATAACTGTATAATTATTCCACCATTGGAACCTCATTTGCCAGTAACAAAATATGATAATTGTTTTTTTACCCTTATATCTGGCAACAAAACTGACACCTTTTTTACAAGGAGTCATGTTTGCATTGACCAAAATACCTGCAGTCGGAATACAAACAGATGACGCTTTTTGGCATCATCTGGTCCAACACCATGTGAGACTAGGCTCTAAAGAAAGCTGTCTCGGGTGTGGACCAATCAATTTTAAGGACAGTGCATACATTATCAGAGTTATGTTTTTTGTTTGCATTCCGACTGCAGGTATTGTGGTCAATGCAAACATGACTCTTGTAAGAAAGGTGTCAGTTTTGTTGCCAGATAGAAGGGTCAAAAAAACAATTCTCTTATTGTATAATTATTTAAATGTATTTATTCACTGCAATCCAGAGGGCTTGCAATCTGTAGGATGTGGATTCGAAGAAGTGGGGTAAGTTTCTTAAATCATCCCCTTCTCTGTCCACCCAACAGTATGAATAGGCACACCACAGGTCAGGTGTAGTAAAGTGAAGGTCCTCTTACCTCTTACAAGACATCTGACCAGTGTGGAAGAGTAGGCCAACTACCCTATAGGAGGGGCGTTCTAAAGCACCTTTGACTGTTTCCTTTGCTGCATTAAAAACATATTCAAAATACCCAATAAACCAACTGGCACACAAAATGAATCGTATTTTTTTTGCTTCTGAACCTTCAAAAATATGTAACTTTTCATATGTTCAATATTTGTGACGAGCAGACGGCAGTGCAGCACAAATCATTGTTGTACCGAACTCGTATGCTACCCACCATCATTAACTTGCGCTGACCGGCACGGGGTGAAAGATGGTAAAGTAACGCCCACAACCCACACAAGAGCGGGGAGGACATCGAGCAGTGAATTGACAAATATAGCTGTACA
Organism: Lethenteron reissneri; assembly: GCF_015708825.2. Classification (NCBI taxonomy): domain Eukaryota; kingdom Metazoa; phylum Chordata; class Hyperoartia; order Petromyzontiformes; family Petromyzontidae; genus Lethenteron; species Lethenteron reissneri. Next base: position 7,140,409 of record NC_083798.1, on the reverse strand, counting down.
TTTGCCCTTAGTTTTACCACTGGAACTTTTTATGCATAATCTTGCACTTTATTTGATAGCTTAATTAGCGCAAACATTTTTAAGATACACTTTATATTTTAAATGATATGATTTCTTACATTTCCATTCATTTGTACGAGTCATTTGTTTTTCTCTGATGTGGTATGGCTGTCGTGGAAACGGTGTGTGGTTTTTATTGATGAAACCCGACTTAAGAGATTCTTAGCTCACATGGTACTTTAAAATAAACTGAAATCTGACTCGCGTTACTGCATTGTCTTCCGTTCCACATTGGAAATTATTATAATGGTATCAATGGGCTCTTCCCTGATTATAAATGTAGATCATCTACATGTGTGGTGAGCACATTTAATGAGTTACATGCCTCGGCTTTCTTCACTCAACTATAATATTGTTATGAACGTAAAAAAAGAATAACATAACATCGTCATACAATGTATTAAAAAATAAGAACAGGTTTTACCCTTTCTGGCAATGAAGATTGGCACCCATTTCAAATGTTTACAAGTGTCTGGGACGACGCGTGAACTAGAAGCAGTATGTGATCATACATACCGAGATGTATATCATCACAACCAGTCATTGTCTGTCGACTGTTGTATCAAGACCGTTCCACGCCGTTACCATCGCTCATAGCCCTGCACTGCTCACAAGCCTTCTTGCTGTTCCATGCAAACTCTTCTCATCGCTCCATCTCCGCGGTGGCGGTACTCTCGGGACACGTTCTCATCCTCGTCTGTCATGCCGACAGCTATCATCGCGTCTCGAAATGTGTTCTGCCCAAGTGCACTTACTATATTCTTAGGTTTATTCGGTAAAGTCACGTAGGTAAAAAATATAAAAAATAAAATAAAATAAAAATCACGACGTTTCGGAGGCAACACACTCACTATGCTTAGCGGTCGACATGAAGACCGAGTTGCGTTTGATCCACGATGCACACGTGCTCCCCCGGCAGTGAAATTCAAAGCGTGCAACTCTCCGCGCTTCTTTGCAAACGTTTAGGCTTTCGTTCCATATTAGTTCCGTTGTCTTTGTCGGCATCCTTCAAAGGTCATTTACGTATGCGACTTTACATTCGTGCACGGGCATTTGTCAATCCACTAACACTAAACAATGTTGTATTTTACCAGGTAAGGTCCACTGAGCTTTTTTTGCTCTTTTTTAAAGAAATGACCTGGCCGCAAACAATGTTGTATTTTACCAGGTAAGGTCCACTGAGCTTTTTTTGCTCTTTTTTTAAGAAATGACCTGGCCGCAAGTGATGGCTCAACAACGTCGCTTATCGCGTGGACATTTATAGCAGTCAAATACTCTCAACGCACGCTATGGAGGAAAAAAAACCTGAGGTCCTAGAGAAAAATCCACGCCACCACGGGGAGAACATGCAAACTCCACATGTGCAGGCGTCAGGGTCTGCATTGAACCCACAACATATTTCATACCAGGTGAGGTAGTTAACATCTCGTCACCGTGGCGCTCTACTGCTGGATGATGGCCTCTACACATGGACACGTGTACAGCACCCGCGAACGATTCATTGTCAACAAATGTACAGACCACCCCATCAAGCATATGCGCACGCACAGAGTAAAATATGTTTTACGCATAATATATGGTGGTCAATAGACTAAATGCACGATGCTATGTGCAGATGTGGTTTAATTAACCGTAATTGCCCACACCTGGTCTTTCCACAAATTGAAGTTGGAAAGTCATTGCCGCCCACAGGATTATGTAAAGCAAGCCTCACGCTTGCTACGGGGCGGACTTTCTCCGCAAGTGATTTCAACAGCCACACCGCAAACCCCACTCGCGCCACCACTTCATTGGGTGGCCTAATATATAGTCTACTAGCTTCACTACCCGACTTTGCCTGGGACTTGGATTCTTGTCTTGGATTAATTTAATATTCCCTCATATTTCACTGAAAAACCCTGAAAAAGTGATTCTTGTAAGAAAGAAAAGCTGAAAGAAATCAATTTAACTAAATCGGATGTTTTTCACTGAAGGAAATTTAACCTTAACCCACTTCTACGTAATGTCGATTTTGGCAACTCGGGAAGGGAATGACGTGGTGAGCTGAAAACAGTCGCGTTCACTTCGAAATTCCAGACAGCAAAAGCTGTGAAAATTTCATGACGCCAAAGCCCGGCATTGGACAGTTTTTGCTGCTTCAAACAAAAAAACAGGTGTAAGTTCTGCTTTATATTTAAGATTTAAATAAATACAAATTCATTGGATTTCCCATTCGTTTTTTTCCCCCCGTTCAATTAAATTTTGTTTACTGGAGTAAAGGAGGTTCAAATAATCATTGAGATGGCAAGAATGCCAAGAACAATAGCTTAAAGCTACCTTTAGTAATACAATTAATGTTAGAGCCCTCAATCAATACAATGATGAACCAAGGCATTTCCCACACCGTGTCAATCATGCGGGTTGTTTGACAACACTTTGTCACGCTGGTCTGTGGACAAAGGGGAGGCAGGACCGGCTCAGATATTGCTCGCCATTGATGTTGGCCGTGGCGCGACGCTCATTGTGCAGTCCGCTAACCATTGCACCACCTCTCCACCTCCTTGCTACATTTATAGATCCGAATTTTTTTTCTTAGAATAAATGCACGCAGGGCACGGTGAATGATGACAAACGATATTTGTAATAATTTTTTTCTAAGAGTGGATCAATTTCTTCTGGATGTAAACAAGAACTCTAGCCACCTGCTTTCATTCGAACTTGTCTAGAATTAGTTACGACAAAGCATACACGGAAAAGTGTCCCTTCTTAACCTTGTGCTGCATATCCATTGTCCAACAACAATTGTCTGCCAGAACAGTCCACACAGCACACGAGCATCTCGATGGCTTTTATCAAATTCCAGTCTTCGCTGCAAAACGCACTTTTGTTATTACCCTTTCAAAAGATCCAGTTGCCATAGTAGGCTCATCTTTTGCAGTGAAACGTCTTTACTGCAATGCGTGCAGTTCAAGATTTAGTTTCATTTTAATAATTTATGATTGAACGCTTTTGTTTTTGAAGTCGTTTACTAATACATCGCTCTTGCCAAAGTCAACATGCACAGGCAGGAAGCCCTATTACCAATGCACACACATATAAACGTGTATACAAAGAGCTCCCGTAGAGTTATATATATTGTTTCCGGATAAATGTTGTTAGTGATCGCCTATTGAGCACAGCGCATGATGAGGCAGTGTGACCAGCGCTAAGCCTAACTGCCTTCATCTCCCCATTGCTGATGGGTTTTAATACACCGCACCAGGTACTCATTTAAAGCCGCGTCAACAGAATACGTTCTGACACGACCTGGCATCGGTGTTAGCCATGGCAAAGAATATAACTCATGTTGCATGGGTTAAAAGCACAGTGCCATCGCTTCACACACAGGCGTACACGTAAAACTACAAATATCCCCCGTGTAGTCTTTTATAGACGGTTGGGACAATGCCCCTTTAGCGAGCACGTGGTACGGCCAGCAATCACGCCCAACCACCTCTGCCCAGTGATGATGTTATTACAACCCGTACCAGGTCACCAGCTTGGACATATACTACCGATGTTAGCCATGGCCGGGAATCAAACTCAAGTAGCTGGTTTCGGAGTAGCGATGTGCGCCAATCACGAACTACAACACTGTTCCCCAGACACACACACACGTACGCGATGTTGTATACAGACCGTCCATATATATGCATTATAGGTGTGTATGCTATATATACATTTACCATAACGTACATATGTAGACACAGCACTGCGTGCACTTACTTATCTTACTTGTGCAACAACATTCCACGCGGGAAGCCAATTTGCAGCCAGGCTGCTGAATAGCGCGTGCATGCATCTGGCCATCACAAGCGCACGTACATCATTTTGAGCATTGCAGCAGCACCTAATGAAAGGAAAATCCCGGTAAGAACGGTGACTCATGTGCGAAATGGCAGCAGCCTCTTTAGCATTCCCTTTCTCGGGAAGAAGGTTATTATAGTCAGCGTTAACACACCGTATTTATTATCCATGTGTTCATACAATAATAATTTAACGTATGACTGTTGCTCGCAGGGAAATGAGCGATGCATGGCCCCGTTTGAAACATTCGCCGTGCAGAGATTTTTTCTCATTATGCGACATCCATCAAACGGCGGCATTAAAAATTCACCGTCACTTTGAGATAAATGGTCGAAATGCACGTGTCTGTTTTGCGCAGCGCTGAGAGCCGGAGGAATGGCCACATCAGAGGACGTGCATGTTTCCCGATCTAAGTTTTTTTTTGAGAACCGCTATTTACTCTCGGAATTTTAATGTTTCATCTTTTTTTTTTCTTCCTGTACTCGGCCCCCTTTTTTATTTTGCGTGTGCAATCGAGCAGAGAAATTGGAAACAGGGTTCGTTTTTTGAAAAACTGCTTTCGACTCTTTTTGCCTTTTTTATTATTTTTCTCTGCTTGGACACTTCTTGTCAGCCAGGAGAGGCTGACGCTTGCTCAGAGTCACGAGCTCCCTTCCTTCGCCTGGCCTCGTCGCTTAAAGCTGATGACGTGGCTCAATTCCAGTTGAAGGTGCTCAGCCAAGCCTGGCCTTCATATCTTGCCAATGCTTAACTTGCACACAGATGGAACCCTAATTACACTTAACCTAACACACCTATGTCGAAGTCTTTTCTTTGTGCGGAATAATAGTGGTCGTGCTGAAAGGTCAGCGCATTTTCAAAAAAATTAGACCGTTCAGACATTTACATTAATTTACAGTCCTTTGTCAATCCACGTCTTCTTCGTCTGGCTGATGTTGACCGAGAGCAGCAGCTACAATCGAACATCGAGGCAGTTGAGCTAGATAATTGCGTAATGAGTGGCGACATGTAATGCCGCGATGCCTCCTTTGTGTTTGTGAATCAGGCACCGAGTCGTTCTTTGTTCCACGGTGGGCATCTCCCCACACCATGTCAGTCTTGGGGGTTGTTCACCATACTTCACCACACTGGTCGGTGTGGGTTGCTGATGAGGGGTGGTCGTGAACTGCACGCAGGTTTCCGAGTTCATAGCACTAATCACCGTACCACCACTCGCCACCAAGACATCTCTAACACGAGGCGGCTTACGTAGCAATTTAATTTTATTTTGTTTGACCCTATAACGTATCTAGAATATGCAAATGCGCCTATCTACATATCTAGAAATTATCTCAACAATTATATTGTTCGGCTCAGAGACGTCACGATGATGCTTGGTTGTGGGAGGGTAAGAGATCGATTGTGTTATGGGAGTCCTCAATACTAAATTTTCAGTTTTGCTCAAAGCCTCCAGCAGTGCTTTGTTGCCATCCATTAGGAAATACTTGGATGATGCTCGCTACATAAATATCAGCCATCAGCATGCTCCCTCGATTCGCACGCTTTCGTGGTGTTTTAGCAGTGGGGGTGACTCAGAACCATAAATAACATTGCGAAGAGTTGACAGAAAAGAAAGTTTTTGAAATAATGTTAATGCTACCCGAGAATTTTAATGAATTTTGTACGCCCTGCCCTGCGCGCACAATGACGTCGAAAAGTGAAGGTGGAATGTTTTAACAAGCCAAAGGAAATTAATATGGAGCGGCTACCCTAATTAAACCTGCGCCTCCTTTGTGCTCACGTTGGTGTGAAGAACACACTCCCTCCGTTTTTATTGTTATTTTCCCTGCAGCGCGTTTGTCTATCAGAGCCATTGCACGGTCCCAATTAGAGTGAGCTATTGCTCAGAGTATCGCCTTCTTGCTTTCTCTTTTTTTCTTCCCCCCCCCACGGCCAATTTATTCCCACCGTCAAAACCGGTGCGTGGCGGGGATTGTCTGCTTGAGTACACAAAAGAAAAGATCCTCCGTATAGCCTAAACAGACTGTTGGGGCAAGTGCTGTTAGCGATAGTGAACTACCGGTGGTGTAGCCGTTAGCGCGCTACGCTACGAACCCGGCGACCCGAGTTCGATTTCCGCTGACGGCCAACACAAGTGACGATTATTTGAATCTGTCCCGGGCCTCCCTAGGTCGACTCAGCCTCACATGAGTACCTGGTGAGGTGTGTAAACATCGCCACTGGGTAGACAAAGGGGGCCGGTTGTGGTGCTGGCCACCCACCCCCTCGTGTTGCCGTGCCGGCCTTTATAGGTGCTCGCTAACAGCACTTGCCCCTACATTCCGTTAAGGCTACACGGTGGATCTTTGTCTTTGCACACACACACACACACGCGCGTCGGGGAATCTTTGGGAGTCCGCGCGTACCGCGGTCTGCCCGTGCTCTCCTGCTGCCAGCGGCTTGTGCCAGGGCAAAATAACGGATCGGTTATGGAGATGCGTAGAGCACACGCACGCACACGAACACACACTTAAGGCTCCATACGACAACCGCAGTGCAAGTGGAGATCCAGCAGATGCAGCCGTGGAGAGCTGCACGATTGCGAGCCGCTTGCAGAGCCGCTCCTAAGGGATGCGTGCGTGCGTTCCCGATGAATTGCAACAAATCCAACAGTGGGGGCTTAAGATCCGAAATGCAGAGTTAAAAGTGCAACGTCGCGGGAAGAAGCGTCGCCTACGATGCATCACTTATGCGCTCCTACCGCCAAAAGTGGCGTCGCGTGGGCGAGCACGAAGAGGTGTTAAAATTATTACGTCACATAAATTGATCTGAAAATCCGACAAAGTTTTCGAGATTCACCTTGGAAATTCCCCCCCTCCCCCCCCAAAAAATCCAACTTTTTGAATCTGAAAATCATCACCCGAGCTGCCGCGTATTTGGGCCATGACTCTCAGGCGAGTCAATGGCTAAATCACTCACAACTGTACATACCTGTCAACCCCTTATCAGTGCCCTTTCTTATTACAGACCAATTCAGATCTTATTGGTCACCCCGTGCCCTTATAAATATCAACGTTCATCCAAAAGTCTCATCACAAAGGAGAAACACTAACAAATAGACACATTGTTTTTTTTGCCCGTATTGAAACGGATGTACGCCGTATGGACCTAAAAAAAAAGCTGAATTCCCCTGTTCAAGAATACGGCTGCACCGTACGGCTTGACAGGTATGACTGCATCTCTGATAATTGCTGCTCATTGGCCACAGGGCAAGAAAGGTAGATTCGGGTCGCCGTGTGCTCCACGGGGTTCTACCGCGCCGTGGGGGGGGGGGGGTGGAGGGGAGTCTCACTGTGCGCTCACGCATTTCGTTTTGTACGAATCGCCCAAGCCGAGCCTGGAAGGCAAAGGTCACAAGCCATCAACTGCCACCCCCCCCAGAGCCACGTGTTTCTACGGTAGCTCGGGCCCAAAATTCAAAGGGTTGTTGTTATTGTTGCTGTAAAAAAAAAACTCACAACAAATGTAATGGGGAAAAAACAAAATTCTGCCACTGGATTTACTGCGGACTTTCTGCGGCTTCGGCGTCTGACGTGTGGATTCTGTTCAAGTCGCTTAAGAAGCGGTAGACGTGTGGAGCCAGTAGTGCGTGGCTTTGTTTGGCCATATATTCTTCTCGATTATCAGCCATTATCATTTTTAGAAAGCAGTGGTGATATACGAATCTTTTTTGCGAGAGAGACCTGTGTAATTTACAATTTTGACTGTGAACAATATATGTTTTTATGATGAACATTGCAGTAAATATTGTGATTTATCTTTGACACCAGCATTCAAAGACCTGCTCTTGCAAATTACGCACTAAAGTCGCTCATTATTTACCCGGAGAAGCATTTCTGCGTCTCGAACAACATCTTTTTGTTAGGAGGGTCCTCCACTGGGATGTTTGTCCACTAATGTGCCTTTGCCTTCACGTGGGGTACTCCCTGTAAACCCACGCATATTTTGACGAATATCAACCCTGTGAACAATAGCTTGATGGCAAGCATTCCAAATACGTTCGTTTACAGCTTCCTAAATAATACAACGCTTCGTAAATCTACTGCTGGAAGAAGAACACCCCTTGCCTCCCTGTGTAGGTCACGAGAGTTGTTTGACTTTACTTAACCACGCTGGCGAGTGTAGGTTGCTGAAGTTGCATCCCAGGATGAGTTCAGATATCGCTCGCCATTGATGTTAGCCATGACTGGGAATCGAACTCAAGAATCGGGGTTCGTAGTGTAGTGTGCTAACCAGTGCGCCACCACTCCACCCCAGCAACTTAAATTCTACTCTGTATGTTTACCACAATGATAAGACTGTTTTCCAAGATGTTTCCAACACGGCATTGGCTATAACACCAACCGGATTTCTCATTCACTCGTCTGTTAATACACGCGCTCTGTGCAATGCCTCTCATTTTGCTCAAGCAATGAAGGAAATGGTGAAACAAACTACTTAAACTCCCCAAACACAAACGTCCAACCTGCGGAACCATAAAGTCGGTAATTGTGAATGTTTACGAGATTTCCAAAAAGAAATTATCAAGATACGTGAAGCCTGGAGGCAGATTTTTTTCTTCGAGAGTGGAGACGATATGCTAATTACACACCCTCGTGAATTAACAACTAAATGTAATCTAATTTTACCCCGAGTCAGGCGCGCCGACGACTCGAGCCGAGTGAATCGGCGCCGTCTCGTGGTATCCGCGCAGCGCATGGGGATGAGACTCGAGCGGCAAAAAAATTAACCCGTAAAAACCAAGTTTTTCACTATAAATCCTTTATATGCGTGGCATCGGTTTTATTTTATTATTCATTTCTGTTTTTCTTGAGTAAGAGTTTCATTTTTATCACATTGGTATTTTAAATAAAATATGAAAAAAAAATTCCTAAAAAGTGGAACATTTTGGAAAAATGTTTCCACGAAAATAAATTGTCACGCACAACGAGTCTGTGTGCAAAATGTCAACTCGATTGGATCACGGGAAGTGGGTTAAAAAACGACCGAAAGATTTGCACGGTCGTAAGCGCGCAAGCAAGCAAGCAAGTGAACTTAATATAAAGGATTTAAATAAATAAGAAACCACAGCGGAGCCGCAGGCTGAGCGGGGAGCGACACGGGACGGGGGGAGCCATGTGGCACGGCTTTTCCTGATAGCTCACTGACAGGATGAGTGAAGCGGCTATTGGATGATGATGATGGTGATGATGTTGTTAGCATCATGTTCATGATGTACGCATGTTGCATTAAGCATGTTGAACTTCTTTCGCACCGTACGTTGCCAACCGTGCTAATCGTAGACGAGGGGGAAAGACAACAATGTTCAAGAAATTCGTTTTCAAGTTTGATGATGTCAGGGTGACTGGATTATCACTGAGTGACTGGAAAATGCTTGGATTATAATAATGGTGTTATTGTTATTCTAATAATAATGAATGATTATGATGATAATAATTGGATGATTGTAAGATGCTTGGATCATAATTGGTTCTTTACCCTTCTATCTGGCAACAAAACTGACACCTTTTTGCAAGGAGTCATGTTTGCATAGACCGCAATACCTGCAGTCATAATACAAACAAAAGAACATAACTCTGATAATGTGCACTGTCCTTGAAGTTGATTGGTCCACACCCGAGACAGCCAAAAGGCGTCATCTGGTCCAACCCATGTGAGACTAGGCTCTAAGGAAAGCTGTCTCGGGTGTGGACCAATCAACTTCAAGGACAGTGCACATTATCAGAGTTATGTTCTTTTGTTTGTATTATGACTGCAGGTATTGCGGTCTATGCAAACATGACTCCTTGCAAAAAGGTGTCAGTTTTGTTGCCAGATAGAAGGGTAAAGAACCAATTATCATATTTTTACTGGCAAATGAGGTCCCCATAATGCTTGGATCAGTTGACGTAATAAATATTGATTGTATGACAATTATTAGATTGGACGATGACTGGATGATAGTTGGGTTATTGTATTATGATAATGATGGTGGCAGTCACTGCATATGTCCAAGGCGCTGTTATAAAGTTCAAACACACATTCATTACAGAACACATAGCTACGCACAGACGTACATACCTACAGACCTGTAGTCGACAATGATGTGACCCCATGCTCGAGCAAATGCGAGGCGTTGCGCATCCCTGTTGACAACCAAAATCCATTGGTGGTGGAAATTCTGGATGTCTATAACAGGGCCAGGTCTCACCATAGGACAGCTGCTGTTCTCGTCATCTGACAAAGTGGCACTCGTTTATTTTTTACCTCGGAGGAATTAAACACTAAGTTTGACCCCGAACAGGCATTTGGACTCGCAATCATTTGCAAATCGACACATCCGTATACAGTACAGATATTGTTGCAGTGTTGTTTCTACTTCAGAGGAGTTATCCTTCAAAATATTGCAATGGAAAGAATCCCCTGAGGGAAAAGGACCTCTCGTCCATTGGTGAGCTAAATGGCGCGTGTTGACTATGGTTATATAGTTTAAGTGCAGGGAACAAAATGTTTAGGCTTTTTATTTGTGTCATTTAAATAATTGAATTGGCAAGATCACCGCTGAGAATAACACGTACCTTTCGCAACGGACTGCAGTTCCATTTAACAAAAAGTGGAATTCCAAGGAGGATAAATAAAGGGCTGGCAATAGATGGAATGGGGAGGCGGAGAAACTGGCCGGGTTTTTTGTGCGGAAAGTTTTCAAAAGCAACGATGTGAACCACCGAGGGTCATATAAGGAGCCCAACGCCAAATAAAACACAATCTAGACAACGAGAGAGAGAGAGAGAGACAGAAAAACACACACAGACAAAAAGAAAACCCAGCAACTATCGTAACTCTCTCATAGACAACGCCGTTACATTATGGTAGTCGTCATCCTTCGGCCTGGGGTGACTAACGACATTACAACTCGTATTAGGACCCCAATAGGAGCTACTGATGGTGTCCTGGGGTTCCGTAGTTAGCCTGTTATATACGCCGCTATAGCAACCGTGTACAAGTTAAACATGCCAGGAGGGCTACCTATCTTAATTTGGAGCTTTCGCGACTGCAGGAATTACTCTTTGGTTCTTTCGGTAAAGTCACGTATAAAGATAAAATAAAAAATTAAATACTAGCATACGACGTTTCGATTGCAACACAAGCAATCATCATCAGGTATGAATGAAATAGAAACACAAATCTAGTATACTTACAAATTGAATGTAATACAACAGAGAGTCGGATAACATAACAGTCAACACCCTACCTGGTTGATTACATTCTTCCTGAGAATGCTAAATTTGAAAGAGAGATAAAGCATAGAACCAGAAACATATAGACAGACATATAAGCAGACATATATCACAGAGATACATAGAGAGAGAACAAACATAGGTACACAGGAGGGCTACCTGGTCTACATCGGTCAATCCGGGGGGCTGCACCAGCTACTACTGGACCCTGAATGGCCACAGTGACCTCCAGCGGCCGAGGGTTTTTGTGTGCCGAAGGGAGATGGCTGACGCAGCCTCCAGCAGGGAGTCAACCTCCCACATTAACCCCACGCTGGCCTCGGCGTATGCGTGGAAGGGACGAGTCGGTTTCACTAAGGCTGGCCGGAGTCACGCGGAGAGAGTAAACCTGCCATGGCACACCAGCGTGGGTGTCACTTAAACGTACCCACTGGAGCAAATAAACACCAATTTAGGTGTTCCCTTGCAGCAGTCCGCGAGCTATTTTACACTGCATGACTTTGCTTAAAACGTGTTTACCAAAAAAAATAAGAAAATGCTCCCCCCCCCAAAAAAAAAATAACATAAAAACAAAAGTAATCAACAATTTGACGCCCAATATCGTGGGCTAAATTTGGAAAGCTTCTTCTCATTCTCTCACCCTCCACTGGGTCCAGAAAATATGTTTATAATCAAAGTTCGTTCTCAATCTGCGAGTTTCTCATTTCTCAATGTGACCTGAACAAAATGAGCCCAGCGACCAGACGCGGTGTGGAGATCCCTATTCATATTCTTAGGTTTGCCATGCCTCCTGGGCTGGCTTAAAAACATTTTAGTTTTAGCGTGCAACACTTTGTACGTTTTTTTAATTCTTCCTCCTAGCCCGAGGGTAAACGTTGAAGGTATATAAAAAAAACATCGATTTTAATCTCACCTGAATGCGTTCATTTACTCCGATACACGTGTTTTCTACACCACTGCCCTGCATTATTTGTAGATATAATAACGTTGATGGAGGGATTTTTTTTTTTTACAATTTGCATTTTAATACAGTTAGTCCCCACAGATTACTTTTAACTTGTGAAATGCCTCTACGCACAATTACAACTCCATGCCAATGCCGCCATTGATTTTCTTCACCCCAAATTCGCTCCATACTATAAAGAGGCATTATTTCATAAAAATCCATAGAATTAATTAGCCTTTGGCACGAGCACTGATTACTTTACACGGCCTCACCGCAGCTCAGCGCCCCCAGCTCCCCGCTCGCACCAAACATTATCCTCCCGGCACCTTTCCTAACACTCAGGTTTAATAGGCACGCTGCAAAATGCAGTGCACACACTTTTGGTGCGTACACGTGTTTACACGTAACAAGAGACAAATACAAAGATCCTCTCGTGTAGCCTTTAGCAAAGTGCTGTTAGCGAGCACCACGACGGAACAGTACACGAGGGAGTGGGTGGTGTCTCCCCAGTGGTGATGCTTGCACACCACACTATGTACTCATTTGAGGCTGAGTTGACCTAGGGGAGGCCCATGACCGCTTCAGATAATTGTCACTGGTGTTGGCCATGAGTGGTAATCGAACTCGGGTCGCAGGGTTCGTATCGCAGCTCGCTAACCACTAAACTACCGCTCCCTCGTAACACGCAATACACACCTAATGACATGCAGGTATACACTTAAAATGTTCTCATCATCATCATCATCGTGAAGTATCGAAGAATAACAACATTTTTCAGTATGATGCTACGTTTTAATATCCAGTCAGGAGCTTTGGGAGATGGGGGAGTGAATTTTTGGAGATGTTTCTGGGGAATGAGTAAGAGTTGTTCACCAGCTGTTCCATGGTATGAAGTCGTTCACTGGATTCGCATTGTGGAGTGCCCTTGGGTCTCCGTTTGTGCAGAAGGTATCAGCAGCGTTCGTGTGATGTTGCAATGCCATCATCATCATCATCTCTTAACGTGTAAGCCACGTACTGCCGTGTGGACTTCGGACGAGATTAATTCCTCCAACAGAACACATTGGCGTTAAATTATTATGGTCTGTGTAGTGATAATAATTTTCAGCCAAAATCTCAACCCAGTGGTGGATGAAGGACTCAACAATCCGTGTTGATTATGGGAATTTGTTTGACCATACTTCACCATACTGGTCATTAGCGGTTGGAGAAACGAGGGGGGGGGGAATCCAGAACAGGTTTTAATATCGCCACTGATGTTAGCCGTGACCATGAGTCAAACTCAAGTGGCCGGATTTATAGCGTGCTGTGCTGACTCCGACACCACTGCTCCACTTTACGCGGGGTATTCCACCGTACATGCCTACTGCACAACATGACTTACATGACTTACATGACTTACATTACTTACATGACTTACATTCCAGTGCCTTCCCATTGACACCTTCTTGCTGAGCTGCCACGGAGCTTTGTGTGCGAAACAGCTGCAATACCACACCGGGCAATACAAGGCCGTTCTTTAGTGAGCGTTGTTTGCTTTTAATGTATTTTCCCCCAAAGTTTATCCCACGAGACATATCACGAGGCAAAACAAAATCTATTCGGAACTCTTGCAGAGCAATGCAACCCTTCTGATCAGAAAACAGCCCACAAAAGTGGATATTACAGAGCTACCTCTGAGATCCCTTCAAGTGACATCATATCCACATGCTATGGGGGGGGGGGGGGGCAGCACTTTCCCATCAGCCCTGCCAACCGGAAGTATTGTTCATCGCTTGCCAGGTAAACCCATATTTTATATTCTCAGAGGTGGAATTTGCCAAATTAGGTGCAGAACCAAATGTAACGTTATGCTTTTTTGTGATGTATTTGGTGACCAATCAAAGCCACCATCAACTCACTGCCCTCGATAATCCGGTTTAATAACTTGAAGCTCCTCGGATTCACACCTCGGATCATAGTGGTGCAAACTCAGTGCTCTGACCTCTGAGCCACCTGACTGCTTCATTTAGAGCATTCCCTATCGTGTAGAGAAGAACACTGAACTTTCTCTTGAAACCGTACACAATCTAGCAACTCAATCACAAGCGCTCTTTAAGACCTCGCTTCTAAAATGTCCCACACAGGACCCTTTATCTCCCATCCAGCAATCTGCAAAGCACTGCATGCGGTGGCCTAAATTACACACACACACATCACCGCCACCAAGAGTATCATCATCAGCATCAGTGGTGGCGTCCTACAACTTTCTCAGTCTACTGACAGATGAGGACCTGTTTGCAAATGCCACCATAAACACCATATGGCCCACGAAGCGTGGAAATTACTAGCAGCAGAATTCTTCAGCATGTAACCAAATATGAACGCTGTACATTGAAGCGTAGTGTACACACACTCCTACGGACATGTATTCTATGATGCGGTGTATACGTACGAATGTATATTATTCATCCCAAAACTGAAATGTTTACTGGAGATTTAAATTGCGAAGGTGCAGAGGCAGCCTCGTCAATTTCCGAGCGTTGTTGCGCACATCGGGCCCGTGGTGCCGCGGCGGTTTAACAGGCCACGTATAATTTACATATCGCTTGAGAGAAGCCGCGCGCTGGATCTCATCACAACGCTAACAGCTCCACGCGCTCATGGGTGGCATGGGGCATGGGGTGGGGGCGGTGGGCGGTGGACGGGGGGGGCTGTTGGGGTGAGGGCAAGGTGGAGGTGGATGTTACCCCAGCCACGCGGCCCCAGTACCCTGACGACGCTCTGGTATTGCCCCCGGGTCTTCAGAAGCAGCGCACTATCTGAATTAGCAAACGCATCCACGCAAGGTTAAGCCCGAATCAGAAAGCGTTTTCTGCCTTCACATTTGAGTCTATTACCATAATACTTACGATATTATTGTTTGCATTCCTTTGTCAAGCCGCTGCCAAATGCATGCCCCTCCACGCTGTGTTGTTATGAGATGTTGTTTGGCAATACTTTACCATGCTGGCAAGCGTGGATTGTGGATATGAGAGCTTTGGGCCAGATCAATGTTTTTTTTCTTTTATTTTAATTTTACCTACGTGACTTTACCGAAATAACCAAAGAGTATGGATTCCTGCAGTCACGAAAGCTTCAAATCAAGATTAGATCAAATATCATTCGCCACTGATGTTTGTTGTGGTTGGAAATCCAACTCAGGTTGCCTGGTTCACATCGCAGTGTATTAACCACTGCGTCACTGCTCTCCGCAATCAATCATGATGCTAGTTTAACACGGAGGCTTACACGACAATATCCATTATAGAGGGTTTTTTTTGGGTTAGATCGCGTAAATATAAATGTCTCATTAAACCGACCACCACCCAACACAGCCAATAAGTAAGGTTTGTCACGTAAACAAAACATGCCAATTTGTATACATTCATATTTAAGCAATCTAACCCCAAAAAACTCTATTATGATTCATACTGCTGTTTATTAATGTAGGAAAGGCTGACTGGGTCTCAAGACGTTTTCAGCATTGTTCCTGCGTTTTAATGTTTAGCCGAATACGTGTTGTTTTTGTGTGGAAGGAAAATGTAACACTTGGGAGAAAACTCACCCGTGCAAGTGGGTTAACATTGAGAGACCTGCGCGAATTTTGTGCACAAACCCTCTTGCCGCGCTGCAATCTCCTGGCCACGTCGTAGCCTGGTAGGTGTGTGATGTTCGCAGATCTTTGCGATCCACGATTCGTCACCTTCCATTGCGCTGGGCCACAGGCATGATCTCAAAATAGAGGAATTACATTTGAATGCATGTTCATAGCAATGACCATAAGTTTGATAGTCATCACTGTGAGTAAAGCTTGGGGAATGACATTAAGGAGTTAGACTTTTTCTTCTTGGTTCTTTCGGTAAAGTCACGTAGAAGGGAAATAATAAAATAATAAAAAGAAAACATAATAAAATAATTCTCACGACGTTTCGGCCACAACGCAAGCAGCCGTCCTCAGGTGAAGAACAGGTCTGTCGGGAAGACAACGTGGGAAGACAGCGTCTTCCCGACAGACCTGTTCTTCACCTGAGGACGGCTGCTTGCGTTGTGGCCGAAACGTCGTGAGAATTATTTTATCATGTTTTATTTTTATTATTTTAATATTTCCCTTCTACGTGACTTTACCGAAAGAACCAAGAAGATGAATCCCTGCAGTCACGAAAGCTTTAATACGAGAGTTAGACTTTCTTTTTTATATTGAGTTTAGCACATTTGCCTCCCTTGGGTTTTCGTGCGCAAATGCAGTGGAACTTTTATGATCTATAACGAATTTGCGAAAGACATTAAGGACAAGACAATGTGTGAATATGATGCATTCTACTATCGGAGTTCGATGTATGTATATTTAACTTTTTCGCACCTTGCGAGCCCAACCGTGCGAATTGACCATGGCTAACATCAGTGGTGAATAATATCTGAACGGGTCCTAGGCACCACCTTCATCAAACCGCACTGACCAGCGTGGTGAAGTATTGTGAAACAAGGCCGATGAGTTGAAAGACATATAGTGGATAGATGAAGGGCTACAGGGCTATACACATTTTATGCTTAAGTTTTTTCGGTAAAGTCACGTAGATAAAAAAATTAAATTAATAAAAGTAAAATAAAAATTAAATAAAAATCACGACGTTTCGGAGGCAACACAAGCTTCCGTCTTCAGGTTGCCTCCGAAACGTCGTGATTTTTATTTTATTTTTATTTAACTTTTATTAATTTAAATTAAAAAAATTTATCTACGTGACTTCACCGAAAAAAACCTAAGAATATGAATCCTTGCAGTCACGAAAGCTTCAAATCTAGAATTATGGCTATACACATTACAGTTCTTTATCACTCCAGCAACATGGGGTTCACTCACGAGTTCCTACCTCACCTCTCACCTCACTACACCCACAAACAAACAACATTTTTGACGACAATGATGAGCTCTGTATTCTGAAAACACCTCCTGCGTACAGACTAGAGGGCAGATACAAACACCAGAACGGCTACACAGACGGCCCCTTCTCCCATCCAGCGATGAGCAGCTGTTGGCAAATTTGCTTGGACAGACGCACGATGGCTATTTAGTCTGTATATCTTTATGCTCACGCATTAGCATGTATATGTATAAACAATATATGATTATGTTGCGCGCACAATTTAGTTCCACAGTGCACATCTGTCGCCCGTGTGTATATACAAGACAAAGATCCCCCGCATAGCCTTGGCAGACTTTTGGGGCAAGTGCTCTTAGTGAGCACCTATAAAATCTGGGATGAGGGGGGGGGGGGGTAATACAACAGCACCACACCTGGTCGCCTTTGTCTTCCGCGTAGCAATGTTCACACACCACATCAGCTACTTATTTGAGGTTAAGTTGATCGTGGGGAGGCCCAGGATGGGTTCAGCTAACACTGGTCAACACACTTTTTCTGGCATAAGGTATTCCAACGGTTGGAAGGTAATTATTGGGGTGCTGATTCCAAATCTGGCATGAGTTTTTGTCTATCACATCAAGTTTTTGAGATATCAAATATTGCATTTTCAATTAAAACTGCAGAAGAAAAATATTAAATAATTGTGGATATCTCCATAAAATGATATTATAAACACACTATCCTAAAATACAGCACCATATTTTAACACTAAAGCAGTCACTGACTCGCAACAACTTGCAATCATAAGTGACAGAGTGAATTTCGGGTAAAATCAATGAAAATGGGGTATGCCGATAGCATAAAAATGAGATGTGATAGAGCAAATCTGAGATCAGATTTGGAATCAGCACCCTGAAATTAGTCTAAAACAGCTGCAAAAGTCCAGGCCAGATTTTTTTTTTTGTTGACCAGTGTAATCATCACCTGTTGTGGCTTCAACACACCGGTGAGCTAAAGCAGTTAACTATTTGTCTTTGTCAACGTGACACATTTTTACTGATTGGCCGTGTCGGGTGGTGGAGGGTTACGACACATTCATAAATAACGCGATCTAAACCCAAAAACGTTGATTATGAATAACATTGGTCGCGAAAGCCTACGTGTTAAATCATCACCTGTGTTGGCCATGAGCAGGAATCTAACTCTGGTTGCCGGGTTCTTAGCCCAGCGAGCTAACGACCACACGACTGCTCCCCAGCGTGTGCACACACACACACACACGCTGCAGTGGGATAGTGATCACTGCGTTCAGCAATGCTGAGCATGAATATTATGGGTCAAATTATCGACGTACAGGTCCTTTTGGATTGATTTCTGTCACGTTCTAATGGACTACTACACATTAAAGGTCATATAAAAGCTTAGTGTGTTGCATGAATGGTTGTATGTATGTTTGCCAAGGACCAAATCACCAGGTATGCACCCGATACTGTCAAATATTGGAAACTAAGCACGTTTGAGCCTGGATAGTGTGTGGACGGGCAACCACAATGCACAGGTTGTTACACACCGCGGCACTATATCGCCAGCCGTGGGCAGTTCAGAAAAATTAATTGTTGTGATCTACGATGCGCCAGCGTACATGCTGTCTGCCTTCACCAACCCTCACTGACCAGCATTGTCAGGTGTGGCTATGTAACCCTTCCTACCAGGACCAGCGCTAGGGAGTTGCTGAGTTGGGCCCTGCACCACCAAATGTCCCTCTGGCCCACCGAAGTTGATGCGAGGGTGAACATTTCGGTCCCTATTTAAGACCGAAAGAGGAACATTTCTCCACAACTCTGGCTGTCGCCTGATGAGGCTGGTTGTAATTACCGGCGAAACGTCGTACACGAATTGTAAATGTTGTGGGTTTATTCTCCAACACACCGGTTGGTGCTGTACTAGTAACTCATTGGCACGTTCTGTTGACGGGGCACACCTTACTAATTGGCTCTGTTCAGGCGGTGGCGGGTTGAACGACACATTTATATTCACGCGATCTAGATTTGAAGCTTTCGTGACTGCAAGGATTCATATTCTTAGGTTTTTTCGGTAAAGTCACGGAGGTAAAAATTTTAAATTAATAAAAGTAAAATAAAACAAAATAAAAAATTAAATCACGACGTTTCGGAAGCAACACAAGCATCCGTCTTCAGGTGGAACCGTCACAGCCACGACAGCTGTGTCAAGTAAATGAGAGATCACAAGAAATGTTTTACCTACGTGACTTTACCGAAAAAACCTAAGAATATATTCACGCGATCTAACCCAAACAAAGCCTCTATTACGGTGAATCGCTGTCGAGGTGCATCCCCCCCCCCACACACACACAACAGCTCCGAAGCTAAAGCCGCGGCCTGCTTCTGACCCACGTGATGTGCGGAGGGCCCTCGCCCAGCAGTGGATTGACAAGAGGAGTGTGCGGTGTGCGATTACGTGGCTGAGAAACGACCTTTCTTAAAATGGACCTGCTGCAAAAAAACGACGTATAACATCGTGCCAGAGCTTTGAAACAATCCAGCCTTGAATACATCTGAGCGAACATTGTGCCTGTTTGTGTATTTTTTTTCTCCCTTGTTCTCTCCCCCCCCCCCCCCCACTTCGCCCAAGCAATGTATGCTTCATGATGGAGTACACTGCTGAAGTCTATCAGAAACGCTCCGGGGCACAGTCTCGCCTCGTATCCATACGCCACCACAAACGAGGTGGAGGGCGACGGACGGTCGGAGCGCTGGCAGCTTTGAGTGATGGGAGTTGGGGAGTCTAGGACGTGGGAAGGACATCGTATTGGGCGACGTGGCACCAAGGTGCTACCACGGGACGTCTCCCAAACGCAAAAATTATTCCGCCGGGGTAATCGCGGGGCAAACGCCACACGTCTTTTCTCGACAAACATTTCAACTGGAGGCGGGGGAAAAAGCTTTAAAATATTAAGCTATTTTGCGAAGCCTATTTATTATTAATAACTAATTGTAGAATACGTCTTGTCAAACGGCAGACAATGAGCTTGTGCGTTAGAAAATGGGAGGGGTGGCGCGTGGGGTTTGGCGGGGGTAGAGGAGAAAGAGGCTCTTCAAGCTTCTTCTTCTTGGTTCTTTCGGTAAAGTCACGTAGAATGGAAATAATACAATTATAAAAATAAAACATAATAAAATCATTCTCACGACGTTTCGGCCACAACGCAAGCAGCCGTCCTCAGGTGGAGAGCAGGTCTGTCGAGAGATCGCAACCACCACCCTAAGACCTGACATTGTGCGCTGGTCCCGTTCGCTCAAGAAGGTCTTCATCATTGAGCTCACAGTACCCTGGGAGGACTCAGTAGATGAGGCTTATGAGCGAAAACATCTGCGCTATGCCGATCTAGCTGCCGAAGCACGGCATCATGGCTGGAACACAGAAGTCCGACCAGTGGAGGTGGGCTGCAGAGGTTTTGTCGCAACATTTACAACCAGACTGCTTAGAGACCTGGGAATTAAGGGCCAGAGCCAGCGTTCGGCATCAGAGCTGTATCGGAGGCGGCAGAAGGCAGCAGTCAGTGGCTCTGGATGAAGAGGAAAGACCCCAGCTGGGCCCCAAAGTGAGAAGACCAGGAGGTATGCGGTCAACAATGCTTGACTCAGGGAGGAGGACGCCCCTGCCATGCATAGTCCCATGGGATGTTGGCTATCTACAACAAGGCAACTCCTATGACTAATTGGGAATGGGACGCAAGCGTAGGATTGATCACCCTGTCGCTGGCCGCCTTTGGGGAGGGTGTATAGTATGAAAGGCCGAAACACCCTAGGAACCAAAGGTACACTACTGACGATGCGCTCCCCAAATTTCGCCAGGCTCACTGTTCATGAACTCTTGGAAGTGCTTGCACAAAGGATAGTAACATCTCATCCTGTGTTCTTTGAATCTGAATCGGTTGCTTGCGTTGTGGCCGAAACGTCGTGAGAATTATTTTATAATGTTTTATTTTTATTATTTTATTATTTCCATTCTACGTGACTTTACCGAAAGAACCAAGAAGATGAATCATTGCAGTCACGAAAGCTTTAAATCGAAACTCTTCAAGCTTCTTTGCCACTGCATTGCTGGGATAAAGGCCTCTCTCCACATTGTCTCAATCGTGAGAAGTTGATGGGCCATAATTCCCCACGGTGGTCAGTGCGGATTGGTGAAGTTCTGGCCCAGGACCGGTTCGGATATCACT
This sequence comes from Lethenteron reissneri, assembly GCF_015708825.2. NCBI lineage: Eukaryota > Metazoa > Chordata > Hyperoartia > Petromyzontiformes > Petromyzontidae > Lethenteron > Lethenteron reissneri. The sequence goes on along the minus strand of NC_083798.1, from coordinate 7,119,202 downwards.
CGCCTCTGACATGAGCCGTGGCTGGTAAGAAAATCACGGTGGCCAGATTCAAAGCGGAGTGCGCTAACCAGTGCACCACTGCTCGACCCCAGCAGGGAAGCATCCCCCAAAAATCTTGGATGGAGAAGAGGTTATTAGTATTCTCCCCCCCCCCCCCGCCCACCTCTTGGCTACTGTGGACTGTGGCTATGATTGGTGCTCGCTGTAGGGCAGTAACGACCATACTTCACCACGCTGGTCAGTGTGGCTGATGTTAGCTGTGGCTGGGAAAGGAACTCAGGTGGCTGGGTTGTGCTAACAAATGCGCCACCGCTCCCCCCATACCACAGTAGATATTTTGCATGGGAATGCCTCGTCGAAACTATTCAGTTTATACTGAACAATACACCCGAAGGAGTACCAAAGTAGAGCTTGTGCTCAAATTTTCTTTGTTGTGGGTTTCCCGCACCTCCGATTAGCACGGTTGGATACGTACGATGCGAAAGAAGTTAACATACATACTGAAAATCATACCTGAGTAAGAAATTGTACTTTATAAAGTAAATATTACGGTTACTAGGGGAAGCTTAAGGACAATGATGATGATGCAGAATATTTGTAAGAAGGAAGACATCATGTTAACATCATTTTCAGTGGCATATTGAGGTTGGCATAGGCCCTGTTTAATCCTCCCCCCACCCCCCTCTGTGTCGCTCATCACCTGAGCCCCTCTGATGGGGTGAGCCCCAGTACAGCTGCACTGCCTGCGCACGTAGCCGCTACATTACTGACCAGTTTAAATGTGATATTTGTATCAGGATGAACATGCTCCAAGCATACAATTAAAACGTACACAATGTAACGTTGATGTCATCAGCTTGAAATGCGTTCTTAATTCGATTTTAACACACCGCTTTAAAAATAGATTTTATAGATCAACTATCAGACGAAAGTTATTTATTGAAGCCAAGTGACAACCCATTGTAATGAGAGATTCTTACAAAACAAATAGTGAAAATGCAGTCGCAATAAATGTCGATTCGAAATTGATATCTTTGAGACGTGAGATGTATAAAAGGCACACATCAACATGTGAATAATTTTATTATCCAGATATTCATTGCAAAGCACGCTTGCCTCAATGGGCGCCCTCGCTTTTCATTTCCATGAAAATCACGAAATTATTCTGCCCTAGCTTCGGTAGTTTTTCTTGTAAATTATACGGGGGTGCACCACAAAGACAAAACCCCCTGTATAGCCTTAACAGACTTTTGGGGCAAGTGCTCTTACCGAGCACCTCTCACACACGAAACACAGTGGCGTGTCGATCGAGTGTGCAGGCGGTGCAATTGCACGAGGGCCCACGGGCCAGAGAAACCCAGACGCACTGCTACAAATAAGCGGTTAGGGGGGAGGGGGGGTTGGGGAGAGAGGGGGGGGATTCAGGCAGTGGTCCCATTGCATGCTGTGCACCAGGGCCCATGCCAACCACGCAACTCCACTGGACACACACACACACTTCGCATTACGCGTATGCAAATCGTAACAATGGATTTACAAGTTTGGGAATATTTCACCGCGCGAGCAGTCTTGACGGACGACAGTGCTTGGCGTTGCAGGGATACGCATCGCCCACTGACCGTGAGGACAGTCGAGTCGAATCAAAGCCCGTTGTACAGACCGCAGAATCAGAATCTTTATTAAGACTGGAGGAATCCCATGAGCTATAAAGACTCTTTTTTCATAAATGTCCAGCCGGGGGGGGGGGGGGGGGGGGAGGGTCAGCAAGTATTCACCTCTGACGCTTTCTCTCACTCGAGCGCACGTGCTGTGGATAGAGCCTGAGCCAAGCGGAACGAGCAGCGCTTTTCAAAAACAAACGACCAACGCAGAGACGACATCAAACTTATTCAAGTTCTCAAGGTTGTTCAGTATATTCTGAGGTTTTTTCGGCAAAGTCACCTACATGACTTTACCGAAACAACCTAAGAATATGAATCCTTGCAGTCACGAAAGCTTCAAATCTAGAATTGTTCAGTATAGCTTCTCTGACGTTTTCGCGAGGTGCCGCTCGTCGTTCAGCATGATGTCCGACGTTTCGGTCCACGTGCGTGGCGCAAATACACGGGAGAGCCGGTGTTTTGACGCCTCTGCTATCCTTGCTGGTGTTGCGACACAGACGTTCATCAACAGCGCTTCAAAGCTCATCGTCACTATCATCGTCATCGTGAACATTAATCTTAACCAACCGCTCATCAAAAGTCACGTCCAACTACACCCCAAACACACACCGGGTGACAGCGCCAGCCGCGTGATGTCCCATTTGTGGGGAGCTCTGTCGGCGTCATGTTATCGAGATCGAGATGACAGCATGGCTGGCAACCCATCGAGACGATTGCTCATTTTGCAAGGGGGACCTGTAAAAGTTACGCGGCGAGTGTCTAGAGCAGCGATGGGTGTGCAGGTTTGGATAAACCGGTCCACAATGAGTTGCTTAGAGAAGACTGAGCAAGCCGCCTCTTAAAACACCCCCCCCCCCCCGTCGTAAACAAAGGCACCAGTGCGAGAGGCGTTTGCGAGCACTCAAGGTCGTCACGGTGGTTGTGGCCACAACTACGCCAGTGCTGGTGTGTCACACACCGCTCCAGGTGTTCGCTTTGAACAAAGGCGGTCTCACTGCATCGCGCGCTTTCAGATGCGCTTCTCCGGCCGTCTGGAACGTTCTTCCTTCCGATATTACGAAGCCACTTGGAGCTGTGCACTCTTAAATAATCTAGATTTAAACTCATTTCTTTAGAACTGCCTTTTGTGTTCAAATGTGTTGTCCTTTCTCCACACCTCCGATTAGCACGGTTGGCTGCGTACGGTGAGAAAGAAGTTCGACATACATAGAAGTTCTACATACATCCATACATATGTAAAAGTTGAGTCGTTCCAGAGGAAGGGAGGGCTGGGACAGATTTAGATTCCACTTTGTGGTATCCATAACTGGCAATCTTAGCTACAATTCCTAGAGCGCCAGGTTCGTAGCCCGGTAAGCTGACCACTGTGCCGCCGCTCACCGCAACTCACCGTCACCACACAATCACAAAGGTCGCCCCATTTAGCAGCCTCCTTGGGGTGTCAGCGAGCACACACAGGACCCACACAGAGACTCGAATCAATGACTCAACCCCCCCCCCACAGGACCCACATACCTTTCCTTCGCGAGCGTCTCCGTCTTCGTCGCTTCATCTTGGGCCGCCGGGAAGACACGTCTTGCTCGGCGACTGTGCCCAGCACCAAGGGGCAAGGAGGCGTGGAGGCCATGGTCCCCTGGCTTGCTACTCTGTCTCTTCCTCGGCTGCCGCGTCTACGAGACTACTACGACTACTCGCCCGAGCCACGTGGAGCCAATGTGATCAGCTTCTCTGCGTACACTCTGCTGCCTCACTCACCCACCCTCCCCTGCCGCTCACTCACTCATCCGATTCACTGTGCTGGCTCTCACCTTTCCCCTCCTTGTCGCTCACTCACTTCACATTTCCTTCCTACTGCTCACTCCTCCTCCGCCGCCGACGCACTCCGCTCCCTCGCCTTCCCTCCACCACCACCGCTCACTCGACTCACTCCACTCCCTGACTGACCTTAACCTCCCTCTCTCACCGACTACTCGATACTCCGACGCACTCCACTCCCCTCGCTGTACCTCACCGAATGCGCCACTCAACTCCACTCCCTCGATGTTCCTCCCTGGCGCTCGCTCGCACTCCTCCTGTCCCTCCTGCTCACTGCCCACTCCCCTGCCTGCGCCGTGCGCGAGGAGTGTTCTAGACCCGCTGGCGCGTGAGTGAGTTCTGCTTGAGTGAACCCAGAGTGGGCTGATTGTCACCGCTCCGTGTCCACCTCCTGGCTGAGGAGGGCAGCCACCACCGGCGTGCGTGGCGCTTTCTGCCCCAAATATATTCACTCTGGCGGCGAGGTGGGGAGGAGGGTGCGCGTAGGGGCGGCGGGGGGGTCTCCCCCTGCACGGCGCGGGTGATGTCAGCGAGCTGTGGTGAATGGAGCGGAGAGTGTGACACGCATGGCACACACGCACACGCGCGCGCGCACACACTTTTACACACACCACACACTCGTACATTCACACGCCAACACCTTTGCCCAACGACGCCTTCGATATCTCAATCAGACTGTTGGGGCGAGGACGGCACGGCACACGAGGGGATCTGTGACACGGCACACCGGCACCACGCCCGGTTGCCTTTGTCTCTCCCTCGCGGCGACGTTTACACATCGCACCAGGTATTCAATTGAGGCTGAGTAGATCTAGGGGTAGGTCCAGGAGAGCGGTTCAAATAATTGTCACTGGTATTGAGTCGTGAGCGAGAATCGAACTCTGGTCGCCGGGTTCTGTAGCGCAGTGCGCTAACCACTGAGCCACCGCTCCCAACACAAAGACACATTCATAGATTCGCAAATATCCTATATGCATGTATCCACTTGTAATAACACACCCATACGTACACACATTCAGACATGCATATGCTTACATTCTGAAAGCGGTAACCGTTTTCAGAATCGATTACCGGTTTTGGAAAGTCAGGAACCCGGTAATGGTTTTCCAAGCCACAACATTTATAATCTGAGTACGATGTTTCGCCTGTAATACAACTAGCTTCATCAGGCGACAGCCACGTGGTACTCAGATTGTAAATGTTGTGTCTTGGCTCTCCAACACACCGGTGTGCTGTACCAGTACACTACACTATACACTACACTACTCTACACTATACACTAGTGCTGTACTAGTGACGAATTGGCACGTTCTGTTTACGTGACAACCCTTACTGGTTGGCTGTGTCGGCTGGTGGCGGGTTTAACGACTTACGCGATCTAACCCAAAACACCTCTACCCGGGAATAGGTATGCGTACCCACACTTTATCCCACCGTTTGGTGAGACGGCGATGGGGAGGGCGGGGGTGCAATTTAGGGCAGGCAGAGACATTGGTTTCAACCGCTGCGGGGGGCTATGGAATCGAACCTGGTGACCCCCCCGATTGAAAGCCCCAGTGTCCCCTGGCCATGACAACGACCCTCGTAAAAGATGCGTCCCTGCAATCGCTTACTCAAGCCAATGCTGTGGTGGAAGAGGCTACTTCCACTTCGACGGAGCTCTCGAGAGCTCCCTCTGGGAGGTTGTTTTTGGCCTACTCTTCCACGCTGGATGGGTTACTCACGCTTTATCCCACCACGCCCAATCTGCCGATGGAATGTGGTGTACATGTTTTGTAACTGCTGGGTGGACAGAGGCGGGGAGGTTAAAGAAACTTGCTCACGTAGTTGCAACTGCCCCAATCGGCAGTCTATTATTTTCCAACAATTAAATTGTGCGGTATGCGCCGCGACAATTCGGAGTGCGACTACTCATTTAATTGGATTTGACTTCATTCAGAGCGCGCGCGTGCACACACACAGCCCGTGTCGTTCAAGGTATTCGTTAATCAGCGCCTGCCGCCCGTCCTAATTAATAGGATGACGCGCGCGGCGACTATCTATATTTCTTTTCACGTGAAAGGAAATATCCAGACACGTCTGATGAGGATTTTTTGAAATTCAAATTCATTAATTGCCTTTTCACACGTTCGGTCACAATTAACGGCGAAGCCTTTTCGTCAACGCGTCGTCAAATTTTGACAGCCGTCTCTACCCAGGTAGAACAATAATTACACAATTATACTCGTGTTTACAACCCCCTTTGTGTCACTCCACTGTTGGATGTAGGTTACCCCCGATGCCGTGTCGGTCACGGTGGTAGGAGCAGTTTACTTGTCACTGGCCACTGATGTTCGGCGTGCCTGGGAATTCATCTCGGGTGGCCAAGTATGGAACAAGTATCAAGACTAAACATCACATAGAGATATGATGCCCTGTATTGTTTCAGGTCACGGTGGCTATGCACGCGTGTGATCCAGTGCTTTGGAGAGAAGGGTTGGTGGTTCACGTGAGTCATTTGTGAAACTCCCAAACCCGCCAGGGCTTCAAGCAAAGATGGCTATGGTATGGCAATACGGATAGTGGGGTTTTTGAATGCGTGTGCGTAGATATGTGAGTGTTACTCCATCATGTGCTTTGGTTTTCTCCAAGTACACTGCTTTCCACACACATACACAATATTGTTTAAAACGGAATTGGCCAGACATCCCAGTTCAGGACACTCTTGAAAAAGCCTTGATATTCATTGAGAGTTTCTTGGCCAGATACGGTCTGTCATTAAACGTGTGCAATGCTCAGGAAGTCATCATGAGCCCCAACATCAATAACACTGCCGCCTTCACAGGGAAACTATATAATACGTGGCATTTTGGACAACGTCCCTTCTTCATAGCGCATGAAATAATTGACAGTCCTTAAATGTTTTATCAATCCTATATTTTGTTCATCAACAAGTTTATTCAAATTTTGCATGTGCTAAGAAGAAGGGCCATTTCCAGAAACGTCGCCTATTGTATATATATTTTTTCCGATTGATTCCCAAGTGTTTTTGACGGATGTATTGAGGTTTTTTTTTTGTTAAGAGGAAGCAGTTTGTTTGAGTTTACCTAGAAGGCAAACGGCACGTGTAGTTGACGCGTTGACGATGTTTTCTGCAATTTACACTTTGTTGTTCAGACACATTAAACAGTGTCGCTTCTTAGACAAGGGCAACCTGGGTTAACGTCTATACCGATGTAATAACAAATACAGTTTAACAAAAAAATGTAACAGATGTGGACTAGATTTTATTTTACAATAAATGAATGCAACACGTACAAGTTAAAACTTTCTCTTTTAAAGTGTTTTCGCTGTTGTTCTATCACGGCGCTCATTAGCCGTGAGACGAGTGAGTAGTTGCGTGTAATGTCACAACTTCACTGAAGACGAATACTGTAGTCGTGGTACATGGGTATCCTTAATGTGTACCACGTGGCACCCCAATAAGGCAGCATAGACTCTCTTTCTCTCTTGCAAGGCAGACTTGGGTTATCTAAACGAGTATCTATATCAAAGCAGGAAACCCTTTTGCAATATATACTATGGTAAATTGTGATCGTTTTTGGGTCTACAGTATACCTTCTATGTATTTTCGTTTGCAAATATTATCCGTGCCAGTTGGATGTCACCTAATTATAAAGTGTATTTGCGTACATCCCTTTGTAAATCCACTGCCGAATATGGGCCTCCACATTCCGAGGGTGTCATTTAACAATACTTTACCATGCTAGTCAGCACTGGTTGCAGAAAATGGATACAGTAACATAAACGATCTGACTGGATTTGGGACATTGTGGGTGAATTAGTCATAGGCAGCTGGGTAAGTAAACACATACATTAGAAACAAAGGGACAGACGTTAAATATATTTAGTCTCATCAGCATATTGGCCAATGGTATCCAGCATGTCCAGAGTTTGTTTGCTTAGACAAATTCCGCCAGATAACATTTGTTCACAAGGTCAATCGGACGATGGACTAAACATTATTTTAACTTGGAGAAAGTGAAGCAAGCATGTCTATGCTCTTTACAAAGTTGGTGGCGTGGACAGGACACGTCGCGAGAAAAGATAATTACTGGGGGGTCGAGACTCACATTGGAGCGGCAGCCAACGGAGGGAACACACGCTGGTTGCAGTGCTGTGAGGAGACGGAGTAACGAAAATCAGCTCATGCGATGCAGAGTTGCCATAAGTATTGTTACATCTCAGAATAACGGTGAGAGATGGCGGCATGGCGAGGCCTTCAAATAGCAGTGGATAGACCATTCTGATTAAATGCAGTTTATTGCCAGAACATTCTTCCACTGACGCACAACGCACGTGTGGATGAATGGCAAGGGAGATATAAAAGAACGACATATATATAATCGGCCGTTAATTTATGTAATAGTTGTTTGCATGGCGTTTTACCACGCCATCACTCACACACGTTTCCAAATCCCCAAGTTGTTCCTCTAATTACCGTGGATAAACGAGGAAAGTCTCTATGGTCCGAGTGCGTGTGTGCTTGCGTGTGTGCTTGCGTGCGTGCGTGCGTGCTTGCGTGTGTGCTTGCGTGCGTGCTTGCGTGCGTGCTTGCGTGTGTGCTTGCGTGCGTGCGTGCTTGCGTGTGTGCTCGCTTGCGTGTGTGCTTGCGTGCGTGCTTGCGTGTGTGCTTGCGTGCGTGCTTGCGTGCGTGCTTGCTTGCGTGTGTGCTTGCGTGCTTGCTTGCGTGTGTGCTTGCTTGCGTGTGTGCTTGCGTGCGTGCTTGCTTGCGTGTGTGCTTGCGTGCGTGCTTGCGTGTGTGCTTGCTTGCGTGCGTGCTTGCGTGTGTGCTTGCGTGCGTGCTTGCTTGCGTGCGTGCTTGCGTGCTTGCTTGCGTGTGTGCTTGCTTGCGTGTGTGCTTGCGTGCGTGCTTGCGTGTGTGCTTGCGTGCGTGCTTGCGTGTGTGTGTGCTTGCGTGCGTGCGTGCTTGCGTGTGTGCTTGCGTGCGTGCTTGCGTGTGTGCTTGCGTGTGTGCTTGCGTGCGTGCTTGCGTGCGTGCTTGCGTGTGTGCTTGCGTGTGCGTGGGGGTGGTACGGTAGTGTCGTGGTCAGCGCGCTGCGCTACGAACCTGCGACCCGGGTTCGATTCTCGCACACGGCCAGCAGCAGTGACGATTATCTAGACCGGTACTGGGCCTCCCCTAGGTCGACTCAGCCTCAGATGAGTACCTGGTGTGATGTGTGAGCATCGCCACTAGGGAGACAAAGGCGGCCGGGCGTGGTGTTGGCCACCCACTCCCTCGTGTGCCGTACCGGGCTTCATAGGTGCTCGCTAACAGCACTTGCCCCAACAGTCTGTTAAGGCTAGATCTTTGATCTTTGTGTGTGTCATACAAACGAAGTGTTGATGCCATAATAATGCAGTGGAGCAATGCAGTGGAGCAATGCAGTGGAGGCAATGCAGTGGGGAGCGCACACACACACACACCACGATGAACTTGGTTACCTGAGTTTGAATCCCGGCGAAGACTACCATCAGCGGCCAGTGATCGCTTTCAACTGGCTTTACTAACTCGCGAGAACCAGTGTGGTGAAGTATAATCTCTACGCCAATAAGAAAATCGCCCAATCGCTCGTGAGATCGCGTCATCTGTGCAGCACCGAGCCTGGATGGTGCTATGGATGGGAGATCGCCACGCATAACCAGGTGTTAGAGTCGTGGGCAGCAACCAACCTCCCTGCCTTCACCAAGCTCCACTCGCCAGCGTGGTGAGGTATGGCTCAAGTAACTTTCACGTCCCGCATTGCAAGACAAGGTACTCATCCAACAGTGGGTTCACACAGGGGTAGTTACTTGTACAGGAGAGCAGTGGACTCACGTTGGGGTTGCTACATGTGTAGTGACATGGAATGAGTCGCTGTAGCGCGTGTCGCTGGGAGATTGGTAGACAATAGCTTTAGGGGTATAGCAGCCCGTTCTACCAGTTGCACCTGCGGGCAAGGCACTGAGCCCCCTGGGGGATCCAGAGGGGTGCGGGGGGGGGCGAGGGCGAAGCCTGGTCACGCTGGGCAGGATAAAAGGCGAGCTCCGACTCACAGTCGGGGCTGCTGCGAGCTGGAGTGGAACTCGTTGTGTCGTCGTCGTCGTCGTGATCGTCACCCTCCGCAAGCTGTGGGTCTGGCAGCATGTTGGTTATCCCGACCTGGTGTAGAGTTATCCCCGAAGGCTGTGAAGGCCGGAATAAAAGAGAGTGTACCTCCTACTAGTGTCTGTGAATTAGCACACGGCAAGCAGTGGATTCCCGCAGGCCTGGTACACGCCGACTTGCATACAGATGAACTTTCCAACGCACTTGCTCTCTCACACGCCAAACAAGTGTTCATGTTCAGTCGGCGTTTAATGTAAATATTGAGGCTCGTTAGCATCTTTACCTGCAGGGCTTTTCAACTGTCGATCCACTTGGGGCCTGGGAAGAACATTTCACAAATGCAACCTCTCAAGGGTGCTGCCTGAAATTCACGTGGCGCACAGAGAGAGAGAGTACAACGTAGTCGTTTTTTTTTAATCTTCCGCCAACTTTATTCCGATTGTGCCAACGGCGACGACTCGCGAGATGAAGACATCTCCACCTGGAACTCTTGCAGAAAGCACTGCACCACCACAGGTTGGAGAGAACGGTCTCTGGAAGGCAACATCACAGAACTCCGTCTGATGTCCGCTCTTATCGGCATTTTCTCTACACTACAGCACTAGATGGTGCTTCTTCTCATGTGGTCCGCAGAGCCGGTCTGTTGCGTGGAAATCAAAATGTATACGTTTAGTGACCAGAGAGGGAATTTGTGGAAACTAATTGAAAACCAAATTTGATGTGATGGGGGTTTTTTTGCGTGCAGTATTTTGGTGACTGGACTGAGGCTATCCCCCATTCAGTCCAATGTACAGGGCGGTCCAGATGTCTTGTGACCCCCGTTTAATTCTCGAATTTTTTTTTTCAAGTAAGCTTTATTTAAAACGCAAATGAATATGCAAAGGAAAAAAAAATGGAATCTCACCAGTGCTGGCTCCAAGTCTTCTCTGGCTGAGCACTACTGTGTCCGAGACACGGCATTGCTTCAGACTATTACTCTGTCAGATATATTGTCACATTAACAAGGTAACATGCCTCTGACACAGAATTACTCATCTGACCACCTCAAGTGCAACACATTTTAAGATATACACGTGCACACACACAAGTAAGGCACAAAGAAATATAAGTAGTAGAATAAAGATGGGCAGATCGAGACTTATTGATAATGATG